>NC_071577.1:25420493-26082435 GCF_024509145.1 Vidua macroura
CCCCGAAATAGCAGCCCAGGATGACACCCTGTGTAGAGACACTCCAGTGGGCACCCTAAAGTGTCCCCTACCTCAGAAATTCCCATCAGCTCCCAGCCTTCTAGTGGAGTTATAACTGCTCCCAGCCCCAGGGGTCGATGGGGAGAGTGATATATCCCCCACATGGGAAGGGATGCTCACTGGACACAGCCTGGTGGCACTCACCCCCTGGTAGATATCCACAGACACTGTCTTGTTGTTGGTGGGGAAGATACCGGCATAGTGACTGATGCTGCTGTTGACACACTTGTTGTGCTGTAAGGCAGAGTGTGACAGCCACCCAGCAGCTCCCACAGACACAGGGGATTCCCACACATCACCTCTCAGGGAATGAGAATATGCCAGGGGATGCTCGTCCCACCCATGTCCACAGCTGGGCACAGCCGTCATCTCCCTGTGGCCATGAGGTGGCACTCACCACGTCCTCATTTCGCTGGTGGTAGAAAGCCTCGCCGAAGACAGCCATGACAAAGAGGTTGATGAGGAAGGAGACAAAGAGGGCCAGGCAGGACTCGGTCAGGAAATACATATTGGCCTCCTGCACTGCCTCCTTCTTGGACCGGTCGATCAGCCGTGTCTGGGCATGGCCAGTGACATAGGTGTCATGGGGTCACGTGAGCACCCCTGTCCCACAGCCAGGACCATCTGGTCCCCACCAAGTGTACCCTGAGGCACCCTGGCAGAACAGTGCCCACGGCAGTGCCTTGATCTCACCTTGACCAAGGAGGAGTGGAGGAAGATGTTATGGGGCATAATGATGGCGCCGATGATGCCCATGGCCTGCAGCAGCTCCTTTCGCCCGCAGCCTGGGCAGCTGGGCAGGAAAATGCCCTTCAGCACCTCCACCTGCCTTGGCCTCACCACCACGTACTGGGAAAGTGAGAAGGGGCACTGTGAGCTGCCAACCCCTTACTACAGGCTGGTAGCTGTGGGGACACCATATGGCGGGGTCCCTTGCCAGCCTCGCAGGAAAAGGGTTGTCCCCAGCTCCCCCCTTACCTCATAGCCAAAGGTCAGGGCCATGATGGTGATGAGGAGGCCGAAGAAAGCCTCCAGTTTGCGAAGTCCTAGACAGGTCAAGAGATGGGGTGGAACAGAGCAGGGGACACTGGTGCCACATGGGCACCAGGGGCTGCCTGGGTGACAGTACCCCCAGCCCTCATCCTGGCACTCACCGTACTTATCGAGGAAGAGGAAGAAGAGTGTGTCCACGATGGTGATAAGGACCCCACCCCAGAGGGGGATGCTGCAGGATGGCCAGGGCAGGATTAGATACATGGCCCTCTGTGGAGTAGGGCCATGGGGGAGGCTGGAGGTCCCTGGGGGGAGGCTCACCGGCCAGCTGAGAGCAGGCTGAAAGCAATGGCTGTCCCGATCACCTCCTGCATGTCAGAGCCGATGATGGCGATCTCAATCATGAGCCAGAGCAGCACACGGGGCACCTGGAGGGGACAGGGCACCATGAGGTGCCTGAGCCCACAGCGGTGCGTAGCTCTGGGCAAGGTGGCACAGCATCCTGGGTGCAAATCCCTGTCTCCAGGCTAGAGCAGGCCACCTAGAGCAGCATGGGGACCCCGGAAGACCCCTCTCAGCTTCTTTCACAACACAAACTCAGGATGAAAGATGAGTGCTAAATCCGAGTCTGTTCCCCCCCTCCTCATCCCTGCCCCAGTGAGAGCTGAGGATAGGACCCATCTGTCTAGATAGGGGGGTTTGAGGGAGGCGGGGCAGAGGGATGTGTCCAACCCTCCTTTTGGGGACCTGGGGACCTGTCATTCAGCCAGCGTCTTGCTCGTTCTCCCCATCAGGATCTTGACACTTAGATGGGACCCCTAACCCCTGTCATGTGATCCCTCCTCTCGAGCCCCCGCCACTTTCTGCCCCAACACGCACAGGCTTTCCCGCGTCTCGGCTTCGCGTTGCCGCCCCGACGCCTGGGCTCACTCCCGCGGGGGACGCTCTCATGTGTCCCCAGGTCAGACCGGGACACTGAAGCAGCTGCTTACCGCCTCTCACCCTGGGCTCCTGTACTGCAGGGGCGTGGGCACTAGGTGGGGGACACCGGGGCTTGGCAGGGGGGGCTTTGAGGAGCCCCTGGGAGAGGCAGGTCTCTCACAGCATCTTCCTCCTCCTCTCCAGCCCTGCAAGTCCCTGCTAGGACTGTCACCAGCCCAAGCACAGGGTCCGCCCCAGAATGTCACCCCCAGGGGCCTCCCCGTGGTTGCTCACCTTGGGGTAATAGAGATAGCAAATCTCGCCCAGGTCCTTCCCGGTCACCACGCCTAGACGGATGGCGAGGCGCTGGCACAGCAGCCCCAGGACGGTGGCCCACAGCAGCACCCACAGCAGCTGGGGAGCAGCAGGAGGGAGGGAGGCAGCAGGGACTGGGTAAGATCCAGCCGCCCGGGGTCCCCAGTTCAACCAGGGTTGCAGGGAAGAGAGGGGGTGCAGGTGCTCTGCCAGCCCAGTCAGAGGGGTGCCCCCCTGGCACCCCTGGGTGTCCTCACCCTGTGCCGAGGGCCCCCCTTGCCCTTCCTGCTCCCGGGCTGGGGAAGCCAGCTGCCAGGGGCAGCCGTTGGCGCTGGAGAGGTTACGAAACCCCCGCCTGCTCCCTGAGCCCGGAGCCGGGCTCACCTTGAATCCCGCCAGTGCCCCGCTCTGCAGGTCTGACTCCACGTTGCCTGGGTCCAAGTAGGCGATGCTCATGAGGAAGCCGGGACCGGTGAAAGCCCAGAGTTTCCTAAAGCTGAACCCAGGCTGGGACAAGGCAGCAGGTCAGAGCCAAGAGCTCCCGTTCAAAACCAGCGTCTCCTAATTGCACATCCAGCCCCCTTTAGCCCAGTGCTGCCCGCATGGGTGTGTTCAGCACATGGAGGTCATTTTCCTGACAGTTTTGGAGAGGGAACTGCTGCCCCCAGCCTCTTCCTGTTAGCAGCAGTGCTGGAGGGGCAGTGAGCCCGGTCTGACCCAATGGACAGTGATGTGCAGGGGGGGTCCCAGGGCTGTCAGGCACTATTAATTGCATTCCATGGGATTCCACTGCTGTCCCCTGCTTTTGCTACTCCTCCTGACTAGGGAATACCATTCCTTCTCCTTCTCTGTTCCACTGCTCTGAGACCAAACAAGGATGGGGTGTGGGGGGCTGGTGGGGTGCAAGCAGCCTTGGGGAGGCCCACTGGGCTCATCCATGGGTGGCCCAGGAGGTGATGTCTGAGCAGGGGGTGATCCTTATGGCTGGGTAGCACCTTGCTCCATTGTCTCAGTTTCTCCATTTGGAAAACTTTAAGTATGGGAACACTCAACCTAGGGCTGTGACTTGCCTGAGCTGGGTCTGGGGTGCTGGAGGCATGTCCCCACGGTATGTCCAAGACACATATTCCCCACTGCAGTGGCCCTTTGCCTCCCCACCTCCAGCTTCCTGCAGCACTGTCCTGCTGCCCTGCCCTCCCTGAGACAGCCTTGCAGCACCTACCCCACTGCCCTTGGGGATGCTGATGAGCTCATCCAGGTAGGTCTGGTCCTGAGTGCCAGGGCGCTGTGGGGGCATGGGGCCTCCATTCACGGACCTGGTGAGGCCTGGGGGGACAAGGAAGAGGAGGGGAGGTGGCAGCCTGCCAGGGGGACAAGGACACTGGTGGGCTGGCAGCCCTGGCACCGGCTTCCTTCAGTTCCACCTGACCCTGCCTAATGAACCCCATGAGGGAAAAGCACCAGTTTTCCGGGGGGAGTGGGGGGTGGGGGGCATGAGGATGGCTATATGGGATCTATCAAAGACTGCCCAAAGGAATCAGATGCCACCTCCAGCTCAGATGTCCCTAAAATCCCTGGTCTGAGCTCCGTCTTCACCAGTCCAAGACCCAAGTGCCTTTCTGGGCAGCAGGGAAAGGAGGGGACCCTAGTCCAGCTCCTGCTGCTGGATGGGCATAGAGTGAGGACAAGAAGCTGGTACTGGTCCTGGTCCCCCTTTGCAGTCCACCTACATCCTGGGAATTGGTTGAATCACATTCCCAGGCTTGAAGGAACAGGGGATGGGACAGGTGGGGAATCCAGGACAGGTTGGGGGGGGATGGTGCCCACTGAAAGATGGAGCACAGCCAGGAGTCTCAGGGTGGAGGGGAGGGGTCTAGGGCATGAAAGGAGACACAAGGCGACCCAAGAAGTGTTGTGAGGCTCACCTGGCTCCAGTGATGCCATGTGTGGACCCGATCCAGCCACAGTGCTGAGGCTTCCTGAATTCAGCTCTGAGTGCAGCGCCTGCTGCCCAGCTTTTAAAGGACCCCCCCGCAGTTGTGTCATCCCTCCCCCTCCTCAGGAGGAGAGGAGGAGGATAGGAGAAGGAAGTGCTCCTTCCCTACCCTTATGAGCACACACAGTCTCGGTTCCCCCCCCCGACCAGTGCCAGGAGGCCCCTTCCCTCCCCTTTGCCTCACACACGTGCAAACACGAGGCACCCTCACCGGGGCGTGGGAGCATGGGGGGATCGGGACCAGTACCAGCCTATCACTGTCCATCACATGCCAAAGTTCTGCTTGGGTGACTGGGGGACAGGGGACAGTGTCCCACAGAGCAAGAAGGGAGGGCTGGCCCCACGGGAGTAGGGGAAATGCCATAGAAGTGGGAGTGAGGAGGAAGCAGGCACGTGTTGCATAAGGAGATCAAAATGCAGCCTGAGCTGCTGGGGGAAGCACCCAGCCAGGCAGGCTCTGTGCACAGGGTGCTCACATCACCCTTGGGTGCAGGGACCTTCACGCCAAAGATGGAGTGCCAGTGTTGCAGTGTCAAGTTGTGCCAACAAAAGTGTCCAGCCTTCTGCCAGCCTTCTGCCAGCCAGGCTGTGTCCCACAGGGAGATGGGCAAGGGGTGTCCCCCAGGAACACGTGGGGTGGTGGCAGGCGCAGGGATGTGAGCCTGGCCCTACTCTGTATGCCCCAGGCACCCCCCATCCCCTAAGCAAGGGCTAGAACAGCTGGGAGAGGGACAGGGTCCCACCCAGAAGGCATGGTGGGGTTTCAGCACACATCTCAGCTCCACCTGCCCTCCCTGAGCCTCAGTTTCCCCAAAGCAAGCAAGACTGGACAGGCAGTGCTGGCTGCTTTATTTGCTGTTAGCTGGAGGGTGACCAACTGGGGAGCTGGGGAAGGGGCTGGCAGCTCCAGTGGAGCCAAAGGGGCTCCCAATGGGCCGCTGGTGGGCGAAGAATTCCGCAGCAAAGGAGATGGTGTCATGTGGCTGCTGGAGAAGCAATGCCTGGAGGAAGTCAGACAGCAGTGCGCGGACCTCGGGGTGCTGCTGGAGGTAGGCAGCATGGGATAGTTGCAGCTCATCCTGCAGTAGGGTGACAGGATGGGTGGGGTGGGCATGAACACACATTTCCCCCCTGGGCACTGTGCCAGGGTGAGGGCGACAGGAGCCTGGGTCCTCTCCCACACTTCAGAAGGTGTGAGGAAGGATGTTGGTCAGCCTGCCCCCTCAGTGTGCCTCCTGGGCACACCAGGGGAGACCCTGCTGGAGACTGGCACAGCCCCATGTCCCCTTGTCCCCATGTCCACCCATCTTACCTTCCTGTCCAGGAAACAGGAGTAGAGCTCCATGTCCTCCTCCCAGTCCAGGGGTTCTTTGGGGAAGGGGAGCTGGGGCTTAAACCTACCTGGCAGCAGAAAGGCAGGGCAGGGTGTTCCCCCTTGATTTCCAGACAGTGGGGAAGGGCTGCCTGTGCTGCAGGGGCACAAGCCTCCCCTGCTCAATACCTGACTTGCTGAGGATGGACTCATCCTGTAGAAGCATCAGCACTGGAGAGCCAATCTGCATCAGCTGAGCCAAACGCCTGAGAGGGGAAGAAGAGCCCTTGACCTCCCCATGCTGGGTCCCACCAGACTGGCAGGGCTGGGGTGCCTCTGACCAGACCCCTTCCCTTACCCGTTGGGGAGGAAGCTGCTGTGCCACACAGTGGGGGCGCCTGTGCTGGCGTGCACGGCTCGCTCGATCACAAACACCTCAGTCTCTGCTGAGCCCACTGCCTGCCGCTGGATGCCCAGGGCAGACTGGGGGCGGTACGGCCAGGGGTCAGCCTTGTCTCAGAGTCCCCTCTGCCCCCAGCTGCCATCCCCATGTGTTCCCCCATGCTGTCAACCACATTCTGCCCACTCCCACTTCCCACATCCCCCCCTGGTATCCCCAACCTGACCCAGACCACGCCCATCCCACAGGCCCTCCTGGCTGGCGGCTCACATAGCTGGCGGTGCAGAGGTCGCCCTCGGTGTTGATGGCTGGGAAGACAAGGTCGTGGGGCATTGTCTGCCGGCGTGCCAGCACCCGCAGCAGCAGGAGGCTGGCACCCTCCAGCAGCCGCGCCCGCAGCTTGGCTCGGCTGTATGAGAAGCTCTGGCACTGTGGCTCTGCCTGCAGAGAGACCTGGCTACCTCATGGGACAGCCACAGCTCCAGCATCCCAGGGACAGCAACTCCCAGAGCCTGGGCACCCCTGGTGAGACAGGCCAGCTATGCTGCCCCCTCCCAGGATGTGACCCTGCCCTCAACCTCACCTCTCCCTCCTGCAGAGTCTTTGTGACCGTCATCCCGTGCTCGTGGCTCAAGATGTGGGTCGTCTTCTCTGTGGGGTGTGGTCTGAGCTGTGGCAGGGGTGGGAGGCACAGGGTGGAGGGTAGAGCCAGGGCACCCCTCCTCTGAGGTGGCGACCCCAGCACCGCTGTCAGTCGGGGTACCATAC
Organism: Vidua macroura; assembly: GCF_024509145.1. NCBI lineage: Eukaryota > Metazoa > Chordata > Aves > Passeriformes > Viduidae > Vidua > Vidua macroura. The sequence continues at coordinate 25,427,259 of NC_071577.1, forward strand.
CAGATGCATTGTGGGAAACTCCCCACCCCAGCTGCCACCCAGAGGAGGGGATGGGGACCAGGCTGGTGGGCCAGAGCTGGAGTCTAAGCATGACAAGGGACACCAGGCTACCCACAGCAACCTTGCAGGGGGCACAGCCCCCAGGAGGGAACCACTGCAGGGCACACCCCAGGGCAGCGGGTAGGACACAGGGACGGGGACATGCCACCACCATATCAGTCACCTCCAGGCACTCCTGCTCCTCCTGCTCCAGGGTCTCCAGCTGCCAGGTCACATAGGCTGGCAGAGCAAAGTCATGATCAACCAATCCCGTTAGCACTGTCCCCATTCCCAGCCCCGGGGGCTGGTGGACAGGGATGTTCCAGCCCTGGGGAGGAAGGAACCCCCCAAAAGCCACCCCTGGCTCACCTTTGAGGGTGCTGGAGGCAGGCACACCATCCTGCTTGCCTCGGAACCTGGTTTGCACCAGGATGCAGGTCTGCACCGGCTCACCTTCCCGCTGGTAGGGTGCCCACTGGGCTGCCATGCACCACTGGCCCTCTGCCTTGTCCCTCGGTGAGGCCCCCACAGCCACCACTGACAGCGTCTCCGCAAAGAGGCACCGCTCCAGCTCCTTCAGCCCTGCACAGAGGGATGGTGACCCCAACACAGAGGGACCGCGAGGAGATGGTCACTCTGGTCACTCCCTCCTGAAGTTACTGTCGCCCCTGCCCAGTACCCCTCCCGGTCTCTGTCCCCCCCCCGGCGGCTGGGCCGAGTCCCTCGCCATTTATCCCGCTCAATCCCTCACTCTCCGTCCCCCTCCTGCCGGGCCCGGTGCACGGGGCACGGTGTAGCAGGACAAAGGGGAGGCTGGAGGAGGCACGCACCGATGAGGCTCAGGAACTCGGCAGCAGTGTCCGCCATGCTCGGGGGGTTCTGTGAGCTCTCGGGAGGGAGCTCCATGCCTCGCCGGGGGGCTCCTGCTGCCGGACCCTCAGGTGAGGGGGCGGCGGGGCTCCCCCGAGCCGCGGTCCCCGCCCCACGCGTGACCCTGGGGCGGCAGTGACACCCACCCCGCCTCTGCAGCCCCCAGCCCCTGTCGCCCCCGTCCTCCCCCCGGCCCCCGCCTGCCGGACCGACCCCGGTGCCCCCGACGCCTCCCGGCTCCCAGGCAACGCCCTGGCCCCACCTCTTAAAGGGGCCGCGCTCCGCCGCGGGGTTTAGCGCCGGGGGCTCCCCACCGGCGAGGAGAGAAAGGGACGAACAGGAGTAAAATCGATCCAGTCTTTTATTTGGGGCGTGGGGGTGATTGTGGCTCCGATCCCCAGCGAAGCAGCACCCCCATACCCCAGCAGTGCGACCCTATGGTCCCGTCCCAGTGTGTGTGTGCGTGTGTGTATGTACAGGGGGGCTCCGGCGTCAAGGATGGGGTGCTGGAGAGGAGCCCCTTGCCTGGAGGTAGTACTGCCGACCCGCCTCCCCTTGCTGGCTCCATCCCAGCCCCCACAAAGGAGATACACAACACTGGGGGCTTAAGGGGAGGGGGCTGAGTGGTGGTGGTGGAGGGGAAATTGGAGATTTCCAGAAAAACGGGGGAGTGTGGGGGGGGGATTGTAGGAGAAGCCCTTGGTGCCATTCCTATAGCCCCAGCAGTGAGGCAGGTGGCTACAGAACCCTCGAGAGAGGATTGAGGTGCTTCTATATGACAGCTGGTGACCCCCAAGTTCCAGGGAGCAAAGGCAAGGATCACTTATGGGGTGCCCACTTAAGGGGGTGTCCACTCTTCCCCCTCCTCCAACCCTGTACCCCAGTAGGGAGATTCACAGCAAAATAAACCACACAATCTTGGGCTCCCTGTGCCCAACCATCACCCGGACCCGTGGAAAGGGGGGATCCGGGGAGTGGGGGGAGATCTAGGTGGCTTGGTAGAGGTCCTTGCGCCTCCGCACCTCCTTGAGGACACGGGCACGAAAGGCATCGAGGTCCTCCCCCCTGCCCTGCCACAGTCCCAGGGCCTCCTGCAGCTCTGGCCGGTGGGTCCGCAGGAAGGGGTTGTAGGTCTGCTCTTCCCCCAGTGTGGAGGGGCACTGTGGGGGCAGCTGCTCAGCTCCCCTGCTGGAGGCAGCACCCCTGGCAGGGAGCTGGGAATGCCCCCAGAGCCCCCTGCCCATATGGCACCCACCATGCAAGAGGGTGTTGGGGTGCAGCATCCCTGCCAAGGGAACCCCATGAGGGGTCGGGGTGGTGGGTGTTGCACGCAGGGACCCCCATGCCTCACCGTGCTCCTCTTCTCCTGGCGTTGCTGCACTGCCCACTGCAGCTTCTGCTCCAGCGCGGAATTGTCCAGCTCCAGGAGGCTGGCGAAGGTCAGGCACTCCAGTGCATATTCGTGGCCTGTGGACCCCCATATGCAGCCCTTAGCATCACCCCCACCCAGCTCTCCCCCTTGGCAGTGGGGACTAGGGGGACACCAGCAGCTCTGCCCTGCTGTTGGGGACACTCACCTGGCCAAAGCAGTGTGTCCTCGCCCAAGCCCATGGCCACATCCAGGGAGGCGAGCATGGTCTCAGGGGAGCCTTCAAATGGCCTGCCTGGACCCCCACACAACTGCCTGTCATAGGGGGGGTCTGGGGGGTACCCCTAAGCCCATCTCAGGATGGGGTAATCCCCCAACCCCCTGTCTGGGGTTGGGTGCACTCACCACAGCCAGCAAGGAAGAGGAGGTCCCCGGAGAAGAGGCAGGGGGGGCTGCCGAAGGGGCCCCCGTCCAGCACATACACCATGTGGCCCACAGTGTGGCCAGGTGTGGTGAGCGCCTCGAAGGTCAGGCAGCCCACGGTCACCTTCTCCCTGTCTGCAAGTGGGCTGTGCCGGGAGCAGGGGGCACTGTCAGGGTGCTCCCCCCAACCCCAACACCTCAAAATGCGCGCCTCCCATGGCAACCTTTCTCGCACGCTGGTGTCAGGAGCATGCCAGGTCTCTGCCCAACATGGTACTCGGGGGATGGACTGGTGGGTGAGTGCTGCAGACAGTGGTGGTTGGGAAGGAAGCTCCCCCCAGATTTACAGGGGTGCTAGGGGGGTGCAGGACTTACTTGGTGAGCTGTGGGATGGCATCGAGAGCGCTGCCATACACCCTGCAGGAGTTGTGCTTCTGGCAGAGTGCCTCGTTCCCTCCACTGTGGTCCCTGCAGACAGGGAGGTCAGAGACCCTAAATATACCCCCCCATACCTCCCCCACTATATGGGGCAGGGCTGGGGGCTGCCTCAGGTGGGGCTGCCTTCACAGCAGCTACCAACCCTTCCAGGGCCACCTCTTGCCCCTTACCAGTGTTTGTGTGTGCAGAATATGGCCTCCAGCATCACCCCCTCATCTTCAATGGCAGCCTGGGGAGGAAATATGGACAGAGAAATTAGGAGAGACAGAGAACCCAGGTACCAGTTTCCCCCTAAACCCTGTCTCCCCCAGCTCCCCTGTCATGCTCCAGTCTAGCCTTGGGCACTAAGGGCTGCAGATTAGGGGCAGATTTGCTCCCCTCTAACCCCAAAATATAGAGACATGCCACCCCCTCAACTGGAGACAGCCAAACACCAGGTCAGAGTGGTTGTGAGGGTCTCACCTGTACAGCCAGCGGGTCAGAGGGGTCGATGACAACCGCTTGGCTGGAGCCAGTGTCGATGACCAGGTAGCTGTAGTTGTTGGAGAGTACAGGAATGGGCAGGATTTTCAGCCCTGGGGAGGAAGAGACAGAATCAAGGCATGATCCCCCCCAGCTGGAAAAGGGGGAGTCCAGGTCAAACTCCCCACGTCTTACATCACATTCTTAGTTAAACATGCTTCGGGCATGGTGATGGCAACCCCTCCCCAGCCCAAAGTGCCAGTGCTGGGGGACACCGCAGAGCGTGGTGTGGGAGGGGCTGGCCAGGACTCACCAGGGAAGCAGTAGGGCTGGGGCACGGAGTGGCCGTGCGGATACCGCTCCCGGGCCTTCTTCACCTGCCGCTGGTAGAAGAGGTAGCCCAGGCGTGTGCGGGCGTACAGGCTGTACCTGGGGAGGGCAGACACCCCTAGGCATTAAACCCCAGTTCCCCTAAGGAGCCCACTTGGGAAGGGAGCTACTGCTGGGGCTGTGACTCCCACAGGGAACACATACAGGGCCACTTTCTCATTCGGGAGGGCTACAGGTGGTGTGTGTGTGTACCCCACATCCCAGATGCACAGTGAGGGCAAGATTGATTCCCCGAGCAGGCACCCTCCCGCTATTTCGAGCAGCAAGGACTGGGGGGGGCAGTGCTGCGGGGTGCTCACCAGGAGGGGCTGGAGCTGGCAGTTCCTCCCCATGCTCCGGGGGGGGACATGCCCAAGCTTGCCATGCTCCGGGGAATCGGGAAAGAGAATGGGCCGAGGAAAAGGGAGGCAAGAAATGCCCCCGTGCCTGTGGGTGTGCAAAAGACATCAGGCTGCGGAGCTCGGAGGGACCTCCCCGTTTGCACAGCAGCGATTTGGGACGGGACGGGGAATGGTGCAATGACGGACATGTAAAGACCCGGGTTGCAAAGCCCATTCCCGGCCGAGGGCACCCCTGGATGGCACACCGGGAGCGATCCCTGCAGTACCCGGGGGTCCCCTGCGTCTGTTGCGGCGGGAGCCCGAAACCGGGGAGCAGGGGCTCCTGCCAGCGCCGAGTAGCCTGACCACGGCCGGGGCACCGGGGCAGGTCAGCGGTGACACCCGAGAGAAGGCGGCCCGCACGGGAGGCTGACCGGCACCGCGCGGGGGGAGTCGGCGTCTGATCCCCGGCCCCGGCGGCCGGGCTGACACCGCCCGCCCCCAGTCCCCCGGCCGGAGCGGGCTGAGCCCCAGCCCGCTCTCTCCGTGCCGGCGCGGCCGCAGGTTCCGCTCCGGGCGGCTCCGCACAAGCAGGGGAGGGTGGTGGGCCCTCCCTCCCGGCGGCAGCACAAAGGCGGGCGGCGGTGGCTGCCTCCCTGCGGGGGTCCCGCAGCGGCGACCGCTCACTCGCTCGCTCGCTCGCTCACTCACCCCAGGCGGAACAGCAGCGGGGCGGCGAAGGCCATGAGCGCGGCGGCGGCGCGGCGGGCGCGGCGGAGGAGGCGCAGGCAGGCGGCCCCGAGCCCGCGCGCCCCGGCCGCTGCCGCCGCCGCCGCCGCCGCCCCGCCGGGCCCCGCGGCCATGCCGCCAACCGGCGTCACGCGCCCGCCGCGCCGCGCCCCCTGCCGGCCCCGCCACCGCGGCACCGGGAGCGGGGGGGGGGGAACACACACGCCCGGGGGACACACAGCGCTCGCGTCACCCGCCGAGAGGAGGGGATTCCCCCCCCGCCGCCGCGAGGGGTGTCCCCCCGTTGACGTCACTGCGTGAAGAAGGGGGTCCCTGAGTGACGTCAGAGCCGGCGGGAAGGAAGTCCCGGGGGGACGGGCAAGGGCCGGCGGGGTCCGTCCCGGGGAGCAACAGGCGGGAGAGCGCACCCCGCTGCCGGTCCCGGCCGTCCCGGGTGCAGGGCGCGGAGCCGCCGCGGGGGGGCGCGGTGGGCGGTGGCCGCCGCCGCCCCGTCAGACCCGTCCCGGCTCGTTCCGTCCCGTGGCGGCCGCAGCCCGGCGGAGCAGCGCGCAGCAGGTAGGGTGGCCCGCCCCGCTCCGCGCCCCACGCCGTTCCCGAGTCCCGCCTGCGACCCCCGGCGGTCCCCCTCGTTCTCTCGACTCCCCTCCGCCCGCTTCGACCCCCCACCCCCCTGACCCTGCGCCCTCCGGTGCCACAGGCGGCGAGGGGCTGTCCCAGCGCTCTCCCGAGCGTCCCGGAGGCCGACGGGGACTGGGCGAGAGTGGGCGGCCGGTCGCTAAATCCCGGGGACGCGCTGCGGCACCCCGCTCCCCCGTCACTGGAGTGGGTAGGGGCACGTCGGGTTGAGGTCCGGCGGCGGGGAGAGCGGTCCCGCGCGGAGGGACGCGGGGGGACGGGACCCCTACGCGCGGGGTCCCTCTCTAGCACTGGTGCTGTTTTCCGGACCCCACGCGATGGCGTGGCGGGGAATTGGGGAGTGGTGCGGGGTGGTTCGTGGGAGGGCAGCGATACTTCTGCGGTGGAGGGTGTTACAGACCCCGTGGGGTGTCTCGGGAGGGGTGGGCACGGGTTTGTGCCCGGCAAGGTGTGGAGTGACACCATGGGGATGCGTGGGAACCACCACTGGGCAGTGTGGGGGTGCCGGGGCTGGGGCACAGGAGGATGCCTCTGTCCCCTCTGTGCCCCCGGGAGAGAGCTTGCAGAGGGGCAGGGATGTGGAAAGGTGATGCTGAACCCCAGCAAACTTGTGTCGTGTGTGAGCGATGTGGGCCAGCGGGGACATCCGGCCTGGGTGGGCTGTACTGACCCTCTCATGTCAACTGAGCAGGACTGGCCTGGGCTGGGCTGGGCCGGGACAAGTTGTGCTGTGCTGTGTTGGATTGTGCTGTACTGAGCCGTGCTGTGCTGCAGGAGGCAGCTGTGCCCTGTTGAACTGTACCAGGCTGTGCCATGCCATGCCAGGCTGTGCCACTCTGTGCTGTGCCATACTAGGCTGTGTTGTACTAACCCGTGCTGTACAGGTGGGAGCTTCCCAGTTCTTCAAGAGTGAGGTGCTTTCTCAGGCAGCCTGAATGTGGGGAGCTCTGTCCCCCGCCCCAATCCATGATCCCCTCCTAAGGTGGTTGTGTTTCCCCCAGGAACCTGTGGAGCTTGTAGCAGGGGCCTGAGCCTGGCAGGGGTGCCACGGTGGATGGTGGGGACACAACCCTGTGCTACCCATGAGATTGTGGAAGGGATCATGGTTGGCTGTGCCCCATGTGCCTGCTATATGTGCCTTATCTGTGCTGAGTCACGGTGTCAGTGCAGAGTAGCACCCTGACCCCAGGGACCGTGTCATGCCACTGAGCCGGCCCTGGGTTGCCATCTGCCATCTAACTGGTGACCTCAGTTTTGGGGCCGTGCAGTGCCATGGACCTAGGAGGGTTCGGCTGCCTGCTTCCCTGGGTGTGGCAGCTGTTGGGACCCGTCAGGCTGGTTCCTTCCCTGTGCCCAAGGCTACCCCAATGCGGTGGAAACAGGAGGGGCTGGAGCAGTCACAAGGTGCTGGTCATGGGCACAGGGTAGGACCCCGCTGATCTGGTGCTGGCCAAATACACCCTGCTTCCCCCAGACACCTGGGTTCCCTCCTGGGGACTCTGGTCCCTCTGTAACTTGAGTGTCAGTCACAGAGGCTTTCCTAGGGTCAAGGTCCTATTTTGGGCCCTCCCCTGACCCCACAGATGAGGCAGTACCAGGGGGTCCCCTGTGCTCTCTGGGAAACCACAATGTAGGGAAAGTGAACTTCCTGTCCGTATGGTCACTGCCACACCGGTTATTTATTTTTGGCGCTGTCGTCATCGCAATGACAAAGGGCAGTGTGACCGTGGCAGCTCTGCCATGGCTGTCACGGTTGGATGCCAGGAGGGATGGAGGGACAGACACGGAACTGCTCCCTCCAGCCCTGCACGGCTGGCATGGGTGTGCCCTCGACATCACTGCCTGTCCAGCCCGGCTGAGGGAAGCACTGGTGTCGCACAGGAGGAAGTTCCCAATCCCCTCCTAGCCTGGTCCTGGTTAGGATCAGATCCTAGTTCCTTCCCTGGGATGGTCCCAAGATCACATCACAGCTGAGGGCAGGAGGGTTGTGGGGGGTCCTGGCACCTTCCTGGGGTCTGGGATGCCAGTGCTGAGGGGGTGGGAGGTGAGTAAAGGCCTGGCACTCTCTACTGGCAGCACTGTTGTTTTCCTAGCCTTGGAGATCCTGCTTTCCTTCTCCTCCTCCTGCTGGGACCAAGCCCAGCTGGCCCTGAGCCCGGGCTGCCTGCTCACAGCTGCCGGGGGCTCTGTGAGGGGGCCTGGTATGGCCGAGGAGGGAAGCTCAGCCCCAGGGGGGGTCCCAACTCCACTCCCCGAGGAAGAGTCCATCTCCTACGGAGGTGATGTGGGTGTCACATCCCCTTGAAAGGGGACTCAGGAGCTCTGGAGCCCCTGTGTGACGCATACAGTTGTTGGGTGGGGGACACCCCCGAAATGGGAGGGGCAGTGGGATCTGCATGGCTGTGATGAGGATCAGACCCTGTGTTTCCATCCCAGGCAGTTGGCGGGGTGATGCCATTTGTCCTCAGTGTGGTGCTACCAGGAGCCACAGACCTGGTAAACTCAGGGTGGGCTTCAAAGACTGGAGAGGTCAGATCCCTTTTGAAAAGGTCACGTCCTCGACGCAGCTTGAGTCAGCGCGTGGCTGTGCCCTGCCCGCGGCTCATCGCTGACGCAGGTGCCGGGGACTCAGGGCACAGGAATGAGGGTGGTCCCAGCCAAGGGACAGTGGGGACATCCCTCGTCTATTATTGACCTGCTGGCATTGAGGCGAACTTGTCCTTACTAATTAGGAGCCACTATTAAAGTGGGAGGGGGAGGCTTTGTGGCTGCATGATCCCCTCTGTCCCTGCACCTGTGGCTCCACTCACCAGGAACAGGTCCTGCCCGGGGAGGGTGACCTGTGCTGAAGCCCCACGTGTTCTGTCCCCTGCAGGTGCCGTGGGAGACGCCAGGGAACCGGCATGTCACATCCCAGCGCTCCCCCGCTCTACGACGACAAGAACCCCCTGTACCCCCCGCCCCCTGGGGGGTACCCCCAGCCCCCCCACTATGCCGGGGGGTACCCGCAGCCTGGGGGGTACCCTGCGGGGGCGGGGTACGCGCAGCCAGGGGGGTATCCAGCATCAGGGGGGTACCCTCATCCGGGCATGGCCATGCCCACCATGCCTATGCGGTTTGGTAAGTGGGGCACCTTGGTTTTTTTGGAGGAGGGTACTAGAAACAGGGGTGCTGTGAGGGGCTGCATGGCTGACCCTGGTGCTGAGGGGTGTCCCTCACAGGTGACAACGGCCTTGGGGATGGCTCTCCTTTCCAATCAGTTGACTGGGACGATAGGAAAGTCCGGCATGCCTTCATCCGCAAGGTGAGTCCCAAGGGGCCAGGGGCACCTGTCAGGGTGGGGGGCCAAGTGCTGACCCCCCTGTCTCTTGCAGGTCTATGCCATCATCTCCCTGCAGCTCCTAGTGACGGTGGGAATCATCTCTGTGTTCACCTTTGTGTGAGTAGAGGGATCCTCCTTACCTTTGTCCTGAAAAAGAGAGGAGCTTGAGAGGGGGGTGTTCAGAGGGGACAGTAGCTGCTGTCTCCTCTCCCTCACACTTGTCCCTCCTGTCCCACAGCCACCCTGTCCGCTCCTTTGTCCAGAAGAATGTTGCCATCTACTACGCCTCATAGTGAGTAGGGGCTCTGCTGGTTCGTGCCCCCCCAGCTCGTGCCCCACATCCACAGCCTCCCAGCCCAGGGGCTGATCCTGGTGGGGGGTTGTGAGGCTCACACCTGCTGTCTCTCCTTGCAGTGCTGTGTTCCTGGTGACCTACCTGGTGCTGGCCTGCTGCCAGGGTCCCCGGTGAGTCCCTAGGACCACCAGGGTGGGATGTGTGGGTATGGGGGGTGTTTCCAGAGCATGAAGATAGGTTCCTGCCTGGGGCTGCCCCTGGGTGGTGGGGGCCAGGGGGACATAACATGGTTGTTGTCACTAGCTTACCTCTCTCCTGTTTTGTCCTCAGGAGACGCTTCCCCTGGAATATTATCCTGCTGAGCATCTTTGTGAGTGGGCTGGGACTGGCAAGGGGTCCTGGAGGTGTCCCCATGGCACCCCAGGTCTCCCTGGGTGTGCTGGGGGGGATAGGAGGACATGTGGGCAGGTGGGCAGCCTACTGAGCTCACCCTTCTCTCCCACAGACGCTGGCCATGGGGCTGATGACAGGCACCATTGCCAGGTACGCCCTGGGGACCCTGCGGTTATAAAATCTGGGGTCCCTCCTGTCCTCCATTATGCAGCCAGATCAGCTGAGAGGCTGCCAGGAGCCACGGGATGCTCCAGTCCCTTGGGCTCAGGGACCACGGAGTTCCTGTCCAGGTTTGGGGCTGGGGGGGAGGGTCTCCAACACCCCTCTGGCAGGAGGATACTGAAGTGTGAGGTGACTTTCTTTGTCTGCAGCATGTACCAGACGAAAGCTGTCCTGATTGCCATGCTCATCACCGCCATTGTGGCCATCGTTGTGACCATCTTCTGCTTCCAGACCAAGGCAAGGAGAGGGACGCACCCTGCCCTGCCCTCTATGGGCCAGGTGTGGAGAGCTGGTCAGCGGGGACACCCTGGGCTCTCCTGTGACATATGTGTGTGTGTCCCCATCAGGTTGATTTTACTTCGTGTCCAGGGCTGTTCTGCGTGCTGGGCATTGTGGTCATGGTGACCGGGATCATCACTGCCATCGTCCTCTCCTTCAAATATGTGAGTGGGAAGGAGAGAGGAGCTGTGGGGTGCCGTGGGTATTCCCGGTTGGCTATCCCCAGGGCTGGTGCAGGCAGGGGGTTTGGGTGGCCCCTTTGCTGGGAAGCAGGGTGTGGAAGGTAGCTTGCCTGCAGGGAAAGCATGTGTCAGCATCGGCAGCAGCTCCTCAAGAGCCGGGTGCGGGCAGGGCCTGCCCTGCCTCGCCTGCTGCCTGCCAGCACCCCGGCTCACCCTGCTCGTGCTCCCTTCCTGCACAGGTCCCCTGGCTCCACATGCTGTACGCAGCCATCGGGGCCATCGCATTCACGCTGGTGAGTTGACAGCTGGAGCGGGCAGAGGGCGTGGGGCAGGGACTGGGGAGGGAGGAATTCCCCCTTGGTCCTTGCCTGACACTCTCTGTCCCTGCAGTTCCTTGCCTATGACACCCAACTTGTGCTGGGAAACAGGAAGAACACACTGAGCCCCGAGGAGTATGTCTATGGTGCCCTCACCATCTACACTGACATCATCTACATCTTCACCTTCATCCTGCAGATAGTGGGCCGGGATTAGCTCTGGGACCCCTCCTGTCCCTCTCCAGCTGCCCCTCACCCCTCCTCTGGTCTCTGTACAGGATAGTCTGCTTACTGTGACTCTTAATGCTTTGGCATTCCTACCTGTAGGCTGCTAAGTAAAGGGCTTCCCTTGATCATCCCCCAACAAGCCTCTGAGGGCAGTGGGGGGGACTGGCTGCCAGCGTTAAGGCAGTTTAGCCCAGCTTTGGCACCGCTTCCTGAGGCTGTGCCAATGGCATTGGGCTGGCAGCGGAATGTCACAGCCCTGCCTGGGCACAGGGAGCTGGCAGCGGCTGCTGGGATCATGTTGAGATTTTTTTGCCAGAGAACATTTGGTGTCATTCACTCTGTGCCTTAGATGTGGCTCTGGCCATGCCCCCTCCCTGAGCTGTGGCTGTGCCCAGGGTGGGCAGGGGGCAGCTGGGACCTCCGTGGCAGAGCTCACATTGCAGAGGCCCTGCAGCCACAGATGTGGGCAAAGTTGCACTTGCTAAATAAAACACTTCAGTTTTCCAGACAGTCTCAGTCTTACTTGTGTGGCAACTCCCTCAAAAAACCTGTGGGCAGACTCAGTGGGGGCTGCGGCCTGGTGCAGCACAAACACTGCTTTGGAATGGGAAAACCAAGGTCAAATTGCTCCAAGCCTGGCCTCCCTCCCCTGGCCGTAGACCCTGCTGTTGTGGGCAGAAGCCCAGCTGCAGAACAGCTGGGGCCCCCACTGCTGAGGCAGGCGGAGCCTGGGGCTGAGCACCGAGGGAGCATCCACAGTGGCAGTGAGCTGTTTCACTTTATTTGTCCCTATTCAGCTCCACAACCACTTCATGGTCTGGATAGGCAGGGCAGATGCCACTGTCATGCATTCCAGCGACAGGCTGGGCATGGGGGGCAGTGTGGCTATGCCCCCCTGACCATCCTGTTGTATCGCTCCGTCTCGTACTCGCCCTGGTTGGCTTCCATCATTGTTCGGCGGATTTTGAGCTGCTCGAGGCGGTTTTTGTCCACTTGCCGTTTGACCAGGAGGAAGAGGATGATGCCGGAAGGCAATCCAATGGCCCTGCAGAACAGCCAGCAGTCAGGGAGATGGAGAGAGTGGGTGGGGAAACAAGGGTGCTGTGCCACGCGGGGGCTGCATGGACAGTGCCCTGTTCAGCGCTACAGACCCCCATGACCCCTGTTCCACCCCGGGCCCCACAGAGCAGCGCAGCCTCCCAGTGCTGACCCTCTCCCACCAGCTGAGCCACTCACCAGGCCACCCCCACCGGCTTCATGGGGTTCTTGCCCTTCTTGCGTGTGGGGATGTACTCCACCCCTTCGGGGAGCCCCCCGCTGCCAGGCTCCTGACTGGCCCGCTGTCCCGCTGGCCGGGGGCAGCTCTGCCCAAAGAGCCGTGTGCCCCGGGCATCCGGCCGCCCCCAGGCCTTGGCAGGACACGCTGAAGCTCTTACTGCCACCAGCAGTCCTGCGGGGAGAGAAGCATTAGGGAGGGGCAGCCATGGGGTAGAGCGTGGGGGGCCCAGCCCGGGCTGCCTGAAGCTCCTGTCCCTGCCCTTGTCCCTGCCCTTTTTCCTGCCCTTGCCCCGGCTCTATTCCCTGCCCTTATCCCTGTCCATCCCCATTCCCCTGCCACAGGCCCTGCCCTTCCGCCAGAGGGCGCTCGAAGGCGGGGCCTGAGCCGAGGGCGTGACCAACACAACTGGGGCGTGGCCAAGCGCAGCGGGGGCGTGGCCCTAAAGCCTCTCCTCAGCGGGGCGGGGCGGGGGTGCGTCTCGGGGCGCTTGTGCCGAAGGCCGCGGAGCAGTGCCGTGAGAGAGGTGGCGGAACGGTCCCGGTCCCCCCGCCCCGGGGCTGCTCCCTGCTCCTGCCCACCCGCTCGCCCGCCCGCCCGCCGTTACCCCGCAATCCGCCTCGCGCCGCCGCCATGGTGCCGGTGTGCACCAGCGGCTCCGCTGCATGCCGGGAGCTGCAGTCTCGTCACTCGGAAACCGTCGGCCGGCGGCGCCGCGCGGTGTGTGCGCGGAAAACTACATCTCCCAGAGTGCGCCGCGCAAGGCGGGGCCGGCCAGCCCTGCTGGCGGAAAGGGCGGGATCCGCGCGCGGACTCGGGCCGTGGTTGGCTGGGGCGGGCGGCGATTGAGCGGGGCGGGGCGCGCGGCGGAAGCGGCGGCGGCGGCGGCGGGGTGGGTCGGCATGGAGCCCGGGGAGGACCCGGGAGCGCTGGACCTGCACGGCGACGAGGAGATCATCGAGGTGGTGGAGCTGGGCCCGCCCGGGCCGGGTGAGACGGGGCGCCCTGCGCCGCGCACCGGGCAGGGCTTGCGGGGGCTCCGGCCTCCCGCCGGGGCACCGGGAGCGCTGCGGCCCCACCCCAGTGCCAGGCCCGGCCGGTGCATCCCCCCCGGCCCGCGGCCTCTCCCCGTGTCGCGTCCCGTTCCTCTGCGGTTTCCCTGCTCTGGGACTCGTGGCCGCGGCGGCATCGCGCATCCCCCCGCTGCCCGGTCCCGCAGCGACCCCCGCTGTCCCTCCGAACCCGGCCGGCCGCGAGCCGCGCCCTGACCTTCGCCCTCTGCAGATGACCTGGCCGAGGAGATGGAGGACGTGGACTTTGAGGACGAGGGGGCAGAAGAGCCCGATGCCGAGGCTTGGGAGTCGGAGGATGACGAGGGGGTGGAGGACGGCATGGAGGCACAGGACGACAGTGAGGTCACGTTCTCGCTCCACTCGGGTGCGTGCTGGGCACGGGCAGAAGCAGTTGGGACCCCCCTCGGGACCTGGTCTCATCTTGGCTTTCCCCAGAGTCCAGGGGTGCAGAGTGCCTTGCTAGGCTGCTGTCTCTCAGCCTTTTTGGGACGGCCATCAGGACTCAGAGCTGCCCTGGGCTTGTTTCTGCCTTATGCTCTGGCAGAAGAGCCCTTTGGGCCTCCCATCATGGCAGCTGGCCTTAAGCTCAGCAGAAAGCCTCTGCCGCTCCCCTTCCACGTGAAGAATTGATTCCCACTGGGCTGGGTTGAAGTTCAGCTTGCTGACATCCCACCCAGACCCAGTGCCGCACAGGGTTTGGATCCCCTGGGAACGTCAGGCGGGATTGGCATCGTAGCCATGTAGCCTCTCTTTGCTCTTTTGTCAAGATTCTGTCTTCTGTGTGAGCCTTGACCCCAAGACCAACACGCTGGCAGTGACAGGCGGAGAGGATGACAAGGCCTTCGTGTGGCGTGTGAGTGATGGGGAGCTCCTGTTTGAGTGCTCAGGTGAGGTGCAGTGAACAGCTGTGTCCCCTCTCAGCAGTGTCTATCTGCACACATCTTTCTCCAGCTGATGCTGTGTTCCTGACCATCTTCCATAGCTTGGCCTGAGCAGTCTCTGTCCCCTGATGTTTATAGGACACAAGGACTCGGTCACCTGTGCTGGCTTCAGTCACGACTCCGTGTTCGTGGCCACAGGTGACATGTCTGGGCTTATCAAAGTGTGGCGGGTGGACGCCAAGGAGGAAGTGTGGTCCTTTGAGGTGGGGGACTTGGAGGTGAGTGGTGCTGTGGGGGCTCCCCAGCCAGCAAGTGGGATGGCAGCACTTTGGTGACGCTGCCTTTGGTCTCTCTCTCTGCCCAGTGGATGGAGTGGCACCCTCAAGCCCATGTTCTTCTGGCTGGTACAGCTGATGGCAACACCTGGATGTGGAAGATCCCCAGTGGGGACTGCAAGACCTTTCAAGGTCCAGCATGCCCAGCCACATGTGGCAGGATCTTGCCTGATGGTGAGGCGTGGGGCCTCTCTGGAGTGTGGAATGTCACCAGCTGTGTGGGCCATCTGCCCTCCTGCTTCTCCCAGTCTGTGCTGAATGGGAGGTAGGGGGATGGGGGCCCCTGTCTCTATCTGCTATCTCTGTCTCACCCAGGGAAGCGAGCAGTGGTGGGGTATGAGGACGGGACCATGCGCATCTGGGACCTAAAGCAGGGAACCTCTCTGCATGTCCTGAAAGGTAAGGAAGAAGGAAGAGGTTTATCACCTGGGCTACTCCCTAGCTGGCAAACAGCCCCTTCTAGTGTGCTCTGACCTCTGTCTGGGTGGACAGGAGGCATCCTGTGAGGGCAGGAGGGAGCCTGGCACAGGGTTTTTCTCCCCAGCAGTGGCTGTTGCTTGCCGGGATGCTGGCAGAGCCAGGCAGGGTGGAGGCTGCAGGATGGTGTGTTTCAAGGCTCACTGGGTCTCTGTGGGGAGGGCACATAAAGCTCATACCTGCTGCTTACCCCCCAGGCCAGGATGGCCATCAGGACCCCTTGACGTGTGTAGCCAGCAACCAGGATGGCAGTTTGATCATGACGGGCTCTGTGGACTGTCACGCCAAGCTGATCAACTCTGCCACGGGCAAGGTGCGTCTGTATGGGCTGGGCAGAGCCAGGTGTGCTGGGGACCCCCCAAGTCCCCTGTCCTGGGTCGGGGGCAGAGCCAGAAGCGCTGAGGACCCCCCAAGTCCCCTGTCCTGGGTCGGGGGCAGAGCCAGAAGCGCTGGGGACCCCCCAAGGCCCCTGTCCTGGGTCGGGGGCAGTGCCAGAAGCGCTGGGGACCCTCGAATCCAGGGCCGGTGTGCGGCCATCGGCAGCCGGCAGGCGGCGGCCTCGCGCTGCGGGTGGAGCGCGGGCTGGGTGGTCCCGCCCGGCTCCTGGAAGGAAGTTCCTTGTTTGCTCCCAGGAGTTGAGGCTTTGGGGCCGCACCTTGTTCTAATGAGGGCGCAGACTCGGTATCGAGTACAAACGGGACCTTTGTGCGTCTGAGTCTCCTTCCCTCGGGGTATAGTCACCCTCCCTCTACCCAGGTGGTGTGCGTGTTCAAGATGGAGAGCGTGACCCCCAAGGCACCCATCAGCGAGGGTGAGGAGGCAGAGTCCAACTCAGTGGAGTCGCTGGGCTTCTGTAATGTGTGAGTGTTGGGACAGACGCTCTTCAGTGCTACATCTTACTGGGCTTGTCATACAGATTCATTTGCATCCCTTGCACTCAATCTGCTGCATTTCTCTTGCCTCTGTCCTCCCTAGCTGGGTGTGAAGATGCCAGATCCCTTTGGTATGAGGCCAAGGGTCTCCAGCTGCTCAGTCCTCCCTGCAACTGTGGGGATTCTGGGCTAGCCTGATTGACCACTGCTTGGCTGGGATACTCTCCAGACAGCTGTTTTCCTACCAGGACATTGTCATCTTCACAAACCATGGGCTGATTGCTGACTTGCTGTACTGTTGGATTTCCCAAGCGGGTTGTTTGATGGCTCCAGCCATCAGGTTGTCCCTCAGCCTCTCAGTACATTGTAGCCTTCAGCATAGGGTTTGCCTTTTACCTGCAGCCTTTATGTGTTTCCATCCCTGCTTCCGCTTGTGCCATGTAATGCCTATTCCCCTGTCTGTAGGATGCCACTGGCTGCTGTGGGCTATCTTGACGGCACACTGGCTATTTACGACCTCTCCACACAGAGCCTGAGGCATAAGTGCCAACACGAGGTACTGCCCTCCCCCCTGCCCCACCCAGGCCTGGGAGGTGGGCTTTGGGCCTTTTGGAGATCTCCCTTGAAGCCCAAGGGCCAGTTCCCAATTTGTACTTCTCCCTTAGCCTTGGGCTTCCCCAAAGGGCAGCCGCAGTCTCTGTAAAGCGGATGTGCTTGGCCCTGGTGTCTGGCTGTCCTGGGGGGATGCCCGACACCATGAGGGGGTGGGGGTACAGGGGGGGAGCTAAGAGGTCCCCACTGTGGTTTCCCCCTGCCCCAGTCAGGGATCGTGCAGCTGCTCTGGGAGGAGAGCTCGGCCGTGGTGTACACCTGCAGCCTGGATGGGGCTGTGCGGCTCTGGGACGCCCGCTCGGGGAAGATGATCAGCGAGTACCGAGGGCACTCTGCTGAAATCCTCGACTTCGCTGTCAACAAGTGAGCAGGCAACCCCTAGACCCCTTCCCTGCTGGGTGGAGGGAGCAGCGATAGCAGGGGCCTCCAGCCTAGGAGCTCAAATCACAAGCTGCCTCTTTGAGTG
Organism: Vidua macroura; assembly: GCF_024509145.1. NCBI lineage: Eukaryota > Metazoa > Chordata > Aves > Passeriformes > Viduidae > Vidua > Vidua macroura. The sequence continues at coordinate 25,444,186 of NC_071577.1, forward strand.
CCCTTGTGGTCTGGTCCCAAGGTGGGGGACAAACCTAGGTCCATGCTGAGACTTGAGGGTCTCAAGGGGGAGTGCAGTACTTCAGAGCTGGGCTGGGGGTGATGGTCAGGGATACTGAAGCTCCCAGCCCCAACTCTGAACCCTGTCTCCCTGCAGGGATGCCTCCATTGTGGTGACCACCTCTGGCGACCACCAAGCCAAAGTGTTCTGCGTCCAGCGGCCCGACCGCTAGAACTGCGTCAAGGGATGGCGTCCCGGCGCTGACCTGCGCCTTGTGTACAGAGGGACGAGGGACATGGTTTCACCACCCTTCTCCAATGTGTGCTTTGTAATTTTTCCAGCCTGCCCTGCTTTGCCCTCACCATCTAGGGGCCAAGTCAGGGGTTTTGTATGAAGATGTCTTTAATTATATAAATTATTTCACTTAACTGGATGCCATCTACTCTGCTTGTTGGGGGGAAGAGGATCTGGGGAGCTATGCTCCCTCCTCAGGGATCTCCCTGGCATCCAACCATGGCCTGAGGATCAGTGGCAGAGATTCCCATCCTAGCTCTCCCTGCTAGGGGGAATCAGGGGTCAGGATAGGAGGGAAGGGTGCAGGTTGCTAGCTGAAGGTAGGAGAATCCTGCTCTGTACAGTCTAGGAGCTCCTTAACAGAACAGGCTATTCCCAGATTTGGGTACTGCACTCCAAAGTTCACCAGAAGGCATATGTTCCACAATACAGGAATTATCTCCCTTGGGGCTGTGACTAAACACCCCTTCCAGGGCAAGGTCATGTGCATTGACAAGCCAAAGCCTCAAAGCCCTTTAAGATAGAAAGATCTTCTTTATTAATGAACCCCAACAGTATTTCTTCAGATACAGGAGTTTTGAACTCAAATACTCAGAAGAAAACAAGTTAATATTGCATTATTCTCATAAGAAATACTGCAACTTATTTCCGGTAACATATTGCAAAGCGAAACAGCTTGAAAAGAAAAAAAAATTAAAAAAGAAAAGAAATTAAGTCAATCAAACTGGAATTAAAGTTTTGTTTCTTGGAACGATCGAGTCCTCGCAAGCACAGCTCGTTTCTGCAGATTACTCCCCCAACTGTCGTACAAACAGACCCCGATTGCTTGAATTCCTTATGAGCCCACAGAGGTGCAACATTAAAAGCTACGATTATCGGGTAGCAAGTGCCCCAACCTTCTTCCTCCACGGCAGCCTCGGTGACTTGGCCTTAACGGGTTGTGAACGTCTTCCCCCTGAAAGGATGGAGAGAGGAGTCAGCACAGCCCCAGGGGCCTGTGGGGCTTGTGGTGGGGCATGCGTAGCAGAGCTCTCAAAGCCAGGCAGGCACTGCTGGGTTGGAGCAGTTGGAGCTCACAGGGTCTGTGGCTGCAGAACCATGTCACGGGGCTGTGGAAAGGGGCTAACTTACGCAGAGGGGACAACCCTTCTGCCCCAAAGCAGCATGCAAAGGGGACATGACAGGACAGAGAAAAAAGGACACCAAGGGGCTCTGGGATAAGCAGAAGGTAAGGGAGCTGAATGAAACATGTTCACTCAACTGCTCTCCTCCATCCACTTCACTGCTTGTTCACAAGAGGGAGCCAGCCAGCATGGTGGCCTGGCCCCAGCCATCGGCTGGCAAAGGGCAGCCAGTGACTCTGAAAAGCTGCAGACACACTGGGCAGCAAGACTTAGGTCCAGTGCCCACAAACCCCAAGGAAGGACCTGGCTCTTCTCCCGCGAGCTGGAGCTGCCCCCAGAGATGGATGAGGCAGGTCTAATGTAACAGGGAAAAAGCCCCAGGAATGCCACCAAGGGCTTGGTGGGGGGAAATGGAGACACCAGGGCTTGCAGGGCCATGTATGAACCTTTTGTGAAGGACCTGCCAGCACACGGTTTTACCTCAGACCCAGCTCCTCACAGGACATCTGAGGCAGTAAGCTGTGGCTCACTCCCATGGCACCCCAGCCTGCCCTGGACTGCAGAATGCCAAACTGAGCAAGACTCAGCTCGTGGCTGGCAAAGAAGCCCAGAGAGCCATGCCCTGCTTTGCTACTCACGTGATTGTTTTCATTTCTTTCTTCTCTGCATCTGGACGGGCACGGTTGAGCACCTTGAGGAAATCTGACGTTTTTGCCCTCATACGTGTGTGAATATAGGCCTGTGTTTCATTAGGACAAAATGGGGACATGTCAAGAGCCTTTCTTCATAGCTCAGATTTCAGGACACATGACAGCCAGGTCACTCTGAACAATTACCCTCGTTTCTGTTCTCAGAAAGGAAACAAACCAGATCCAAAAGGGAAAAATCCTACTTCACTGCTAGAATGGAAAGAAAACAGTCTTGTGTCCAAGTTCAGGGAGAAGGCAACGATACATCACTTGCCACCCCTGCATGACTGCGGAGGGCTGTGGCAGACCCTAATGAGTTCTCAAGGGGCACCCCTGACCCCTGCTTCTCCCCTTCAGCACCCAGGTTAGATGGGCTGAAGCCACCCTGTGTGCCCCGACCCTCATACCTTTGAGCACTTGATGTGATAGTGCAGGTAGTCCCGGAATGTGTGGATCAGGTTTATGGTGTTGTCTCTGGCTGCAGCATTGGTGTGACGGGGGAACAGCACTGAAAGAAGAGGCCAACACAGACTTTTAGTACCCCCTGAGGCTGCACAAGGCCTTCAGGATCAGTTCTGGAGGCTTCAGGGTGTGCTGCATTGAATCCCTGCCTTGCTCTCTATAAAGAGCCCTTTACTCTTGACACGTACCAAGATTAAGCAGCACTTGTGATTTTAAATAAAAGGTTTAAGAGCACTTTTCTACATTTCCCACAGCAGCCTGTGCACTCTGCAGGACACAGGCAAGGCCAGGTGTCCAGAAACAATGGCACTGTAGGAAACTATATGTTGCTGTATCAGTGCTTGAAAGATGCAATTGGAGGAGCAAGCTGGGAGGCAGACCAGAGCGCCCAGACTGCTCAACCAATTGCAAGATCCAGTCTGCCCTGGAGTCTTGAAATTGGTTCTGGATCTTTGCCTGGCAGCTTGCCAGTCCTGTAACATAGACAGACTTGGATACAAGCAGGTAGCTTGCTCTTTCCATAAGCTGATGCTCTGTTAGGTGTCCCAGATCCAAGGGCTGAAAGAACATTTTGTCTGCGTGATGATCTCACCTGAGATCAGGTAACTGGGAAATTTAGTCTCAACAAGAACAAAAGTATGTGCCATCCTGGACCTCTTCTTTCCATAGCTGACAGCTGCCCAGGCCTCAAGGCACCATTTCCAGCACAGGAGGAGGGCAATGCTATCTTCACCTTTCCTTGCAGTGTCTGTGCTCCATCTCTGAGCTCCAAACTACAGGAATGCTGGCCTGAGACACCCTAACAACACACCCAAACATCTTGAAAAGACCTATCCCTTTCAACAGGGCAGGGTTTAGACTTCTTGACACTGCTACTCAGGGGGAAGTCATGGCTCTGCTGGCCAGCACCTCTGTCAGGGTAAAGTGGCTCATCAGTGTTTGGCCCAGAGCAAAGAGGCAGAGCTGGAGAAGCAGAATGCACTGCTCTGCTGCTGCTCTCTGACTGCCTCTGCTGATCAAGCACTGCACAGCTCCTTGCAGCTGGACTACCTACAAGTACAGTTGCATGAAAACTTTCACAAGAAACCTTCAGTTTCCAAAATATCACAGCAAAGCCACTCTTCCCTTTGCTTCCAAATACTGAACTTATTTTGTAGGCGGACACTAAACAATTCACTGTCCACTTCCACATCTTCTTGCCCACAGTAGAGCTGAGGTGACCTGATACAGAAAAGGGACACTCCAAAGGGGGCACACGAGACAGAATGCAACCCCAGAGTCCTTGCAGCCCCGAACTGCCCACTTCAACACTCAGGGAAGGTGAATTCCTTCCTGTTTTTCATGCAGCAACAAGAACCTCTCTCCTCCCCAAGCCTCAGAGCTGCCTGCTTACCAAAAGTGATGTAGCCAATATTATCGCCAACAGCTGCGTCCGTGTCTTTCAGCTCCAAGGGTGGCTCCCTGTGGCTGAAGAGCACCTGTGGGGCTGTGTGACTGGCTCGGCGACCCTCCTTGAACTCCTGAACAAGACAAAGTGAAGGTGATTCCCACTGTGGCCCTTCAGCAACATGCTGGGAAATCAAATGGGGTTTCCTCACTCCCAAAGGGCAATGAGCAGAAGGTGGCCCAGCTTTCCCTGAATGGATTGAGCTCATCAGGCCAAACACCCTGAAAGTGTTTTCCCTTTTTCCCAGCAAAACCAGCCCAAAATGCATGGCTGTCCTGGGTTTATACATGACCGTAGTGCAGCCCTTCAGCTGGGGTGGCTTTCAGTGTGTCACACCCCTGCCATGGGTGTTTTGTGGAAGGGATACCTCAGTCTGAGCAAGTACACGAGACAGCACAGTTCCTGCTGGAACTTCAATGCTTCCAGTGAAAGTGCACAATGCCCACCATCCCTGAGGAACAGAAATTCTCAGGAAGGGCAGCAAGATCTCCATCACACCTAGTGTAAAGGTTCTGCCATTTGAGAAACCATCTCCCATCAGGAGTCTGCCTAGGCATCAAGATGCATCTAGGGGCTTGAAGCTTGTATGTGAACTCTGCTCCTCTTAACGCTTCCCCTACACCTTGAAACAATACCTTCAGGCAGGGAGATCCATTCCCCCACCTCTGACAGTAGCACAACCCCCACCTCACAGGAAATGTACTGGCTCTGCATTTCAGGAACTCTAAAGACCATCTCTGTGTGGGCTGGGAATGGCCAGAGACCATTCTCCTGCCCCAAGGCAGAGCAGTCTTCCTTCTGCCTCACTGACCTCCATCCCACCCTACACATTATCAGCTACCCTTGGCCTCTCCTCTGAGCACAGTTTCCCCGGGAATGGCAGGGGCATCCATGTCCCTTTTAGAGTAGATCACTGGGCTTTCCTTAATGAACTGCTTAGCTTGCACTTCTGCCTGCTTATGCCAGAGGGTGAAATGGTTCAAATGGCTTCACTGGTTAGTTAATGGTTACATTTTCTCCATGAGAGCCTAGATGAGCAGACACCATGCCCAGCTGTGTTATGTAAGAGCAATAGCTGGAGGGAAAGAGCCAGTGTGACTCAGAGTGGAATTCCTGTGGCTGGGCAGAGGCAGGGTTTGCTGTTGTAAAAACCAAGAAGTTGGGACATGGAGACTCCAGGACAGCTGCTGCCTTGAAGCACTGCCATCTTCCCAGGAGCCTCACTAACCCCATTTTGTTCATCATGCTTCCCCCTTCCCATTTTAAAAGCTGAATTCCAGGCTGAGGGATATGCTTGGTGGGAGAAAACCACAAAGCCAGAGCAGATGCCCTGTCTGTAGCTAATGAACACAGCAAACAGAGCTGTGAAGACTTCCATTGTAACAGACACCCTTTTGATGACACCCAACACAGGTACACTGGTCTCCAGTAAACTGGGCCAGTAACTTGCTGTCCATGAGCCTGTCAGCAGCATGGCCTGGCACCCTTGAACAGGTAGGTTAAAGATGCCTGGAACATCCTGCAGGCCCTGCTCCATGGCCATGCCCAAACAGGAGGCTGGCAGCCCAGGAGCTTAAGCAGATGAGTGAGGTGGGCCAGTGGCACAGATGAACACAGGTACAAGCATGCATTGAGCCTCCCCAGCTGCACATAGATGTGTCATTTTCCCTAGGCCGCACACAGTTGTTCACAGACATGCAAAGTGCTTGCTACAAGTCTCTGAATGCTTCCCAGCTAAACAGCAATTGGAAAAGGTAGCTGAGTCCAGATTCAGCTGAGTCCAGTCCATAACCTGGCATTACGATTGGTTTAAGCCCACAAATTCAGTATATTCATAGCTCTAAGAAGTTGAAATTAGAGAGCTGTCACACTGAGCTGCTGAGTGTTTCTGCAGCATTTGAGCATTAGCAGGATGAAACTTCAAGGTGAAGACCAGTTTCAGCTCCTCCTCATGCATGGTATGACACTGTCTCACCCTTCCTACTCCCTTTACTCCTCAACATGCTCAAGTCCTCAGCTGGCTGGAGATCCTTACACAATAGCTATCCACATTACAAGGCCTCAGTGTGGGGACTGAAGCATTCACTGTGGTGTTTCTCATCTGTAATACATAATATGCTTGATTGTCCAAATGAGCAAGACTATTGATGATAGAGATGCCAATGCAAGAGCCAGGAAAATACACTGTCTGTGCCTATTAGCATGTTCTTCCATCCCAGTGCAGCATGGAGCAAAGCACTTCCATGTGTTAAATTTCCTTTGTGCTCACTCCAGCAGCATATTTGGCAACGCTGCTTCAAGCAAGCAGGCATCTGAATTGAGGACCACACCCCTTCCCTGTAATTCAGTTTCCATACCTGCATAAACACCTTTCCGATCACCACATCATCATCGTCCTTAAATACCGTGCTGAACACAACCGTGACGCGGTCCTTCTTTGCCTCAACATACCTGCAGGTGGGAGAGAGAGAACCCACCTGTGAGCCAGAGCTAAGAAATTCAACTGGACGAGGAAGCAACTGCGTGACAAGGTCAAGTAGATACAACAGCCATTCACAGGCCTGGCTGCTGTAAATTTCCCCTCCCTTGAGACAATATTTACAGGGAGCACAACATTTCTGTTGGGAGTGGCCAGTTCCTCTCCTGCATGCAGCCACAAGTGATGCCACTAACAGAGACTCTTGTGTAACATCTCAGCAGCCCAAGGCATAAGCATTACCCTCATGGGATACTTGTGGCAGCCAAGAACAGGCCCTTATAACCCAGGCCAAAGCACGGAGCAGGAGGATTTCCTGACTTTCCACCAAAACCTACAGCTGTGCACAGGAGCAGACTACTGAGCACTGTATGACCCCCATGCTGTTTGGTTTGAACACTTACATTGTCTCATCATCCCTGTAGTGGATGACTGCTCTTTTTTCTCCTTCTTTGCCCTCTTCCTGGAATTTGAAATACTTCTCAAAGACTGAAGCAAAGCAGTTGCGCTTCAACATGCCGGCTTGGTGCACAATGGCATCCTTGTCTGCAGGAAGGTTCTCCAGGTCGTAGAGCAAAGAGACATTGTAACCTGGGAAGGGGCAGTCATTAACCTTAATAATCTACATAGGGCCTTAATGAAAGCAGAGACATTTTTTTGAAGAGATACCTACAGTCCCACTTTTGCCTTAAATCCTCCCAAAAGTCCCAGGGGTGAGTTCTTCCCACTCCAAGCACTTGCCAAAAGCCATGCCTGAACTCGGCGCGTGGCCATGGCAACGTTCCTGGGGCTCCTTCTCAAGCTCCCAGACACACGTGCTGGCTGAACTGCTCCCAAGTTTTTGCAGTGAGTAGGAAGAGATGTTGTCACAGGTAACCATGGTTTTCCTGTGTCTTACAAAGCATCTTTGAGAAGAACAAAGACCCCAACCGTGAGGAACAGAGGCTTCCTGGAGGAGGACTGCATAAAGAATTACAGTTTGTGCTGCAAGCTACTTCATCCCTGATGTGTCTGAGCCACTTTTTAAATTGGCAATTTCAAATTGCAATTCATTGTATAGAGAGCCTCAGATATCAAGCTCTTCAAGTGCAGCCTTCATATGAGCATTTCTCAGGTAACTTAAGTAACTTTGGAATTGCATTCACACACACATGCACAAAGACACAAACACATAGAGAGTGAATGCTACTGCAGGGTTACCTGATTCAGGATTTACCAAGTAGCTTCCATAGACTTTCTTCAATACCTAGAAAAGAAATTAAACATTGAGCACACAAGCTATCAAGACTTGTTTCCTCCTGCACAGTCTAGGCCATATTTGGTCTACTTTTAGAAGTATCAAATTACAGCACCTGCCTCCCCTAGTCTAAGAGAACTCAGACAAATATTAAGTCATCAGCTTCTAGTACTATTGGCTATTCCTGCTCTAGGGAGGGCTCCCTGAACTCCACTGACAGGGGACATACTGCAGGAGAGGACTCAAAACTGGAACTTTTTCAAGTTCTTACTAGTCGGATTTGTGTGGGGAAGAAGCATTATAGCTCATACCTTCAAAGGAGAACAATCAGCAGAGCCTGACACAACAGACCTGAGGGCTACCACTTTTCCTTCCATTCAAAGGCAGATGCAAAGCGTGCCCGGTCCCTCTCCTCACAGGACAGCAATTTCAGAGCACACCACGGCCTGGTGATCACATACTGTCTCAGCCTATTGCACGAACAGATGGGGATCGAGAGGAGACTGCCACGCAGGCTTGGATGCCTCCCAGAAGCAGAACCGCCTACAGCACAGCAAAAACCTTTCTTCAAACGTAATTACTGCTGAATTTTACATCAATGGCAATTTCCAACTGAGCCATAGCTCTGTGTCAATGAGGGGGCTGGGAACAGGCAGTATTTCACAGAGAAGAACACAACAGTGTTGGGGCAGAACTGGCCCTCCTGGGATGACACCCACTACCACGTGGAAAGGATACACAGACTCTCTGCATGCCAAAACCTCCTCTCAGCAGAGAGCCTGCCTGCAGCAGTGCAGGAAGATGCCCTGTCTTAGCAGGAAGCCCACTCTGCATTCCTCACAGTGGCATTTCACCAAAGACAGAGCAGAAACAAGCAACATTGTCTGCCGGGAAGTACAGAAAGCAACATTATGACAACTGAAGATTGAAAAATGTAATTTCTATTTAGTCAGTACTTCCAAGCCAGTTCTGCACAGATCCCATTTTCCTCTAAAAGTTTATAGAAATTTGCCTTTCACCACCACAATGGCTGCTGGTGCACAGTGCTGTCAGCCACTCGTCCACCACAGTTCTCTTGGGATCACACACTACACTGAACCTCACTACACGTGCTGGGAAGGCTCCACCATTTGGGCTGCTTCACACTCCTCATGCCAGCAGGGGTACCTTCAGTAGCAGGCAATGCTGCACCTAGAAAGCTCTGCATTCAAGGAACCAGGAAAGCAGGACACTCAATCATATCTCTTCTGACTTAGGTGGGTCTTATGGCAATTCGCAGGAATTCACTTTGGGTTCAAATCACCCATTTATCACCAGACTCATAATAAACTGATGGAGCAGCTTCCTTGTTTTCTTCCAAGGACAGACACCCAGAGGCAAAAGCCTGCTGAAAAGCCCTGAGTGAACCCCATTTGCTGCCATGTGGAGATTTGAAAACGGACTCAAGAACTGAGTCACACTTCCTGCCTCGCCATCCAACCACAGCTCAGAGAGGCTCCTTTTTTCTACCATAAATGGCCCTCCGCAGCCACAAGGCCCAGTCAACAGGAACTGAGCTTGCGACTTCACACAGCAGCAGTGAAAAGGGAACCAATCTGTAAACCAAGGTCTGCATACGCAGCAGGAGCCCAGCACTTGCTCTCAAGTGTGGTTACGAGTCAGAAGAGAAGCACCACAGATCTGTCTTGATGCCTTCCTTCACTTGTGGGCTCAACACATCAGTCAGGCTTCGCTTTGAACTTGCAAAATTAGTGATGCCTTCTGCCTTTCAGGCTGCAGGGTCATAGAAGATTACTTTTTCACGAGAGAGTGTGAACACACTTGCCCTTGTCTTTCAGCAAAGTGGGACTCCTGGTTGGCACAGAGCTGCTCCTTTGACCAGTTAGATGGGAGCACAGATGCTTCTCTAAGGGTCAGATGTTAGATCCATCAACATCATGAGGGCATTGCCACCAACACAGTATTTGTAGGCAGGAGGCCTGGAGATGCTTACTTACCTCATCAGCACCATGTTCCTGGAGTTCCTTGTAGAATTTCAGAGAAATACTGACCATCACTTTTGTCTTGTCTCCATTGGGGTTTGAAATATGGTAAAGGACTCCATCAAAGTCTAAGAAGCAAGCAAGAGAAATGTGAGGGAACAGGAACCATCTATTTCTGAGGAATGTTTTCCCTACAAGTTCTAGTGACTGCATAAAGCGACACTGCTCCTCTTGCTCCAGCTCTCACACGCATGGCAAGAGGGAAACCCGCAATTAAGGAAAATGGTAATGTCATGTAAGGACACATGCTATCATTCACAGGGCTGAAACAATTTTGACACCTGTCCATCACAGAAAGCTTTAGTCTAGTGTCATTTACCATCCCTGGCAAATCCACTTGTGCTCAATGCACAAGGATACAAACATGCAGAGACGGGAGCCTTCTGGATGGCCAGCACAGAAAGTGACTGACATGCCCACCAGGCCAGAGCTGCAGCCTGGAGGAGAAAACCTCTCTGCCAGCCTCTGCCTGCTGTGAGAGCTTCCACTTCACTGCAGAACAGGCAGGGAGAGCAGGAGGAAGGGAAAGGCAACCCTCCAGCTACCTAGCAAGCTCCACTTCCCCACTGAGCTTTGCAGCTTACACAGATTCCTGATAACAGAAGCAAAAATTCAGTTGCTGAATGAGTACTTTAACTTTGTTGGCATTTCTCTTCCTGAAGAGCAAACTTGAGGTGATGAATCCATTTTGCCTGTCACTGTAAGTCAGTTTCATAACAATCCAAACCAGATGATGCTAAAGACCTCATAACAAGTAGCACCAAGGGCAGGACTGGAGAACGGATGAAGTAAAAGAGAAGAGCTGTGTAGCAGGCACACACCAAAGCACTACCACCAATGAGCTCAATGCTCTAGGGAAGTCTCAGGGAAGACAGACAGACAGAGAAATAGTGGGGCAGCCAAAGAAGCCCCAGCTCTGGGGATACTGCAGGGTCTCCACACCACCCCTGCCCAGTGGTGTGGGCAGACCGTTCAAGCCAGCCCTTGGTTCAGAGAAGTCAGAAGAGCTGTGGAGCTTACCTGCAAATGTTACTTCTACTGCCTCTGGTTTATTTCTAAAAAGCAAAGAAAACAAAGGAGGTAAATGAGAACTCTAACAGCAGCTTCCAAGCTGTGAAGGAAAGAGGATTAATTTTCAACACTTTATTTTTCACAGGCAGCTGTTCCTCAAAACCCTTTTATCTCCTGCTGTCCGACTAGTAGTAACTGCTGACAAGAGATCTTAGACTTCCCCCCCTTCCTATAAGCACCAGTTTTACCCCAGATGACATAAAATAGACTTGGAAGCTGGCACAGATTTCTATTATTTCTAGTTTATTAATAGATTTTGACATCGCAGATTTCCAGTTAGAAATTCCTAAGAAAGTTACCCCTTACTAAGAAGTTTGTTTTCACAAGCACACGCTCTGTACAGAATGGCCATGACACAGATTTTGGGACAGAGGATCTTTTGTAAGGTCCTGCAATACCAGTTCATGGAAGGAGCTGAGTAATCCTTCCTGACACAGTGCCCCCTTCACCATCAACATCAGCTCTACAAATGCCTTGATATAACTTGCTTGCAGAGAAGATCCTTTTCCAAGTTAGGAGAGTGTTAGTAGTGTCAGGAGCAGGTCAAAGAAGGAAACTTTCCACGTGTTCATTTCATCCTGTTTCCCTTCCAAAACACCCCAACATTTTGCCAACAGCCTCTGCAGAAAAACTGTAGCTCTGGATGTGCTCTAACATTGTCATGAGTGGTCTCTGGGACACCAATCAGCAACAAAACCCTTTGCAAGCCAAAGGCACATCACATCTTACACTGTGATTATGAAGATTAAACTGCTTCTTAACAAACCCTATTTTGACATTTGTTCATGATCTGTGAAAGAGTAGGACTCCATGAAAGATGTAACTGCTTCTGGAAGGTCATTTCATTGGGATTGGCACTATATAACTGCTTTCACAGCTCCAAGGGGACTGGTATTAATAGGTCATTCTCCAACAGGGAATTCATGCAAAGGTATCTCCACTGCTGAGAGCAGGCATGGAAAATGAGAACAGGATAAAAATGCCAGTCTGCTAACTGCTGTTTCACACCACATCTCCATTTATTTTTCAGAAGTAGATGATGTTCAAATACAGGCTAATAATGCTGCTGCTAACAGAAATCTAGTCTCTAACAGAGACTGTCTGAACTAACAGACTGAAATATGTTCCCCAGAGTAAAGTCAGTGGTCTCAACTATGCTGCTGCTGCCCAGAGACCAGCTTCAACCATTTTGCCAAAACTTACTCTTCCACACATTTGTGTGCTGTTGGGTACTGGCTACACTGTGGTACATACACTGAGGAAGGTGGGGGGAAGTGATGACTCAATATCTATTTTCCCTGACAATATTCTGTAACAATTTAAATTATTTTATCTCAGCAGCAAGCATTGTTTTTCCATCACTTTTCTGCAGCCAGCCTCATTCCTGGAAGGCAGAAATGACCACAATGTGATAAAACTCAAGCTGGGCAATACAGGGAGACCAAGACACTGCACTGCACTGATACCAGACACTCACCAGGTCAACAACATTTTACTCCAGCAGAAAGGGAGGAATTAACCGCCAGATGAAGAACCTAAGTGAAAATGAGGAGGTGTTCCTGCTTCTTGAAAGTGATCAGCTGTGAAAGGCAACAGCCCTTTTTTTTGTCTGAAGGCTGGGGAGCCTCTGTCTTTTGTGCCACCTTGCTGAGAATAAAAACTACACACTTAAAAGAAGAAGTGGTGCAAGTGCACCCAAAGCAGGTCCTTTTGTTTAAAAGCTGTGCCAGCTACCTGTAACTTCTCTTGCTTTCATCTCCCCTCCCCAGCTGGGCCTGAGACAGGCTCAGCAGGCATCCCTGGCTGCATATTTAGCTTGGGCTCTTGGAAAGGGGAGCAATTCCACAAGTCATGTCCAAGCCACTTCTGCTCACTGAGGATGGCTCAGAGCAGAAATGAAAGAAAATCCCAGAGATCCCACTCGGTCAGTTGATGCAGACGTGTTCCTCTTTTAGAGCACCACGCTCAGATGTGGGAATCAGCTTGGATGGCAGTATAAATTTTTATAAAAAAAGAAACCTATGTAGGAAGCTTTAAAGATAGCACAGCCAGGCACATGAGAGCTAGGAATATTAAACAGGATGCATCCTTAAACCTCTGTTCCATCTTCTCAAAATTACACTTTCAAACCCCATTCCCCACACACATAGAGCTGACACCTCCAGAGCCCACGTTCCCAGCAGAGCCTTCCAAATACAGCACCTCCCTCTGAGAAATGCAAGGAAGTGGCTGACAGTGCACTGGAGAAAGGATGATTCCCCATTTGGTTGCCCTGTACCCAGGGAATGGCAGGAAGATCACTCATCACATCATTGAAGAAGCCGAGCAAGACCATGTACAGGAGCCAGTTGATGGCTCTGCACGAGAGCCTTTGTTCTGCACACAAAAGCTCATTGCTAACACAGCTGGGTTCGAGCCTCTTATTGTGCAAACGTCATTTCTTAGAGAAGTTATTTTAACGCTGATTTCCCAAGTGGCTCAGTTCCGGTACTTGGGGATGGTGAGGAGGGGGAGTATTTAAGGGAAAAAAAGGTAACTGGGCAGAGAACTTTGGGTGCTGAATATTCAACCACTTCCCGGCACAGCCTCAGTGAAGCAAGAGCTCACGTGAGCTGCATACAGAGCTCCTGGCAGCCATGCTGGCCCTGTCACCTACAGCACAGGGGGTTTTCTGCCTCACCAGGCACACACTTAAGTAACCCAGGCCTGGCCTGGCCCAGGGGAGGACAGGGATGAGCATTGGAAGTGCGGCTGGGAGCAAAGTGAGCCCCCTTCGCTTTTCACAGTTCAGGAGCTTTACAATCACAGTGTTTAAAGTGCTTCTATTTATTTCTCTGGCTCACCTCATCAAAACTACCCTGGCTACTCAAAATTTTTCTCCAACAGAAAAACCACTCCTTTTGCTACCCAGATTATTGCTCCTGCCTCAAGAAGTCCCCAGGCAGAACAGAGAGGAGCTCTCACCTCCAGTGTTCCATAGTTTCTGGATGAGCAACAATGCTGCAGGTCATACACACATGTTCACTTCCTCTTGACCTTTCAGTAACCCCATCTTCTACCACTGGAAATAGCTCTATGGAGGCACAACGTGTCCTCTCTGTGTTCTGTCCTTCCTGCTCTAGTGCCAGCGATGGCTCAGTGCAGAGGACTCACAGCAGGCCTGGGATGGGGCCTGCACCACTGAGGGTGGGTACCAGGTATTGTCAGGTTACTGGCATGATCCCAAAGAGCTCTGTCTGGTCTAGCGTGCTTTGGTGTCCCTTGCCTCCATGAGGAGACGCTCCACACCCATAGCAAGAATTAGCAGTTTAGCAGCTTGGTGCTGAATGACTCTAAATCCCAGCCGGACTGTAAATTCCAACTGGGAAGCCAGGAGATCTTCTGGGGTTCACTTCTACCCCTGATCCAAATCTCTGAGAAACAGACTAAGCCTAGCTATACTCAGAGGATTTCAGACAGGACACCTCATCCACTCCTGGGGCAGAGAGCTGCTGTGACCCCTACAAGCTCCTCACCTCCAATGCTACCTGAACCACAGCATCCCTCAGTGATCTTCCCGGCTTGCTACCCTCTGCCCTGAATGGACAATAAAACCAGCTCATACCAGGAATAACTGAGATGGCTTCTCTCTGCACTGAACACTGAATCCAGACCAGACCTTTCTGCAAACCCGTGCCTGAACTCCGATGCTAAAATGGCAGCTGTTCCCAGCAGCAGTCTGTTTTGTGATAACAGTTATCAGGTCTGAAGTCAAACCCACACCAAATCCCATTTGCCCTCTGCTTGTAAGAATAAAAGACCCTGACAGGTTTTATGTCTTCTTGCCTATGTTCCTTCTATTCATCTCCAAATGGCTCCTACGCCCTGTCTATCTAATACAGAGCCAGCTCCAAATCAGATTTTTCACCCCAGCAGAACATCCGTGAAGAGCCACAGGTGCCCATGGAGAGACACCAGTGAGCATTTAAGAGCAATAGCAAATATTTTTTCTGACAGCACTCCCTCACTTGACTCTGAGAACTTCCCTGTTTCATTCTCAGGCCACAAAGGCTCTTAGCCGTATATTACAACAAATTTAAGATCTTGGCTGATAACCATACTGAAGCATCTCCCACACCACAGTTAAGGCCTCTACCAAATAATGGAGAATGGCAATTATTTCAAAAGCTGCAAGCATGCAGATACTCTAACCTCTTGCCCCATAGGAGAGGGAAAAAAATAAAAAGGGGTATTTCAAAGCTTAAAGCTCTGAGCAGAGTTTTCAGATCACCAGAGTCAACACACGATTTGGATAAAGTGAGCCAGATCCAGTGACAGACTGCAGGCTCTCGCTACAGAAAGGTCACCTCAAAAAAAAATTATGAGCAATGTCTAAAATTCTCTGAACAGTTCCTCCACTTATGGGCCCCACTCAGCTAACAAAAGCCCCTCTGCATAAGCTGCAGGAGCATATGCAATCAAAGAGCTCCCATAGTTCTGGCAGTACACCCACCATGAACATGAGCAGGAGTGCTCTGTCAGGTGGGTGGTGCCAAGCTGTGTACAGCACCCTATATGCGCCAATTCTCCCCTCCTGGTTAGGTGATCCCTCCATGCCCAAGCTTTTCCCTTGCTGTGTGCCCAATAGCCTGGAGGAGTGGGTGGGTAGGAATGCAGTGGGAGTCACAGTGGACAAAGCACAGATGGTCCTGCAGCATGCTGGCACTGGCAGATCCCCTTTCAGACAGACCTTTGTCTGGTGCATCCTCAGCTATAGGCAGCTAGCCTGTGGTTCCCCACCAGAGAGATCCGGGGTTGTGCCAAGTCTCTCAGTAAAAACCTAATTTTGCACACATTTTTACTGTGCTTCTTTAGTACAGTGATGGACACCTATTCTCCTCTGCTGTCAAGCATTGGGGGCTGCAGTGAGAACCACTCTCTGAAGATAAAACAGAGCTCCTCCTAGGAACCCAAGAAGAAAACTGAGGCTGGAGTGATGACAGAACCACCTGTGAAAGCCTAACGCTTTTCAGATCTGGCTTTTCTTCCCTCCTGCTCCCTGTGTTGTTGCACAAAAGCGGAGCACTATCTACTTCCAGATAAAGGTGGTTCACAATCCACTGTCAATACTAAGTCACCTTCCCTGATGTCTGAAGCAGGATGTGCTGTGACAACCCAGGAGCTATGCTCCAACACCTACAGCACTCTCAAGTCAATGTGGACAGCCAGGGTGTACCATGAACACTGCCTGTGCCAGCAAAACCCAAACCTGCTCTTTCTGCCAGCCGCATTTCCCAAGCACTCTGCAGTCAGGCAGAAGTGAGGTAGGTGAGGTTGTGCCTGGAGAGATGTGTAGCTCCAGGCTGGGCTTGTGAGGACACTAAGCCAGCACCTGCCACTGCTGCTAAAGGAGGGAGATCTGATCCCTGCTCCATGGCTGCACCATGTGAGCAGCCATGACACAATGAACGGGATGAGGAAACTCATCTAAGCTAAAAATACCCAGTTTTGCCTGTTTAATGTTAACCTAGGTCACTTCCCCAATCCTGTTTCCCTTGAAGCCACAAAAATGTCTGTGTCAGCAAGAACAAGGGGGTGGCAGAGGAACGATTTGGTTTTGGTGGGGTCTCTGAGCATCCCTGAAGCACTGGAGCCACATATAACCACAACCACTCCTGAAGAGAGTTCCTCAGTAGTGCCTGGCAGGATTCAAAGCTCCTCTACCCTCCCAGCACATCAACAGCTTCCAGACACTCCTGTCTCCCCATGATGAACTCACTTCAAGTCACACCATGAACACAAAGTTCTCACTGCCTAGTGTCAGCCAGGATTCAGCCTCAGGATTCAGCTGAACGGCTCAGCTCTGCAGCACACAATCAGCAAGTGACTGCAGGTGGGAAATACCATAAAGCCAGAGGGTGCAGCTTCAGCCCAGCTCCTACTGGCTCACAGAAACCACTCTGCATCAGGGAAGTCCAAGCTTCGGTTGATTTCCTATGCAGCTAATGGTCAGGGAGCCCTGCAGAGCTGTACCTACTAACGGCTGTAAAGAAACCAACAATTTAATTTGAGATTCTCTTCCCTCCGCCCCCAACCTAGGAAAAGGCATGCTATACCCCAGCTATGCCAATTTGTGTTCTTTTACACAGTGGGTAAATAATAAGTAACAGTTTGAGACAGATGATTAATTTACTAAAGATTTTGAGTAAGCTATGCATGACTGGAAAACTAAACCCTAAGACCAAAGCCCTGTGCCACACTTTCCCTGGGGTCAATTAAATTAGAGCAGGACAAAACTGGATGTCAAATATGTTAGTGTCAAACAGAATGAGTATTCATCAGACACAGAAGACAATCATTAAAATGTTTTACACTTAAAGTGTTTGTGGGGTTTTTTTAATGCCTGTATGATTAGCAAAGGAACACAATGATGAGAAACAGGATTTTTCAACTGGTAGAGCTTATCTCCTCACACACATTTCTATCATAAATGGGAAAACCCACCTGTGACACCAGCTTCCAGGCAACATCTCATGTACAAATGAACTGGTCAGAAGCTTATGGAAGCTTTCTCTTGACATTTAAAAAAGCTCATGAGCCAACCTCATTTCAATAAACTTATTTCCAGGTACTGACCAGATATTCCCACATTGCAGCAACAAATTCCTAACTCAAGTTATTTCAACAGATTCTGGTAACTTTAAGCTTTTATTTAAAAATGTGGTTGGTTTAAGAGAATTGATTTAAACACAGAAATTACTAGAACTAAATAAGGAAAAAAAATCAGATACATTGAAGTCCATCATCTGTTACCACCTTGATCTAAACATCATGTTTCAACAGTGGCTGTCCAAGGAGGTGAGACTTCCATGGGGACTGTCCACAAAACCAAATTAGATTTGATATTACCCTATTTACAGGTGGATGCTGCCAAGCCCCAAGGACCTTGTTCAGGGAGTACTCTTAGAGGTGGGTTAGGCCCTGTCTCAAATGCTGATCTCTGTCCGCAGTCCTGCTGAGGTACCTTTCACACTGGGAACTCCGGGGACAGCTGATGGACCTCCATACAGAGCAGATTTTGACATATATGACAATAATGGCAGTTAATGAATTCCATCTTCTAAATGTGACCTCGTTCTATATGACAACGTGAAATGTGGAGTGTCTCCCACCTGATAGCCCAGGAAAGCTCTGCAGGAACCTGCCAAACTATGGCTGCACTGCAGTAGAGGGGAGCGACACAGCCCACGTCACAGGACAAGTATCTGGCAAAGGATTTGGAAATGAACCCTGCCCTGCCCCATTTCCAGGCTGGTGCTGAAGCCACCAGGCACACCTGGCTCTGAAACAACCACTACTGACAAATCCTGCATCGCATCTGCTGCACTTCTGGGTTAGAGCAAATAATGTAAACCCAACTCTGCCCCAGTGTCCAGATTCACTCCTCCCAGTCACCAAATTCTTCAAGCCTTGACCTTGCCATGACTGTCCTGTGTTCAGCCCCAAGATACACCTTGGAAAATCATCACCAAAATAGCGAAATACAGGAAATCCCTTCCTGCCTCCAGGCTGAGCACCACAGGAATAACCTGAGAGCTGTGGCCATAGGAAAAAGAAATATCACTTGAATAAATGTTTTGTAACATCCATTCCTTAGAGGACCTGAAACCAGGAGAAACGTCCCTGCACTCGCCTGGATGGGGGACCCCAGAAAAAGCACAGAAGAAAATTCAGAAGTAAATGTCTTCCTCACCTTCAGCAACACACTCAAGGCACAAAACTTATCTAGAAACGCCATCTAAAGAACAGAACATGCCATAGATGACTAACAGGCAGAAGCAGAGCACCATCAGCCACCCGACGAATTGATCCAGGAACAATCAGTAAGTCAGGCACACTTGCCCACACACAAGCGAGGTGGCTTTGCCATACAGCAAAATGGAAATGTCAGGGGGCTGCAGGCTGCTGCAGGACAAGCAAGTGCAGCTCTGCTCACAGAGTCAAAGTTTTGGGGTGCATCTAAAACTGCAAACTGCCCCTCCACATCAGATCAACACAGGGACACATGCACGTTCTTCTCTCTCCATCAGGAAGAATGCCTTGGCACAGACTAGTGATTGACAAGCTGTTCTGACACTCACTGTGAACCTCTGTACATGCCATATTTTCTAATGGATGTGGCTGCAATATCACAGAGGTCACCTGGGAGCTCTCTCTGCCCAGTGCTGTGCCTGTACTCTGGGAAAACTTGTTGCATTAAATGATCAGGACTCAAGACAAATCAAAATCTGGAAGAAGCTCAGCTGTCCTCCACGGCAGAGCAGCCTGTATAATTATTTTATGGAAAAAAAAAAAAAATCCACCAAAACAAAACATGAATCCGAGCAACAAGTCAAGAGAGTGGGGGGAAAGCAAAGTAAGTGGCCACTGACAACGTTCTGCGTGTAAAAAAGGCTGAGAGCTTCAAAAATCGCTGGACAAAAAGTAACACAGAAAAAGGCACCTGCCTGGGGGGTCCTTTCCTGGAGCAGCCTGAGCCCTGACTTGTGAGGCGCCAGGGCAGGCTCCACCCCAGAGATAACACCGCTGTGCTCTGCCTCTCAAGGCTTTGTCTGTGTACAGAGGTGTCTCAGTCAGCAGACAGTGCATCGAGCCCACAGGCCACTCGGTTGCAGATAAGGACATTCATTCTTAAGGGACTTCCTTCAAAGCTAAGCTGTGTCCTCACAAGCATCTTTACAGCCCTGGTGCAACACTCGCAGTAAAAAAAAAAACCATTGGCTCCCCATGGACTGAAATGTCCCAGCCAGAGATGTGGGTGTGAACTAGACCCCCAGGCTGCTCCCCGAGGCCAGGACACACACCAGGCTGGCACCAGCAACCCTGGCTGACCTGTGCGCCTGTATCCCTTCTGCTCGAGAAAGCAAAGAGGGAGCAAGCTGGAATTTGCTCTTCACCCCAAAGCAAAAGGCCGAGGCCATGACTCCACACCCAGGCTTCCTGTTCCCCGCCTCCCCCTACACATTCTGTACCAGCGCTGGCAGCACGCTGATGAAGCCCACTTTACCCAAAGCAAACACGCTGCAAGTCCACCTTCCTCCCTTCCCAACTTCCTCCTTGTCCAGACCCTGTCCTCCCGTCCACCTCAGCAGGGCAACCTCCGGTACCCTTCCCAGATCCGTTCTGCTCCCCCGGGACTCTCCACTGCTCTAGCACTAACGAACCCATCCAGTCCCTCTCCCCTCCGACGCTGCCCGGTCCCACTCTACTCCCTCATTCCCCAGGCTTTCCCTCTGCCCAAGCTCTGTCCATCCCGCCGCCCGCAGCTCAGTTCCCGCACCCTGACCACCCCCCTCCCAGCCCCTGCATCCTGCAGGCCCCCACCCCGTGCCCGCTCTGCCCTCCTCGTTCCCGGGCCGCCCGCCGGTAGCACACTCCCCGCTGGCTCAGTGCCGCTCCCGCCCCTCTCCAGTCCCGCATCCTTCCTTGTCACCATTCCCCGGCCCCCACCTTCCGCCCCTCTCGGCCCTATCCTCCCCCGGCACCACCCGCCAGGCTCTACTCTGTGCCCGGGCGCCGGGCACGGCCCGGGCCGCGCCAGCCACCGCCCCCTCGCCCCTCCCTCGGTCCGCGGCCCCGTCCCCGCCCCGCCCCGGCTCCCCTGTTCCTACCCAGCGGCCGCGCCCTCGAACTTGAGCGTGAGGGTCTCCTCGATGATGCGGTTGTTGACCTCGAGCAGGATCATGTCGGTGCCGGGAGCGGCTCTGAGGGAGCCGAGCCCGCTGCGCGCACCGGGGACCCGCCCGAGCCTGCGCCGCCGCTTCCGCTCTCGCGCCCGCGCGTCACTTCCGGCTCGGCGCCACCGCCCCGCTCCGCCTTCGCCCCGCCCACCCAGAATGACGTCAGACGCAGCTCCGCTCCGCGGCGGGCGGGAAATGGGGGCGTGTCCCCTAAATGCGGCGGGAGCGGGGCGCCCGCAAATGTGGTGGGACACGGGTGGAGTCCTGCACTGGGGAGGGTGCTCGTGGTATGGGCATCACCGCCAGCCCGGGTGAGGCAGGGGTATGTGGTGTGAGCTTCCCCCCCGGCCCCGTTAATTGAATACTCACAGTGTTGGAGGTCCCCGAAACAGTGGGGTGACCTTAGGATCATAGGGACGCTCTAGGAAGTAGCAGATGTGCCCCATTGTATGGGGGTCTGTGTAAGGATTGGTGCCCCAGCGATATGGGGGGCTTACGGGGGAAAATGGTATCTTGCAAAATGGATAATTTCAGAGCTACAGGGCCCCAAAAATGTGAGGTGACATAGGGAGTGGGAGTATCCTAGGGGGGCTGTAATGGTGCCCTGGAGCTGGGGGTTACCCAAAACTGGATAAGTGGTCCCACAGAGAATAGGAGTGTCCTTGAGTCTGTGGGTATACTCAAGGGATATGATGGTGGCACTTATCAGGTGCCCCAAAAACGTGGGGTACCCCTATGAGTGACAAGCATGGAAAGCTGTGAGGATGGGGGTGCTCAAAGGGTTTGTGAGTGCCCAGAGTAATGGGGGTGCCTGGGGAATGCCCTTGTGTGCAGTTCTCCCCTTAAAGCAAAAGGGGTACTCAGAGCCACAGCATTCGTTAAGTCTGCGGGGCTGGCACAGGGGCACGGCTCTGTCTGATGGCATTGATGGCATGGCTTGACTTGGCTTAGCTTGGCAAGGCACAGCCAGGGCAGGAGGGACATAGGACTCTACTCTGGGGGCGTCCCCCACAGCAACCCCCAACGGAAGGCAAGCCAGCCTTGCAGTCCCCCTCTGCATCCCCTAAATGCTGACACCACCCACCACTCTATCAATGGGGAAACTGAGGCACAGAGCCCTGCATTGCCATCACCCACTGACCATGGCCTCAGGGACCTCTCCTCTCCTGGGGGGACTGCAGCACACAGGGGTGCCTTGAAGGGGATCCCCTCATCCACTGAGGGCCTGGGGACAAATTTGAGACCCCCAGCTGGTGACCCCCGGGGTGTATCATCGCAGGGATGACAATGCACTGGGTGCACCCTCAGTGCAGCGTGGCCTGGGACATCCTGGGACAGGAGGGTGACAGGGGTCTGCGGGCTCCCCTTGGACTGGGAAAGGCATCTGGGGGGACCACGGAAGGGTCCCTTTGGCTGCCACTTCCGCTTCATTCTGGAGAAGATTTTGCAACATTTCCTCCCCGGGCAGTATAAAGCGGGCGGTGGAGGAAAGGGGTACTGGGAGGCGGCACGGCAGCAGGCGCAGGTGAGGGATCCTCCGGCTGGCGAGACCCCTGGGTCTGGTGCTGCCCTGCATCCCACCACACTTTGAGCCCTTTGGGGGTGACATCTGGATTCAAACCCATACCTGTATGCTTCCCACTGAGAAACAACTTGGGATCGGGAGAAGACTCCACATTTGAGTAGACGGCGACAGCAGCAAGCAGTGAGTCCATGGGGTGCACCACTGGAGATTGTGGCTTTCCTGGGGCTTTGACAAGCCCCACATCACTCATCTGAGCCCCTTCACATGTTGAGCAGCCTGGGACTGGGGTGGGTTGCTTCAGCTGCCCAAGAGGCTGCTTGGTAGAGGGAGGTGGTGGGTGAGAGCACCCAAGGCTGTGCTGAGGGCTCATCTGGGGTGCAATCCCTCCATAGTCCCCAGGGATATCAGCCTTGGGTGCCGTGGGGAAGAAGTACCTGCTGTCATTTCCTTGCACAGCGATGAGCTGGGGGGATCCTTCCCCATGGCATGTCCCTCTTTCCTCCCCACTGGGAGCCCCAGGGCCACCCCATTGTCCCCCAGCCCTGCCAGGGTCAGGAGGGGAAATGGAGTGCTGCTTGTTCCCCTCATCTGGGCCAGCTGTGGGGTATCTATCTGTGTGTGCTATAGCTGGGGAATACCCGTTTCCAGAGGAACCACCAGAATTTTGGAGCAGGGAGGCAGAAAGCAGCAGCCAGAAATAGATGGAGGGGAAGCACTGGCATCAGGCTCTGCCCCGTGCCTGTGGGAGCCCCGCTTGGGAGGACATTCCCCCATCAGCACTGGCAGCATGCCTGGTTGCGTTCCTCTGGGATGCTGATGTCTCCATATCCCAGCATCACCACCCTGGGGTCACCATCCCAGGATTTCCATCCCTGGATCCCTGCAAGAGAGGATAAAGCAGAGCCAGGGAGAGATTTTTCTGGGCAGCAGCACCAGCCCAGCTACAGCAGGGAATTCAAATCAGGCAAAAGGGAAAAGTTGGTTCCAGGAATGGTTTGGGTTCAAACAGGGCCAGCGCGGAGCTGGGGGGCCCCAGCACTGGCGGGGGACTCAGCACCCCCAGCAGTCCTGGCATCTCCAAGCCCTGGAGGGGTTGGGGGCTCAGAAATGGGACCAAGGGGTGAAACTGGAGTGAAACAAGAGTCCAGATCCATTCTGGTAGAAGACTGAAAGCCAGTGGTCTTTGGGGAGGCAGGAACAGAGCAAGCTCACCATCTTCTATGTGTGAAGAGACAGGAAAAGCAACTGCCACCTGTGATTTCCCCATTGAGGGCAAGGACGGGGGGACATGGCAGTGCCCAGCTGAGCAACAGGAAAACCAGAGATGTAGTATTTCCAAAGCTGCCTGCAAAGTGTGACACGTCTTTCCGCCTGGGGCTTGAAACCACTCCTGCAGGAGCAAGACCAGGAGGTGAAAGAAGGGCACAAAAACACTTTCAGACCTTCTTGAGTGCTGCCTGCCCCAGGCACCGTGACCATAGATAGCCTTGCTGCTGGCTGACGTGGCAGGAGGGGCAGCTCCGTTCCAGGCATCACAGCAGCAATGCTTGAGGGAGTGGAGAGGCTGGAGGGATGCAGGGGTACTTGAAGAACTTTGGAGGTGCCTGAGGAGCTCTGACATGCCCAAAGAGCTGAGAGGCTTTTGAAGTTAGCAGGGTAGCCCAGGGTTTCTGGAGGAGCCAGATGTCTCCTGGAGGGATGTGATGCTACATTGATGGGGAAACCCCCCCAAACTGTGAAGAGGTGATCAGTCTATGGGGGAACCTTTTCTTCCACAGGAGTCAGGAAATGGACAGGATTGGGGTGAAAGGCAGGAGACTGAGGCATGCAGGGGGTGTTTTACAAGGGCGTATATGAAGAGCAGTGTCTACCTGCAGTACAGACCATTACCTGGCACAGTGTGGATGCTGTGTCCTCCATCACAGTGGAGTGATGAAGGACAGCTGCCCACTGGCTGGGAGAGGACCTGGGCGCCAACAGAAATCACAGAGGACCCAGAGATGCTGTCACCCCTGGTCTACAACACTGCCACCCCACGCTCATGCCATTTTGTGCTCCACAGGCAAAATGGAGTCCTTGTCCTACAGTGGAGATTTTTCCAACATCTTGTTCCTTTACAACTACACCTATGACTATAGCACAGCCATGCCTGACACTGCTATCTCATCCTCTCCGTGCCGGCCTGAAAGCTCTGCCCTCAACAAGTACCTGGTGGTGGTGATCTACTGCCTTGTCTTCATCCTCAGTGTGGTGGGGAATGGGCTGGTGGTGCTGGTGGTGACCTCCAGCCACACCAGCCGCTCTGTCACCGACGTCTACCTGCTCAACCTGGCCGTGGCAGACCTGCTCTTCGCTTTGACCCTGCCGCTTTGGGCAGCCTACCGAGCCCACGAGTGGGTCTTTGGCACTGTGATGTGCAAAGCCATCTCTGTGCTGCAGGAAGCCAACTTCTACAGCGGCATCCTTCTTCTGGCCTGCATTAGTGTGGACCGCTACCTGGCCATTGTCTATGCCACACGGGCTGCCACTGAGAAGAGGCACTGGGTGAAGTTTGTCTGCTTGGGCATCTGGGTCTTCTCCATACTGCTCTCCCTGCCCGTGTTGCTCTTCCGTGAGGCTTTCCGCTCTCCCAACAATGGCACCGTGTGCTATGAGCGCATCAGTGGCGAGGACACGACCAAGTGGCGGGTAGTGCTGCGGATCCTGCCGCAGACATTTGGCTTTGTCTTGCCCCTCCTGGTGATGCTCTTCTGCTATGGTGTCACCATCCACACCCTCCTGCAGACCAAGAATGCTCAGAAGCAGCGGGCCATGAAGGTCATCTTTGCTGTGGTGCTGGTCTTCCTCATCTGCTGGCTGCCCTACAACATCACACTGGTGAGCGACACCCTCATGAGGACGCGGGCCATTGCTGAAACCTGTGAGAGGAGGAACCGCATCGACACAACCCTCTCTGTCACGCAGGTCCTGGGCTTTGCCCACAGCTGCATCAACCCTATCATCTACGCCTTCATCGGTCAAAAGTTTCGCAACAGCTTCCTCAAGATCCTGGCACAGCGTGGGCTGATCAGCAAGGATGCTGTTGCCCGCTATGGCCGTGCCTCCTATGCCTCCACCTCTGGCAATACATCTACCACCCTCTGAGCCCTTCTGGGACCCAGCCCTTGTGGGTACCAGCAGGTCCCAGCACCCCACACACCTCAGCATCCTCATCCAGCCCCCTGGCATGTGGGTGGTGAGGCCATAGGGATGGGCAGGGCCACCACTGGATGCTGGACCCCAACTGGAAGAGGGCTTGGGTAACACGGTGGTAGGACCCCATTTCCAGGGGAGTGATGTCAAGTGTCCACCCTCCCCCCTCTTTGGGACAAAGCCTGTGACCCTGTGGATTCTGTGAGGCTGCTGTGAGGATGGTGTATTTACCCAATGACCATCGAGCAATAAAGGAGTTGGTGGGTTGGTCACCCATGTCTGGCTCCTCTTTGCCATGGAAGGGACACAGCAGGATAGGGCCAGGGCACCTCTCCAGGGACAGTGCCAAAACAGTGCTGCCTGCTGAGCCTGTCAGAGTGTGAGTAACCCTTCTTCCAGGACAGGGTTTGGCATCCTGTGCATCCCCACAGGGGACCCAAGCCCAAGTTTTGCTTCCTACAGTTCCCCAGACAGGTCCTAGCACTTCCATGGTCTCCAGGTGGAGTCTATCCCACTTGAGGACAAAGTCATTCCCTTCTCAACACCAATTTCAACCCCAGCAGAGCAAATCACTGAAAGATCTCTGAGCAGCCCCTCACACTGAGCCAGCCCTGTGACCGCTGCCTGAAGGGTACCGGCATCCCCACTCCCCCCCTGCCACGGTGTCAGAACATTGTTGTGCAAAGGGCTGGGAACCTGTCCCTTACACAACCGGGATGTTTCCGCCCTGGCTTGGGCAATTGGGGCTGACACTTGACTGGGGTCGAGGAGCTGAAGAAGGGACTGTGACCCTGCCGGGGACTCTCCTGCCACTCTGTGTGCCAGGCCTCAGGATGCCTGTCCCGGCACACCTACACATCTCTCCACTGGAGTCCCATATTGCTCCTCTATTGACCTTGATCCAAGTTCCTAGGGGTTCATAACCATGGAGACATCAGCAGATGTCACTCATGTGCTGGCTCATGGGAGGGTAGGGGGTCCCCAGCATCCAGGTGGGAACCCTGGGGATTTGAGGCAGAGCAGAGTCAGTGGGGGTGCTGAACAAGGACAGCCCGTCACCTTAGCATCTGAGAAACCTCTTGCACAAGTGGTTCCTCGCAGCATGGTAGGAAGCCAGAGCTGTTGGGCAAGAGCTGTCTACTCTCCCCACTGTGGGATGGTGCAGGCAACGGCTCACCCTGGCTGCAGCTGATACACCCTTTTTGGGGATGGTTCCCCCCCCAGGAGGACTTGAACACCTCCATGCCAGCATTCCCCACCCTCCACCCAACCCCAGTGTCAATCTGGCAGTGACTGATAGATGACGCAGAAGACACAGGGGTGACAGAAATTAGTAGTTTTCCTCTTTGTGGACCAACCGCAAGAAAGACACGTCAAACCCAGAAGGTTGGGCAGCAGGACCTGGACGCAGGCCCTGGACATCTGGGTACCCAGTAAATCCAAGAGGAGGCAGCCATGGCAGGAAGCGTCCCACGCGTGGTGCCAGGGCTGCTGTCGCCACTCATGTAGCCTGCGGGTGCCTTTGCTGGTAGCAAATCAGGCAGCAGCGGCCGTGCTTGCCCATGTCCACCGAGCACGTGTGGCACACCTTGCCCTGGCACAACCTGCTGAGAGAGCAGGAGGTGAGAGCTGAGCCATCCCCACACAGTGCCAGTGCCACCCCTCATTCCCCTCATAGCCCACCTGCAGTTGTACCGCCGGGAGAGGAGGCGGAAATCTTTGTGGCAGCGGGCACACAACCCTGGGTCGCGGGGCACCGGACTGGGCATTGGGGTGTCAATGCCCTCTGTCTTCTGCCACAGGGCATCCTTCTCCCTGCGGGAGGGGAGACGTCAGCACTGGCTTTGCCTAGGCTCTGGTGCCCTCCTCTGGGCAAAGGGGTTTGGGTCCCCTTGCCCTTGCTTGGAGTCCCCGGGGCTCTCACCGCAGCAGCTCCAGCAGCCGCTTCTTCATGTCGCGAATGAGCTCCTGCTGCCGTGCCTGCTCGGCGCCGCGCGTGGCCTCCCGCTCCAGGGCTTCTCGCTGCGCCCGCTGCAGCGCCGATGCCCAGCGCTCACCGTCCTGCCGGGCCCTGGCGCGGGGCAGTGGCGACATGGTCCCCCTGTCTCTCAGCTGGTCGTCTCTCCATCCCTCCATGCATGCGGATAAACCTCCCGCCCCTGGTTTCTCCCTCCCTGTCTCCCTCGCTCCATCCCTCTTTTCCTCCCTCCCTTCTTTTCTCTGCTGTTGCCCATCCATCCTCAAGCTCTCTCCCAATCCTCACAGCCACTTTGCCATCTGCCACCCATCCGTTTTCCCACTGTTCACCCATCCTTCTTCATATCCATACTCCTGGCGTTCTGCCGACCCACCCATCTACTCACCCCAAATTCATCCCTGTGTCTCTCCATCCACCATCCCATCTCCATCCATTCATCCTAAATTGATCCCTCCTTCCCTCCCTCTATCTACTAACGCCAAACCACTCCAACTCTCTGCCCAC
The DNA here is from genome assembly GCF_024509145.1 of Vidua macroura. Lineage (NCBI taxonomy): Eukaryota > Metazoa > Chordata > Aves > Passeriformes > Viduidae > Vidua > Vidua macroura. The sequence continues at coordinate 25,471,946 of NC_071577.1, forward strand.
CTACCCTTCCCCCTGCTTATCAGTCCCAAATTGACCCCTCCCTCCAGTTCTCCCCCCTCAAATCCTTCCCTCCCTCCCCCTGCCAATCCCCAGCTGCTGTTCGCCTGTGTCCAAGCAGGACATCAGTGGGAGCCCCAGGGGACACCATGTGGCAGGTGGAGATAGGAGATCCCACTCTGGGGTGATGGGTGGTGGAAGTAGGGGTCCCTGCCCAACCTGCAGAGCTCCTCCTGCAGCCGTGCCATCTCTTGTCGCTGGGCCTGGAGCTGCTGCCGGCTCTGCCAGGTCTCCTCCTGTGCTGTGGCAGCCAGGCTGGCCAAGCGCTGGGGGAGAGTGGGGGCTCAATCCTGGACCCCAAACCCCACCACAGGATCCCCTTGGACTTGCCCATACCATAGCCATGCTGGTGACCGTGCTGGGTTCCCCTTCTGCATGAAGGCCTCGTGGGGTCTCCTGGGGACCACGGGCGAGCTCCAGTGCCCGCCGCAGCACCTCCTCCATGGCAGCCACCTCATTTGAGGTACCGGCATCCTTCGGCATGTCCGTCCGTCCTGCCGCCACCAGCGCTTCCTGGCATTCCTGCAGGCGTGCGGTCAGCGCCGCCGCCTCTGCCAGCACCCTGGACAGCTGGGTACCCCTCTCCTCTGCCACCTCTTGCCAGCCCCGTGCCTCCTCCTGTGCCCGTGCCAGTGCTCCTGGGTCCCCCGCTGCTACCGCTGCCTCCAGTGCCCGCTCCAGGAAGGTGTTGGTTTCCCGCAGTGCCTCAGCCTCCTGTGCCCACAGCTGGGCCCGCCGGGCACTGTCCTCCTCCTGCCGCCGGTGCCGCAGGTCTGCCTGTGCCAGCTGTGCCACCAGCGCCTGTGCTGCCACCTCACGCTGACCCAGCTCGGCCCTCAGCTGGGACACCAGTGCCTGCAGGGATTCTTCTGTCCCACTCGGCTGCCTGGGCACCAGTGCCAGGGACCCCAGCATGCACCTTGGGCCCGTGGACAGTGGGGACATGCCAGGCTCTCTAGAACCACCAGGCTGGGCTGCTTTGCCAGTGCCATGTGCATCCTCCAGTTCCTCTACATCCACATCCTTCATCTCCTTCTCATCCTCCTCCAACTCTTCATGCTTCTCTTCCAAATCCTCCTCCATGTCCTTCTCCACATTCACTTCCACATCCTCCACCTTCACATTCTCCACCTTCACCTCCTTTGTATCCTTACTGTCATCCTTCTCCACGTCCTCTTCATCCTCCTCTTCTTTGTCTTTCTTCACCTCCCCATCCTCTACATCTCCCTCTCTATCTTCAACATTCCCTGCCAGCAGGGCAGCCAAAGTGGGTGGGCACAGAGGGGCTGGTGCCCCATGGAGTGCCACAGTAGGATGGCCAATGCCATCGGACCATCCGTGCGCCACAGTGCCGATCCTGTCTGTCTGCAGGGCTGTCTTTGCTGGGCTGCTCCTGATCACTGGGCTGGGCCGTACCAGTGGCCTAGAGGGGACACAGGGCTCAGGGCTACTAGGTCACCCCCAAGGTGAACAGGGCATCACCACCCTCCATTTAGGCTCACTGGGCACAGCAGCCTTTAGGAATTTAGGGGGCAGCAGGGCAGGGGGTCAGCAATGTTGGTGCCACTAGCCTGAGCACCCACAAAACATGTGGCACCCATCGACCCAAGCATGCATGCTTGTGACAGTCCATGTACACAAGCATGTGAGCAGCAGAATAGGTGTGAGTGTGCTGGAGTGTGAGTGAGCTGCATCCATGATGCCCCCCACAAGTGTGCCCGGGGCAAGGGTATGCAAGCACATATATGTGTCCCTGTGTGTCAGATGTCACAGTGTCACGGTGTTGCAGCAGGGATATACTTGGCAGATGATGGCTCTTTGTGTGTGTGTGTGTGTACACATGCATGTGACATGTTTGCAGGCACAGGCATGGTGTGCATGCTGGTGCCAGTGACTGTGCCCCCGTGGGGCCATATATGGAGAGCTGGCACATCTGGAGTGCTGTGTGGGGTCTAGGGCAGTGGGGCAATGCACACATGTTTCTCTGCAATGCTAAGCCCCAGGTGCCTCCGATGCCCTTGACACCCCCAGTGCTGCCAATGCCCCTGGTGCCCCCAGTGTCCCCAGGCTCACTCTGAGAACATGGGCCAGGCGGTGTCCAGGTCACTCCTGTGCAGAGCCAGGTGGAAGGTGACACAGTCCAGCTCATAGAGGCTGCCCAGGATCTCTGCTCGCCGTTTGGGGCTCAGGAAGGGGCTACGGGCGTAGTACCACTCGCTGCAACCACAAAACAAGCTCATGCATCCCTCTGTGCCCTGGACAGGTACACATGCCTGCAGCACCTCTGCAGGTGGCTGGGTGCTGCAGGGCGCTGCCCACCCTGGCCATGTCCCCCACCACCAGGAGCATCCCCTCACTGTGCCCCTGCTCTCACCAGAGGCTCTCAGGGTCGAGGAGGCAGAGCTGCAGGGACTCTGCCAGCTGCCGGTGCACCAGGCAGTACCGCAGAAAGGCTCGGCCTCTGCCCACAGGGGTCTTCAGCTGTGGGGGAGACCTGTCACTTCAGTCTGCCCCTCCACACACCTCCCTCCCAGCCTGTGCAGGGAAAGAGGGCCCCCAGGGCTAGGCTTGGGGTGCAGTGGGTATCCCACAGGGGACAAAACCGTTTATAGCACCAGTGGGTGAATGCTTGGTGCCCAAGTGAGTGTGTGCCTGTGCAGAGGTGCATGTGCACCCACAAGCAAGCAAAAGCTCATGTGTGTGCACAAGTCCCTGGGTAGCTCACCAGCCCATGCCCACCTTGTCCAGGGAGGTGACGAAGTGAATGCCTTCATGCTCCTGCCGGCACCGTGCTAGGCCTTGGCACAAGAAGTCCCAATAGTCCTTGCGCTGCCCAAAGAAGCTCCTCTTCTCCTTGAGGTCAAACTGACAGAGGACAAACTTGGACTTCCTTTTTTGGGAGCATCCCCTGTTCCACCCAGCCTGTTCCCTGTGGGGCTGGAATCCAACCAGCTCCCCCAGCATGGCTGGTCCAGGTGTCCCTCTCTTCACTGGCTCCATACCTCAGTTTCCCTTTTGCAGCACATGTAATTACACATGTGGACTAGGGAGAACCTGGTAGGTGGCTGGGGATGCCCAGGGTCAGACAATGCTGGGTGGGTTATTCCATCCCCTGAATGGTTAGCACAGGGTTCCTTCTGCTCTCAGGTGTGCCTAAGGGGAGACGAGGCAGGGAGCAGCAGAGATGGAGGAGCAGCAGTACCTGGAGGAGGAACTCTAGCTGGGCACAGAGGCTGTGCAGCTCCCGGCTCCCGTCTGTCACCGGCAGGTTCTGCTCCTGGTAGCTGCATTTCAGCTCAGCCACGGTCTCTGTGGGATGTCAGGGCTGGGCTGGCATGGCACCTTCTCCCATCCTACCCCTCTTCCCTCAACTGCCTCACAACTCCTGGCCTCAGGGATTTCTCATGGTGGATGAAATCACAGAATCATAGAATCTAAGTTGAAAAAGACCTCCAAGATCAAGTTCAGTCATTAACCCAACACTTCCAAATCCACCATTAAACCATGTAGCCAAATGCCACATCTACAGGTCTTTTAAATACCTCCACGGGTGGTGACTCCACTACTTCCCTTGAGTAGCCTGTTCCAATGCTTGATAAACATTTCCATGAAGAGTTTTTTCCTAATATCCAATCTAAACCTCTCCTGACACAACCTGAGGCCATTTCCTCTTGTCCTAGCCCTTGTAACTGGGGAGAAGAGACTGACTCCCTCCTGGATACAACCTCATTTCAGATAGCTGTAGAGAGTGATAAGATCCCCCCTCCTTTTCTTCAGAGAAAGAGGAACTTGGGATGAAGGAGGGGAGCAGGGGGAGCAAGGAGGACGGCCACCTCCTGGGCACTGCTGGTTCCTAGGGGCTGGCAGTGAGGATGGGAGCAGGCATCAGTGACAGGGTTGGCACGTGGATTCTCTGGAATACCCCTGGCAGTGACACCCCCCACTGCCCATGACTTGGGTGCAAGAAGGGATCTGGCATGGCCAGGGTGAGATGTGCCATACAGGGAACATGCTGGCAGGGAACTGGTTGACACACTTACTCTGCAGGTCCTTGATGACACGGTTGAGCTCCCCTTCCCCTGCCATGGCTGTTCACAGGGATCTGCAGAGGCAGGGGCAGTGATGAGAGGTTCTAGGCTGGCACTCCCCTGGCACCCCCAAACTCTCTGTCCCAGAGAGAGCATCTGCCCCCCCAGGTCTACCCAGAGCTACCTTCTGTTAAAATGGGAGAGGGTAGGTTTAGGCACCCCTTACCCTGCCCATGTTCTCCCACTACATAGGCCAGAGCAGATGGGGTGGACAAAGGTGTCCCATGCTGCACCCTCTTAGTTGTCCTCGTGCCCTGCCCTTGTATATCCTCTGCTCCCATTCTTTGGGGGGTTTCTGGGGCTGAGCCCACCACAACCCTATTGTGTCCCTGTCCTTATCCCTGTCTCTGTTCGCCAGGATTCAGGATGTGGGTTTGGCGCAGGGGAAGTGCTGCTTTTGCTTCTGCTCTCGCTTCCCTCACTCACATCATGAACAATGTGGGGGCTTCTGGGTGGTTGAGCGAGGGGGCACACCACCCCTGATATGCAGCCCCCCTAAGCTCAGCTCCCTAGGCAGAACCCTCTGGCACAGCATGTTGCCTGCACAGCTGGCATGGGGTTTGGGCGAGCTGTGGGCATGAGGTGAGGGGCCACAGGGCACAGTGCAGTGGAGTGATTTTGGGGTGGGTGGCAGCTTGGCAACAGGGTGAGGGAAATAGCTCACGGAGGTGGCAGGTCTGTGACTTGTCACTATGGCTGGTATCTGGCTGTTGTGGCGCAGCACACGTGTGTTGGGGTGGGGGTGTGCCCCAGCAGGGTACATGTGCACTCCTAGGAGTGAGTGCACCAGTGTGCCCAAATATGCCCAAGCGTGTGAGTGCCCTGTGCCCTCCACTACGGCACAGTGAGGGAGCAGGACACAGGCTGCCTGCGTTCCCATTCCAGTGCTCTTGAGAGACCTCGGATGAACTATCTTTGCATCTGCCCACCCTACTTGTACCTCACTTTACCCTGGGAAGAGAAGCCTCTTACCTGTGTCCAGGAGCTGTGGGGTGCCCCGAGGCGGTTGCTGAGTGCTGCGGGTGCTCTGGCATGTCCCTGTGCCCACGCTGTGCCTGCCTGCTTCTCCTTTTGTACCTTGGGCAGGAGGAAGTGTGGGAGGTCGGTGGGGCTGCAGAAGCCACAGCCTGCCCGGCCCACATCACATCAGGCACTGCAGCTTAGCCCCCAGCACCTGGCTCCCTGTTTTGGGGGGTGCCAGTGCTGGGGAAAGGGTCAGCAAGGCTGGTCCCCCTGTGCAGCTTTTGCAGGGGCAGAGGAAGGACAGTGTCAGACATAGGGGGACCCTAATGCTCTCCAGTAAGAATGGAAATTCGGAATGTTCTGAAGAACCTGCCCGCAGTTTTTGTGGAGAGGGTCCAGGACCCATCCTCCGCTAGAAGCAGCCAGCAGCAGACCTTGGCACAGAGGCCACTCCCATGCACAACAGCCCCTGGGCACAGAGACCCCTGCAAGAACTGCAGCCCCCCCTAGCAAGGACCACAACCCTCCCCAATCATCTGGCCTCCACATGGGGGCTATACCCAGAGCCAATGTGTAAGCTCTTTCCAGAGCATTCTGGACAAGGCTTCCTCTTGTTAGGGAGCCCCCAACCCAGCAGTGCGCCTCATTCACTGTGCCTGGACCCCTGTACTGTGTCAGCCCTGTCCTGCGGGCTCCTTCTTGACTGGGGGCTGAAAAACCCCTGTGGGGGGGATGTCAAAGGTGATGCCAGCCCCTTCCATCAGTCCAGGCAGGGAGACCCACTGCCATCCCATTCCCCACCACCATCTTGGTGGATAGCCACAGCGGTGCCCAAGTCCTATCCTCTGCCATGCCCCTCCTTGTAGAGCACGCTGCCCCTACCTGTGCCACCTGGATGTCTTCGGGGGCACCCACGTCCCCCAGCCAGGCCTCGCTCGACACCGAAATGAAAGTAGGAAGTGATGCTGAGTGGGAGCCTGGGCCTCCCAGCACCCTCCTGGCTCCCGGGTGGGTGTTGGCCTGTAGGTGCAGCTGGGGAGCATAGGGGAACCAGTGGCAGTACTTGGGGTGACCCCAGCCTCCTCAGCACCCCATTGCCCTGTGCCATCCTGCAGTGTGTGCCACTGTGGGCATGGGGCACAGCACCCCGTATTGGATAGGGATGTGGGGAGGGTATTGGATGGCAGTGGAGCATCAGCCCACTGTGCTGGGGTCGTGTGTGTGTGCATGCGTGTGCAGGCATGCATGTGATTGCACGTGTGTGCAGGCTGTGTGAGCACAGCTTTGTAGTTGCATGTGTGGGTGCAAGCTGTACACGTGTGACTGGTGTGGGTGAGAGTCTGAGAGGGCACCGTGTGTGCCCTTCATTGCACCCACCCATGTGCCCTGTGCCAGGCACTGCAAGGGCGAGACCCCAACACCTGCAGGGGGGACATGCCCTTGCCCGCCGTGCCACTGCGGCAGCCTGGGTCTCCTCTCCCTGCCCCAGCCAAGGGCCAGGGTGGGGGTGCCGGGGGCTGGGGGGCAGAGAAGACTCTCATCCATCCTTGGCGTGGGTGCAATTCAATTAATGAGGCCTGGCCCTGGTTCAGCGCAGCAAATAAAGCTAATGGCCCCGCACAGGCCTGGCGCTGCCTGCCGGGGTGGGGGGGCCGGGGGGGAGCCGGGGGCCATCTGCTAATTAAATGGGGGTGAGGGACCATGGAGCCAGCAGTGATGTCACCTCCCTGAGGCTCACTGGCCCCCTCTGCCCTCCAGCCCTCTACCACCCCCAGGGTGTCAGACAGAACTGTGGGGGACAGCTGTGAAGTGTGGGGGACCACCCAAACTTCCTGCACCCCACCCTGATGCTGCTGCTTGTTGGGAGGCTTCCCAAGGCAAATGCAATTAGTGCCCATGCCTGGCATGGCCGCTGCCCACGCTTGGCACCAGCAGCTGCCCCGTGGGGATGGGTCCTTGCCCGGCACCAGCACGGCATCATGGCAGCATGCAGGGGTGCTGCTGCCTGCTCCTCTTGGCACTACCTCGATGTGTGCATGGGGGATGTGTGGTGCCCAGGGGGCTGCAGCCTGTTACTCTGTTCCCCTGCCCTGTGCAAGCCCCATGGCGAGGTGGAGGTGCCCGCGGCCGGCTCGAGCTGTCCTGCAGTGAGAGGTTCCCCATGGTAATTCTGTGCCCACAGCACGGTGCATCAATCGGGCAGGCTTTGGGAAGAGACCCCACCGGAAGGGGAACTGTGTGGGGGGGAGTCCCTGATTGTGTCCTCAGGCTCCTGAGGAGAGGCTTGGTGGGATACAAGGAAGACTGGCAGAGGGGGAGGGAAGTCTCCCCCCCGCCCCTGTGTAGGCGCTGCAATTTAGGGCTAGAGGTGGGCAGGGGGTATTGTAAGGAAACTGAGGCAGGGTCGGGGCGAGGGTCGCGGATTGAGCTGCGATCGAACCTACGGTGTGCGACCTCCTGCACCCCCAAAACTGACGGCGCTGGAGTGGGGGACCCTGTCAAGTTCTGGCATCCACCCGAGGGGATGCCGTGCCCGGAGGGCAGGCGGGTGAGCGCCGGAGGTGCCGAGCCCCGAGCCCCGTGTGCGGGAGGAGGAGAAGGAGGAGGAGGAGGAGGAGAAGGAGAAGGAGGAGGGGGAGGAGGGGGAGCGTGTCGGAGCTGGCTCCCACCCAAGCACTGCAGGACAGGGGCGGGCACGGTGCTCCCTGCCTGGCTGCCAGCGCGCAGGCGACGCTGGGGAACCGGCGGGGGGGACAGGGCCCGGTGGGACCGCAGCCCCCCAGCACATCATTGTCGCACGGCCCCGTGCCCAGGGCTGGGCACTTCGGGGGCGCTGCCCGGGCACCGGAGCTTGTTGCGGCCGGCGCACGGCTGGGTTCGGCCGCTCGTCCGAGCGTGCCCTGGGCAGGGGTCGGCCCCTGCAGCCTCCCCCCGCCGGGTGAGCCCCTGGCAGGGGCATCATGACCCGGCTGAGCTGGTGCTTTGCCACCTTGGTTGGCTGGGGGAAGTCCTTGGTGTCCTGCCTCCTGCCCCTCCGCGCCCGCCGCCGCCGGGAGGTAAGCGGGCATCGCCGGCCACGGCGTTAGGGTTAGGGGCTGCGGGGGACACGGAGCTGGGGGGGCTCCGGCGTGTGGGGAGTGGGGGTATGGGCCGCCGCTGGCCCTGCCTGCTCCGGGCAGCTGGGGGTTAAACCCTGCATATGCATGCCAGGGTGCAGGGCATGTCCTTTGTCCCTCCTTTTGCCCCCCCCCACAGCGTCTCACTGTGACCCTCTCTTCCCACACCCGAGGAGCCCTGCAGTGCCTGACTGGAGAGGATCTGCTGTACAGCCTTTCACTCTAAGGGATCTGCTGGGATCCCTGTGTCCTTACAGAGAGACTGTAGAGGCAGGGGGTGTCCCTGTGTCCTTATAGAACCCACAATGGGAACACTGTGCCCTGCTTGAGAGGACCCCAGTGCCCATAAAACACCCCCCAGGTGAAATCCCTATGCCCATAAAGTGGTCAGTGTGTGGGATCCCTGTACCTGTAAACACCTGGCACTGGGAAGCACCATGCCCATAAAGCACTCAGTCAGTGTGGACTCCCTGTGCCCAACATGAGGAACCCCTGTGGGGTCACTCTGTGTAGGGCACCTCTGTGCCCGTCAGCACCTGGCATGTCTGGGATCCATGTGCCAAAGGACTGCCCCACAGGGGATCCCCGTTATGGGTCACCCCGTGCCCATGCAGCACCTGGTGTGGGGACTCATTCTGCTCTGCCACACAGGCTGCAGAAACTGAGGCGGGGACGGGGGGAAGCTGTTGGAGGGTGCTGGACTCCCACTGCGCCACCCGGACTTTGTTCCTCAGTCTTTGGGAAGCTGCCCCTGCCTGGCAGGATGGCATGGGACACTTCAGCTGCACCATGCCAGAAAAGCAGGTGCCAAAGCCACTGCTGGGCAGCGCCTGAGGGAGTCACTGCAGGCTGGTGACAGTCCAGTATATGCCAGGACAGGGACACAGCCTGGAGGAAGGAGAGGCCTCTGACTGCTTGGGGACCCCAGAGTGCGCCGGGGACGCAGGATCATGAACTGATGGGAGTACTGGGGTGTGGTCAGGGCTGTGGGTGGGTGGGTGGCACTGGTGAGACGTGGGTTGGTGGTTGTGCAGTCCTATGTCCACCACATTGTGCGTGTGTTTCTGATGTGGGTGTGAGAACATGGACTCGTGGGGGGCTGTAGCACATGTGTACTTGTGCATGTGTGTACATGGGCATGCAGGTGGGGCTGAGGTGAGAGTGAACTGCAGCTCACATGGGTGTGGGTGCACAGGAGGTCTCGATGGAGCTGCCATGGAGTGTGTGTCCCCTAACACATGTGTGTATGCTGGGGCAGTTGCAGCAGGGCTTTATGTTGGTGAGAGCTGTTACAGAGGGGTGTCTCAGTCCTTTCTGTGCCGACGGGTACCCACGCATGTGGGACCCACCCACCATGTGTGACATGGACTGTGTGTGTGGTGTACATGAGTGTGTCCTGGCATGTACACAGGGGGACATGTGTGATGTGTGTGTGTGCCCTGTGCACCCAAGAGCAGTGTGGGGGACAGCTCTGCTGGAAGTGGGTGTGGGGGCCTTGGGGATGTGGTGACCCCAAGACACAAAGTAGTCCTGCCAAGGCTGGCCATGCACTGGGAGCACATGCCTACACCAGTAGAACCCGTGAACAGGGAGTCCCTGTGCTATGTGTCCACCTGCTGAGAAAATGAGCCTTAAATGATGGTGATGGGCTGTGTCCCTGCGGCCACCCTGTCCCTGTTGTATGACCAATCCTTGTCCCTGCTCTTCTGAGGAGCCTGGGATTCTCACGGCAGTGAAAGGGAGGAGGTGATTTATGGGGGGGTGTGGACACTTCTCTCCACTGGGGCTTTCATTTGTGGGCAGTAACGAGGTTGATTAATAAGGGCTGAAATGATGGCGAGGGGTATGTGAGGGGAGTGGGCAGGGATGGCTCTTTGCTTGTTTGGTGCTGTGAGCAGAATCAGTCCCCCCAGCCTCCCTCTGCCCCTGGATCTGGTTGACATGGAGAGGTGGGAAGTGTTGTCCTCCATCCCAGCTGGCACATCCCTACAAGGGTACCCCTATCCTGGGCCGGGTGAGCACAGCATAGTGGTGGGGTGGAGGACAATGGGACAGGGATATTTTGGGGATGGGATGCTGCACTTTGGGAGGAGCCAGATGCAACCCCAGTCTCCGGGAAGGGCAGCCTCCCCCCACCCCCATCCCATCCTGCCCTTCCTTTCTGGGCTGGCGATTTTATGCAGAGTATAGATGGGAAAACAGGGCGTGGGGAGGAGGGCATTACAGTGCCCACGTCCTCTCCATGCCCAGGTTTCCATGCCAGCCGTGGCTCGTCCTGTCGGTGTGTCCTTCCCCCTGGCACGTCCCGCACCCTGACTCACACCCTCATGGTCATGGCCAGCTGAGCACAAGTTTCCAGGCTGGAGCCGGAGTCAGTACTGGCGGAGACAGGGGGAACCGTGTGTCGCACGGCCAAGCCCCCCAGGAGGGGCTGGAGCACCCCTCTGCCAAATCCATTCCCGTCAGGGCCACAGGCTGCCAAGCCGCTCTCCGTCCCGCCTGGAGGTTGTCCCCCCTCACTGAGGCCCCCCAGCTCCGCGCATGGATGTCCGCTGATCCCTCCCCGTCTCCCATCCCGGGACCACCCAGGGGATTCGGCTGGGGATGGGGGGGGTGCATCCCGCCGCAGGACCCGCTGGAGGCCGGAGGAGGGATGAGGGTGACGTGGGTGGCGGGTGTCCCCCGGTCAGCGGAGGAAATGGATTCCAAATGTGTGTGAGTGGGGAAGAGGGGGCCTGGGACACGCACAGCCCCACTCTGGGCCCCCACAGTCCCGCAGCCCCTCTGCTGGCGGTGGGGGGGGGGGGTGTCCCAGACGCCTCCGGGCCAACTCGATTGGGGCGCTGCGGGGTCGGGGCTGGGGGGTTGCCGCTCCCCTCCTCCCCCCGGCCGGAGGGGCGGCGAGGGGCCGGGGTGGGGCGGGCGGGCGGAGCGAAGGGCCGGGGGGCTCGGCCGGCCGGGGACGCGCCGCGGGCAGCATGACCGGGTTGTGCCTCTCCTGCCTGCTCTGGGTACGAGCCGCATCGGGGGAAGCAGCACAGCAGCGCCGCGGGGTCCCGGGGTCGCGGAGCGGGGCTGGTCCCGGGAGCGGGCGGTGGATGGGACTGGATGCGAGGGGAGCGGGACGGAGCGGGGGCGTTTGCACCGGGACGGGCTGACTGGGAGCAGGGGGAACTGGCTGGGCTGGACCGGTACCAGGACCGGCTCTGGGGGAACCGGGACAGAGCGGAGACCGCTAGGGACGGCCGGACATCGGGGTGGGGCTGGGGGGACCGGACCGGGACCGGGGCCGGGCGGCGCCCGGGGACTGTGGGGAGCAGAGCGGGATCCAGCCCGAGAGAGAAGTGGTGGTGAGCAGTAGGCTGGGGATACACGAAGAGGGGACCGGGCTGGGATGCGGGACGTACTGGGCTGTAGAAGGATCTGTGTGTGGAAGGGCTGTGGGCTTGGGGAGGGTGGGAGGCTGATCCCCCACGACGCCCAGCCTGCGTCGCTGGCCGGGGGCGCCACCATTCCCTGGGGCAGAGTATCTGCTACTCCACTGAAGGGAAGGGCAACTCGGAAAACTGGGGGGATCCAGTTAGTTATGGGGGTTTGGGACTCTGCATTCTTCCCGGTCACCAAGCTGGGTCCCGGGCCCCAGCGAGTTGCAAAACTCGGGGTGGACCTGAGCCTACAAGACTGCACCCAGGTGTCCCGGTGCCCTCCACCCACCCTGGCTTTGCAGCCTCAGGGGAACTGAGTGTCACAGGTTCCCCCCCCGCCATGCACTCTCTGCAGTGCTGGGCAATGAACCCAGGTCTCCCAGCTCTTGATTAATTTGGCATCTCTGTCTGGTGCCTCTTCCAGCCCAGGACACCTGGGTCCCCTTCCAGCCTCCTTTGGTCTGCATGCTGGGGGGGCCCCATGGCTAGGGATGCCTTTGCACCCCTTCTCCTGCATCATGTGGGTGCTGGTCCCTGGAGATGGGTACCCATGGGTGGGTATCCACGTGGCATGCCCAAGAAGCCCTCCAGCCCATGCCCCTGCATCCCCCCAACAGTTTCCAGCCTTGGGAGGAGAGAGGCTAATTGGGATGCTGCCAGTATGGAGCTGGGACTGGATTGTTTTGTGGGATGGGCTGGTTCCCTGGCTGGCAGAGTGGCACTGGGTGGGCAGAGTGCCCCTCCAGCAGCAGGGTGCTGGGGGGGCCATAAAGCTGGGTGCTGGGTTGGTCCCCCTGTGGCACAGTGATGGTGTTGGCAATGAGACAAACAGAAGAGACTCGGGGGGTGTGGGAATCAAAGGGCCAGCTTTTTCAGTGGTGAGGATAATTGCTGTTAATGAACCCATGGAGGCCAGGGCAGAGTGGGGGGTATGTGCATGGGAGATGTGTCGGCATCCCAGTGGGTCCCTGGGAGCGGGGGGCAAGGCTTCTTCCCGGGGCACCCTGCAGCAATGATGCTACTTTGCATATGCAAAGGAGCTCATGGCATCATTAGGTCTCACTGTCACCCAGCAACTGCGGCGTGGGAGCCCCTGTCCTGGGGGAGCTTTTCCCACGGCCGCTGGGTGGGTGACGCCACGTCTGAGCACACAGACGTGTGTGGGTGTGGTGGGGTGGCAGCAGCTCTGGGGGCTGCCAAGGGACCACCCGTGAGTGGCCCTGCGGGAGCAGGTGCCCGGGGAAGAGGGGCTTGCACGCACATGAACAAACTCATGTGAGTGTGTGCATGGTGGCACTTGGACCTGCCTATGGGAACAATGAGCCCATGCCACTGCTGCTGCTGTGGCTGGTGGGGACATGCGAGCCTGCAGGTGTGCATGTACACGCAGTGCCGTGACACATGCACTGCATGTTGCACGCGCAGCACCCTCAGAGCCCCAGATGTGTTTGCACATACACGGGCATGCAGTGCACGTGCATGGCCCATCTCCCGTCTGTGTCTGCACTGGGGAAACTGAGGCAGAGAATTTTGTGGGGAGGTACCTGGCCCCCTGACACTTTGGCACCATCCCTTTTGGCTCTGGTGCAGTGGGCTGGAGGAGAGTGGGGCGCCAAGGCAAGGGGGGGGGCACTGGGCCTCTGCTTAATCTCATTAGTCTTGGCATGAAAAGGCGGATTTATAGGGGCTCACGTCTTCATCTGGCAGCGGGTGGGTGGGCAGGGCTGGCGTGCTGCCAAGGGTTGCCCCCCTCCAGAAACAGTCAACTGGGAGGTTGGGAGGATCACTGGCTGCCTGCAACTGTGCCAAGACCCCTCCCTGTCCTCAACCTCCATGCATGAACACACACACATGCTTGCACAGATTGGATCCATCCTGAACTCAGTCACACTCGTGGCATCAGCTTCCTCTTGCTGTGGGTTGTGCTAAACAGGGTGGGCATGGCTGCTCATGCTCAGGGGACTCTGTGCCCTCTTTATACCCCTCGAAGAGACACCTCAGCACATGCTGCCTGGCATGCACCCCAAAACACACCATGACAGTGAGACACCCCTGGCATGGGCACCCTACTGGCAGCACTCACACGTACTCAGGTGTGCACATACGTTTTTGTGCGCATATCTGTGTACCCACACACATGCAAATACATGCATGTATTATCTACACGTTTATCTATGCTCATTCACATGTGCTCACATGCACACGAGTTTGCACACACATATGTGCATTCAAGCATCTTCACCCCCTGTATGTGCAAACATACACAGCTGTGCCCACAAACACGTGCTCACAGAGACACTTGTGCACGGGCACATATTCACAGGGACACACGGAGATGTACCGACATGCAGGGAGGCACGAGTGTGCACACATCTGTGCACGCGCACACACATGTATGTGCTCACACACGTACATGCACACACCTGTGCACACCTGCGTATGTGCACGCACACACACCGCACACGCAGCACGAACAGCATGGACGCACACACGTGCACACATACACATCTGTGCACACAATCTGTGCGTGCACACACACACATACACGTGCACATGCACGAATGTGTGAACACACAAGTGTGTGCATGCGTGCGCTCACACACACACTGCACATGGGAACGCACCGCCAGGGGGCGGCAGAGACTATTTAAAGGGGTGGCGGCAGTGCCCCAGCCCCCCTTCCCCTGTACCCCCCATCCCCACTCCATACCCCCCTCATCCCTTGCCCTGTACCCCATATTCTGTAGCCCATACCCTGTACCGCTGCTGCAGAGTTCACAGGTGAAGGGGTGTGGGGGACATGGGTGGAGGATGATCCGCCCATGGGAAACAGGCAGGTCAGAGTTGAGTGCCTGGGTCTTGGTGCCACCTTGTTTCGGCTGATGAAGCACCATGTTCCCCCCAGCCCCAGGACCTGGAGGCGCCTCCAGCACACACCTTCAAGATGACGAGCTTCAAGAAGGTGAAGGCATGCGGGATCTGCCGGCAGGCCATCACGCGCCAGGGCAGCACCTGCAGAGGTGAGCTGGGGCTGTGGGAACGCGTGTGCACGGGGACACGCCACGGAGGTCAGGACGTTGGGGATGTGTGTGTATGCCTGCATACATGAGGATCTGAATGTGGGAACATGTGCCCGTGCCAATCTGCACACACACGTGTGCCTGTGTGTTAAGAGGGAGAGCTGTGGCTGTGAGAGAGTATGTGCGGTGCCTTTGTGGGTGGGAAGGTGGCTGGGAGGCCAGGGTGGCCCATGGAGACACTGAGGTGTCACACATGTACGTGGCCGTGTGTCAGCTTCGTGCACATGCAGTGAGTGTGCAGTGGCCACCACGTATGTGCATGTGGGTGGGGGTCTGTGCACACGTGGGTGCTCACCCCCTGAGCCGTGCTTGCTGCCCATGGCACCCAGTGGGTCACAGGTGGGGCCGCGAGCCCTCGCATGTGTGCGGTGTCGCTGAGCCCCGTGCGAGGGGCAGACAGAGGAAACGGGAACAATGAGGCTTCCTGCGCTGCAGGAAACAGGCCCAAGGGGAACAGGGATTGGGGTGCGGCTGTGACCATGCTGCGTGGAGACCCTTGTGTCCCCTGGGAATGGGACGTGTGTCTTTGCAGGGCTACTCAGGCAGTGAGTAGTGCCCCGTGTAAGTGTGTGTCCCCAGCAGTGGCAAACAAGCCTGCGCTGCACATGAGCACATGCCCTCCATGGGGAATGGGTGAATGTGGGCAACATCAGTGCACGGGGAGGAGGGAGGGAGCACAGGTAATGGCAACACCCCTGTGGTGCTCTCAGTCACGCCAGTGTCCATGAGAGGCCACATGAGACCTGTGTGCGCATCGTGTCCCTCCACACTGTTCACCCTGGGCACTGGGGCTTGCACGCACACACACTCACTGGCACGTTGGCACCGTGTGTGCCCCAGAGCCACATTTTGTGTGCCTGCTGCTGTGCCGTGCTGGTGCCAGAATGTGTGCCCGCCGATGTGAGGTGTGGACGTCCCTGCACGCGTGTGCACGTCCTGGCAGCCAGTGCCCAGTGCCAAGGTGTTCTGTGCCCTGCAGTGTCGGGTGCCCCCCCTTCCTGCCCTGCATGTGGGATGCCTGCAGACTGCCCGCTGGCACTGCTCCCCCTCCTGCCTCTAATAACCCTCTCTCTCCTCTCTCTCCCACAGGCTGCAAGCTCTCCTGCCACACCAAGTGCCAAGCCAAGGTAAGGCCAGTGCCCTGAGATGTCCCCAACCCTGCCTGCGGGTGCTGGGGACTCAGAGGGAGGATGCTATGGTCCATGCCAGGTGACCCCACTGGATGGGCACCCAAATGGGCTGGTGGCTCTGGGCTGGTCATGGTGGCACTGGTGTCACCACTGGGTGACAGTGCCATCCTGCTGCCTAGTCACTGACAGCATGTGCCTGTCTGTGTATGAGGCTGGGTTTTGGGGTGCAGCCCTTCTCAGAGCAGACCAGCAGGTATCTGTGCCCTAGTGCCTGGGGTGGGGTGCCCTTTTCCAGGGTGAGTGCTGCTGCCCGTGGGTGCCATGCGCCGTGGCTGAGCGCTGCCAGCTGCGTGCACACAGGCTGAGCAGCTCTGCCGATGCCCAGCCAGGGGCGGATCTTCCTGGCAGGAGACAGTGGAACTGAGGATGCCCAGTGGTGTCTGTCTGTCCAGCTGCTGCACCAGCAGAGGGGGACCCTACAGCAACCCAGGTTCTCCGAGGAGCTGGAGGTGGGCATGGTGCCCATTACTGTGCTGCCAGGGCAGGGGAGGCTTCGTGTTTTTAATCCCTGGGGAGGTGTGTATGCCAGCTATCTCTGGGGCTGGCATCCTGGGCGGGAGGAGGCTGGCATGCCCCAGGCACACAGTGTAGGCTGGGACATGCCTGTTCCTGTGCCCATTGCCTGTGCCCAGCTGGGCAGGGAGGGAGAGGAAAGGGGGAGTGCTGTGTCAGGGGCCGGGCACACGTTGGGCTTTGCAGGGTGCCACGGTATGGGTGGCAGTGCAGGGCAGGGCTGGCAGCAGCCCTGGCACTGAGCCCCGGCTGGGCTCTTGGGGGAAGTGGGGGCCATGGGGTACCCTGGGCCTTGAGCGAGCTGGGCGAAGGTGACTGGGAGGCTTAGTGGAGCTGTGCCAGCCTCAGGACCTTGTGCCGACTCTGGGCCACCCCAGGACCCTGTGTCACCCCGGGCAGCCTGTGCCAAAGATGCCAGGAAGGCTGAGGCCAGAGAAGGTGGCCTTGCCGGGGTGCTGTGGGGAGAGCTGGGAGGGGCGTGCAGTGTGGGGATGCCTGTGGAACGGTGGCAGGGAGCATCTGCCAGTGGTTTCCAGGCAGGAGGGAGTGTCAGGAAGTGTGTGTGTCTGGGTGTGAACCCGGTGGGGATTCTCTGATGTCTGATAGGGGGTTGTACACCAAGAGGGGGGTCATACCAGGCTCCCAACATCTGGATAGGCTGTGCGCATGGGCAGCCCGTGGCTCGCTCTCGCGGCCGGCTGCATTTCATTAGCCTCCATCACCCTTCCCACGCTCGCTGGAAGCTGGAGCCCCCTCGGTGGGGCCAGCTAGCCGAGGGGTTTGCTGCTGGGGGAGCGTGCATGGGGCCAGGGCCAGGGGCCTTCCGCAGAGCTCCTTTGGGCCAGCGCCCAGGGAGGGGCTCCTCCGGTCGGGCAAATGGCCAGGTGACTCACACGCCGGCTTGTTATTGTAGGGTCTCCGGGGAGGGTGCATGTGGGGAGGGGGCTTGGCATGGAGGAAAAATGGCCTCTTGTTTACCTGAAGTCCCACATGTTTAACCCCTGCACTTCCAGGATACTTTGGTAGGGGAAGATGGACTCACCCCCAAAGTGCTGGCAGCTGCACCCTGCAGTGCTTCCTCTTCCTGCCATGGATATGCTGCCAAGGTCCTGGTGTCCCCTGGCTCTGGTGCCTCCTGGCCCTGGAGTCTGCCTCACCATGCTACTGGCAGTGTTTGCTCTTTGGTCCCCATATTTACCCCCTCGGGACTTGTTCCACCTCTTTGTTCTGCCCCCTAGCATGGCCAGCTCCCAGCCAGCTGCATCCTGGCCCAGCTGGGGGAAAGCCCCCACTTACAAACCTCAAGTGGACCAGGTATAGGGGAGGGGGGAGAGATGGGGGTGTGGGTGGGGTGTAAAGAGTTGTGCTCCTGGTATCAGGAGGTACCAGGGTGTGATGGGTGCCAGGGGGTACTGTGGGTGTGATGGGGATAAGGGGAGGGGGGCACTGGAGTGTGTGTGGGGACACCTGGGAGCTTTTGGGGTGGTAGTGAGTTCCCCCTCCATGAGAAGGCAGTGAGCAGGCAGAGCTGTAGCAGGGAGGGCAGGACCTGTGCCCTGGCAGTGACCTGCATCCCTCAAGTTTCCATCCTGCCTGAAAGAAAGTGGGGCAACAGTGGTGGAACCCACTGCCCTGTGCTGGCAGTGATGCTGGTGGGACGCCTGGTGCCCGTGGGTGGCTGTGGAGGGGCCAGGGCAGCTGCACACTCATCAGCTGGGAAGCACAACACTGTTCCCATGCCCATGTAAGGCCCGTCTTGCGCCCTGTGCCTCTGTTCAGGGATTTTTTTCCTTGCTTAGCAAACCTCCCTCCCTCTCTGTGAGAGGGGCGGTTGGATGGATGGACACTGGTATGTATGTGACACTCACAGCTTGCCCCTCCCTCCTTCCCTGCACCAAAACTGCCTACCCGAAGCTGCGGGGGTGTATCTTCCTTTGTAAAGTGGGGAAACTGAGTCACCAAGCCCTGTGTGGGGGCAGCAGGAGGCAGGGAACATGGTGTGGGGTGCAGTACTTCTGTGCCTGCGTTCAGGCGTGGGTGAGCCTGTGTTGTGGGTGGCACGTGCTGGCAGTGGCACAGCCAGGATCAGTGGTGACACTGCTCTCTGACCGAGGATGCTCCGAGCAGTGGGGCCATGCAGGCATGTCCCAAATCAATGGATATCCTAGGAGTGTCTCCATCCCCCGGGATGCCTTTGCTCTGACTGTGGCCAGATTTTGCCATGATGCTGGTTGGAGAGGCTGAGAAAAGACGGGGGACTGTGCTGCTTCCCATAGTGGGAGCTGGCCCTGTGACGGATGGTTTGGCTGGGGGACAGGGAGCGTTGTGGTGTTTGGCTGCCGAATCGGCTGGCGATTGCTGGTGCTTGGTTCTGGGAAATGGCGCCTGTGCCAGCCCCTGGGCTTGGCAAGGCTCCAGCCTGCCCTGCTCGCCCCTGCCACACAGGGGCCCAGCAGTTTGGGGGGAGTCGGGGTGCTGGGCTGTGCCAGGAGGGGAAACTGAGGCACATCACATTGCATGAGGCCAAGGGGTCTAGGGGTTGTTCCCCCAGTGTCTTTTCCTAGAGAACTGAAAGTGTGCATTGGAGCCATGACGGGCTGCTGGGCCATGTGTCTGTGTGCCTGTGTGTGTGAACATGTGTATGTGTGACTGTGTGTGCTCACAGATGCATGCATGAGTGCATGAGCTGCAGAGAAATGCACGTGTGTGCAAGAACATCTATCTGTGTGCGTGAGCATGCTCGCACACAGGCAGGTGGTCACATGCATGTGCTCCCAGTTCACTGCCACCCACCCCCGCTGGCCTCATGCCAGGCCTGGGTTGTTTTTCAAGTGCCCCCTGTGATGGGACTCCGGGGGGGCAGGTTTGTCCATCATTAAACCAGGGGCTGGAGCAGGGCCAGGGCCGGGCAGCGAGGCATGTCCCGGCCAGAGCAATCGCTCCCAGTGCCCAGTGCGGCGTTGATGGGCCCTTGGACGGCTGTAGGACCCATGGCAGGGTGTTGTGGTGGGGGTGAGGGGATGTGCCACCCCTCAGCTAGTGGTGGGGATACCCCCTGCTTGTTAAACAAGTCAGAACTAGGAAGGGAAACTGAGGCAAGGAGTGGTTGGACGCTTCCAGGAAGGCTTGACTCCTGGTGATTGGCACCCTCCAGCCTTGCCATGGCCAGGGGCCAAGGCAGTGTTGGGAGGTATGGCCAGGCTGTGTATTGCAGGTTCCCGGGGGCTGCAAGGAGGGGACATCCATGTCCCAGCTGTGGTAGACTCTTGTTATGGGACTTGTGGCTGTCTGGTCCCTGCTCTCTGCCCCAGACGCTCTGCTTCCTCCCCGTGCTGTCGAGGGGATGACACTGGTCACAGGGGAACTGCCCATCAGGTCCCTGTCCTGATGGCCCTGTTCAAAGCCACCCCCCCAGTGCTTTGACACAGGTGATTAGCAACACCCCTGGTTTCCACAACAGAGGGGGCAGGGTGGGGGAGGGAAGGAATAGAGCAGGAATATGTCCTTGACCCTGCCATGGGCCCAGCTGGGGTGGAGGGATGGGAGGCTGTGGGGCTCAGCCCTGCCCCAGTGCTGTGCCAGGTCTTATTTGTGCAGCAGGTCCTGGAGGGGGGTTTAGGTTTTTTTTTTTTTCCTTGCCTCTTTCCTTTTTCCCCTTCTTTACGTCACTGCCCAAATATTCGGCTTCTCAGCTCCGGTGGGGGGCCGGCTCGGCTGCTTGGAGGACTTGGGGCCCTTCTCTGCACCCTCGGGGTGCTGCATAGAGAGGACGGGCAGGGGAGAGGGGATGCTGAGACTGCTCGTGCTTGCTGCACTGGTGAGCACTGGCCAGGACTGGCCTGGGAGGTGTCAGATGAGGCAGCAGGGACCACCAGCCTCCCTCCTTGGCAGCTCCTGGGGCTGCATCCATCTTCCCAGAGCCCTGTTATGGTGGGAAGAATGGTCCAGGTCTGCCTCATTTCCCACTGATTTTCTTTCTTCGCAGACCAATTTGCATCCCCCATGGCCACTCCTCCTGATACGTCCCCTGGGAAGGATGCTGGGTCCCTGGGAACTCCCAGGACCCTCCAAGAGGTAGCAGAGATTGCAAAACAGCTGAAAGGTCTGGTTCAAGAGGGGCTCTACAGACCCTGCATTGGGGCTTATCTCCTGTGTGCTTTAATCTCTGGAGATGAACCGCACCTGGGTGCCTGGTCCCCAGGTCTCCTTTCTTCCACTGACATCTGGGGTAATGATGCTCAAGGGTGTTTGTTTTGGGTCACAGAGGAGCTGTTTCATGTGAGGGGTGGTTTGTCTGGGGGGGCTGGGAGTCACTGGAGCCACTTTGCAGACCGCTGGACTTGCTCCCACTGGCACTTTGACCCTATGGCTCTGGGAGATACTTTGCCAGCTGTAGTTCAAGGATGTTGTCAGGACTTCTCTGTCCTGTGAAAGGGACACGTCATGTCCCCAGGGGACAGTTCCTGTCATTGCCCTGGGACCAGGACAGGGACGTGCTATCAGTGCCCTTCGCTCACCCACTCATTTCCATCCCATTCAGTTGCTGATACTTTCCCATCTGGCCACAGCTCTTCCTCTGCTGATGTTTCTCAGGGCCTGGGAGCCATCCTGTGGCCTCCTCCTGAGGAGTTTGAGCTCTGGGGCCTGTGCAGGGGTCTGTGCTGGAGCTGGGCTGGGGTCCATGCTGTGCACTGCTGGTGCAGGATGTTAGTTGCCCCTCCATCCCTGTTGCAGCACTCCTATCTTTTTGGGATGCCTGGTTTTTGTGGGCTCTGGGGATGGTGGGACTTGTTTAGGGGTGTCAGTGGATCCTGGCCATAGGGTTTTGTCCCTAGAGTGGTGGCTGTTAGGGTCTGACCCTGTGCTCTTGGGTGCTGGGGAAGGCAGAAGGGCTGGCTGGTGCTTGCTTGGGAGGGGGATGAGGAGATGCTCTCCAGAGATGTTTGGCTCTGGTGCTTTGTCCTTGGTAGCAGGAACAGTCCACAGTGCCTTTTGGTGCTCCCATCCCATGGCACTGTTGGGTTGCTGTGGGAGCTGAGGCATGGAGGGGCTGGGAAAGATCTCTTTGAACTGGAGTGTATGCCTAGGGGTGATGTCCCTTAGGGGGACTTGGAGGTGGGCAATGGGAAAACCCCTTACCACAGACCCCTCCCTGGTTACTTTAGAAGAGGTGGTGAGGTAGGAGGGGTGTTGGGGTCCTGCGCTGCTCCAGCAGAGCCAGTTCCAGCCTTTTGGCTGAGCCCACGGCTTCAGGACGGAAATGCAAACAGGAACGGGGAGGCGTTGGGTGAGAAAATGTCAACAGTGCTGGGCCGGGTGCCTGGCTCACCGCCTCCCTGGCCAGCTCGCCACTCTCTGGGCTGCTGCTGGTGGGCTTCCCCTCTTTGCTGTGGGGTCTCCTGGCACTGAGCACTTGCTTGTTCAGCAGGGCTGGGGCTGGGTTGCCCCAGAGGCAGCAAGGGAGACCAGGGCTCCATCCATCGACATGCAGCCCGCCGAGGAGGAGGAGAAGGAAGGAGGAGAAGGGGAGACAGGAGGAAGGCCAGGGGGATGCTGGGCACATGCCAGGTTTGGGACAGGCAAGCTGGGACTGGCATGACTTTAGGTGCTCAGGGACATACGGGGCTTTTCCAGCATTTTGGCTTTGATTTTTAGTTGAGAGGCAAGCTGATAAATCTTTACATCCTCTCCAACGCTGGGGGTGTGGGACACCCAAGGACCACTAGTTGGGCACTTGGTCCTGCATATGGCAGGGGGGCACCAAGTTGTGCCAGGGGGTGCCAGGCAGGCCCCAAGCAGGGCCCCACACACCGGTCCCTGCCACCCCCCCGCCAAGGGCACAGGGACGCCGGTGGCGTCACGCGGGGCGATAAGGCCCCGACCCCGCTGCACCCCGCCGCCCGCCGCGGCCCCTCGGCACCGGCTGCGAGGGGCTTTCAAGGGGGAGGCGGTGGAGGGGGGGGGGGGGGGTAATTTTCTTTCTTTGGGGGGGGGGGGTCTGCCCACCTGCCGGCGCCCCTACCCCAGGGCCAGCTGCTCGAGTCAGGCTCCCGGTTGCCTTTAAGGGCGTTTTTGGGGGAGGCGAGGGGAGCGGAGCGGGGCCGGACTTGGAGCGCGCCGTGCAGCTGGGGAGAGGGAAGAGGAGAAGAAAGAGGGAGAAGAAGCGAGAGAAGGGAGAGGAGCGGTAGAAAAAGTCGACCGGGACCCCATTCCTCCCCAGGGCCGGGGCCGGCGCCCCGGGCTCCCCAGCCCCCGGCCGCCCCGGGGGTGCGGAGGGGAGCGGGGAGCCGGCGGGACCTCCCCGCGCCCCTCCAGCGCTGGGGTCCCGCTTCTGGGGAACGAAACCCTTCGGCTCTCCCCCTCCTTCCCTCCCCTCCCTCCTCCCTCCCTCCTTCCTTCCTTCCTTCTCCAGGCTTGGCCCGGGGAGGGAGGGGGGCTCTGCCTGCAGTCTGCCTTCACTCCTGCCCGCCCGGGCGACGCCGGGCTCCCGCCTGCCCCCCGCGGCCCCTCCGGCCGCCCCCCGCGCCCCCCGGGCCAGGTGAGGCTGCGGTGCCGTCCCTCTCGGATGTAGGCAGGCGAGACCCCGGATGGATTTCGGGAGCGTCATGAACCAGGTACGGGCGGGAGGTGAGGGCACAGGGGTCCCCAGGCCCCCCGGGAGGGGGGTGCTGGGGGGGGGTGTCATCTCTCCAGGGGGCGGGGGCCACGCGTGACATCCGAGCGGTGATGAGGTGGTGCGTGGAGGGGGGGCGTGCTGCCCCCCCGTGTTGGGGGGTCCGCAGCTGTCTGTCACCAGAAGGGGTCTCAGCGTGCGGGGGGGGCTTGAAGAGGGCGATGCGGTGCTCGCAGGGAGGAGGACTTGGGCAGGGGGTGAGGGCCGGCTTGCTGCCGGCAGGGACCTGTGAGCGGCTCCGGGGGCCGTTTCCCCCCTGCCCCTCTCCCACCTCACCAGGGCCGGTGACTCTCAGGGTGCTCCGGAGGGGGGGACACAGGCACTGGGGTTTGCGTCCCCCCCTCGCCTCCCCGAAGTGCGTAGGGACGCGTCCCCGTGGAGCGAGGACTGCGCGGGAAAGCGGGGTCCGCCCCCGGCACCCCGCTCCTGCTCCGCGGCCAAGGGGGCGATGCCGGGCTCCTGTCACCCCCGCGGGGAGCACATAGTGGGGGGCTGCCCCTCGGCCGGGACACCCTGGCAGCCTACGGGTTAACCCCCCCCCCCCGCCTCGGCGGGACCGTCAATGGTTAAACTCCGGGTTAATGAGTGGCGAGGCAGCCCCGGCGGGTGCCAGCCCCCCCGCCGCCCCCCCCCGGCCAGGGATCCCCGGCCCCTCGGCGCCGCCGGGCCCGCAGAGGGTTAACTCCGTCAGGGCAGGTCCCAGCGCAGATGTTTTTGGGCTGTGCTGCTGGGAGAGGAAACGACCGAGCGAGGGAGGCATCAGCCCGCTTGCGTTTAAGGGGAAAACAAGGAAAAAAAGAGAAGTGCTCCGTTCCCGGGCGCCTGAGCCCGCTCTGCGCTGGCGTCAGCCCTGGTGCGGGACCGGTGACCCCGGTGTGTGTGCTGGGGGACCTGCAGGGACAGGACAGCTGGCAGGGACAGTGGGGTGACAGCGGCTGCACCCTCTGGGTGTTCATGGCACTTGAGTCTGGGCGTTCTGGGGAACAACCAAGCAGGCACTTCTTGTCCTTACAGCATGATGGCACTGGGAAGACAACGTGTGTCCTGTCAGGAGTCTGACACCACCCCAGGGAAAATGTATCGGTAGAAAACGAGCCTCCAGCTCTCACCCACTCTAACGAAGCCTCTTCCTAGTGATCCTGCTGGCCCCGGGCAGGGTATTGGGCCTTGGAGCTGTGCTCACCCACGTGCCCTGTGGGGTCCTGAGCTTCAGGGGGGTCCATTTGCCCATGCCCTGGGCGACCCTCCTTGCTTTGCCGCTATCTGATTCCTTGCCTTGTGCAGCCCGTCCCCGGGGTATCTGGTCACAGTGCCAGCAGACCCTGATCAGCATTGGAGTTTCCCTGATGGGTTTTAGGACACAAGAGAGAAAGCAGTCCCACAGCACAGCTCCTGGGTAGGGGGAGTGTATCTTTTTCTTCACTTCTCCCTCCTATTTCCTCATCTCCTCAAAACTACAGACTGGGGGGACACCAGTTTTGGAGGTGCTGCTCATCATTTCAGGTCCCCTGTAGTTCTTTCAGCTCTGTCCTGCAGGGCGAGGATACAGCACTGTCTCCAATCTCCATCTGCTTTGGGCCTTTCCTACTCTCCCAAGTAGAGCCCCTGGGCTCAGTAACCGGGGGACTAAGACCCCTCAGGGCAGCCAGGGCTTATCTTGGCACCTTAACCACCCCTCGAGGTGGGTCCCAGACCTATGAGCACTGGCAGATGCCCCTGATGCTGGGAGGCTGCCAAAAGTGTGCAGCGAGGTCTGAGTGCACAGAAAGGGGTTTGCCTGATGTTCCACCAGAGTGGATTGGTGGGAAGGATCCCACACTGGGCTCAGGGTAGGGCACAGACTGCTGACAGGCTGGTGTGATGACCAGTCCCACAGGAGTGTCCGTGCTCCATGTCAGAATCCCTTTGTTGATCAGTTCCATGTGAGAATCCGTGCGCTGGCCAGTCCTGTGTGGGATTCACTGCTCTGACCAATCCTGCATGAGAGTCAGTGCTCTGACCAATCACCTGTCAGAATCCATGGCTTGACCAGTCCTATGGGACAGTCTGGGGAGTGATTCATCCCGTGTAAGAATCCGTGTGCTGGCCAGTCCTGTGTGAGAATCCATGCATTTACTAATCTCAGGTGAGAATCCATGCACAGAGCAGCCCCAGATGAGAATCCAGTTGCTGCCCAATCTCATGTAAGAATCCATGCATTGACCAATCCGATGTAAAAACCTGTTCATGGACCAGTCCTGGTGAAACCCCCTGCAGCAGTCTGTCCCAGACAGTCCTAGTGTGCCTCTGCTCCCAGCCTATCCCTGGTGCAGAAGCTGTTCCCTGGCCAATCTTGGTGCCTGGTTTGGCTCTGGGGGGTGGGGAGATCCTGGTACTTTTTCTTGTGCAAGTCTGGTGCAGAGCGGGGCAGTGACCCCATGCTCTTCCTTAGGCTGCTTGTGGGGTCCCCACGGGCCTGGGCTGAGGGGTGTCCCCGCATTGGGGTGGCAGCACATGTGTGTGGTGCTGGTGGCAGAGCAGGGCAGAGCAGGGCAGGGCTGGGGCTGTGGGGCCAGAGCCAGGCAAGCGCGTGCTGGCCCGTGGGGCTGGATCCAGACCTGCTGCCTCCAGATGTTGCCTTTTTAGGCACTGGAGCACAGCATATCCCTGCCTGTGGCCGGCCCTGTGCCGAGCCAGTGCCTGTAAGCAAAGTAGGGACAGTCCCTGTCTTGGTCATGTGGAGGCATCTCTGTCCCCCTCCTGACCCCCAAACCCACCCTTCTCCCCCCAGACAGGGTCAGGGATGCTACCTTCTCTCCCTTCCCCTCATCTGCACTTGGCAGCACTGAGGCTGACTGCTGAAACCGCCCCGGAGCCAGGACCTGCCCTTATTTGGGTTGAAACCAGGGCTATTTTGGTGCAGCTGCCTCCACTGCAACTCCTTGAAGTGTCTCTGTACATTGTTTTTCCTGTCCTGTCCCATACCCCTGTGCCAGGGCTGCTGGCCAGGCCAGCCATGGGCTGCTGGGGACCATCACCCTCCCAGTGTGCTGTGTATCCCAGGGTGTCATGGGGTGCCAGTGGTGGCCCCCATGGCCTCTGTGGATGGAATGGCTGGTTTCCCCTTTGGCGTTTCATCCCTGATTTGCAGGGCCGTGTGTACCGGGTAACCTCTGTCCTGGTCCTGCTGCCGCCTTCCTGGCGGGGATGGGCCACAGGGCGGCTCCTCATCGACATACCAGGGGAGAGACAGGAGATAGCGTTTGTCCCAGCTCGGGGAACATCCCTGAGTGGCTCTTTTCCCTGTGGTACTCTCCCTGGTGCCCCCAGCATCTCTTGGGGAATGCAGGGACAGGGTAGACTTGATGGCCTCTGCCCTGGCATGGGTGCTGTCCAGGCATCCAGGCATGGAGAGGATGGCACAGTGACAGTCCCTGACCCAGCTGCAGGGTGGGCTGGGGATGCTTGGAAGGAGGCCTGGGAGCAGTGAGACCTCTGTGCCCCAGCATCAGCCCAGAGTGACTCACCCTGAGCCGCTGGCCAAGCCGCTCCCCTGCCCTTCGGCGCATCTGCCAGTTACCCCCACCTGATAGAACAAGTCCCAAAAGCAGCACCCCTGGATAGTGGTGGGGGCAGAGAGGGGCTGTGGGGTGCACGGGGTGCTGCCTCCTCCCAGGGCCCCCCGTGCCAGGGATCTGGGGTACTGTGTGGCTGCCCTGTGCCTCACACACCGGGGCTGTGCTGGGCAGGGTGGAGCTGGAGTGGGGGGGGAGCGGGTGTGCATGGAAACATGCCGTCCTCCTGGCGGGGACATGTTGCATAAACAGGAGTTTTGCCAGAGCTGCAAAAAATGTGAGGGCAGGAGCAGCCAGCACGTGGTGTGGGCAGAGGGTACCTGACCCCTGTGCAGGTACCAGAGGGGTGACCAGAGCACAGACACCACGGTCCCTTATGCCTGGCAGGGGAGAAGGATGCTGCAGCTAGAATGGGGAGCAGGGGTGCTGGAGAGGGAAAAACCTTCCCCAACATCCCCAATTTAGTGGTGCCAACCTGTCCTCTAAAAGTGTCTTCTGCTGTGAGATGCCTGATGGCAGCTCACACTTTGCCTGACACTGTGACTGAGAGAGGGCTCGGCAGGGCTTGGTGGCTGTGGCTGGGCTGGAGGGACTGGTGAGTAGGGGAAAGACTCTGGGAATGGCTGGGGAAATTGCTGTGGCCTGTGGCTGTCCCTGGGATCCCCTTTACTTGAGGCAGGGTCTTGAAGTGAGCAGAGAATTGTGGGGTGCATGGGGAAGTGATTCACAGCCCAGTTGGGATGTAAGTGGCACAATGCTGAGATGAACTTGCTTGGGAGGAAGTGGTCCCTCATGGGGTAATGTGGGACCCCAAGAGGTGGGATCACATCGGCTGAGCAGGCATTTATGCTGCCCAAGCATTGTCCTGTGGGACGCCAGTGTGGTCACTGAGTCACATTCCTCTTTGACAACTGCATTTCCAGACCACAGGGTGGCTTGGGCAGGGGAACCACTTAAAGGGCTGGAGGGAGTAGGGTGCCTTGATGCCCTCTCTTGGGGTCCACATTCTTTCTAAATAGTGGGACTATGAATCTGGCTTGCTTTGGGAGGGTCTGGGATGTCAGTGTCCCTTTTGACAGTGTGTCTCCAGCTCCAACCACACCAGCTGGGCTGGCTTGCCAGCATCTCAGTGCCTGGCCACGGGAAGCAGGGGTGTGCAGGGGTCTGTGTGAGGGCTAGGGTGGCTAGCGCTGCGTCTGCTCCTGGCATAGTAAGGGTCAGCACCAGCCCGGATATCGTCCAGCTCCGGAATGTTTATCGGAGCTCCTGGGGAAGGGAAAAACAAAAACCGCCACCCAAAGGAAGGGATATGCGTCAGAGATGGGCCTGGATCACCCACCGGCAGCCCGACGGGCCATGCTGTGGGCTGTGGGCCAGTGCTCGCCCGGCTCCAGCAGCCCAGCTGGGGAGACCCCAGCGCGCCCAGTACTGCACTGATCCAGCCCGTTCCTGAATCGCAGGGCCCCTTCATGGAGGTTTGTTCTCCCTGAGCCCTGCTGGCATCTTGCAGGTTGGGGCTACAACCCACAGCGATGCTCCGCTGGAGCGGGACCTGGCAGTGGCCCTGGGCACTTCCATGGGTGCAAGGGTTGTTTTACTGAGGGAGGAGGAGGGAGAGGAAGGAGGTGCTGAGGGAGGGAGGTATGAACAGTGGTTGCAGCATGAAGATGGCTCTGGGGTGTCTCATCCCTGGATAGGAGGTGGATGTCTGCATTCCTCCAGCCTCGCTCAGTTCTTGTGAAATGGTGCTGAAGTCCTGTCGGGATCTGTGGTGCAGAGGTCAGTCCCTGAGCTGCAGCTGGAGGGGTTAGGTGGAAGAGGGATTTCATGAGCTACTCTGCGCTATGGCGATGTGGCCGGGGACTGTCAGGGGTTTTGCCAGGCAGGTGTTTATTTCTGGGCTCAGACACGTCAAGGGTATCGAGTTTCTCTAGGTAGAGTGACAGCTGGTGATGAGCGAGAGAGCCCATCATCGCTTTCCAGCGGAAGGCTGCAGGGTGTGCCCAACCCTTTATGAGACATCAGAGACTCCTATCACTCGTGGCCATGGGGCCTCATTTGCTGGGAAAGTGATTTTTCTGCTT
This sequence comes from Vidua macroura, assembly GCF_024509145.1. Classification (NCBI taxonomy): domain Eukaryota; kingdom Metazoa; phylum Chordata; class Aves; order Passeriformes; family Viduidae; genus Vidua; species Vidua macroura. Next base: position 25,500,689 of record NC_071577.1, read on the forward strand.
GGCAAAACTCGGGTGTCAAGGCAGCAGCTCGTGGGATGTGGCTGCTGGGAGGGATGGGGCTACGACCTGGGGGGCCGGGTGGGGGACCATGGGGGGCTGGTGGGGTGGGCGGCAGCCCTGCTGCGCCTCGTTCCTCACATTCCTGGGCAGGGCTGCTGGGCGGCGGGGTCGGCGGCGGGGGCCAGCCGGCAGGAATGCAAACACCGGTGAGGGGAGAAGAAAGGCCGCTGTGTCTGCCACGGCAAAGCAAAGCCTGGGCCAGAGGTGTGCGGGTCCCCCTGCCTTTTGCACCCCTCCCTGCACCGACAGATGCAGGAATCCCTGAGGACAGAGATGGTGGCTGTTCTGGGGGTCGCTGCAGTGCTCTATGGAGTGATACTCTCCCTGGTCCCGTGGGGCAGGAGGGGCCTCGTACACCTCGAACACCTCTAGGGCAGGAACTGGACTTCCCTAGGGAGGGGTCCATTGTCTGGGGCAGGGTCTTCCTTCTTCTCCTTCAACTGGGGGCATGTTTGAGCCAAACTTGAGAGAGGGAAACAGCTTTACATTCTTGCAGTCCTTGTAAAACTGCCTTTCTGGGATGCGAGAGTGCCATACAGCCTGAATTGCTGTCTCCTGTGGATGGGAAGAGTGATGCTGGGTGAGCACAAGCCCATATTACACATCAGAGAGTCCTTAAGGGCAAGGAAATGCAACCACAGGCACCTCAGTTTTTTCCCTTTTCCAGCCAGAGGTGCATTTGTAGCCTGCAAACTTCCTCATGTGGACAGCAGAGGAGGACTGGGCATGGACCCTACCTGGCTGTGGGACCAGTGTGTCCCATTGTGGGGGAGCTGCACATTTCCCCCCATCACTGGCCCTATGGCTGGGGCTGGGCTGGGGTCAGGGGCGCTTGTTGAGCATCCCTGGGGAAAGAAGAGCACGGCAGCGTGCGGGACACGGTACGGCACAGCCCTCCTCGGCTCGGTCCGCAGCAGCGGCTCGCTGCCGGAGAACATTCCAGGGAGGCTGGCGCGGGGCCAGCGCCGCGGGGCAGGGAAAAGGGCCTTTTATGGAAGCGTTTCTGCATTAGAATAAAATCATAATAATAATGCGCAGGGGAAGGGAGCGGGAGGAGGAGGAACCCCTGAAGAAAACAGACAGGAAGGGAACAGGCTGGCAGCCGGGGAGGGGAGCAGGCCCTGGGCATCGTGCTCTGGGGATCAGGATGGGATGGGATATGGGTGCTCCAAGTGGGTTGCTTGGGGCAAATCCTTTTTTATGGCCCGGGGCAGGAGAGGCAGAGTGGGGTGCAGTGGGTCCCCTGCTGCCATGGTAGGGGACCAACCCCTGAGTGGTGTTTGCCATCTTGGCTCCATCCTGGGATGGGGCAGGGCATGGCTTACTAGGGGTCACCGCTCCTCATGGGATTTGTAGAGGACAAAATGCCCCGAATCACACCCTCCCACTACTGCTGGCATCTCTGGGCCAACACAGAGCTGGAGTGCCTGTGCCCGTTGCCCCAGCACCAACGAGGCGCTGCCTCTCCCGGACTGGGGTGCACACAAAACCCAAGGTTAATTGTCAGTAATTGCCGCTGGTAATTAAGGTAACAATAGCCGGGCTGTTCAGCTGGCGGCTGCAGGAGCTCACGAGGCTGGGCTGGGGTTTGTTCCAGGAGCTGCTCTTGGCATCAGGCGCCCGCCCTACGCTGTGCTGTGCCATGCTGTGCTCGCCATACCCACCCGGGCTGGGGCTGGGCCTGACCTGGCTCCCTGGCCAAGGATGAATGGCACAGCTGCCATGGCCCTGAGCCTGCTCCCGCTCCCATTTTGGGATACTGCCTGTGCTCCTGCCTGGGGTGGCAAGGCTATGGATGCCCCTGTCACATCCTTGGATGGGTGCTGTATTCCCTGTGGCATGGGTGGGGGGTAAATGCTGCATTCCAGCCTCTTCCCGTGCCCTGTGTTGAACACGGTGTTCAGGGACTAATCCTGGCTCTCTTCTGCTTCCTTGCAGGCTGTGACTCCCTGCTCCCCCAGTGTCAACTATGAGCTGGTAAGTGACACATCCACTGTGAGCCATGGGTGACAGCCAGGGCTCTGGGGATGCTAGAGCATCCTGCTCTGGGTATGGTGCTTTCTCTGTCCCAGGGCTTCAGGACGTGAATCTTCCACCCTCAAAACCACAGGGGTCCTGAGCAGGGGGTAAGGGCACCCCCATTTTGATGCTGTGCCTCCCACCATTGCTGGCTGAAGGACACCCCACAGCTGAGCAGCAAAAGCTGGAGCAGCCCAGCCATCACTCCAGGGACTCCTGGAGCTGGAGCTTTCAAGGAAGTGGGGCTTGCAGGGCTGCTGAGAGGGACAGGGAGATAGGACGTGACCATCCAGGGCTATGGGGTCCCCTGGCCTTCCCTCCCTGGCCAGAGCTGGGGCGGTTTCTTGCACACCCGGAGATGGCTGTACCAGATGTGGCTTTGGCTCGGAGCGCCCAAGGCCGTGCATTTGAGCTCTTGTTATTGTCACCCTGTCCTATTGTCTGTCCTAGGGGCCTTTAATAATCTGCTGGGGCCAGGGCGACGCAGGCTGTTCCCACCCTGTCCTCTCAGGACACTAGGAGAACAGCTGGATGCATCATCTCCGTTCACCCCGTCCTGGGGACGGCAGGTGTGGGGGTACTGGGCAGACAGCCACAGTCCTTTGCCACACTGCTCCAGGCCATGGCTGGGCTCTGGGGGCACCAGGGCACGGGAATGTCGCCTGGAGCAGGGCCATGCGCAGCAAGAGGTTTGGGAAGCATGACACGATGGTGCCTACCAGGCAGCATCTCGCAAGCAGAGCAGCTCCCCTGCCCCGTCCCCAGCCTGGTGATGCCTGTGGCAGCAGGCAGAGCAGGCACGTGGCAGCAGGGAGACTGGCAAAGCCCGGGGCCAGTGCGGCAGCCCTTCCTTTTTGCTCCAGACGTGTGCCAAGGCTTGCTGGGGCAGGCACCGGGGAGAGGAGGCCCTGGCAGGGTTTCAGCTCAGGCTTGGCAGCCTGGCAGTGCCGCAATATCCGTGCCCCACACGGGGCCCTGGGCCGGGCAGCCCATAGCTGGGCAGAGGTCTCACCTGAAACGTGAGTGTAGGGGATGACCACCTGCAAGCTCTGAGAGCAGCGTGAAAGCCCAAGTGAGCGAGGGCATGGGGTACGAGTGGAACATGCTGCCTGCCCTGGGGCCCCGTGGTGGTTATCTGCCCCGGGTTTAATCTCTGCCTGCACCCCGCACCCCTGCCAACCTCCCTGGGCACTTATCAACAGCAAAAATATGTTAGCTTCGAGCTGGGACCGTTACTGTGGCTTTGGGAGGAAATTGAAAGGGTTTGCCCTGTCTCATAGATGGAAATGTCTGCTCCGGCCCTGCTGCCAAGAGTAGAGCAGCCTGGTTTTGGGGGTGACCTCCAACCTCCTGGTCCCAACACTCCCATCTGGGGACCCACCCAGCTGGGTCCTTTTTCTCTGCCATCCCCAGGCACCACAACCACCATTCCCAGATAGAGGTATCTGTCTCCTGCTTCCTGTATTTGGGGTCCCCTGCCCCACGCTTTCCCCCACCCCAGGAAGTTAATTCCTGTCCCCAGTCTCCTTTCAGAGCTCTCTCCAGTGGCATGTCACCAAATTTCCCCCTGTTCTGAGCATCTCCGACCCTGGCTCTGCTCCCACTGGTGTCCTTCACTGGCCGTGTGGGATCAGGCTTATCTTGGGGAGCTGGTCCTGCTGGTGGCCAGTTGCCAGGCTGGGTGTGGGACTGCACCGGGCTTGCGCTGTTGTTTACGTCCCAGCTGTAGGGTCTGACCATGGAGGATCCATCTGGAATCCCAGAGATGTGAGGGGCACCAGGTGTCCATCATGGAACAAGCTCAGGGTTCAGCCAAATGCTTCCCACTTGCAACAGTGGTCCAGTGCCAGTGGTGGTGGCTGAGAGGCAGAATGGCAGCATCCTCGGTACCTGAGTATCCCAGCTCTGCACTTGCGTTTTGGGTGATTCCCAGCCATTAGGAAGAGTGGGCATGCTGGCAGGCAGGGAAGGGAACAGAACCATGATACATTTCCTAGGAAGCACCAGAAATAGCCAGGGGGAACTTTTGACCCTGGCCTTGCTCTGTGTGTGTGTGTCCCTCTCTCAACCTCTCCTCTCTTGCTTGCCTTTTTCTCACCCTCTCCTTGCTCCTGTCTGCAGCCATCCCTGGGGGAGAGCATCACCAAGCAGGTAGAAGTCCTGGTAAGTGCAACCAGTCATGGAGGCTGATCACTGCCTCAAGATCTCTTGTGGGGGCGGGGGGGTCACTCGTACCTGTGCCATTGCTGCAAGCACTCCCTGCAGACAAAATCCCTCAGCCTGGAATGCTCCTATAGTTTCCCAATGGAAAACTTGGGACCCTGAAGTCCTCTCTCCCTGCCAGCCAAGGTGATGGTGGCCATGCCAAAGGCCAAGTGAGATGCCCAGGGTTGATGGCAGAGGTGGTGGTGGAGCCCAGCATACTGGGGGCTGAGGCTTTTGCTTCAAAGCTGACTTTCCTGTCTTGGAGCTGGGGATCTGTTATTTAATCTGTGGACATGAAATTGCTAAGACAGTGTAGACAAGTGCACTGCCAAAGTCAACGTGGACAGCTTCCCCTCCGCCTGCAGCCAGCTTGCTGGCTTCCCTGTGTGTTGGGACTGGTACCCAAGGGATGGAGGCACGATGGTTCCCATGAGGAAGAGGATGAAAGCCTTCCTCATCTGAGATCTGTCTTTTCCTAATCCCTTTGGTTGTCCAGGACATGTTTCCAGCCCTGAGAAAGAGCATCCTCAGAAAAATCCAGTTAGAAGCCTCCTTTGCTGGTTTTGCTGTCTTTTAGGGAAGTTTCTTGATATTTCTGAAGCCTTTCTTGTGCCTTTCTTCACCCTTTCAAAGCAGAAGGGACCTGCAGGTTTTGGGTGCTGCCAAGCTAGCTTGGGACTGGAAGGCACATTCTTGTTGGGGTGGGCAGAGGGATCTTCAACCCAACAGGACTGGGACCAGCCTGTCCTGTGCTGGGCTGGACTGGGTTATACTGGTTTGGCTGGAGTCTCTCTCCATAGGGGACGTTTGCAAGGTCTCCCAGCCCAGTGGGCAGGAGTGTTTAATAACAGGAGCGCTTGCTCCTATCAGCTGATTGCAGGCTGACTCTTCCTCGTGCAGGGGCTGGCGGCAGAGACGCAGCGCGGCTGCGGCTGGGGGGTGGGGAGCATGGCAGAGCCCGGGGAGCAGGGCAGAGCTCAGGGGCTCTCGCTGGGGCAGGGGACACTGGAGGGCCCTGGCTGTGGGCACCCGCTCTCCTGGGTCTGGAGGGCACCAGGAGTGGACCTGCCATGGCGTGGAAATGGATTAGCAAGGGGCTCACTGCTATCCAGGTATGGGGAGGGAGAGGGGCTCTGGTGTCCCCACCATGCTTGCCCTCCTGTGCCTCAGTTTACCCATGTGGGAGCTGGGGATGATTCCTGGTTTCCCCATGTTAGCTCTCTGTTGGGAAAGGCGGTTGTTTCGGGAAGCTGCTGCAGCTGATGGGGCTCCCCTGGCTGGGGGGTGTGGGTGTGGGACCCCAGAGATCTCCATTATGGACGTTTGAGGCACTGCACAAGCCATGGTGGGGATCCCATCCTGATCACTAGTGGATGATGCAGGGATGAGCCTATATGCAGGTTCAGGCTTGTTCCATGCACCTTGGCTCTCCCAGGAAAGGTTTTACCTCTCTTTTTGTTGCATTTTAACTCCTTATTTGCCCTCAGCAATGCTGGAGGTTTTCTGGGGTGAGCAGGCAATTTGGGACACCCTAAGGAAAAACTGGAGGGGAATTGTCACTACTGTTCAAGCACCTCTGGGCACTGAGGCAAAGCTGCTGCCTTCTGGAACTGCTTTGGCTGGGAGGGGTGACATTGTCCCCAGGCCCTAGAGTTGCTGAGCCTGGCTCTGCTCTGCAGGGCAACCTGACCTTGAGAGGGCCATGTAAGCCTGGTGGAGGGTAATGCTGGCTGTCCATGGCAGCAACTCTGGGAGTGTGCTGGGTGGGCAGAAGGTGGCAGGTGAAGGATGTCAGGGAAACTGCTCTCCTACCTCGTCCTGTGCCCTTTGGTGTGCTGGTTGTGGGATGCTGCAGCCCTGAGGAGAGTAGCAGCAGTCTTGCAGCTCTGGGGACCAATGGGGCTTCCCAGAAATCAGCTGCAGGATGCATCTCTTATTTCTGATCCTTCCAGGCACGTTGCCTGCATGAGATGAGTCTTTAAATGACTTCTGCTTATTAGCTAGAGATACTAAAACTAATGAGGTGCAAGTGTGTTTTTCCTCAGCAGCTTTTTTTGGAAACCCTGCTTTGTTTTTCGGCTGAGGTCACAAAGTCACAGAGCAAGCCGGCTGCAGATGAAATTTTCGAGGTCGGAGAACATGCATAAATAGAAGTTTCCTGCTCCAAGAGCTCAAACATTTCCTCCAGGCGTTTGGCTTGGTGGAGCTGGGGCCAAAGCAAACTGTCGTGCCTGGCTGGCTCCTCGATGCCGCTTGGGCAGCAAACCTGCCCTGCTCCAGCCAGGGCCAAAGCAGCTCTGTCCCACCAGGTGTGCCCCCAGCCTGACGGACACAAGAGGGACTTGTGACATGCCTGAGACTGTGTCCACCTGCTCAGCATCCTCCCAAAAGGTCCTCTAGGACCCTTTGGCAAGGCACCAGCCCCACAGTGCCTGTGGCAGCTGGTCCCAGCAGCACTGGGGTTGTGAGAGTTGGGTTTTGCATGTGGGATACGTCAAGCTGCTTTGCTATTGGGATGCTTGGTGGGCTTTGGAGGCAGTGATATTTTGGGGGTGTTAGGATGCTCAGTGCAGTGTGGTGGAGCTGGGATGCCTTGGCAGCACCATCACACCCAGGTCTAGCAAGATCCCTGTGCTGGCTGTGGCTGGGTCATGGCAGTAACTTGCTTTTCTTCTCTGGCTCTTTAGGATGCCACAAAATCCCCCAGGAGTGGGCAGTCACGCTGCAAAACATCCAGGTACTTGCCTCAGTTTCCCCTTCTGATGACTATCTCTGCTCTGCCTGAAGCTCCCTCCCACTGAGACCTGCTTCTCCAGAGGTGTTATACCTGGGAGATGCTCCAGTGAAGAAGACACAGAAGTTATAACCCATGAGGGTCCCCAAGATACCCCAAGAGGACTGGGAGCAGGGGACAGGCTGCAGGCAGCTGTGTTCCCATGTGTCCCAGCCTGTCTTGCAGAGTGGGGAAGGGTCCCTGTGTCCCGTCCCTGTGCCGTGTCTTGACAGTGGTCCCCTTCCTTGCCCAGAAGCATGAGCCTGACTGCAGCCATGGAGAGCAGCTGTGAGCTGGACCTGGTGTACATCACGGAGCGGATCATCGCTGTCTCCTACCCCAGCACAGCTGAGGAGCAGAGTTACTCCAGCAACCTCCGTGAAGTGGCCCACATGCTCAAGTCCAAGCATGGGAACAACTATGTGGTGAGGGGCACAGCCAGGTCCCTGTCAGGCTGCTGGAGGGGCTGGGGTGCTCAGCTGCTGGGGATGGGTACTTGTAGGGGATGGATACTGCATCCTTGTCTCCGTCTGGGCTCTTTTGAGGGAGGGTCTTTGCACTATGCTGGAGAGATTTTTTCTTCATGGAAGACTACCCATCCCTTTCAGACCTCCTGGGAGTTTTTGGTCATTGTATTGCCATGTGGCAAAATGTTACTTGGGGTAATGTGTCTGGGGAAGCCTCTCATAGCAGGATTTGGGAAGGCTTCGGTGTGAGGAAGAGGTGAGGTGCCAGCAAGGAAGATGTCCTCTCACTCTATTTTTCATCTTCCCTAAAGCTTTTCAACCTCTCTGAGCGGAGACGTGATGTCAACAAACTTCACCCCAAGGTGGGTCACAGCTGTGAGAAGCAGAGAGGTCTCAGGGGCCTCAGGGTAGGCCTGTCAGCAGGACCAGCTCCCTGCTACAAGATGTCTAGGGGAAAAATAGCCACCTTTTCTAGCTAGCTGGGAAAAACCCTGAGAAAAGCACTGAGACTTCATACTGTGTTTGTGGTATTTCAGCTTGACTCCCATTACCCTCCCAGTCCCCCCTGCTCAGCCCAAAACTGGCTGTTTGGTATCTCCTGGAGACCTCCCTAAGGCATTGTCCTCATCCCTCTGATAATGGGGGAGCCCTCAGAAGCTGAGCCAAGTAATCTGGGGTGAGGGGCTTGAGATCTGGGACCACGGTGGCCTCCCTGGGCCAGGGATCTGGGCGGTGGGGTGCAGGGTTAGGGTTGGGAGGTTGCATGTCAGAGCAACACAGTAATGCCTACCCTGCCTATGTGCCCCAGGCTTTGCCACTGGCAGGCTGGGAGCTCCGCATGGGCGTGCCTGTGACCCCAGGCTGTTTGTTCCCCTGTTCAGGTGCTGGATTTTGGATGGCCTGACATGCACACCCCTGCGCTGGAGAAGATCTGCAGCATTTGCAAAGCCATGGACACGTGGCTGAACGCAGCGGCACACAACGTGGTGGTGCTGCACAACAAGGTGGGCAGGACCCGTCACTGGGGCACAGCGCTGGGGGCACAGGGGCTCTGTGGGGCTGCAGGGGTTAGGCTGAGCAGCCTCAGAGGCTGAGAGATGTAGAGAATGCAGTGGTTTGTGCTTTGGGGTGTGGGTAGGTCTCAGCACATATGTGTAGATTGGTGTGTGTCTAATAAGGGTTGGGGCATCTGTGGGCTGGTGTATGCTTATAGGGATCAGTGTGTGCCTCTGTGAGATGTCTGTGCCTGGGTGCTCACAGGCCCCGCTGCCCCTGTGACACCCCTTCTGCTGTGTGCCTGCAGGGGAACCGTGGCCGGCTGGGGGTGGTAGTGGCTGCCTACATGCACTACAGCAACATCTCAGCCAGGTGAGAGAGACATGAGATCCTGGAGTGGCCTTGGGGCTCACTCGTGACCTCCATGCCAGTGGTGCTGGGGTGCTGGTGCCAATACTTTCCTTCAGCTGCATCTGCCCTTTCATTCCCACAGTGCTGACCAGGCTCTGGACAGGTTTGCCATGAAGCGCTTCTATGAGGACAAGGTGGTGCCAGTGGGACAGCCATCCCAGAAGAGGTGGGTCCTGGCATGCCTTTGCAGGCTGGGTTTTTCCCCATAGGGTGGTTGGATGCAGGGGTCCAAGGTGGATGTTCCTCTATGGGTTCTGCCCCTGAGCTGCCTGTCTGCTCTCCAGGTACATCCATTACTTCAGTGGGCTCCTCTCTGGCAGCATCAAGATGAACAACAAGCCCCTCTTCCTCCACCACGTCATCATGCACGGCATTCCCAACTTTGAGTCGAAAGGTGGTAGGTGCCCCCAGCTGCTTCCCCATCCTGCTTCTTCCCACACCACCATCCCACACTGCCTGGCCAGGCTTGTCCTCCTTGGGGGATATTTTCCACCATTTTCTTGGCAATTTGAATTTCCCTTTTCCTCTCAGAGACTGTTCACTCCTAATAGCAGGGTGCTACCCTTTTCTGGCAGAGATGCCCTCAGAGGATGCCCTCCCGATGCTGGGCACTAACCTGAGCTGCGGGGTGACAGTGTTTTTCTGACAGCTTTTCCAAGGATGGCACCAGACTGGGGTTTGGGATGCAGTACTCTGTCTGGTGCTGGTACCTCACCCAGATCGTCATCCCGCCCCTATCCCCAGCACAGCACTTGCCCTAGGTCCTACAGGACCCAAACTGTGAGGGCTTTGCCCTTTCTCAGCTCATCCACAGCATCCTTTCTGCCCGTTGCAGATGTTGCCCTTGGTCGGTGCGGGCTGCCTGGGGCAGGGAGCGGCTGTTTGCTTTGGCTCCCTCCCTGTTTGGATTTCTCTCCCGTGACTAATCCCTCCCCTGGCCCCTCCGCCCAGCCGGCTAACAGCAGTGTGCCTTTTCTCTCTGCCTTGATGTCTTCCAGGTTGTCGGCCCTTCCTGAAAATCTACCAGGCCATGCAGCCCGTCTACACCTCGGGGATCTAGTAACTATCTCCTCTCCATGGGGCTTTCCTCCTGCCCAGCATGGGGGGGCATGGCAAGCGGGGAAGGATGGAGGGGATCAAGGACAAGTCCCCTGTGCTCTTGTGCTCTGTGCTTGGTCCGTTTGGGGACCAGGGAAAAAAAAGGGGGTTCCTTTTTTTCGGAGGTTGTAACTGGCTGTACTGGGCCATACTGGACCCTTCTGCTGAGAGGGCTGTAGTGACTCCGCATATCAGCAGAGGGAGCCTGGGGCTGCGCGGAGCCTGGGGCTGGGTGTCCCCGGAGGGAGTGGGGAACGGGATGGGGACATCTGGGAGATGAAGGTACCTTGGGAGATGAAGGCATTTCTTCTCTCCCTGCTTACAGAACTGCTCTTCCTACCTGGATTAGTCCGCACAGATCACAGAGTATTCTTAGCTGGAAGGGACCCACAAGGATCATTGAGTTAAACTCTGAAGTAAATGGCCCATATGGGGATTGAACCCACAACCTTGGTGTAATTAGCACCATGCTCTGACCAGCTGAGCTAATATCCTTTCTTTCTCCAAAAAAAGATTTTCCCCTTGTTTTAATCTCCCCACAAGTTTTTTCTGATGCTGATCCTGGGAGCAGGCACTGGCAGAAGGAAAGCAGGAGTTGATTTCTCTGGCCCCCAAGACACTCTGCCAGCACCACATCCCAGTCTGGGTGGGACCACTGGCTCCTGGTCTCCCTGGAGGGACCAGAGCACCTCACCTTTAAAATATTACCATCTCAACCCCCAGGACCAGGATATCACTTCTATACAGCCATGGGTCCCTGTTAGCTGAGATTTACTGCCATCCCAGCCTTGCCTTTCAGCTTTTAATAGACTGTTTATGGGAGGCCTGTAATAAACTCCAGGTTTATCTTGCCTGTGAAATCCAACTCCTTTCTTCCCTTGTTCCTCACTGCTGACGCCACCGCCCGTCGGCAGCCTGTCGGCAGTGCACTGGGAGGGGAGGGGAGGGCTTCCCGCAGGGAAACTGAGGCAGGAAGAAGAGTCTTCCCAGAGATTTCTCCCTCTACGTCCTAAGCCCCAGCTGAGCTGGGTGGATGGCTGATAGCCTAGCCTCGGTGCTTGGAACCTGGGCAAACCCTCCCATCCAGCAGTTTTTGCACCCTTGCTGAGCTCTGCCTCAGTTTCCCCTTCCCATCCTCCTTCCACCTGGGAATAGGTGCCCCTTGAGATGATGGATGGGACCCCTCCCCCCCCCCCCCCCCCGCCCCTCCCAGTCACAGGGAGGGCAAGCTCTGTGCTTTGCACCTTTTCTGCCTGGATTTGGGTGGAAGGGCTGGTTGAGGTGGTGCTAGGAGTTTTCTTGGGGGGGGGGGTCTCTGTACCACAGCTCACATCCTTCTGCTGTTCCTCTCTGCAGCAATGTGCAAGGAGACAGCCAGACAGGCATCTGCATCACCATTGAGCCTGGCTTGCTGCTCAAGGGCGATATCTTGGTAAGGATCGTCAGCTCAGCTCCCACAGCATAGGAAGGAGACAGGGGTTGTGTGGTTGCCTTGCCTCAGGACCCCCAGATTCCCCCTTGCCCAGATCTGGGGGCTTATCCTGATGGCCCATCCCTGTTCCCCTCTGCAGCTGAAGTGCTACCACAAGAAGTTTCGCAGCCCTACCCGTGATGTGATTTTCCGTGTGCAGTTCCACACATGTGCCGTGCATGATCTTGACGTCGTCTTTGGCAAGGAGGACCTGGATGAGGCCTTCAGAGGTAACTGCCCTGGCACTTCCCTGCTCCAAACTACCTCATCCTCCTGCCCCCTGTAACTCTGGTATCATCATGGGGACATCTGGGCACCCATCCCAGATCCACCCATGCCAAAACAGGGCACCCCTGCTCCATCTGCAGGGTGTGGTGCTGCTTGGGAAGTGGTGGCACCATCATCCCTTTCAGTGCCAAAACCATTACTGGTGCAGAGGGGCTGCCTCGGGGTTTTTCTGGAGGGGAAGATGCACTGCCCCATGCAGGGATATTCCCTAGCAGCTCCTATCCTTAAGCTGGTCTGCAGGCGTGTTTGGGGTGACTGACTACTCCTGGAGCTATGGATGGAAATAGTCCCTTTATTCTGCTCTCTCCTTGCCAGATGACCGCTTCCCTGAGTATGGGAAGGTGGAGTTTGTGTTTTCCTATGGCCCCGAGAAGATCCAAGGTATGGCTGGCTCAGTGCTGTGGGGGTTTGGAGATGGATGCTGTCTCCTTTCCTTCTCCTCAGCTGTATCCCTTGCTCCCTCCCTTGTGACCTCCACCTTCCCCATTGCAGTCCCTTTGTCACGAGGGTAGGGTGAGGCATCCAGGCAGTAAGGCTGATCTAGGAGCACCCATGGATGCCCCATCTTTCTCGCTCTCTTCCCCAGGAGGCTGCTCTCCAAAGCCCTTGCTGGCCCAGGAGAGATGGAAGGAATGTTTGGGAATGAAGGACTCCCTTGCTCAGGAAGTCCAGACCCATGCACACTCACTGCCAGTCTGTGTGCTGGTCTCTAGGCAATCCCAAAAGCCCCAGGCAGTCTTGCACACCTTGTTCATGAGTCTCGATGTACATCTTGTGCTCATCCATCTCGATGCTGCCTTTCTTACAGGAGTCTCCTGCTTTGCCCTATGGCTCCTGCACTTCTTTCCTTGCATGCACTTTTCTCCACCTATTCCCCCATCCCATCCTTGCTGGTTCCATTGTCATCCTACCTGACCATCCTGCCTCTTTCCAGGCATGGAGCACCTGGAGAACGGGCCCAGTGTTTCTGTGGACTACAACACGTCTGACCCACTCATCCGGTGGGACTCCTACGAGAACTTCAACATCCAGCGAGAGGAGAGTGCAGAGGGGGCCTGGGCTGAGCCGCCCCTGCCCAGCAAGCACCTGGAGAAAGGTTAGGGCTCACAAGATGGTCGGCCAAAGTGTCTACATGGAAATACCCACTACCCCAGGACAGGGGACACTGCTGGGCAGCAGAGCTGGGGACAGGTGGCTGCTGATGGGAGCAATGTGGCCATGGGTTGGGAGAGCAAGATCTCGTGGACTTTGCCTTCTGCCACAGTGCCAGAGAGCTTAGGTTCTTTGCAGCACTTAGCTCTCAACGTGCTGTTTGCACAAGCAGAGTCCAGCCTTAGTTTATGCCCCAGAGCTTTAGGAAATCCAAACCCCATGTCTGCAGGACCATTAGGTATCCCAGCTACTGCGTCACGCTGCAAGCATGGCAAGATGTAGATGTACCTTAATTATCCCTAGGGATGAGGATGTCTTGCTGGCCTTCAAGGGTCTGCTGCATCTTTCAGAGCTGGGATAAGCCCTTTGTGCACCCATTTTGTTGCAGCAAGTTGACTGCTGTCACCCACTTGGCAGGAATGGGCAGTACTTGTATGTCGAAGGGTGATGGGCCCCTGTCCTGGAGGCAAGGCCACCCTTGGCCAAGCAGATGCCTGGGCTTTCCTGGCCAGATCTGGAGAGACGTTCCTGGAGCAGGGACAGCTGCAGTCCCTGATGTCCCTGAAGGTCACTGGCTGCTTCGAGTGGGAGCAGTGGATGGCAGTGCTCACAGCGGAGGGTGGAGGCTCTGGGTGCCTGGGGCAGGCGAGAGTGTCTCTGCTATGGGCGTCACATGGAACCAGACCTGGGGCAGCAGTGTGGAGCTGGCACGGGCACTTGCCTTGGCGCAGGGCAGTAAACAGGCAACTCGTGATGTGCAGGCTCAGCTGTGGGCTATGTGCAGGCTGGGGAGCTGTGGGTCCAGCCCACAAGACTGCCTGGCAGTCCCCTCCTGCCTGCAGAGACCTGAGTGCCTCATTGCATGTGTTCCCCTCTGGACCCTGGGCCAAAGTCTCTGCACCCCAGCCCCTCACAGGACTGCAGGGGTACCCCAGGACTCACCTATGTACTTTCGTGGGGGTCTTGGTGAATACTGGGGCTGCAGAAGTACCCCAGGGTTCCTCTCCATTCCCCCTTAGGGGTCTTGGCAGGTGTCAGGGCTCCATGCACCGACTGAGCTGTCCTCTGTGCCAGGAAGGGTGGCAATAGGGAATGAGGGCACCTTGAATTTGTAAACACTGCCCCAGTTTGGAGATGAGCTGGGACTGTGAAAGGGTGAAGCTGCAGGCAGAAGCTGCCCTCTGACCCCTGCCAGCAGAAGCAGCTGCAAGAAGCCCATCTATAAGGGGTCTTTCCCAGCTGTCCTGTGGGGCACTTTGAGAAGTGGTGGTGGGAGTCAGAGTGGGCTCGAGGGGTTCCCATCTTTTTCCCTCTCTGTTGTCACTTTCCCTCTTTTCCAGCTGGTCCCAAGCCAGGATGGGGACTCTGGTGTCTGGCTATGCAGGGGGGTCCCTGTTTATGGTCGTTCTTGCCTTATTTGGTCAGGGAATTGCACGCCACATTTTTGGCACCACCAGGCGTGAGCAAGCGGCGTCCGGGGGCGGAGGGGGGTGAGGTTGGCACCAAGACCCACGCTGAGCTGGGATCAGCCGCTGCTCCTTGTCCCCGCCACTGCCCGTCCTGCCACCCGCCGAAGGCTCCCCACAGACGGTCGCTGCAGCCTGGGCCAACGGGATCGGGATCGCCTGCCAAACGGTGGGTTCCCCCATACCGCGTCTCTGCTGGCCACAGCCGCTCTCAGTGGAGGTGGATGCCCTTTCTCCAGCAGCTTTGTCTCAGCATGGAGCACCCATAAGGGCTGGGGGGTGCCTGCCAGGGTGGGATGGTCCTGTGGGACCCAGAGCTGGAGGGGCAGGCGGGTGGCTGGGGATGGTGCCTGTCCTGGCATTCCCCTCACCTCTGCTGTGCTTATCTGTGGGGACTTGGAGAAGGGAAAACTCATTTGCAGTGGGGTCATCGGTTGACTAAGTTCTTACAGAGCAGGGGGCATGAGAGGGGGATCTGTACCATCATATTTTGCTCTCTGGCTGAGGGGACACAGCTGGATTCAATGGGCTCTCTGTGAGCCACTTCCATGGGACAGGCTGGCACCATCAGCAAACTCGCCCTCCTGCTTTACTTGGGCAGGGTTTCTGCTGCCCATCATGTTTGGGCTGCCCTGCGGCCTTTAGGGAGAGTGGTGTATGGTGGGATGCCCCCACAGCCTGTCTTTCTGCCCCTCAGCCATGTCTGCACAGCCTGGGGAAGGCAAGTGCTCTGCCTGCCCTCCTTCCTCCTCCTTGAAGGGGCTTTGGGGTCAGTGGTGGCTGTTTGGCAGGTTCCTGCTGCAGTCCCCGTGGCCATTGATTGGCTGAGGGTGTTTGAAGCCCGAAGGTGATGGCATGCTTCATCATCTGGCTGTTTTTGTGGTTGCCAACACTGTGGTAGTTCTCCTTGGGGTGCCAAGCTGGCTTCAGAGAGGCAGGAGGAGGCTGGCAGCTGGATGTGGCACTGCTGGGCTTGCAGCTGGGTGGAGGATCACTGCTGAGAAATTTTGGGGTACTGCAGATGCTTTAACTCTGTCTGGAGATAATTTATGGCCTGGTTTGATTTTGCTGAAGAAAAACTGAGAAAACCAGTGCTGATGGAGAACAGGGTGCTATGGCTGGCATGGAGTCAGTGGACAGGTTGTCCTCAAGGTCTGAATGTGTGACTGTTGTGGGGGGACCCCAAGCTCTGCCATCCCGGGGTGGTGTGAGAAAATGTGAAATAGTTACAGCAGCTCCTTGTAACCACTGGTCCTTGGACCCACCCTGGGCTGGCACTGCCTGCCCTGTCTCTTTACCAGGCTGGGAAGAGAGTGGCCAGGGCCTGGCCAAATCTAACATCTGCGAGAGAGTTGCTAAATCCCCCCCTGAGTCATGGTTCTGGCATAGGGCTCCCCTGCAGCTCATCCCTGTTTTACCACACATCCCCACTCGCAGGACAGGGCTGGCTGGGGTGGGGACTGGGATGAGCATCCCACCCTTCCAGTGAGGGGAGGTCACATCAGAGCCTGAACCACATATGGCAAAGGTCAGGGGGTCCTGGACCCCACAAATGGGGCTGGATGCTGATCCTGTGCTTTTCCATGCAGGAGAAAGTCCTTCGATGGGGTCACTGTCATCTGTTTGTCCCCCAAGAGGGCCACCATCTCATGGGGTACACCTTTTGTAGTGGGGTCAAATCCTGTCCCACTTATCAGGAGGGGCTGAGGCTGCCCAGGAGGGCAGAGGTGTAGAGCCAAATGGTCCAGGCCAGAGCTGTTAAATCCATTGCTGGAGCTGCTGGCAGGCTGCTGCTCTCCCCCGGTGGCTGGATCGGTCCCTAGGTCCCTAGGCTCGGTGGGGAGGGGGCCACTGGCTCTCCTCTTGCTTCCACCAGCTGACTAAAGCTGAAGGAATTCACTTCCCCTTCCTTATTCTGCCCCTCTCCGCTGCTCTCTGCTCCATCTGCTGCAAGGTACGGGTGTGTTGAGGTGAGCATTTTGGAAGGCAGTGGGGATCTGCATGGGCTGGATGGGAATTCACGGGGTGTGTCCCCCTTGCTTCTGATTATTCCCCATGGGTGAAATGTTGGAGCATCTACGGGCTTGGCTACACATTTCAGCTGGAGTGTGGCTATTCCCAGGGCAGAATCTGTCCTCTGACATGGTATTTGGGGTTGCCATGTAGGGTGGGGGGTGGGGTTTGTTCCCACTGGGACCGGGAACCAGGCAGGGCTGGGATGCAGGGAAAGAGAGACCAGCTGGTAGAAACTCAGCCCCTTCTCTTCCCCCTTTAAACTGTCCTTGAAGTCAAAACTTGTAGCAGTTCTGTGCTTAGGGCTGGGGTTGTCCCATGGCAGGAGTGGGGAGCTCTGTCTCTGTCCTCCTGCAGCCGAGACAGCCGGGACAAAAAATAATCAAACATTGGAGGTTTTGGAAGGACGCTGGCTTGGCATGTGGTATCATCTGGGAGCAAACAGGGCTGTGAGTCAGGGGGCCGGCTGGAAACAGTGCTCTCATCCCCTGCCGTCATCCTTGGGGGTGTGGGAAACATGCGGTTTGGGGGATTAGAGTGGAGGGAGCCTCACGTTTTGCTGAGTGTATTGGATCAATTGAGGAGTGGAGTCCTGAGCATGGGTTCATGCAGGGGCCTGGATGTGGGGTGGGCTTGCTGTCATCTGGACGAGCAAATTGTGAGCACCATTCCAGCATGGATTTTGCTTGGGGTGGAGCAGTTTGGTCTCAGAGAGCTCTGGAGTGGATAGGATCATGCCATACCTCCTGTCACAGAGCAGGACAGTGTGTACATCCCGAAAACAGGGCTGGAATGTCTGTGCTACGCTGGTGCTGGCAGGGCAGGCAAGGGGATTTTGAAAATGGGTCGGCAGGGTTGGTGGCTTGTCCGTGGCTGGTTTCCACCCCCTTTAGCTGTGTAGTTATTTCAGATGGAGAAACTCAAGTCTCCAGCAAGACACTTGCATTTGCAGACCCGTCTGGGTTTCAGCATCATGTGTGCTTTGGAAGGACATCCCCACCCTGAATGTGTCGCTGCTCTTTGGGGACAGGTGTGACGCATGCACACAGGAGCTGGGAAGGGCTGGGTGTCTCAAATGAGGGGGTCACCCAGTGGGGTGATGCTCAATGGACAGTGCAAGGTGGGCAGGCTGTCCAGCTGTCCGGCTGTCTGTCCTGCCTAGGAAACAGTTAACGCGGCGGAGCCCTGCCCGTGGAGGAAGTAGTTAATATTCATAGCTGGAAGCTGTCTGTCTGGCTGTCCTCTCTCCATGGCTCCCACCCTCTCCGCACCTCACTGAGGTTAACTCGGGCTGGGGCTGGAGCTTGGGCGGCCCCGCCGCCGTCCCCGCGCCGCTCCCCTTCCCCTCCCGCTCCTCCCTGTGGTCCCTGTGTGGTCTGGGGCGGAGGGGAGCACAGCCGCACCTCCTCGCCTCCATCCCATCTCCGGCCTCTCCCACCTTCGGCTCCTCCATCCTCTCCTCCAGCTCCCCGTGTCCCGGGGTTCCCGTATCCCACCCCTTCCGGCGCCCCGCCGCCGTCCGGGTACCCCTCTCGCGGCCCCGCGGGACACGGCACTGGGAAGGGAATAGCTCCCTCCGCGAGAGGGAAAGCAAAGCCAAAGGGACAAACGCCAACCCAAGCCAGCTCCAGGCCGTCGGCTCCTGTCCTGGACGGACACACGGGGCTGGCTGTGGACGCCGTTGGAGCTGCCACCACACCGGCTGCCCCTGGAAGGCTCTGGTGCTGGAAGGGGTGAAGGAAAAGGATTTTGCTGCCTGCTCCTTCCCTTCGCCTCGGATCTTTTAATCCCCGTCCCTTTTGGTAAGTCCTGACTTTGCTTCTCTTTGATCTGGGGGCTCGGTGGTGAATTCATGGTTGTGGCGACCCATGGCTTGGACTGGGGTTGCTCCGTGCCGTCATATCTAGTTACAGGATAAAACCAGAGATCAGGAGGCTAAACTCTTCCCCGTGAGAGTCTGCTCACACCCTACATCCTGCAAAGGGCCCCGGGACCCCAGGGTCTTCCCTGCAGGCTGATGCTCCACAAATGCACTGGGGCCAGGGCTCTAAGTGGGGAGTGGAGGCAGCAGGTGGGATGCTGCTGGGGGCACGACAGGGGGAGACACGGTGATGCCTCAGCCTTATCTTCTGCACTGGTGCAGATCCGTGGACAGGATTTGGGATTCTGGGGATGAGAGCTCAGCCCCTCGGTACTGTCACACTTGTCCTGGACCAGTTGTTTTACTAGGTGTAGCCACAGAGTGCTGGAGAGAGAGGACAGAGCATTTATCCTCTAGGGCAGCGAGCCTGGCAGCAGGGCTGGGACCAGGCTGGGCTCAGCGCTTCCCGCAGCTGCCTCTGTACAGCTGGAGCAGATAGAGCCATGGCAGAGCTGCGTCCGGGGCTGAGCCCAGGGCAAACCCAGCCCACGATGGGATGGCACAGTCTGCCAGGCAGGAGCTACTCCGACCTTCAGGAATGAAATCTGACCTTGCTGGGAGCTGCAGACTCTTCGTAAACGCGTTGCTGAGAGCCTGCTGCTTTGAGGGTGGCTGGTTTGGCTAAGATGTTCTGTTCCATTATCCCTTCGTTTTTATTTTATTTCTTATTTTATTTTGTTTTGTTTTGTTTTATATTCAACTTCTCAGGTGACAAACAATAGACAGTCATATGAGAGATAGTGTGGCCCAGGGATAGTAGAGGAGGCTTTGGAATGGCAGCAAATAGCAGGATTTGTCTCGTGGCATCAGAGCCCAGGAGGTACATGGAGTTGAGGACACGATGAACAATCAGGTGTGGGGCAGAGCAATTGCAGGACAAGGGCTTGGCTGATGGGTGAGCTGTCACAGGCTGTTCCTTGCTTACTACCCTGGTACTGCTCTTGAGGGGGTGGCCACCAGCCCCTCTATGTCCCTTCCTCCCCGGAGTTTCTGGGGAAGGTGGGACATAGCAGTTGGGGCTTTCTGTCTTTGCCATGAACTGCATTGTGGCCCATCCTCACCTCTCTTGGAGACATGTCTCCCAGCCATGGGGCAGTACCCAGCCCAAAGAGTAATTAAAACCTTTCCTGTCTATTTTCTTCCTTGGCAGCATGTGGTTATATTTATATTTATTTATTCCCTTTTCCTTTCTATTCCTCTGTCGTCGTTCTCCCAGCCCCCATCCTGGCTTTTGCCCTATTTCTTGAGACCAGCCAGCACCCATCACTGCCTTCAGAGAGGAGGGATGTGCCTTTCCCCTGTCTCCAAGCAGTGTCTCAGCCTGTCCAGCATTGACACTGCCCCTGGATATGCTGCTTTTTTCTTTTTCCCTCCATGGAAAGGGCTTCCCTGCCTCTCTTCCCCTTTTCCCCAGTATGAGAAGTATTGTGGAGACAAATGCTACTGGCTCCTGGCTTTACTGGCTGGATAAAGAAGCTCTGAGTCTCTGGGAGAAATTCTCACTCTTTCCCATACCAAGTGCCCAGAGAGGACCTTGCTGCGTGGTCCTGAGACATCTTCAAGCCAACGGGAGGCTTTGGGGCTCAACTGCCTCCTTGGGATACTGCCAGTGGGGAGTGGAAAATCAGCAACAAGGAGAGATCCCTGACTTTGTAGGACTTGGGCTCAGTGTTATTACCCTCCTCTGCTTTGTGGTGAGGGGGGTTGTTGGTGTGGGAGCTGCCGGGGTGCGGGTGCGGCGGCGTGGGACTGGTTAAGCTGTCCCGGCTCGGAAGTGTTTTGCTTGCAGATAGGACCGCTCTGATTTCACACTATCGTGTTAGGGCCGTCTTCCGTCCCTGAGTCAGCTGCCTGGCCCCCCGCCAAGGAAGAGTCATTTTTTCCTCCAAAAGAAAGTGTTTAACACTGCTCACAGGACCTTCCAGGAAACCTCGTCAGGGAGCTGGAAAAACAAGAGTCTGCAGCCTGGTCTGTGCTGCTTTGGCAGGGAGGGATGTAGCTTGGGAACTATTCCCATTGCTGTCAGTGGCCAAGGTCCCTCTGTATCCCCAAAATCTGTCTGCCCCACTTGGAAAGGTTTAAAGGGTGCAGCTGGTTGTGGTGTTGGTGCTGACAGGTGTGATGGAAACTGGGGGGCTCAGAACTGGAGTGCAGGATTACTGGTGATGATGCTGCCATGCCCTGGCTGCCCCCCAGCCTTTTGGGGCTGTGGAGCAGAGCCAGCTGCCCACACTGGACTTGAATCACGGTGCCAGGACCTTCCCATGGAGAAGATGCTGCATGCTCAGGATTGAGCAGCGGCACTGTTGGTGTGGAAGCTCTAGGGCAGGTTGACCTGGCCTGAGGGAGGGAAGGGAAAGAACAGAAAGGGTGGGAGCCTTTCTGTAGTCAGGGAAGAAAAAGTCAAGGATGTCTCTCTGGCTGGATCCATGCATCATCTGGGAGGAGAGTGGGCAGGGAGAGGGAAGGTGGGTCTGTGGTTCATCTGTCCTTCACCCGTGGGCTGAGTACATCTATCCAGCTGGAGACACAAAGAGCTATGAGGCCACATACTGATTGCCTCCACCCGTCCTCCTACAGCCTGTGGTGCATCTCCTCTACCCTCCCTTTTTGCCTCCCTGGTGCCACATGGCCCTTTGAAGCTGGATGAGCCCTGCGGAGCAGCGATCACTGACTGTGTGGGTAGCCCCGGCCCTTGCCAGCCTTGGAGGAGAATTGCCAGGAATGATGCCTGGAAATAGTGCACGGGATATTTGGTGGATCCCAGTGGAGCAGGGAGTGCTTGCGTGCGAATCGGGGGGCTGTGGGGGCATGGGGTTGGGGAGGACCTGGCTGTGATGTCTCTGCATGGTGGCGCCGGTGGGAGTGTGGAGGGTGCCGAGGAGACATCGATGTTGGTCATTAAGTGTTCTGGCACACGGAAGAAATCGAAATCACCGGCTAATGGGACCCATTAGCTCCATGCAGAGAGCCAGCAATTGATCTGGGGTCTCGTGTTCGTTTCTCCCCTTGCAGAGGTTGGGCACACACAAGGGCCCCTGGATGGGAGCCTCTACGCTAAAGTGAAGAAGAAAGACTCCCTCCACGGCAGCACCAGTGCCGTCAACGCTGCCCGACTCCCGCTCTCGGCAGCACCCAACCACGTCGAGCACACACTGTCAGTGAGCAGCGACTCGGGCAACTCCACTGCCTCCACCAAGACCGACCGGACCGATGAGCCGGGGGTGACCGGGGCACCCAGCGGCCAGGCGGTGCTGAGTCCTGAGGAGAAGCAGGAGCTGGATCGTCTCCTTGTTGGCTTTGGCTTGGAGAGTGTGCCGCCCATGCACAACCACGTGCCCGGCCCTGTGCCGGCACGCCTGCCCACCATGCCGGGCCGCCACGTGGTGCCGGCTCAGGTGCACGTCAATGGGAATGCTGCAGCGCTGGTGGCCGAGCGGGAGACGGATATCTTGGATGATGAGCTGCCCAACCAAGATGGGCACAGTGTGGGCAGCCTGGGCACGCTCTCCTCCTTGGATGGCACCACCACTGCCAGTGAGACCGGCTACCAGGAGGCACCCCGGGTGGGCAGCCTGTCCTCCCTGCCCAATGGCCCCTCGAGCTGCAATGGGGCTGAGAAGCTGCTAAAGGAGGGGCTGTATGATAGCGAGCCGCTCTCCAACGGTGGCTACCCCTACAACAACCAGAACACCCTGATGGGCCACCACCTCCGTGACACACTGCCTTCCTTGCGGCCCTCGGCATCCACTCAGGAGCACCTGGCTGGCTACCCACAGCGCCTACCGGGCTCCCACGCCCCAGGGTGGCTCCAGCCTCAGCCACTGCCCAGCTCCCAGCCCTACCTGTATGCCTGCGACCACCCCGGAACCTACCGCTCCCGGTCCTTCCCGGCAGTAGACACTGCCAAGTACGACGTGAACCCGGCGCTGCCCCAGGCCCCGGCTCGCAGTACCAGCAGCCGGGAGGCTGTGCAGAGGGGCTTGAATTCCTGGCAACAGCAAGGAGGAAGCCGGCCACCTTCCCGGCTGCAGGAGGGCGGCATGGAGAGCCACAGCCCCAGCATCTCTAGCTGCAGCCCCCAGCCCAGCCCGCTGCAGACGGTGCCCCCACACAGCCACAGCATGCCTGAATTCCCCCGGGCGCCCTCTCGCCGGGAGATTGAGCAGTCCATTGAAGCACTGGATGTCCTCATGCTGGACCTCGCACCTGCCATCCACAAGTCGCAGAGTGTGCCTGCCACCTCCCGTCAGGACAAGCCAGCCGGACCCCTGCCCTCCTCCCTTTCGACCCAGCCCATTGCTGGTCTCTACGCCCGGCCAACTCCACAGGTGGCCCAGCCGAGGTCCTTTGGCATGTCCGTGAGCCCCGTGGTCTCTGAGCCCGGGGGCAAAGCCTATTCTCCCGGAGAGCTGGACTATGGGGTGCATGATTATCGGGAAACCTATTCACCCTACAGCTACCAGCTGGCACCGCTGCCAGAGCCCAGGAGCTACAGCCATGCCCCGGCCGGAGCACAGACGGGCACTGTCCCACTCAGCACCTCGTGCTACAGCCCTGTGGGATCTCAGCAGCAACTCACCTCCTCCCCACCTTCCCCCACTGTCCCAGCACAAAACCAGATGCCCCTGAAGGGACTGGAGAGCTATGAAGACCTGTCGAGGTCGGCAGAAGAGCCCTTGAATCTGGAGGGTCTGGTGGCGCACAGGGTGGCAGGTAGGATCCTTTGGTTCCTTGGGGGGATGGGGAGGATTGCATGTCCCGAGGTGCTGGAGCACACGGGGGTGGCATGCATGGTAGAGCTGGGGATAAGTGTGTGGAGACTCCTTGTCCGTGCTGGATCTGGGCTTGGGACTGAGCCACCTGCCATGGAGACATCCAGGGCAGGGGAGCAGCCTGTACTGCTCTTCTTCGCTGAGATCCTCCTTCGCAGCTTGCTGTCTGCAGCAGCATTGCCCAGAGGTGGGAAGGGGTGGCTGAGGGTGTCAAATTCCCCACATCCTGTTAGGGTAAGAGGGCTGGTCTGTCCCTGGTGGCAGGGCCAGTCACTGGATCTCAGGGGAATATCTTTCTTTTGGGGAGAATATGGAGAGTTTGGGAAAATGTTTCCATCTCTGGCTGAGGTTGTCCTGCCTGGACCCTATTTGGACATGGTGTTCTCCCTGCCTGG
Source organism: Vidua macroura (assembly GCF_024509145.1). NCBI lineage: Eukaryota > Metazoa > Chordata > Aves > Passeriformes > Viduidae > Vidua > Vidua macroura. The sequence continues at coordinate 25,524,199 of NC_071577.1, forward strand.
AGCGTGATGGTGTAGAGTCCCAGCTGAGAACTTAACTTGCCTTGTGTTTGATGTTGCTGTGCTCATCCCTGACTTCAGTCTCTGCTTTCCCCTCTGGATTGCTGGGTTTAGTGCTCAGACCTCCTCCTTGGGCAGCTGGAGTGGGGACTAGGCTTTTGGGAACTAGGCTCTTGTCTGTCAGCTGTAATTTTGCCCAGCTTGGCCCAGAGTGGTTTGAATCTGGACCTAGCCGTGGGGCAGTGGTGAGGGACTGGGAAGACATTTCCCGGCCCTTCCAGAGAGGTTTGGTGCTTGGCTGGGTGCGCTGCCGAGTGTTGGTGCTGTGGCTGGATGAAGGCATTAGCTCTGTGCTGTGGAGGGCAAGCTGCATCCACCAATCCCCTGCCCTCCTGCAGTTCTGGCTTTGGGGACACAAGAGTGTCCCAGCCACCCGGAAAGAAGGTGCCATGGTGCTGTGGCAGCTTGGTGCCCTCCCTTCCCACTGCTTCGGCTGCAGTTGTTCAATTGTGGAGTGACATTTGGGAAGGGTTTGGGGCTGTGGGCCAGCTCGTGATTCTGGGGCTTGGCAGCTCCGTCCCTTCCAACTCTGTGCTCAGTCCAGAAACTCGCCCGGCATTAGAAGGAGGGGGAAAAGGCTTGGCTGGAAAAATCCAACAGCATCAACCTCCCAGGAGTGGAGACTGAGTCACAGGGTGGGGGACAGGAGGGGTGCAAGTGGCAGGAATGGGATTGAGGAGGGTCATAGAGTTGTTGGAGGAAGTTTGCATCCGTCTGAATCTGACCTCTGTGAACCAGATCAGATTCACAAAGGGTCATGGGGCTTTTGCAAAGCATTTAAACAAACCTAAGGACACATGGATGCCCAATCCATGCTGTATGTCTGGATTTAATATTATAAACAGCACATGCCTGCCCTCCCCTGTTGCCCCATATGAAGAATTAAAATGGGCTGGAAAAGTAGACAGTTCTAAGGAGAGGAGGAAGAGTATTTGCAATGTGTGGGAAATGGATTTTTGATAGTGTCTACCAGAAACATCCATCCCCCCAACCTTGAGTCAGGTCCTCAGGGCTGGGCTGGGGTCACTGTTACCCCCTTGTAGCCACTGGGTTTCCCAGGGAGGAGAGAGGCATATGGGAGATGGTCCCCAGCCTGTAGCCACCTGTCTCTGCTGGAGCTGGGCCTTCTGTGCTGAGGTGGGGACAGCGCAGGCGGGTGGCCTGACCTCTGGCGGGAACGAGGTGTCCTGAAGCCAGCGTTGGGAGGGGACAGCCAGCGGGGACCGTGGGGCATGGACATGTTTGTTTACATTCCCTGCTGCTATAAATTGCCTGTGTGTCCAGGCGCAGAGATGAGGAGCATCTCACACCTCCTCCATTCTTGGTGGGGGGAATGCTTCCATTCCTTTTTCCCACTGATGATGGAGGGGAAGAGATGGCACAGGGCAGTGCTGGCATGCCCAGCATCTCCCCACAGAGGGGAGGTGGTCCTGTCATCCTTTAAGACCCTCTCATCTCCTAGCAAAGGCATCTGGAATCACCCCATCTTGTCCCAGCCCTGAGCATTTTGTGATGAAGGGGACCTGCATGGTGCCATCCCTGAGAGGATGGTGATGGGGCAGTATATGACTGGGAGCCACCATTGATTTCTCATATGGATTTATGTGGTGCCTGGAGCCAGGCAAGTTGGCTGATGGAATAGCAGCTCCAAGCAGAGACCGAGTTCCTTCAGACCCCAAATAACCCCAGACTCATCTATTGGAATCCAGCTAATATTTTCTCTTCTTTCTCTCTCTCCCCCCTTGTTGTATCTCGTGACATTTGTCCTGTCTGCCCCTTCCTCTCTCTGTGGGGGACTGTGTCTGTCCTCTGTGACCTCTCACCCTCCTTGCACTCCCTGTCCTGGTATGCTGGCAGAGTACAACGCCAAGCTCAGGGAACTCAACAAGAGCACCAAAGTTCCCCGTCCTCCTCTGAACCAGCAGCGGTCCTTCTCCGGTTCGTTCATTCCACCTCCTCCCTTTTCCCTCCTTCCTTGTTCTCCAACCTTCTCCTTCCCTCTCTTGCATTCTTCCCCCCTCTCATCTTTCCTTTCTTTCCCCATCTTCTCTCTCTCCTTCCCTTTCATCCCTCCTTCCCTCTCATTCTTCCTTCCTCCTCTATGCATGCTGAGTGATCTGTGTGTTGCATGGATGTGGGATGGAGGGAGGCTCAGGAGACCATTTCCATGCAGGATTGATCCCTTTTCTCAGCAGAGTGATGGTCAGGGCTCCCATTGAGCTCATCCAGTGATGGGGGAGTCCCTGGCCCTGGGTACAGACTCCCCTGCCCACGCTTGGTTTTGCATCTCATCCAAGTCTGGCACTGCGTGCTGGGCCAGTTCTGGACCCTTGCTGCATCCCCTCCAAGCTTTGCCCTGACCATGCCTCGCCCCCTTGGGAAGCAAGGGCTGGGGTGCAGCTCCACAGAACCCAGATATAGCCAGTTGTCAGCCCAGGAGGGTCTGCTACGTCAGTTTAGGGATCCCCATGTCTTGGTCTGCAGCTGGAGGGTGTGGGCTGCTGAGGCTGGATTTTATGCAGTGTGACTTTTGCTCCTTGAAGGTGGGTCTGCCCTGGGTGATGTGTGCTGGTGACCTGCTTGGTGCTTGTTGTGCACTCACTTGTCGCAGGGCAAGGAGGAGGTGGGAGATGGAGTGGGGCTGGGGAGTCAACATCTTTCTGTGTGACCTTTCTCTCCCCACTGGCACCTTGGGTTTCTCCCCAGGAGGACCAAAGAAGTTTGAACCTTCCCAGTCCTCAGCACAGAGTAAGGTATTTTATCGTACCCATTTGGGGTAATCAGGTGGGACGTGGGGAGCAGTCTGTGCCAGGATGGGGTGAGTTGGGCCCTGATGAGGAGCAGCACAGGACAGTGTCTGTTCCTCATGCAGGCAGGGAGTGAGTTTGCATCCCTGGGTGTTGCATCCCTGGGTGTGTCCCCGTCCACATCCCGAGGGCCTTGGGATGCTTCTTTGTTCTCTCCTGTCCACTGTGGGGATATCACCTGGCTCTTGCCTGGCAGTAGTTCTAGAATCTCATGGCCTAAAAGCAGCTGCCTCCTGATTTGGCCTAAAACCTGTCTCCCCAGCTGCAAAATGACCTGGGTTTGCCGTTGCTCCTGTTCCTTCCTTCCCCAGCTGTTGTGCTCCCTGCCTTTCCCCAGCCCTAGAGCTGTGCTGAGTCTGAGGGCAGTGGGTTGGTGCTAGGTTAGGTACTTAAATGAGCAGGTGAAGAGTGGGGTGCAGGTTGCTGCTCCCGCTTTGTGAACAGGAATCTGCCATCCTGCAGCCAGCCGTGGTGTCCTTGGGAGTCCAGTGACAGTACCATGGCTAAGGGAGGCTGTATGTCTGCTGAGGGGGCAAAGCAAGCTGGGGAAAGGAGAGTTTGTTTTTCAAGCATAGTTTCCATCCCATAAATCACCCAGGGGGTCGGAGAAGCCATGCTCAGAGCCTGGGTTTCCTCCAGGCTTTGCTCTGGGCGGCCTGTGAAGTTTCCCACTCTCCGCTCCTGAACAATGAGTCCCTTTTTTCCCTTCTCCTCCCTCCCCTCCCTGTGGCCCCGTCCGCTTTCCATGTCTGGGGAGTGGAGCAGCCAGAGCTTGCTGAGCTCCTGGGTGTCCCAATGGGCCAGATCCAGCACCATGTGGTTAGGTGACGTGAAGCCCTGGGGATGGAGCAGGGGAGGGAGTCCCGTGCTGCAGATGTGTGATGTGCACTGATAGCCAGGCTCCATCCATCTGCCACATTTAGCGCTTCCCAAATGAAAAATGCAAAGCAAGGCAGGCGTGCACAGCTCAAGGAGCCAGTCCCTGCCTCTCTGAAGTGCTTGGGCCCTGCAGCTCCCTTTGGAATGAGCCAAGGGATGCTCCTGCTGATGTTGCTGCAGTGTTCAGGAGAACCCATAGTGCACAAAGTGGAAGAAAAAAAAGAAAATATGAGAGTTTGCTTTTTTCCCCCGCCAATATCTTGTTTTTCTCTGTGCTCACAACTGTGGGCTTCAGTCCCTTAAAGTGAAGAGCAGGACAAAAGATACGGGGTGGCCCTATGCAATGCTGCCCATATCTGCAAGACAGCTTTCCAGGGACCTTCTCGGTCTCCCTGTTCTCTCCACGGGTTTTTTTAATGGCCATCTCCCATGCCGGTGAGCACCTGCAGAAGGGATTGGGAGTTGTGTTTCAAAGCTGCTCTTAGTGGAATTTTCCAGGCCGCCTCTGCGGCTGGAGCCAGCCCCGTTGGCTCGAGTCCCCCGCCTCGCAGCCTGGCCGCCTCTCCCCCCGAGCCGCGATTTTATTGTTGTTGCCATTCACTGGGCTGATTATTTAGAAATGTGCCCAGGCCACCTCCTTCCCTCCTGCCCTCCCAGCCCTTGCCCCGGGCCGGGAAAGCTCTGGTGTGTGTGCCGAGCAGTGAAGAGGGGAGGTCAGCGGGTGCGAGGCGTGGGTCCCATGTGGAGCCCCCGGGAGTGAGGGGAAGCAGCTGATGGCTGGTTTTCCTCCGCCACTCCGTGGGAAAGGAGTTGGTGTTTGAAAAGTGCATTTCCTGGAGCGTGATGTTGGCCTTTCTCCTTTTTTTTTTTTTTTTTTCTCTTTCTCCTTTTTCTCTTTTCTTCCCTAATGTGCTGACCTAGGGAAGCATGAGTGTCCAACGATTGTGGGAAAAGTAGAGGGGACAGTGTTGTCACCTCTGCTAGTGGGTAGGAGTGTGAATCCCACGGGGCTCTGAGCTGTGTCCATGGTACTCTGTGGGGTTGCTGTGCACTCGGCACCATCGTCCATGAGCCCAGATTAACCTCTTAACCAGGCGAGATGGGATAGAAAGTGTGTTTGGGTACTGTCAGGTGCTGGGAGAGTTGAGCTGCCCTGCCCTTTGCCAACTTTGTGTGTTCCTGGGCTTTATCCCAGCCAAGGAGATCTCCACAGCCCAAGAAACCATTCTCCTGTGATGACTTGGTCACTCTCTTCTTCCCCCCAGCCTGTGGACATTGGTGGCTCATTCTGCTGGGATCAGGGAAAGATGTTTGGGGGGAGATAGAAGGGAGATGCTGATCTCTCCTTTTAGAGAGGCTTTGCACTGGGGACAGAGTAGCAGTGTTTTTTTAGGGCTCCCTGCACCATTCCTCTGTTGCGTTCTTTCTTCTTGATCCAGTGCTCCCTCTGCCTTGGGGATTAAAAAAACCAGGCTTTTTCCACTGCTGTGGTTGAAGCCACATCTGGCTGTGGGTGCAGGGATGCAGGCTGAATACAGCTGTCCTTGTGCTGGATGATTTGGTCATTTCCCACTATGATGCTGTTGGGAGGCCCTGTTGCTTCCCTGCTCTGCAGGCCTGGGCTGTCTGGACTAATCTCAGGATGCTCTTGACCCTTGCACCCACTGGTGGAGGTTGTTGTCCCTGAAAATCTAATGGTGCTTGGGAGGGCTAGTGCAGCAATTCAGCCACTAGCCACAACCCTGCCTTCCTCTATCACCTGGTCTGGGGTCACTGTTGTAGGGTATATCTGCTCCAGCTACCCATGCTGGTCTGGGGTTTGATGCAGGTGAGTGCTGATGCTGAGACCTCTCAGGTCAGGCCTGAAGCATCTCCTGCTGGTGCCCATCTCAGCTGGCAGCTCCTCACCCCTCTACCACCCTGTACTTGCCCTGCAGGGGTGCAGTCCCGGGAGAAGCCTCTGGAGGAGAGCGCTGTTCCTGCCCGCAAGCGGACTCCCAGCGACAGCCACTATGAGAAGAGCTCACCAGAGCCCAGCTCGCCCCGCAGCCCCACTGTCCTCTCACCTGAGGTGGTCAGCACCATCGCAGCCAATCCTGGAGGGAGGCCTAAAGAGGTGTGCTGGGGTTGGGGGGTGGCTGACTGGGGAGACGTGCCTCTAGGGAGGGGCTTGGTGGTGGTGATAGTTAGCAGGGGGGAGGTGAAACCCTTCCCTTTGCTCCCTCTGCCCCCTCTGTCCTCTCCTCTAGGACATGGGGTGTCCTAGAGATTTTGCCCATCATAGGGATGGGACTGACTCTTTCTCATGCTCTTCCCAGCCTCACCTCCACAGCTACAAGGAAGCCTTTGAGGAGATGGAGGGTGCCTCCCCCACCAGCCCACCCTCCAGCGGCGGTGAGATTTCTCCCCCTACCCCAGCCTTCCCTGTGTCACCACAAACCCCTTACTCCAACACCTGTAAGTGCCATGCCTCTGGGAGGCAGAGGGGCTCGGTGGGTGGCTCTGGGCAAGCCAGAAATTTGCCAAGGGTCAGACAGCTCCAGGTTCCAGACACCCACCACCATGTTAACCACTCCTCCTCTCCATCCTCCTTTCTCCTCCACATCCTGCCACTCCATGCTGCTATCAGCATCCCACCTAATTCGGCATCACATACTTGGCACCCTCATCTTGGCTTTTTCCCGCCCTCCACTCACTGGGGTATTCTTTTGATGGGATCCCAAGGTGGGATGAGGAGAGAGGCATGCTATGACCCCAACCCATCCTGCATCTCCTCATTTTTCCTACTGGCATGGCATGAAGAGAAGCAAAACTGCAGTGGCAGGCGAGTGGGAGGGAGGCAGGAGGGACTTAAGATCAGGAGGCCAGACTCACGCCATGTCACTTCTTGCTCACAATTTCAAAGTCAGGAGGGGCAGAAGGCTGGGGTGCATGCTCTTTGCATGCAGCTTGTCTCTGCTTCTCCAGCGCAGTGTCTCTGTTCTGACTTACCCTGTCTCAGTTGCGGTGGGTTTGTGTGGACTGGGTTTGTGTGACCAGCTTGAGCGACGAGCCCTGAGGAGCAGCCACACGTCAGCACAGCACGACTCAGGCCAGAGCAGTGCAATGGAGCAGCCAGTCAACTGGGAAACCCATTGAAAAGATGACACACCCCCCTCCCCTTTAAAGCACTTCTGTAGGCTGAAGGCTGAGGGATGCTCTAGGGTTGGGGATGCTTGGGCTGAGCACAGCCCCTTCTGATGCCATGTCCTGGTTGCAGTGAAGCCACCTGCCCCCCACAGCTCAGCCTACGGGGCTTGGAGTTGTTTTCTTCTGTACTGTTGCTCTTCCTTCCCTGCAATCCTCTGATATTTGAGCCTTGTCTCTTGGGATGAGGAGATGAGTGTGGGAGCATTGCAGGGGTGCTTGGCAGCTCGGAAATGGCCCTGTTGTTCCTGGGGACTGAGAGCTCGGCCCTGGGGCAGCAGCAGCTCCTTTGGCAGTGGGTCAGTGGCTTTGGGAGATGAGTCACTTGTAGAGGTGACGGGAACAGCCTGGCTGGGGTCGTGGCCCTGAGACAGTGCTGCTATCCAGCACCAGCCAGGGAAGCCTGGGAAGTTTGAAGTTGCAGCTTTCAGGCTTTGCCAAAGTGGCCCTGAGGGATACAGGAGCAATTCCCCTCTGTTGGGAGATGGTGGTCCTGTGAGAATTCCTGGCTCTGTGAGGACACTGCTGCTCATCAGCCAACTGAGATGTGAGCTGACATTGTGGCTTGGGGTCAGCTGGACTTGAGGGAATCAGACACCCACTGGGGAAGGTGCTGCTGTCTTAGTTTCCCAGGAACTTGGCTGCTCGGCTGCTCCAGCCCCAGGCTGCTGGGTGGACCTGGCCTCAGGGCAAGGATCTGGTTTTCCTCTGGACCTCCCACTACCCACTGCCTCCCAGCCTCGCCACAGGCCCTGTGCCCGTGCCACCAGTCAGAGACATTCAGACACTGGTGGAGGCTTGTGCCCTTTGGTCTCTCTTGCTGAAGATGATGCCCTGAGGTTTCCCCTAATACGGGAAAATACAGCATCAAGGAGATGGGGCAAACCCAGTGGGTAGGAGGGGAGAGGACAGGCAATCTGCTTGGGGCGGTCTGCCCTGCCCTGTGAAACCCCACTGCCATCCATACCATAGCCATACACACATACGCAGCTCCGCGTGGTGTGTATGGGCACAGGGGTGCAGAACTCACATGTGCATTGCCACCCCTCTGTGTGAACATCCTCATCCACCCACTGAGTTGGTCTGGAGGGCAGGGGTTTTTTGGCAGTCCTTCTGTCCCTTTTGTGGGGGTGATGAGCTGCTCTGGGACAGCTGGATTCCAGCTCAGCCAGATGTGGGGATTGGCAGAAAGGAGTTCAGGTGTGGGAGAGCTGGGTTGGGATGGCTGCTCACATAGGGGAAATGAAAGGGGCTTCATGTCTTTATGGTGGGGCTTTATGGGGATGGTGCTGGGAGGTGGGGTCTGGGCCTGTCCTGATAGGAGTTGCCCTCTTTTTCCATCCTGCCAGCTTTGCAATGGGGCAGGGTGCTTGTTCCCAGTCATCTCCAACCCTGTGTCCTCTCCCAAATGAAGAGGGGGAGCAATATCCTTCTGCAGGGTGTTGCTTCATACGAGGGCATCTCGTGTTCTCAGCAGCCCTTCCTTGCAGCCAGTGGGTGGGATGGGCTACAGGGTTCTGAACCCATGGGCAGCTCCAGCCTTTCTGAAACATCACCTCCCACCCCTCCACTAACATTCTTGTGCCCACTGTGCCAACAGTGCGTTCTCCCCCTGGTCTGGCCAAGACCCCGCTCTCAGCACTGGGGCTGAAACCCCACAACCCGGCTGAGATCCTGCTGCATCCAGTGGGAGGTGAGTGCGGACACGGGGACTGCAGGCAGATTTTTTTGTGGGGGCATCTGTGAGGATACCCTGGAAGGGCCCCCAATTTGGAGAAAGCACTTCCACCTCCCTTTTGGGGCCAGATGGGGGTCCTTGTCACCTTTTGTGGGGCCTCTGGGACTGTGTAAGCATGGGGGATGTTGGTGCTGCTCTGGTGGGCTCTGCACAGCAGGGTCTTCAGTGGTGAAGGCTAGTAGATAACCCTGTGGCCCTGTTTCCTGCCCAGCCCCATATTCTTCCCTCTCCCACCCCCTACATTCCTTCTCCTCCCTAGGACAGCTGTTTGCTCTCTGGGAGCTGAGCCTGTCAGCCAGAACAATATCCAGAGCTCTTTCCATCCTGGACAGCAGTCTCTTAAGTGCAAAGGCCCTGCTGTCCTGGGGATGTGTCCTGGAGTAGCCTGCCAAGCCAGACCTTACTGCTCCCCAGTACCCAGGGCCCTTCCTGAGCCAGCTCAGGGCTGAGTGTGACCTCCTCCAACCCATCTGAGCCTGGGCGCCACAAGTTGATTGAGCTCACACTGCAAGACCCTTATCCCTCTGCCCACAAGGGTGAGCTGATGCTTTTTTGGTGCTTGCTGGGCTTTCTGGAGCAGCCCTTTAGGTACTCTCTTCTCCACTGTTCCCTCTTGCCCATCTGAAGCCAGCCTCCTGTGTTCTGGACATCACTTCTGGGATGCTGACGTGATGTGAGGGTGCCTGAGGCCGGGTTTCAGTTTGGAGCACTTCCAGTGTTGGGAGGTGTCGGGCTCTCCTTTGTGCTCTGTGTGCCCCTGCTTGAGCAAGGCAGAGCTGCTTAATTCCGATTTCTCTTTCTGTCTCGCACCTCCATTCCTCCTCTCCCCACTCCCATTACTCCCCTGCCCCTCCATCTTTCAGAGCTAGAAGGGGAAGCGGGCGGTGACTCTGAAGAAGGTAAGAAAGGCTTTTCTTTCTCTGTATCTCTCTTCCTCATGCAACCTCACTGTTGGGACTGTCACTCAGAGCGGGCCCAGGTGTCTGTTCCAGCAGCCTTCCCTTGCGCTGTCCCTCAGGGATGTAGGAGCCTGAGTCTTGCCTGTGCTGCTCCCTTTAGGGGAGGGGCACAGCATGCCTTGTGTCGTGGTAGGATTTCTCAGTGTCCAAGCTGGACATGAAGGTCTGTCACATTATGTGCCAGTCATCCATGAGGACTGAGAGCTCTTTGTCAGTGAGTCGCATCCTTACTGGTGGCACGCTGGGGATGCTGGCACGCTACAGCCAGCTTTGGATGAGCCTGGCGGGGATCTGGGAGCAACAGCCCCAGTTTTAGTCTCCTTCCCTCCCCTTTTGGCTTTGCTGTTGCCATTCAGAGCGAAAATAAACCAAAGTGCAGCACAAAAGGTCAGCAGGCGCAGAGGCCACCAGTGTGTTGCCAGCACAGCCGGCTGGGCAGTGGTGCAGCACCAGCAGCTGGTGCACATCTTCTGCCCGTCAGGCAGCTGCCCAAATTCCCCCCACCTCTCCTGTCTCTGGGTTGTGCCACTTTGGGGATGCCAAGGATGGGGCTGAGCTGGGACATCAATTCAAGTGTGGCTGTGCTGACGGCACAGGCACTGTGGGCTCTGAGATGACACATCTTATGTGGGGACAGAGGATTTGGGAGTGGCTGTGATTCCTTGGAGTGCTGCCTGCTAGGTAACGGTTGTTGGGTGGTTTTGCTTCCTCCTTTAATGAATTTTTGCACCCTCAGAGCTGGGATGAGGAACTGTATGTTCAGGATGGGTTTTGGGGAAAGAGCGTCTCTTCTTGGTGGGTGCAGTACTTCCTCTAGCCCTAGCAGCCATCAGCATTTCTCCTTGGAAGTTTCTCAAAATGCACACAACCAAAACCTGAACACTGTGTGATACTGGAGAAAGTGTTTGCTTGAAAAAAAAGTTCTACTTTCAGAACTGATTTTTTAATGATGGCTTTTTGGATACATTAAAGGAAGCAAAGCTGGGATAAAATGAGGTTTTTACCCCATAAGTTCCCCCAAGCTTTACCATTTCTGTGCAGCTTTAAGCCTCCAAGGACTCAAACATTGCCTCTCCTCTCCTTCCCACTAAACCCTCAGGAGCTCAAGCTGTCTTGCATCTCTGTCCCCTTGCATGATGGTTGACCCCCAAGCAAGGCCGAGTGGCTGCCATGGGCCTCTTGCCCTGCTTCATCCTCTGTAAAATGATATTTTTGGGCATTGAATCTACAGTTCTGAGAAGGGACTGGTGTTTTGGCTTACTGCTGGCTTAGGACCCTCTGCACTTAGCCACACATTCCAGGAGTCACACTCCAGGAGGGGCAGTTCCTGCCCCTCCATGCTCTGCCTAGCAGATCCTGGCTGGAAGGGCTGCCCTGTGTATGGGGTTGGAAGATGCTTTGGCAGTGTGGGAGCTCAGGATGTGGCTGTTAGCTCTGAGGAGGCTTTAAAACAGCCTGACACAGATGCAGCGTTGGGGATTTCTGGCCAGTGTGCAGCCCTGCTTGGATTTGGGATTCCCAAACAAATGCCCATCTCCTTGGTGACTTGGAGCTTCTTCTATTTTCCCACCCATTTTCTCATCTCCAGAATCCCTTCCAAGAAAACACAAGGAGGCAAGATCAGATTTTTCAACCTAAAAAAATCCTGCCTGAAACTTCCTAACTTTTCTCCTGTCCTGTATTGAATCAATGTACTGGAACCTGTGACCAGGGCCACACACCTCACTGTGGCACAGCCCCCAAGCCTCCTGCTCCTGCCTTTTTAGAAGGAGCTGGCATTTTCACAGCCCAATGGTCTTAACCTCTTGCAGGCTGACTCATATGTACTGTCTGGCTAATTTTAGTCTGGGCTGGGGAGCTGGGAAGGGGAAAAGTGAGTAGCTGCAAAATTAATTTAATTACCTAAGCTGCGATGGATTTCTTGCAGCTGCCCTGGGTAGTGCCTCATCCCTGTCACTCAGGATGTCCTGCCTTAGATGCTGGTACCTAGCCTGTGTAGAGGTCCATCGTGTGGTTTTGGCTCAGATCTTTCCTAGGGTTGTTGGCTGGGGACATCAGCCCACGGGAGGGACTCCTCCTCCCCTCTCCACAGACAGATGGGGCACAGAGATGCTGTGGGAGAAGGAGTGGGACCTATGACAGTCTTTTTCCTTGCATGTCTCTGCTCCAGCTCTGAACGTGGAGCTGTGCATTGGCGTTGCTGACTGTGAGCAGGCCAGCTTGCCAGCAGGCTGAGCCAGAGCCCAGCTGTTATGACTAATAATAACAATAATAATGTTTGTAATGCTAATTACTACTGCAGAACTGCTTTGGGCATGGCCAGCCTGGAGCCAGAGACCAGCAAGGCTGCCTGGCCCATAGGATTTGATGCCAGTGGATCTTGTGTAGGGCAGGGTGAGGTGTGACATGGCTGTGGGGCTTGGGGGAATGGACTGAAGTTGCAGCCCCCTTCCTGTGGTGCAGCTTTTGGTGGGGCCTGTGGGGACTGTCATAGGGATGGGGTCCCTTCGGGGTGGAACAGGAGGTAGGGACTAATGTATGAGAGAGAACTGGGTCTGGTGTCTGCCATGGCCAGCCCAGCCCGCTGCTCCTGGCACGGGACAGCTTGGCGGCTCTAAAGGAAAATTGCTTTTCTGGTCGTGCTCATGGGCTCCGGTTTCAAGCTGGGCTGGGAGTGAAAGTGTTGGATGCTGCAGTGGAAATAGCTGGAGTTGCCCTCTGGTCTGCTGCTGGAGATGGCTGGCAGAGGTGGGCCGCAGAGGGCTGGGACCACAGGGCATTGTCATCAGTCCTGTGTGAGTCAGCGTAGGCTGGGCAGTCACTGGCTCTATTTTTAGGGGCTGTGGATGAACAGGGAGCAGAACGTGTTCTCTATGGCATCCTGGGTGGGAGGGACGCTGACTCAGAGCAGGGTGAAGGGGCTGTGGCAGGCAAAGGGATCATGGCTGGAGGAGGTCAGCTCAAGCACCTTCACTGGCTGAAATGTGGATCCTGGGAAGGGTGTGGCCCTCTTCCCATGCAAACTGTAGGCTCATCTGTTTTCACTTCTCTCTTGCTGCAGAGCCCAGGAGCTATGTTGAGTCAGTGGCCCGCACGGCCACAACGGGCAGGGGAGGGACACTGCCCGCTGCCCAGCCCGCTGCCCAGCCCGGAGGCCCAGAGGTGCCCACCAGGAATGGAACTTTCTCCAACTCCTTCGTCGCCCCCAGCCCTGTCTCCACCAGCAGCCCTATTCACAGCATGGATGGGTAAGGGAGTGGGTGCAGGTCCCAGGGACTGGTGGGGCTGGGGCTGAACCCTGCCTGGTGCACAGGCTTAGAATCACAGTCACAGAGTCACAGAATCATTAGGGTTGGAAAAGACATCCAAGATCATCACAGAGTCCAACCTTTGACTGAACACCACCAAGCCAACTAAATCAGAGCACTAAGTGCCATGTTCAATTGTTTCTTGAACATCTCCAGGGATGTTGCTTCTTCCCACATGGAAACTGCCTTTGCAAAGACCCTCATCTCTCTATGCAGGGTTTGGGTATCCTGGCCAGCTGTACGCTTTGGCGCCCTGAGAGCAGAAATCCAGGTCACTGCTGGTTGCTTGGTGGTTACTGGACCTTAGAAACCTCTCCCTGGGAACCTGGCCCCTGGAGTGGGAGGAGGGATGGGTTGTGCAAACCCCTAGCCCTGGGTAAGGCTGAGCATTAGTCTTCTGGGGTGAGATGGAGCCATTGTCCTGTCCCCTGTCTACCCTGCCCACGAGGTGTTCTGCAACCACACAGTTGCAGAACAGGCTGCAGGGCAGCACAGGCTGGCAGGACAGAATAAATCAGGTATTTGCTGGGAGCAGAACTGGAAAAAGGCTCTGTTCCCCAGAGTCATATTTTGAGATGGAGCTGAGATTCATGGTGGAGTTAAAGCTGCCTCTAGTTGCTTCCATGAAACTGGCTGGACCCATCCCACGGTTGCTTCTGAACAACCAAGCAGCAGACTGGCTCTGTGCCTCAGTTTCCCTGTGTGCCACATGCAGGAAGGTGCTAGTACCAGTCAGCAGCAGGAATGAGTGGTGGAGCTGAATTCTACCTTTCTTTGTCTCTCCCTAGGGCCTCCCTCCGCAGCTACCCATCAGAAGGCAGTCCCCATGGCACGGTTACACCTCCCCATGTCTCAGCTGAGCCCTTGTACCGGTCGCCTGTTGGCTCACAGATGCCCTCTGGTCACAGCAGCTACCAAAACTCGTCTCCATCTTCATTTGCAATGGTCCAAGGAGGCGTTCCGGGCTCAGCATACAGCAGCCCCGACTACCCTGATGGCCGAGCTGGCCTCCAGCCAGAACCTCAAGCTCGGCCACAGCCACAGGTCAATGTGGTGGGGGTCCACACCCTGCCAGGGAGCCCCCGCAGCCTGCACCGGACAGTGGCTACGAATACACCGCCCAGCCCTGGCTTCGGGCGAAGAGCCATCAACCCCAGCATGAGTGGCGCTCCTGGCAGCCCCGGGCTGGGCAGGCATGCTGTGGTGGCCCATGGCAACCTGGTGGCCCCACCAGGGAGCCCCAGCCTGTCCAGGCACCAAACAGCGGCAGCCACATCCCTTGGCAGCCCCCTGTATGGCTACTCCAGCCCAGAGGAAAGGCACCTGACACTGTCTCGGCAGAGCAGCTCCTCTGGCTACCAGCCTCCCTCCACGCCGTCCTTCCCTGTCTCCCCAGCGTACTACCCCGGCACGAGCACGCCGCATTCCTCCTCCCCAGACTCGGCTGCCTACCGCCAGGGCAGCCCCACGTCGCAGCCTGCTCTGCCTGAGAAGCGGCGCATGTCAGCTGGGGACCGCTCCAACAGCCTCCCCAACTATGCCACTGTCAATGGCAAGGTGTCCTCACCCCTCTCCAGTGGCATGTCCAGCCCCAGCGGTGGGAGCGCCGTCGCCTTCTCCCACACTCTGCCGGACTTCTCCAAGTTCTCCATGCCAGGTAAGGGATGCTCTTGGAGGTCCCCGCGTCTCCCTGCCCTACTCAGGGCTCTCTCCCCTCCTCCTCCTTGCTGGCCATCAGGAAAGGGATTGCAGCCATGTCCTGATTTACCCCTCCTGTCCATCCGCAAACCAAAGGCACCGCTGGGGCTGGGGCCATTTCCTGCGCTTTCTGACAAATCCAAACAGGAAAAACACCGACTAGCATCTCTGGCATAAACAGCTTCCAGAGATGTGAATGAGGAGATCAAAGCTCCTGGAGGCAGTTTTTCTCTGCCGTGGGGATGCACTGACCTCTTGGCCCCATTCCCAGAGGGCTTTACCCCACTGGGACCGCGCTGCCTCCTCATTTCAAATGGTGCCGTGCCCTGGGTGCCATCCTGCCGGGTACGCTTTTGCCAGCTCTGGTTACAGACACCTTGGTGACGTCAAGATTGGGCTGATAGGACCAGGGAAATAAAGCTGTGGGGCAGCGGTGGCTCTGCCTGCTGGGCCAGTTTCTCTGCTGAGCAGGCAGCCCTTTGTGGGCACTCTGGCACTTGCCCTGGCCCTGTGACTCCTGTGGCCAGGGACCTTTCCCAGCAGGGAAGCACGAGCAATTAAAACCTTTAACAATTAACAGGCAGCTTGGAGAGGGGAGTGAATCCCCTGCGTCTCTGAAGGTGACCAGATTGCTGAGGGCTGATAACATGTCTCCAGCAGAGATGCTATCCAATCCTCTTGGTTGGTTGCCTGGTTGTTTTTGGAAAGCAGGTGGTTGTAACTGTTGCCTGAGTAAATGACAGCTTCACAGCCATAGGACCAGCTCCCAGTGGGGCTGTGCCACTGTTGGGCCCTGAACAAGGCACAGTCAGGTTGAGGCTGGGGCTGCTTTGCTCAGGGTGTCCAGTTCCTCTTCACAGAGCAAAGATAAGGGAAGAAATTTGTTTTTATGAAGTGTGATCCAAATCTTGAACATTGGAGAGCAGTTAAGGTCCTCTGAAATCAGGATCTCTCCAGCATTTCCAGACATACCTCTTTCCTCCAACAGTTTTTATTCCACCTGGCCAGCTTCTATTAAATGAAGAATTCCCATTTCATCTCTGGCTGTGTACCATAGGAGCTCATCTGACACACAGCCCTTTGAGGGCCCTTGAGCTTGGATTTAGCTTTAGATGCCCAGCAGCCCCATAAGCTCCAGGTAGTGATCAGCCTGTCTGGGTATGGGGAACTGGGCTGAGGTTAGTGCAGTGTGCTGGATCTGAAAGGAGGTGGATGTATTAATGCTTTGGCTGGATGGAGAGTTTCAGATACAGCATCTTTTAACTTTTTTCTTGTCTTTTCTTCCCTTTCCTGCAGACATCAGTCCCGAGACTCGTGCCAATGTCAAGTTTGTGCAGGATACTTCCAAGTACTGGTACAAACCAGACATCTCCAGGGAGCAGGGTAAGTAAATGATACAGGGTTGGGAGTTGGGATGTGTCTGGGATCACAAGGATTTCCTTTATGGATTGGGTTGAGAGTGAAGGTGAATAATGACTGCTCAGGCTGCTGCAGATGGGGGTTGAAGCCCCATTCAGCTGCAGATTTGTGTGATGTGGGCTCTTCAAATCTTCCTCTTGGTAGAGGAGCTCCAGTCCATGCAGTGTGCAGTGGATCTATGTTTGCAGTTCAGGATGCAAAACACCTGGATCTCGAGTTGATAATGCTCAGAGGTATCTTGGAAACATGGCTAAAGTCAGTCGGGAGAACAAGGAGGCGGCAGGATGACTTCAGGGGGATGGTCCCAGCATTTGGGCCTTGGCTCCTGCTTGCTCTCCAGTACTTGTTTGCTCAGAGATAGGCAGAGTGGGAACTGGAGATGCCCACGCAAGGGCAGTGGATTTGGGGGGAGATGAGCCTGCCAACCCACTCAAACGTGCAGGAGGCGTGGTAACGTTGTGGTGCCTGGCTATGAGATGTGGAGCTAGGGCACCCTGTCCCAACCCACACCTGCTGGTGTCTTGAGGGTGTGTTGGTTCTCACTATGCATCATCCCTGAGCTCTACCATGCTCTCCTGCAGCCATTGCCCTGCTGAAGGACAGGGAGCCGGGGGCTTTCATCATCCGAGACAGCCACTCCTTCCGGGGAGCCTATGGCCTCGCCATGAAAGTTGCTTCTCCGCCTCCCACGGTCATGCAGCAGAACAAGAAAGGTATTGTGTGCCCTTCTCCTTCCCACGCTGAGATGCTTTCCATCGTTCAGCCAGGGCGAGCGGGCAGCTGGGGCTGCTGAGCCGGTTGTGCCCTTGGGTATGTGCTGATGTGGCAGGATCCCTGCCTCCCAGCGCACAGGGAAGCACCAGACATCCTCTGCCCTGAGCTGTGGAGGGCTCAGGAGCACCTACATCTTGGACTTTGGTGTAATAAAATAGATACAGCCTCTCCAGCCTACCAGCACTGTGGGGGAGTTTGGCTTGGGGTTGACCATGTGCAAAGGGACAGATTTGAGGAGGGTGTGTGTAGTTTTAGGGACCCGTCCCTTGAGCTGGAGCACTGGTTCCTTAATGGTACTGCATAGTAATAGGAGGAGGGTGGCTCTGGTGTGAAAACATCTCGTCTCTTCCCAGGAGACTTGACCAACGAGCTGGTGAGGCACTTCCTCATCGAGACTAGCTCACGAGGTGTGAAACTAAAAGGATGTCCCAACGAGCCTAATTTTGGTAAGTGCCCCCAGTGTGCTTCCCACATGTGGGGTTGGGTTGGGAGAGCTTGCCTTTGCCATACTGTTCAAAGCAGAACTGTCTGGGAGAGCCTGTTACTGCCTCTTTCCCTGTGTAACTGAATCCTGTGGGCATTTGGAGCCTCTGTGTTCATGCACACTCATGAGAGCACACAAACGTGCCTGTATGCATAGGTACATACCTTTCTACACACACATGTAGGACAGCCGATGCTGCTGGGAGGGTGGAGGGCAGGGGCTCCCCTTGTTCCATTTATTCCATGACTAATGTTGTCTGAGGAGCTGTATGAAGACCTTTGTTGCATTTTTTGTTCCTAAAGTGGCCCTGGCACCTCTGTCCCCTCCCTGAGCCGTCTGTGGAGGGCTACTTGGTGGTTTCAGTGAGAGGAATTTCCACACGTGGCATTAGGACCATTAGTGAAGAAACTCACCTAAAAGCCTGCTTCCATCCACCCAGAGCAATGGTGACCTAATCAGGGAGAGCTGGAGTTTCTTATTCCTTTCCTTGGTTAATGGTTATCGTACTTTGAATTGTGTCGTTCCATAGCCCAATGATTTTGCGAGAGGATCATTGTATTAACCCAGCAGGTGCAAACAATTCTTCATCTGGCAACACTGGCCCTGTGCTGACCATCTTCCTTCTCTCCCCAGGCTGTCTCTCAGCACTGGTGTACCAGCACTCCATCACGCCCTTGGCCCTGCCCTGCAAGCTGGTCATTCCTGACAGAGGTAAGAACTAGGACCAGAAGGCTTTGCATCTGTCCTCACAGCCTGCAGGGAGGGGGTAGGTTTCCAAGGAGGGAGCACCAGTAACCGTCCCATGTCTTCTAGATCCCATGGAGGAAAAGAAAGACTCTGCGTCAGCCACCAACTCAGCCACAGACCTCCTCAAACAGGGTGCAGGTGAGTTGAGAGGGGTTGTTGTGGTGTGAATTTGACTTGGAGTACTGCTTGACTCCATGTCTGCTGTCTCCCTTTCCAGCCTGCAATGTCCTCTTCATCAACTCAGTGGAGATGGAGTCTCTGACAGGCCCCCAGGCCATCTCGAAGGCTGTTGCTGAGACGCTGGTGGCTGACCCCACACCCACAGCTACCATTGTTCACTTCAAAGTCTCCGCACAAGGCATCACCTTAACGGACAACCAGAGGAAGTAAGAGCCTCCGTGGCCACCTCTCTGGCCAAAAGCCAGTGTTGGCTCATTCCCAAAACCAACAGGACTGTGATTCAGGAAGTGTGTTGGTGAAGGTTGTCCCTGGGATGGCATCAACCTGGTCATGGACTTGGCTGGGTTTTGTCCTTGACTCTTGGAACATCCTATGGGAGACCTGTGGCAATGTCCCCTGGGCTGGTGGAGCTGGGTTGTAGTGAGACACAGTGGTGGAGCTTCCCTGGCCCTGATATTCCCCGCTTTGTGTTTCAGATTGTTCTTCCGAAGACACTACCCCCTCAATACCGTCACCTTCTGTGACTTGGACCCCCAGGAACGAAAGTGAGTGCCCTAACCTGGGGGGACCATGTGACTCCCCAGCCCTTTCACTCCTTTAGCCTCCTGGGATGCTTGGAGCAGGGTGTTTGCTTGCTCTCTCCTCTGCTCTTGCAGAGAGCAGGAATGCAAGGTCCTCTTGGATACTGTGGTGCAGTGCCAGCTTCTGGTGACTTTTTGGTGTCTCCAGGCACCTTCATGCTGAGGGAGAGGTGCATCATTTTTCCATAAAGCCAAGCCTGTACAAAGACAGGCTGGCCTTCCAGCATTGGTGTGGTGGCCCCCATCATGGCCCTGTCTCTCTGTGGGGTGCAGGAGGACCATCTCTCACACCTTCTCTTCTCCTTGCAGGTGGACTAAAACTGATGGCAGTGGCCCAGCCAAGTAAGTACTTTCTGTGCTTCCCAGCAGATTCCTTCCAGCTGCTGTTGGGGTGGGTTCTGCCTGTGTTTGGGCATTGGCTGGGAGATGCCCTGTACAGGACATCCTGGCTGTGTTTGATATGGGCTCAGCTCCTCACTGCAGGAGTGTTTCACCCAAGCATGAGACCATAATCTTGGGGAGTCTGGATGCATCTTTTAGCCCCAAATTCCTGGTCAGAGCAGGCATGATTCTTGCTGAACTGACCAAACTGGAAACTCTCCCAGCATTGGGAGAGTTGGGGAGTCATTGGGAACCAGCTTATGGAGCAGAGCTGGGGTTATGCTGATGGCATGTCAGCTACTGGTCATCTCTTCCCTTTCTTCCTGTCCTGACCCATGGGAGCACAGAGCTGTTGGCTGAGTCCATTTGCAGGGGCCAGCTCCCACTAATTTTAGCCATTGTGTGAGCGAAGGGGTTTTTATTAGGATGTCCAGCTGCTGGGATATTTCCCCTCCCCAATTAGAAATGCCGTAGCCTGGGCCTGTCTCACATTCTGTTCCCCCTGTATTTATAACTTGAGTTTGCACATTCTCATGAAAAAAAAAAAAAAATAAGGGACATTTTATTCATCAGGGGAGAGACAGACAGAAATAACCAGATGGTCTCATTCAGCTTCCTGTGTCCTTGCATGGCCTTCATCTCTTAGAGGGTCTACCCCAATGGCCAGCCCATCTCACCTCTGGCTTCGAGGCCAAACCAAGTCAATGCTGTGATCATCTGGAAGGTCCCTTCCTTGGGACGGACTTGGGAAGGGTGGCAGAGATGTTCAGAGCAAGGGCAGTTGGGTCAAGAAATGATTTAAACTTGGCCTTCAAAGAAACTGCGGCAAGGAGGAGATGGGCCTTCATGCAGGCTGGTTTGGGATGTATCCCTCTGTGTTGTGAGAGATGGATGTTGAAGAGGGGAAGTGGGACAAAACCATGTTGGAGGAGGGTGGCGGTAATCTGTGCAGGAGCAATACTGAGGCTCTTGCCTTCTCCCCACACAGGCTCTTCGGCTTTGTGGCCAGGAAGCAAGGGAGCACCACAGACAACATCTGCCACCTCTTTGCTGAGCTGGACCCAGACCAGCCAGCTGCAGCCATCGTCAACTTTGTCTCCAGGGTCATGCTTGGCTCCGGCCAGAAGAGATGAGCCGGCACTGGCGGGTGATTCTTGAATTTTGGAGAAGGACTTGGAGCTGATCCGAGAAGGAGTGTGAGGAAGTGCATTGTGGGAGAGGGAAGTGAACTGGGGGGGGGAAAGGGTTGGAATTTTGGAGGAAAACAGCAAACAACAAAAAACCACCAACAAAACCCCTAAAAACTCAACACAAGCTAAACACACACGTAGAGGAACCAAAGCCACGCACCTACGAAAGAGAGCCACAGAGTCACGCCAGACAGGATGCATGTCCCATTGCAGGGAAGGTGACCAAAGCAAAGGCGGCAGTGAGGGGTGTGTTTCCAGCTTTCAGCATCACGGCCTCAAGTGGTGCCATCCATTTGGGACTGAATGTGGGACCATGACTGGTGTTTTCCATCTGGAAAAAAAGGCAACTGGCAAAACCCATGGAAGAAGCTTCATCCCAGCAGCTCCATCTGCTGTGTGTTTGAACTGACCCATAGGAGATAATGGCATGTACTGGGTCTATGGGGCACCAGAGGAGATGCTCTCAGAAACCCTCCCTTGTCCAGCTGCAGAGGAGGGTCCTCACTGGTCCCTGTGCTTCCCCTAAAACCTGCTCACGACCTGGTAACTTGCTGGGGGAATGGGGAAATTGGTCCTGAACCTCCAGTCCCTGGGGAAGTTGGCCATGGGCTGACCTTTGCTGACCCAGAGCCCAGCGCCAGTCACAGGTGAGCCCACTGTGAGCCCACCTGGAGAAGGGGGGTCACGCTGTTTCTCCACTTCCCCAGGGGTTCTTGTGCCCCCCAGCGCCTGGGAAAGGTGGATACTCCCCAGGAACCTGGAGGATGCAGAAAGTGGCCTCCTCTCCCATCTTCCCCTTTTCCCTCCCATCACTAGTCCTCTTTGACAGTTTTCTCCTGCAGCCTGTCACATTCTCTTAAAAAAAGCAAAACAGAAAGGAAAGGAATAGTTGTAATAATAATAATGATTATAATAATAGCGGATGCTGGCACAGGTGGGTTCCCTGTGCAAAGCAGCAGACCCGTGGCTACCCCTATCTAGCTCTTTGGAGACACGCAAGCGGTTTTTAAATTGCATGGACATTCAAGTTGCACGAAAGGCAAACGACTACAAGTAACTCAGGCGCTTTTTTTTCTCCTTTTGTTTTGGAGGCCACGTTAAAAAAAACAAAGAAAAAGAAGGAAGAAAAAAAAAAGTAAGGGACCTGCAGTGGCTGGGCAGCTTCGGCTCAGTGGGGAGGTAACAGGTCCTCTGAGAGCCACCCTGGTTGACGCATGTGTACCCCCTAAACCATCCAGTTCGAGGCTTTTGCCCCTGAAATGCACCATAGTTTTGCAGTGATTTCAGTGCTTTGGCTTTTCCCTTAGGTAGGTGAGGAGGGCAAGTTGGGTGGAGACAGGGGCAAAAGGCCCCTGTACCACTGCAGGGGAGAGATCATGGTGGGGGTGCAGCAGGTGGAGGTCCTGGCCCTATGGTGCTGGGGAGGGGGCAGAGGATGTTTCGGTCACATGTGCAGGTTTAGGGCAGGGGGAATGGTCCATCTGGAGCTGTAGGGTCATTGCTGAGCCCTCTGCTGCAAATATTCCCCCGAGAGATTTTTTGGGCAAAGTTTTCAGTGCAAAGTGGCCCAGATAGTCTTTTGGGGACAAAAATAAGACACATAGCACTGCAGTCCCCTGGAGAGCTTGTCTCCTGTGGACCACCCTTGCCTTGATAGCTATATTATATATACAAGCTATACTGACAAAATACTGTAAGCTAATGAAATTTTAAGGAGGAAAAAAAAAAGGTTAAATTTACGCTCCAAAAATATTTATTTTTGCCATATCGCTTTCTGCGCATCATATCTCCCCCACTATATCCCCCCCTTTCCCCTGCCCTGGGGAAACACCTGCATGTTAAAAGAAAATCCGGAGCAAGGCAAAATACAGATGGGGGAAGAGGCGGGGGCCCCTGTGTCGGGGTGGCTGTGTGACCGGTGCGTGTGTGCGGGGTGTGGGTGTGTGTGTGTGTGTGTGTGTGTAGGGGGGGGGAGTGAGCGGCGTGGGCGGCCGGACAGGGCTGCCAGGGCCTCAGGCTGTACTGATGTACTGAAGTGTGAAAGGAGGGGTAGCAAGGAGTTGGTTGTGAGATGGTGGTGGGACAGGAGGTTCTGGGAGGGGGCTTTCCCCCTCCCCGGCTCCCTGGCCGCACAGATGCAGAGATCTTTTAATTTTTGATATTTCCAAAAAGTGATTCCCTCCTTCTGCGAAATTCAAGCGAGACAAGAGACGATCTCACCCGTAATCTCCTCACCCTGCCATTCACCCATCAGAGAAAACACTGTGTTTATAGATATATAAAGATATATTTTTGAAAGCCTCTATTTTTCAGACTTGGTTTTCTCACTGCTAAGAAAAGAGATTATAATAATGTAATTTTATTTTAATCTGCTGCCTTGGAAACTGGTGCTTGGAACTCCTATTTCTCTTTATCTCCCCATACAAATGAAGCAGATCTAAGCACCCTGGAGATGTTGCATAGAAGCCAACCCCAGCAGATACCTGCCAATAGCATCACACTTGCTTCGGGCCCTGAGCCTCTCCCGGCTTCCCCACTAACCCACTAGCTGAAAATTTAGACTGTATCCAAATCTCAAACACTAACAAAATCATCTGATGATTGTATTATTTTTTTAACACACAGCTAATCACCTTCCAATGATGTAGCCGGGTGTTTATCAGCTCCCTTTAAAGGCACTTTTTTTCCCTTTCGCTCCTTTTTTAAAGGTTTTAAGGTGTAACAACCCTTTCTGTCCCCAGGAGAGACCGTCAGCAGCATTTAGGATTGCCCAGGTCCTCGGCTGGTGGGGACCTAGTGTTGATATTTTTTCCTTATGAAAGGGACAGAAAATACTCTTTGGGTTTTTTTTCCTTTTTTTTTTTTTTTTTTTTAAAGTGCAGTCATACCATTTGAGATTCAAGCTTGCACGAGTTAAGTCCAGCATATGTTTCGTTGTAATCACACTGCCGTTGTCATCAGCCGGATGGTATCTCTCTCTCGCTCACATACATACACACACACACACACACACACACAAACACACACATCCCTCCTTCCTGCACAAAGAACTGCATATATTCTTGCCAAAGATATCCTTAAAAACGCACTTTCCCCCATATATATATAGATAGATATATATTATTTTTTTTTGTGTGTGTGTAAATTTATTGTACGTGTCCTTTTTGTGTCAGTTTGTTCTTTGGAGAAGCCCGTCCTGCCTTTGCTGTTGATATTGCTGTCTATTGGGAAATGCTCCCTGGGGAGGTAATTTGCTGTCTGTCCTGCTCAGTGGCACCTGCAATGCACAAAATGTGGGGTTCCCATTCAGTGGGGCTGCCTCTGGCTCTGCCCCTGGGAACTATTTTGGGAGATGAACCATGTTATCAGCTACTGATGGGATGTACCATTGCATGGCCTTCACCAGCCCCTCATCACCGCTGGAGACAGCAGGGCTCATGGTTTTGAGCAGAGTTTGGGGTTGCTCTGAATGCAACATTTGCTGGCTGCCTCCTGGTCAAATTACACATGGAAAACAAACCAGGCAGGGAGAAAAACCCAACCCAGCCTCTGGGCATTGATTTTTCAGTGAATTCAACCGCCTGAACCAAAGCGCAAAGTAAATCCCCACCCAGCAGGTCGGGCAGGTAAAGAAACCAGTTGCCCAAAAACCCCAGACAACAGCATCAACAAAAGGCAACCCTTCCCATTGGAGCAGGCAGGATGATCAGACAGCAAAGGAGCCCGCAGGGGCTTGTTTCATTTTGTTCGTTTGTTTTGCAAATTGCGAGGTTGGTTTGGGGTTACTATTTTTTTTTTCTTTTCCTTAAAAAGGAAAAAAAAAAAGAAAGAAAAAAGGAAGCAATATGACGTTTCTGTTAGCGGATCCTGTGCCGCCCTGTTATGCGTGGGGTTTTTTTTGTTGTTGTTGTTGTTGTTGTTGTCTTTGTTACTTTGGGAATGTTACAGATTTATTTGCTAATCAGTGTTAACAAACAGTTTCAAACTTTTAGACTCGCCCATTTCTGTGTATTTATATAGATGGAAAAAAAACCATTATATTTTGTATCTTTATGCCCATAATGTTGTCGTGCGTGTAAGGATGGCTTCGGTCGCACCATGTCCGTGTGTGAATGTCACTCCGCTGTTGTCTTCCCATTGTACAGATGTCGGATTCTTTGCAGTTCATTGTATTGCTTTATAAAGTGGTAAAAACAACAAAAAAAGAACCAGTTATATAAAATATACTGTTGCTTGGAATGCCAGCTTGGTGTTTGGATTGCTGGAAGTGTATCTTGAAATTTAAGGGAGTACAGGAATAAATGCTCTGGGTTTTTTGCACAGGGGGAAAAAATTCCAAAACACAAACCCATATGAAAAGCTGGTGGGTGGTGTTTTCTCTGGGCTGTTGTTCCCCCTGTTCCTCGATGGCAGACTGGGGCCCCCGGACCGACGCCGGGCGGTGGGTGTGGGAAGAAGGAGGGGTTGTGCTGCTGCTTGTCAGCCTCCAGCCGCAGCTTGTGTTCACCAGATGCTGGCTAACCAGACAGCCCCCAAACTTCCGACATGGCTCCAGCTCCGGCTTGGGCTTTTGTTTACCAGCAGGGATCTCTCTGGCTTGCCCTGCAGCCACTGGGTGCTCTTCAAGTCCTATTGCTTTTTCCCAGGTTGCCTTTAGGTGCTGTCTGTCCAGCCTTGGGCAACCCTTTTGGGTCCATCTCCCACAAGGGAACAGGATAGGGTGATACTTGTGTGGGGTCTTTGCCTTTGCTGAGGTGGCAGTTTGGGCTCTGCTCCCATTAAATCCCACTCCCTATGCCTTTCAGAGCAATCCTGCTCCCTTGTGCGTGGCAAAACTTCCCCCAAAGTCTCAAGCCAGGCTTTTCCAGCATTTGCAGAGCATTTCCCAGCATCTGTCAGAGCACTCAGCCCCTGGCTCTCTGGCTTCTCTCCTTCCCCTCCTTGCTGAGTTGGTGGCCAAGACCCAGCCCCCTGGATGGATTGAGTTTAATTATACAAGAAATGTCAGCCAGAGCAGCGGCAGTTTCTCTGGCGCCAGCACTGCTGTGGCTCAGATCCTCAGAGTTTCTCCTGGGGGCCGGCAGCACTAAAAATACCTCCTGCCTTTCTCTAAAATAGCTGCAGGGCGAGGGGCGGATTGCGGGGGGACTGCTTGAGTGGGGACCCCGTGCTGTGGGGCTTGTGCCGGGAGGCAAAGGCAAGAGAGGTAAAAAAAGAAAGGGGCGGAGATGGAATGGTTTCTCTGAAATAGCTGTGGGGCTGTGGGTGGGCATCCAACCAACCAAGTGCCCTCCAAGCCAGGCTGCTCCACGGAACCTTGTGAAGTAGCTGGCATCTGCCAGCCTTGGCCTCAGTTGTTCCTCTACCTGCAGGCAAGACAGGACCTGCAGCCTCCTCGCCCTTTCTGACACTGCAGGGATGGTATTTTCTTTCCAGCTTCTCTTAGTTTTGTTTCTTCCCTGATTCCTACTGGAATCCCCAGGGCCCAGCACCAGCCACTTTCCCATTCCCGCTGTTCCTGCCTAGCTGGGATGGCCACTGCTGAGTATTCCTGGGCAGGGAGGAGAATCAGTGAGTGCCTGGCGAGGTGGTGCACACAGGCTATTTGTTGCAAGCCATAAACTGCCTCTCATTCCCACCCCCCGCCTTTTCTGCAGTTAATTCCCCATTTCCTTTCCAAAATTCCTCCGGAACTTCTGGTTTGTGTTTTTCCTCAACATGTTCTTATCTGCCACCCATTTCCCCTCGCCAGCTCTGACAGCACAGACTTTTCAGGGTCTCTCTCTTTGCAGATTGCTGCTGTACCCAGGCCAGGCTTGTGGTTCTGGCGTGACCATTGGGAAAAAAGGCAGGTCTCACCGGCTTCATGTTGCCCCTGTTGCATCTCCCCTCCTCTATCGAGTCCTCATGTTCAGGTTCCTAGATCAGTGTTTTTCTTGTTTCAGCCCCAGCTCTGGGGACCTGGGGCCATCCAGGGAGTGTTTCTTGTGGGGCTGTGAAAGGTGGCAAAGTTTCTCTCTCCTCTCTGCCTGCTGTTTCAAGAGAAAAGGATGGGTATGCTGCCAGACAGTCAGGAAACCCTGGGTTGAGAAACTGTGGTAGTGGGTTTGTTCCCCTCTCCCCCCATTATTTTTGGTTGACTAAACTAAGCAGCGCTCAGATCTGGAGCAAAACTAGGCTCATGGTGATGGGGATGGACGGGTTTCATCTCCCTTCACTTCTTTTATTCTATCCCAGGCTTCTCAGCAGTGGTGGGTAACCTTCAGAAGCATCCTCAAGGGAAACAAGAAAGTATGATACAATATGGCTTTTCCTGAGTATCATGTCTGGGCAAAGGCCAGGAACCAGACAAAAATTCCACAGGATGGGAAGGGTGGAGCAGACCTCATGTGGGCAAAAGCCACCCTGGGGCTGGTGTTACCTGTGCTCATGCTATGCCCTTGGGAGCAGAAATGTCTCCTTGTGAGCTTCAAACCCTGCTGTGGTGTCCAGGATGCTGCTGCTGAGTTACTGGTTCCCTGGGTGGCTCAGCCACTGCAATAGGGACACTGACACCGACTGATAGAAAGGCAAAGGGCCCCTTGCCCAACTGTCTGGGGTTCCTATGGCCACACAGATGGGGGCTGAGCAGCACCAGACCAGGAAGAGGGCTGCCATCCAAACCAGCAGGGCCTGGAGAAGTCCATCATAAGAAAAGGAGGTAAGAAAAGACAGCCCAGAAATGACTCTGGGGGCATCATCATCATCCCAGGGCGATGCTACTGCTCAGAGAAGGGCATCAACATGCAGCCTGTGGTGCAGGAATTACCCACTCTCCACGGCTGTGGACGTGAAAAGGCAACAGAAAGGAATTTGGAAGAAAGAGGGACAAAGAAGAAAGGAAGTGAGAGTGACACTCGGGAATGGTTGATCTGGAGAGGGAAAGAAGACAAAACCCTCTATGTGATGGAGGGAGGGAGGGAGGGAGGGAGGGAGGAGAGGGGCTGGGCTGGTCTATCTTCAGAGCAGAGTGATTGGAGAAGGGTGATGGGTAGGACTGGGCTGTGCTTCTGCTTTGTGAGGTTCTGGCTCCATCTACAGGGATGTGTCTCCAAGTGATGGAGGCCTTGGACTGCTGCATGCCCAAGGCCGGGCAGGAGGTGATGGCTCCTCGCCAGCAGCCAGCTTCTTCTGTGACTCCTCTCCTAAGCACGCCTCTGAATTGTGCTCCTGCTGCTCTGCTCTTATCTCACCTGTACAAACCCCGGACACATGGGTTTGTATAGGTGAGATAAGGAGATGTCCTGAGATGGAGAGATGCTCAGAGGCAGATGGGTTTGTACATCTCTGAGATAAAAGGGCTGGGAAGCCAGCCCGGTGGCTGCAGGATGCAAATGCAGTCAGGGCACTTTGAGCTGGGTGCAGAGCACTCACTCCCAGCACTGCTGGTCCCAGACTTGTGTGCTTTGCACAGCCTCTGCCAGAGCCTGCTTGCCTTTCACAAGAGTGCAGCCCAAAGACTGTCCCTGTGCAGGGCTTCAGAGCCAGCAACTTTTCCCACCCCATAGCAGTACCATGCAGCCTTGGCTCCCATAGAACCATGTAGTCCAAGCAAATCAGACAGGCAGCCTAATTCAAAAGCTTAGATGAGTCAAAGAAGCACTTGACAGGTCTCTTCTCCCTGGTTAGTTGATGCTCACCATGTCCAGTGGCATTCCCAGAGAAGGGCAATGAAGCTGGTGAAAGGTCTGGAGCACAAGTCCTAGGAGGAGCAGCTGAGGGAGCTGGGGATCTTTAGCCTGGAGATAGGAGGCTGAGGGAGGACCTTATCGTTCTCTGCAACTACCAGAAAGGAGGTTATAGCCAGGTGGGGAGAAATCTCCTTCCCAGTTACAAGGGATAGGACAAGAGGAGATGGCCTCTAGTTGCCCCAGGGGAAGTTTAGATTGGATGTTGTGGAAAATTTCCTCACCAAAACGGTGGTCAGGCATTGGAAAGGCAGCCCAGAGCAGTGGCTGAGTCACCATCCAATGAGATATTTAAAAGGTGTGTAGATATGGCAGTTAGGGATATGGTTATGTGGTGGACTTGGCAGTTCTGGGTTAATGATTGGACTCAATGATCTAAGGATTTTAGGATCTTAGGATCATTTAGGATCCAACCTAAATGATTCTATGATTTTATGTCATTGTCCTTCCTTGGATGCCCCTTGTGCTGGCAGTTTTAGGCAGACATGAAGTAGTGACAAAGAAGAGTCCAGGTGGTCCCAACATGCTACAGCCAGGCAAAAGAAAGCAAAGAGAGTCATGCAGGGATGTGAAACAATTTGTTCACAATCTCTGTGCCCCAGCACAGGACAAGAGTTGTTTTCTAACATGCTCAGTGGTTCTTCATTTACCACCTCATTAATGCTCTGCCTCATGTCTGCTTTCAGCTACCTCACAGACGGCCTCGAGCTGGCTGTACCCACATGTTCTTGGAACTGTCTGCCTCCTCATGCCTTGATGGTCACAGGGTGAGTCACACCCTCTTGCCTCTTGGCTGCCAACCCAAATTTGCCCTGTTCCTTTGCTTTAACCTCCCATCCTTACACAGAGCTCAGGCAGAAACAGGCATGAAGTTCATCTCCAGTCAAAACCAATCCTTTCTCACACATCACATCACCTGGGGCTAGGGGTATCACCGTGTCTTAATGACAGCTGTTCCCAGCAGAAGTTTCCCAGTCGAAGGCAGGGAAGAGAGCATTCAGTCACAAAATGGGAGTTATCCTTTTGGATTCCAGGCTCTCTCCTCTCCATGTCTGGGCCTGCCAGAGTGAAAGCACAGAGGAATGTGCCTCTGTCCTGATGACACTGTGACAGCTGTGTGGCTTTAGCATGGGGCATCTTTCTACTGGTGGTGACAAGGGGTCCTGCTCTAAGCTTTCCTGCCTGTGTCAGGGCAACAAACGTGTGCAGTTTGTGATGGTGCTGGACAGCTGGAAGAGTGCATGTGTGAAACACACACAAGTGTGCTCACATGCATGTGCATTCACAACAGGAAAAAACCCACCCTTCTGATCTCTTTTCCCTCATCCCTCCTAATCCCAAGATACAGTGCTATCTCCATCTCCCATGTACCTCTCCTTTCTCTCCTCAAAAAAAAAGAAAAAAAAAAAAAAAAAAAAAAGAAAAGAGAGAGAGAGAGAAGGAAAAGAGAGGAAGTAAGAAGCAAGCAAGAAAGCAAGAGTGCGGGGGAGGAATGAAATATTTGCAAGCTCATTGTTTTAAGCCTCCAACAACTGGATAAAACAAGCCACCAGTGAGCAGCTTCTCATGACTGCGCACAGTGCCCTTGCCAGAAGATCCAGGCTCTAATGAAAACAGCATGTGGGAGGGGACATTGTGTTGAATCAAAGCAGAGTGCAGCAGCGACCTCGGCCGTGCTATAGTGCAGCTCTACTGGGATGCACTGCACTCACTCAAGAGGGCTGTGGGGGAGAGAAGAGTGGTTTATTGCTGAGGCACCTCGTTGTCTTGGCTGTCTGTGGGGCAGCTGTGTGAGAGCACTCTCCTAATTAGGAGATGCTTAGCAAACGCCTTGGGCTTTGCTGAGATCTCTGTTTTTCCAGTGCTGCTGGGTATCTTTGTTGAATCAATCTTGCCTGTTCCTCCAGCTGGGAGAGCAGGGGGAAAACACTCACCCACTAGCCTCGGGGTAATCTTGAAAGGCTTCTGCTCTTGTGGGCTCCCTCTCTGGGCCTGGATTTTGCAAGTGCACTAGGTTGAAAAGGGCAAAACCAAGGAGGAAAGCCTGGGTGGAATGGGAGAAAATAGTTATGGTTATTCTCCTTTTGAGACAGCTTGGATTGATCTCAGGACATGAGGAGGGTCTCTATGGTCCCTCTAGGGTTTTACTGTGGTACTTTTCAGGGTCCCTAGGAGATGCCTCACTTGTGCTCACTCAGGGTGGGAGGGAAAAAATGAGTCCCTGTGGACAATTTGCTTAATGCTGGTTTTAGAGACCTTTTAATGTATGTTCTCAGCCCTTGTTTCTGGCACTTCAGGGAAGATGCTCCTCTCGCTCCTCAGCTGGGGAAATGGCGCTCAGGGGCCACTGGGACCCTCCACAGCTGTGAGAAGAGGCTTTTTGTGGAGGCAGCGGTCTCCCTGGGAGCACCGGAAAGGTTTGTAGGACATGCCTGGGATATCTGAGACATGTGGAGTAGCCAAGCTGACATTTTGGCAGAGTGCCGCTCAGTAAGACGTGAGGAGAAGCAGGAACCTGTGCCAAGGTCCTATTTTAAAGCAGCCCCCTTGAAATCTTTGATATGGATAGCGCTGGAGATAGGGTTTCATACGTCTTTATAGCTCACACTTCCACGTGAGAGAAACCTTAGCCTTGCTCCGTCAGGCTGTTCTCTGCCTCAGCCAAGCAAGGGCTGTCCTTCATTCCCAAGGACCCCCAGCTCCAGCCTCAGCCCCTCAGAGAGAGATCCTAAATACCTTCCAGACAGGAGAAAATGTTTGGCTGTGAGGCTTCTCGGAGCTCTGGTGCTCATTCCTGGCTTCCCTCCTCTTCACACTGCTGAGAGCGAGGGAGACACCCCTCCTGAGACGAGTCAGAAACTGCTGCATGAGGGAAAGAAAAATGTACAGAGCAAGGGGTGTGAACTTAGGGACCCTAAATATAATCCTCCTGGTCTCACAAGCCCCCTGCGAAGTCAGCATCCTGTTGTCCCATTTCTGTTCTCCCTCTCAACCTCTTTGTAACCAAATGACCTCTCAGAGCCACTAGTCCTTGGGGAACATCTGTGGTGGAGATGCTGAAGGGTTTGGTTACACAAAACCCAAGATGATACTGGAAATCTGAGCTTTTGTGGCTGCTTTTCTCTGGTCTCCCAGATGCTCTCCCACCCTTTTCGGTTTCTCCAGTTCTGTGGGACTTTTTACAATTCAGAGACGGAACCCATGCGCGCAGAAGGTGGTGGGTGTGCTCTGAACGCAGGCTCCTTCCCCGCTCCTCCTTGCCAGCACTGTGGGCTCACACCACTAGAGGTCGGCCAGTCCCCACCGATGGGATCGCTGGAAGCGGGAGAAGGGAGCCGCAACCCAGAGATGACTGCAAACAGCTTGGCTAATGGAGCTTTGTGTGTGTGCGTGTCTTTGTGACAAACACTTCCTCTCCTGTAGGCATTTCTTCCGGCCCGGGACCAGCTTTCCAGGCTTGGTGCTGCTCCTCTTATATATTGGTGTATTTATTTGACACACTAGGAAAAAAGTCAGGTCTTTAGGGACAGGAGCGGGCTGGAATAGCCAGAGTGGCAGATTTCCTGGGGAAAAAAAAAAAAAAAAAGCAGTCAGCTGGTCACACAGAGCTCTGGCAGCCTCAGAGGCAGCCCAGCCATCGTAAATACAAAGACTGTTGCCCCCAGCCTCATGGAAAAGGGTGTGCTCCTCCATTGTCCAGTGACTGCAGGAGCTCAGGACCTGGCCATGCTCCCAGGACAATTTTGTTGAGCATGAAACTCTTATAACCACCGTCTCTGGGTCCCACCTCCTGTCAGTGCGATTAGGATTAGGAATTCAGAGCAGGGGAACAGCCAGGGGCTCTAATGAAGATCCAGCTCCTCCTTTGCTCAGTTCTATGGAGCATCTATATGTAATATTTGTAGTCCTTATCCAGTTCTACAAAACTGTGAACAGGCAGCAACAGGTTTGTTGTGAATGTTGCATTAACTGGAAAATGAAGGAGGGGAACTTTGCTACATCAACTACTCCCTGAAACCATCTTTTGTACTACCCTCCTCATCCTCCTGTCTAGCTGGCTCATGTGACCCCAGCTCTTTTTCTTGGCACTTTATCTAAATAACATGTGAGACATGACCAGCAGGGCTGCACTGCTCTGTTGGAACCAGAAATTTAAGTACAATGAGGCAGAAAACACCAGCAAGAGTGCAAGTGACTTCTTGGGCCAGCACCCAGCCACCTTCCAACCTGGATGGAGACAGGCTACTGCCACAGGCAGCCTAGACCCACACTGCTTTATGTGAACACCACAATGATCTTCCTCACCAGTTCTTAAAATTAAAGATCTCTCTCCCCTTTATAGAACATTTTACCCCCAACTGTCTGCACAGGAGCTTTCCTATACTGTTTGCCCACAGTTAGACTCAGTTTAAAGAATCTGGTTTTACTTTTGTTTCTCTATAGGCTGCTTGTTTGGTTGCATGTCTGGGGTTGTATCTACTAGTGTCATAGGTTTCTCAGTGGCCTTGCAGGATGCTATACTCCAGCAGTGTTGATGAGCCACAGTTCCAGGATTTTTCACCAGATTTTCAGGTCTCAGGAAGTTTTTGGAAGGGGGATGTAGTTCCCTTATTTACCTGTCTAAGTTTTAGGTCACTGCATGACTGAACCACTAGGAGGATGTGACTCAGCCTCCCTCAGCCACAATGATTCCCTCCCTTAATGCTTCTCAGATGTCTCTCCTTTAGGAGAATAGCTTGGTACCCAGTTTGATGCATGGCTCAGACAGGCTGATCCCTGTCCAGTGCTTCCAAGAAGTCAGCAATCCAGAGGCTTCCTCCAGTTGCTGGGCATTCAGTCTTGCCAAGCCTTCTCCGAAGAGATGGTGATGACACAGTTCACTTCACTGAAGGGGAGAAGCCAGCCTAGTTCCAAATGTCATCTGTGCTAGCCACAGGGAAGTGGGTGAAAGAAACTGCAAAGCACTGGAAAATTGGACCTCTCCCCTTGTCATTACTGTCCCAGAAGTGGAGGGAATCTCAGGGGATGGAAGTCAACATTCTGCTGCTGGACTTGGCTCTTAACTTCCACAGGGGCTGAGCCTTAGCTGGTTTGAACTCAGTATCTCAATTCTTCCATTTGTTACCTAAACCAGGCCAATGTTTGTCATTTTTGGAAACGCATTTCATATAATCATAACTCCATGGTACAAAGAAAAAATACATTAAACAAATACCAGCATGTTTTGTGACACAAAAACCAGATACACTATATGGAAAATATAACCTCCTTCCATCTGGAAATGGCTTGGGATTATCTACTTTTTCTTGTAACTAATTTTCTGTGTGTGTCTACTTTGAGAGTGATTTACTGCAAACATCTCTGAGTTTTTTTGCTGTATTGATTCATAAGAAATCCTTTCACAATGAAGTCACATTTTCCATGCACCAAAAAAAAAAGTCAGATAGAAAATGAAGAATATTATTGTAACAGGAAAATGGTTAGGACAAAGAAAGCTTATAATTTTGTAAACAGAGGTTGGGAGGAGGCTTTTGGGATTGAGTTTCTGGGCAGTGATTCAGAGGGTTTTTCTTTTCTTATTCTAAAGACTCTACTGGCAAGATCTACAGCCCTGAAAAAAACCCCAAAAACATAAACAATTGTCCCCTCCGACTCGAGTTTGATAGCTTAATTAGCAGTACTGAGAATTTGATGAAGGATGTGCTGAGGAACCTTGGCCATCTTGGAGAAGTGTTACAAACTTAGAGGTCTTGTCTCACCACTCCCAGTTTGCCACTGGGGATTTAGATACTGTCTTCTACTTTTGTAGAATGTTTAAGTGACCAAAGCCAAAGGATTTCGTGCTGCAGACAGGATGGTGTCACCCATCCTGGGGGGGCAAAGAGGAGGCGAGGAGAGTGTGTTCCAACTAAAATGAAAGTTTTTGGTTAAAATCCATTGGGGAGAAAAAAGGACAACAATCTCTTTCCCCTCCCATTAGTCACAGTGAGTAACTGGGAGAAGGGAGTGATGGTAGTGGAAAGGAATGACATTTGGCTAAGAAAACCAGCTGATGTTATTTACAAACACTTAGCAAAGCAGGTGATTACTGATGTTTTGCTTGTTTAAGCCATTCTTCTCTTTTGGATAACCCAACATTTTTTTGTGGAACAATCGGGAAAAATATGCAGGAAATTGTGAAATTTTTTTCTGCTATTTTTGTCTGTTTCTACAATTGCCAGTGATGACCAATTTGGTTTCTAAACAACTGCCACTCTGCTTATTGGGAAGGCATGTGTGGAATGACTCCTCCTGAGGGAACCATTCTGTTCTGCCTGTGAATCTTCACTTCAATGCATTTTGGCAACAGGGAATGGAGAGAGAGAGAGAAACTGGCAAACAGCTTCTGGGCAGCTCCACACAGCTCACCTGGAATTAATTTTCAAGAGACCCATCTTCATCTGATGTAAATCAGTGCAGCTCTGTCACATTTGCTTGGTTGGGTCTTTTCCAGAAGTCTTGTGTCAATGAAGGCAAAAGGTTTACATGTCAGAGGCAGCCTCTATGTCCCAGTGTCCTGCCTTTACCCCCTGAAGCTGTGTCCTCCAGGATGGCTGGAGATGCTTCTGAGTTCTAAGCATCTATTTCAAACTTCTACACCAGTGTGTAGAGTACTTGTAGGGTGACACTTGTAGGGTGACAAATACTTTGCTGGGAGATTTTATTTGTCTGCTTGGGCAGAACCAGGGAAATTCCTTTCTGGGGAATATGGCCCTTCTGGGTTCATTGCCAGTGACACATTTGAAGCTGCTGATCTGGGGCCTTCTAAACTCTGGCTCTCGTTTCACAGCTTTTGTGAGCTGTCTTAGAAAAGTCTCCAACCCTCTTGTCCAGGTTCACCACCTCCTTTCCCAGCTGTAAAAATAACCCAGGGTGGGATGGAGAGCTACACCCTCTCCCCTTCCCATGGACATCAGCAGATGTCGTGATGGATGGTGTAAGTCAGCTTTGTGGAGGTGTCATGGAATTTGGCTGCAGAAGGAACTTGGTTATTTCTGTCATTCATCAGTGCTGTGATTGCTGCCTGACAACTGGCAAAATCAGCTCATTTTATTCAACCAACACTGAAACTCAAGATCTCTCCCTGAGCTCTGCTTGGATGTCCTTCCAACAGTCTGCATGCCCCTGTTCTGCAGACGGCTCCAGCCACCCAGGCATGGCCAGTAAGCAAGATTTCAAACTGATGATGAGGTTTAGTTCTGACCTAGGTAGACGTAGGGACAATTTGCCTCAGATCAGTTTGGAAAAATTCAGAAATCAAATTATTCCTTGTGTTTTGCCTCCCTTCCTGCATCTGCAGGGAGGATATTTGTTGCTGTCAGCTGTGATCCAGTAGGATGAAAGTATTTCTGACCGGAGAAAGACTTGGACCAATAGAAGTAAAAGTCCCACATCCATGTGTTCTTGGACCATGTGTCTGCTGTTAAACTACAGAGCAGCAATGGGGATTCACCCCAGGCACCAGCGAGCTCTTGAAGTCACTGGTCATTTGGAAATATGGGACAGAGAGAGTTCCCTACACATTTGGGTTGACTCTGAGAACAATTTTCTCTAAAATTTCCTCTACTTTCCTGTGCTATTTTTCTGATCTTCCCAGATGTGCAGGCAGGAATGAGAAAGAATATCTCAAGAGTGAGACACAGGGGACAGGTTCCATGTCATAGCATCATTTTATCTTCCTTGGAAGACTCTTTGGGTTAATCTGGGGTCTCCCTCTTTCATTTCCAGTGCAGTGCATGCTCAGGAAGAGGATTGGAAATCCTGAACTGTGGTAGGAGCAATAAGTTTCTTCTAGCATCAATCTCATTGCGAGCTGCAAGATGAAACAGTACTTCCCATGGTCACTTGTCAAGACTCTCGAGACAGATTCTTGTCAGATTTCTCTGCCCTGCTCATCCATCTCATATCACAGTTGATACACCTGATTTTGACTTGACGAGACAGTTGTAGTTGTGGTGGGCAGTCTATCAGAGAACTTGGGGAAGCTGCCTAAATCCTGTGGCAATCTTCATGGCTTTCACTCTTCAGCTCCTTTTCCAGTTGTACTCCCTCTCCCTGCCATGGGCAAGTTTCAACATCCCACCCTAGTCCCAGACAGAGCACTGAACAAAGCACAGTGTTGCAAGGGTTTACAGTTCCTCAGCTCATCCCAGCACCTCAGCATCTTTCACTTTGTGCATCCTTGGAAATGGTGATATTTTGCTCTGTGAGACCAGGCTGCCTAGCCCAATTCCCAAAGCTTGTAGTCTCAAGTTCCAAGCACCAAGGGATCCTTGCCCCTTCTCCTGCCATCACTTGTGGTCAGCACCCAGGGTTTTGAGAGAGGGATAGAAATACCATAATGCATAGAAATGAGCAGCACGATAATATCAGAATAGGGAAATCCTCTGATGATGCATCTTGTGCCCAGGATAGTGGTTTGAAAAAGGTTCGTCAACTTTGGATGGTTTTCAGGGTCTGAACAGCTAATAACATCCCTGTTCATGTCAGAAGATGTGTCTTTTGGTGGATGTGACAGGAAATGTGTGTTTGTGATCAGAGCACTTCCTCCTAATTGCCCTGACTCTATCCATGACCCCATCTAGGCTTGAGCCACCCACTGAACTTCATTATTTTCTCAAGTATCTCCTTGTTTCAGCTGCCTTCAGCTCCAAAAAATGGGGCTGCTTGAGCAGTGTGGTTTCTTTGACTGCATGGCAAGGGCTTAAATGACCTGACAGTAAGCAATGAAGTGAGGTTTCAGTTGTGCTGTCCTTTATTGACACAAGGTTGGGGTGGAGGAAGATGAGTGCTCCTGTGCAAGCTGGGTAGTTTTGCCAAAGCTGCATGTGCATCCCAGTTGTAAAGATCTGATGGACTTTGCTTTCTGAAATGGTTCACTTTTAATTTCCCAGTCCTTCCAGCCCTCTCCCTCTGTTTCCCATCCCACCGTGTGCCTGTCAGTCTCACTGTCTGCACAGATGTTTCTGGGCATCTGAGCAAGCAGTGTGTTCTTGCCTGCAAAATGCAGCCCCACAGCTGTGTTGAGAAGAGCTGAGTGTATGACAGTGCCTGACCAGGGGATTTCTCCCTGTGCTGAACCACATTTCAAAGACAGACCCTTCTCCTGACCTGGGGTAGGACTGAGCTGGGCAAAACCATTCAGATATGAGGGATTTGCACAGGTGAAAGTGAGAACCTTCAGGCCCTGGACACAAAAATGTCTCTTCTCCTGAAACTGAAAATGCCAACCTACATGACATCAGATTGATGTTCTTGAGCTTCCCCCAGGAGAGGATCTAAGTAAGCAATCAT
This sequence comes from Vidua macroura, assembly GCF_024509145.1. Classification (NCBI taxonomy): domain Eukaryota; kingdom Metazoa; phylum Chordata; class Aves; order Passeriformes; family Viduidae; genus Vidua; species Vidua macroura. The sequence goes on from NC_071577.1 coordinate 25,561,647, forward strand.
GAGAGATTTTGCTAGGGCTTCAGTGGGACCAGGATTTCACTGACATTGAAAGCCTCATTCTGCCAGCACTGCTTTGTGTTTCCTCCCCCAAGCACTTCTGTGTTCCTTTCTCTTGAGCACAGTTCCTGCCCTTTACCTAAGCCTAGGGGCCATTGCTAGTGTGTGTTGTGTCATTAAGCATTAGCACATTTGCTGAAATGTGTCAAATATATTTTTGGAGGTCTTAATTAATTCAGGCCTGATTTTGACTCTAGACACAAACTCCCAGTCACCTGCAGAAAGCCCTGAAAACAAGACATGGAAGAATGAGCTCCTTACAAGAGGATCTCTTGGACACTGAGATGTGTCCTTAACCCTCTAACCCCCCTGAAGGTAGCAGCTGTGTTCAGGGAGGAGGAGTACGCAGAATCTGCACTCCTGCAGCCAATATTGGGGGAAATGGCAGCAACTGCATTGGGAGATTTCATTCTCCTCTGGGGATGCTTGAGATGGTGGAGATAGCATGTTCTTATGACCTCTTTGCTTTCAGACCCCATCTCCACACAGGGGGAAGTGGAACCTGCTGGCCCTCAGATGCAGAGAGGGGCACTCTAGCCAAGGAGCACCCAGGAAGATGGCATTGCCATGGGCTGGGGAATGTCTCCCAGGAGCAGATGACTTTTAAAAAAAAATAAAGTCAACCAAAATCCTATGTGTTGGAGGAGGAAAGCAGAGAAGTCCCTCAGCTGTTGAAATTGCCTTGTCAGCATCTGTGAGCTGTTGGCTGGCTTGCTGGCTCTGACAAAAATTGATGGGGACCATGTGGCAGTCAACACGGGAGAGGGTGGGAGGGTGCCAAGTTTTCCTACGTATATGTGTGTGTATATATGTGAGTGTGTGTTTATTATCCCATCTCTTCTGCAGTTGCCTGTGTGACTCGTGCCAGCAAGCTGTGGAGATGTGGCCTTTCCCTGGAATGAGGAATGCGTCAAGGAAAGTGTGGTTGCATATACTTCTGAACATATGGAGGCCCTGGAGTCACGCCACACGGTTTGCCACTAATTGAAATAGGCTGACTAACCTCTTATTGTGGCCACCAGGAGCAACCCTGGGGAGGGGCTGGCAGAGGGGGAGGGGAGTGCTGTGCATGGGAACAATACAGCTCCCAAAGCATGACTGGGAGAAACAAATATCTCCCCCTTCTCCTCCACTCTTCCAGTATGGAGAGAGGAAGCTGCAGGTATACAGTGAGCAGGTTATCTGCACATAGCAAAAGCAGCACAGACACAGATAACTTCTGGCTGCTCCTATACAGCTGAATTTCCAGGTATGCTCATGTATGGGCAAATGCAGACTGTCCTCCTTGCACCCACACGATGTCCAAAGTGAGCTTGCAAGAATAAGCTGGGTCTAGGCTGAGGGACTTCTAAACTCCAGTGGTGTGGAAGAAGAGTGCTTGTCTCTTCCTCCAGGTACTCTTCCTTCAGATTGCAATGCACCTGAGCATTTTTCATCACTGCACTTTTCTTAAACAGCTTTCTGCTGCTAGATTCTTCCTCCAGATGCTCACATGGCTCCTGAGTGCTCATACACATCCAGGCTGAGATGGTCCAGTGGCTGTTAGAAGGGCACCTGCTTTGTTTTTTGCATGTATTACAAGAGGTGGCATTTGAAGTGGTGGAGGTTTAGCATCACCTGTCCTTGGGTCGTACTGGTGATGTGAAATCTTGATGTGAAGACAGCCAGAGATAAATACCTCTGTATATTTTAACCCAGATGTCTCTGGATTGCCCTGGATCCAGCATCACACTCTGTTCACTTTTTTCCTAGCTATGGAGTGGAATACCTGCTTGAACAGCTGTTACCATCTCCTGACTGCAGACTTCTTGTAAAAGTGTCTTGCCCCTCAGCCCTCAGAGGTTCAGTCTACATTTCTTGGCCATGAGGGGACCTGGGTATGCCATTGGGGAAAAGTCTTCCAGGTTTAGGTGGTATGTCGAGCACAGTGAAAGACACAGCTCACATCACCCGTACTTCTTTTTAACTATATTGGCAGGGGAATCCCTACCAGCTTCTCTGATCTTTTCCCCCATGGCTTGTGTTCGTTTCAGAAGAATTTTGTCTGTCCTTCAGGAACAACTGTGGGAAAACATGGATGAGAGGACTATCAGCACCCTTGTGATTTTGTCAGATCCATTGCTTCAAAGCTCTTATGAATACCTCAGCCAGCTAAGTCTGTCCAGGTTCAAAGCACCTCCAAACCCAAGTCCAGGATTTTTTTCCTGTAGAAATGGAATAGAGAAAGTAAGCTAAAATTTAGGAGGATAAAGCTAAAATTGCAGTGAGGAGATAACATGCAAAGAAGCAAAGAAAGATATAAGGTTTTCTAGAAACAAAATTCACAAGAACATAGGGAACTTACTTAGGGAATTTTCAGCAATAAAGTGGGATGCCACTGTTACCACTGTTATTAAAGGAAAATAGAACTTAAAAAAACAATTAAGACAAAAAATGTTTACAAGATATCATCAAGAATACATTGCACTTGTGTAATCAATTTTTCAAATGGGAGCAATCATAAAATGTCCCTCATTTTGTTAATTGTTTGGGTCTAAAGGGAAATAATATGCAATATGCTTTTCTACTTTATTTATAGTTTTCATAACAGGCTAAATGAGTCTTTTCTTTGAGTTGTTCTAGGAATTTGTTTAACTGGTTTTGAGGTGTAATGTTGCGAGAATACTTTAACAAAGGTTCAGAGGGTTTTCTGAAATGGATCTTCAGGCTGATCCATTCATAATCATGCACTCTGGATGGGCCCAGAATATCTCAGGGTACCTCACTGCCTGTGGTGTGAATCTGTACTTTATAGTTCCTTAAATCCATTTTCCTAGGGCTGCTGAATCTTGGGTAGATCTCTGACTTTCTGCTTTTGTATATCAACATAAGAAGTTAAGTTTGACAATGCCTTTAAATGGAAATGAGCATGTAAACACTATTACAAATATGTATGTTAGGAGGCAGCTGAAGGCTCATACATGGCTATAATAATCTTAATTGGATCTCCATGTCCCAGAGATCTAAAAGACGAGAGACAGCAGCTGGACAATGGGTAAATAGAAAGGGGGAGGTCACAGAATACATGTGACCAATAAATGTGACAGGAGATGTGCAATTCCCAGCTGGCCAGGGACAGTGACCACAACTTGCCGTCTGTTCACAGCTAACCCCACACTACACCACTGACAGCACATGCTGACAGAGCATCTTTCCCAACTGAAATCTTTAGATGATAAAAAAACCAAAAAAACACACACAAAAAAAAAAAAAACAAACCACCAAAAACAAACAAACAAACAAAAAAACCACAAAAAACCCACAAAACAAAGAAAACGAGTATCTCACCATCCTCCCCTCTCTTTCCTGCATATTCCTCCCCACATATTTGTGCCAGGTCCAGAAGGAGATCAGGGAAGGAAAAGGCTTTTTGTGCCTGGCATAGCTGGGCAAGGAAGCCCAGGATAAAGTAGCAGAGGTGGCATTCCAGACGTTAATACATGCAGAGTATCGGGTGTGTGATGGGGTGCAGCAGGTGGGACTGATTAATGCTCACTGGGTACGGCTACGCGCTAACTCTGGTGGATCTCCTCTTGCATCAGCCTCTGGAGTGAAAACTGCAGACACCTGTCCTCCAAACCAGTGATGTGACCAGTGAAAAGAGGGGTGTTGGGAAGGGGAGAAGACTGAGGCCATTTTAAAAACAAGCAAAGAATTCTGTTTGGCATAAGTGCTCTGGTACCTCCCCAGGCATGTGGTGGTGCCAGGTGCTACCAGGAGAGCAGTGCTTTAGTGTTCCTGTGTTAGCACCAGCTACAGAAATTGACACCAGTGCTGATCCCTTGGGCACTGGCGTTTGCAGCTTCCATTCACTTCCTGTGTTTCCTTCCTCACTATCCAGAACACAGTCTATACCAACGAGCACACACATATGTGCTTGTGTCAGGACATTCTGTCCTGACCTGAATAGTATGATAAAGGGGGCAAGGACACCCATTTATGGAAAACTTGAAGCCTAAAGTTGTCCTAAACCATTGTGTGAATGGGAAAACTGAGGAAGTGTTGTTTCTAATGCAACTTTAAGGTGAGCATCTCTGTGGATTCTCTTAAGCCCTGTAAAGAGTTGAGCTCATGCAGCAGTAGGTGTTTTTATTAGAACTATACTTTTCTCTTTTTTTTCTTCCACTTGGTCAATCATTTCCATAAAACTCAGAGGAAGCTTCTATTTTGGAGACTTATACTCCTCTGTTATATTTTCTTAAAACTGACCTGTGAGTTAAAAAGCTATTAGGAAGGACCCAGACAAATGTATTGGCAGACTAAAAGACAATGTGATCTCACATGCCTGGTTTCCTAAGTAAACCTGTCTAAAACCCCCAAGGATCATTAGTACATCATCTGTTACTTCCATCAGCATTTTTTGAATGCAGGAGTGTGATTTCTCCCAGAGCAGATGGGACCTGGCATCTTGTTAGAAAGATTTCTTTGTTGTGATCTGTGCAATATTTGTTCATCCCAAGGGAAACAGTGAACAGGAAAGGTAGCTCTATTTTCCACATGTCCAACTACTCTGAAACCAATGACATGGTCAGCTGAGGTGGCTTGCAGACCCAGCCTGCTTGAAAACTTCAGCTCACCACAGGCCCTCTGGCTCTGTGATAGCTCAGCAGCCACAGAGCATGTTTCTTTGGGTGTTGTGACAGCAATGGGCCAGCCCTCTGGCTCTCTGTTCTGTCTGGAGATTTCCCCATCAGGCTTATTTTTGAGCTCTGTGGGTATCTTTGCAGGAAAAGTCCCTGCAGAAATGGTACAACAAGTGGCAGAGGTAAGGCTGGCTGACAGGTGCTCCTGTAGGGAACTTCAGTTGCTTTGGATGCAACTCCAAGAGAAAACCATGTCCAAGATCTCTGAGATGTTAGGCTGCATTAACATCTCTCAATCTCTCTCAAAGCAGGGGGTTCACAGTGTTCCAGCCCAGAGTAAGCTGCTTCCCACTGATCTCAATGGGAACCAGAGTAGTGCCTGTCACATAAAACACACAAGGAGGCCCAATAGTGGCAAAAAATTGAAACGAAAATATTTCCAATGGCTTTCGCTGAGGTTTGAGCTGTGTTGTGGGCAAAACTTGTTTCTGATTTTCTGACTGTTTTTATCCCTGCCTGATGAGCACATTACATAGCAAAGCCAAATCCTTAGCCCTCTGGCCTCATACGTCTCCTCTTCACCTCTTGTTTCTTCATACGCAGATCTCCTCAGTTCCCAGCCAAAGCACACCCTGATCCAAACTCGCTCAGGAGGTACTTTCTGCCAGAAACTTCCCCTGGGAGATTTAAGAAACAAACAAACTAACCAAGCAGCCTTCACAACATCCCAATGACAAACAAACAAACAAACAAACAAACACACTCACACACATGCCTCTGTGTTCCTGAAACAGCATCTGACCCTGCTCTCCAGAGCCTGGGGACAGGAGGTGTACCGAGGTGGTAAACACAGAGCACTGTGTCAGGGTGAATGCTTGGAGCAAACTGCAAATAACTGACTTCTTCCCTGTGGAGGCAAGATGAAAACTCCAGCAAAACCTGTTTTGTGCATCCAGTCCCTCTAAAAAAGCATGGAGTCAGGATGTTGTTCCTACAATCATTTCCTACTCGACAAGTGTCTGTTTCCATCCTTCTCCTTTCCTCTTCTGTAAGCAAGACAAAAGCATTTCAGTGGTGTTGGGTCTCTCTTGGAAACTCTTCAGCATGGAGGAGCATGCTAGCTGTGTTCTGTGGGGAGGATCAGACAGGGTACACTAATGACAGGTCAGGCAAGTAGTTGTCTCCCACAGGTCTAGCTGGAGGGCTTGGAGATTATGCTGAGATGAATGAAATGATTTTGTGAGTTGTTCCAGTGCAGACTCAGGGCTTTACTCCATTGCTGAAATTACTCCTCCACTCACAATAACCCTGTCTCTGGCCTCCCTTGGTACAGAAGCTCTTCTGGCAGCTCCCTCCGTGCACTAATAGGCATAAATTGCCCAAACTTCTCCTGGGACCGCCACCCACACCCTTGGGCCCTGCCCCAGGAGCCCAATTCCAGCTTGTCCCAGGGTATTTAGTTCTTTCCTGTGCTTGGCTATAGTCTTGCTTCTGACCCTGCCTTTTGGACAGACTGAACTTGTGCTCCAGGTAACTTGTATCCCGTATCTGTCCTCTGATGTGGATTGTACCTTGTCTTTTGCCTATTAATTGTTCCTGAGTTCTTTGCATGAACCAGGACTGATTAATTGGTTGTTGTACTTGGTGATCAGCATGTGGCCCTCCTCCTGGACATAGTCCAGAGGACAAGCTTCTCTGGGTTCATCCTAAACTCTGCCACTAACAAGCACAAAGCCTAGTCATATATGGTTGTGGGGTTTTTTTTTTTTTGTTTTTCTTTTTTTCTTTTTTTTTTTTTTTGGTTTTTTTTTTTTTTTGGGTGTTGATTATTTTTGTTTTCTGCATAGAAAATATTAACATACTTGTAGGATTTCCTGTGTTAAAGTAGGATTTCCTGTAATATTTTTGACAAAAACTCTTGATAGTTCTACATGCAAGTTTTGGTATGTTATTCCACCAGAGCTGCCTTGGGACAAGTAATATCTGGTGGCATCCGTCTTGGTCTCTAAACACTGTGTCAGAGTGCAACACCTCCAGGAAATGTTGGATTTATCAGTCTAGCATTAGCTGGAGGTGGGTTCTTGTCTTTCGTGTTCCTCTTCTGATGCTGACCCACTCCATGCTTTTGCAGTGTGATGTGGGGCTGCAGCACAGGGCATGGGTCCTAGGATCATGCCATTGTGGTTGGGGTGAAAGAACCCAGAGTTCCTGGTCGAATGAGGCTCACTGAGTGTGCTTTATGTATGCTGTGGGCACTGGCCAAAGCTGAAAGTGGGGGTGCCTGGGTGGTTTACACTGGGAGACAGAAAAAAAATGTGGATACTGCAACAGAAATACCATGCAGGGATGGATAGAAGGCAGGGGGATAAATAAAATAATAAGGAGTGTGTGGACAGACCTGTAATGTGGGAAGAGCTGATTACTATCACCTAGAAATCCTACATCAGCACAGACCCCCTCCATCCCCCTCAGATCATGCTCCTTCCAGACTCTGAGTCTCAGCTGGTGTTGCCCTTTTAGGGGCAGGCAGGGAGAGCAGAGATAAGCAGATGTGGAGCACACAGTGGATTTTATAATAACATGGTGGTTATAGACAATTGCCTAATGAGGACCAGATGGTCAGTTTTATTTTAAGTTGCCCTTTAACAACATTCCTATCTAAGCTGTGTTTTTTAAGTAATAGGTTTTTAATGAGATGCCCATAAGATCTTACAACACATCAGGTTTTAATCATGCCGACCTATTTAAATGGCAGTGTGTGTCTTTAGCACTTCTTTTACGTTTTTATAGTGTTTAATTCCTTCTCACCACTGTTCCTCACCCCAAACCTCAAATGAGCTGTGTCAAAGGGATTGTTCCTCTCAGCAATGGATGCTGCCCCTGCTGAACTCATCCATGCTATTCCAGACTGAGACTGGGAACAAACCTTCTTCTGGGAGAGAGAAAGCATCTTCCTCCTTCCCTCTGAGGTCAGGGTGTAGCTCTGCTTTGCAAAATAAAAGCTCTGATTATAAATGCTGCTCTTGGATGGGGAAGGCAGGGAGCGGTGTGATTTATCTTGCAAAGATACTGTTATGAAGCCAAGCAAGCATTTGCTTTGGAATGGTGCCTCTAAATTTCCTGGGCAGCACCATGTGGTCCTACTGCAGAGGATGTCTGAGAGCACAGACACATGGCAGACATTTTGATGGTGATAAGCCATGATGAATCGCTGAAAGAATATCTAAACCCTTTGCTGTGTTTGCACATCAGGAGGGGGATGTAGCTGCAGATTATCTGCACTTCCTAGGTGAGGGCACCAAGGTGAGTTACCTGCCCAAGTGAGGACAGGGCAGAAACCTGGGTTTCATGCTTCTTTATTTGTTGTTTACCAGGCTAGGTCCTGGATGGCACAGGTAGCTCATCTCATTTCTGAGAGCCGAGTTATGGTAACCCCATGTGCAATTCCTCAGTCATCTGAGCAGGTAGAACATGTGTGAAGGGGGAATTGGGAAACATGGCCTGATGACACCCCCAGGTGAACAGAACTCTCCTGTTTCATATCTCACTGTGAAGCATGTGGGTTCCTGTGTTCACCTTTATTATCTGTGTCAGCCCTCCAGCCAGGCAAGCACTCATTCCATGGCCTTCCTGGTAAAGATCAACATGAATTGTGTTTCCCATCGCTGTGTTGTAGATGCATTGCTGGTGCTCAGTCCAATAAAGAAAAAACACTCTCTTGTAAAAAAGTCTGCTGTCAGGACTCAAAATGGTGGGTTTTTTCTGTCCTGCTCTTAGAGGCTTCAGCAAAAACTGGACAAAACAATGCAGGACTTTCACCTCACCTGTCTGGGGATTTAATTTTTCCTGCTAATGTCAGAGGCTCTGTGAAATTGCAGGTGAGATTAAGCTCTGCTTTCCTTCCCAGATTCTTGGTTGCCCTTTGGTGGAGCTTACACTGAGACTGTGACTGTGCTGGCTAAATGACATCATGTTTCAAAATTTTATTTGCTTAGTGTTTTTTGTTTTTTTTTTTTGTTTTTTTTTTTTTTTTTCCCAGTGGTATTTTGTATGTTTACCCAGTCACCTTCAAGCAGCTGCAAACTTGGACAGTTTCCACTCATGGAGTGGAGGGGAAGGCATGCTGGTAAATGACATTGAGATCTGGGGGGCATTCACAGCCTTTCTGTTTTTGAAGTAGTTCACTCAGGCAACTCCAGCAAAATAAATTTTCCCCTTGTGTCAGAGTCCACCATGTTTTCATGGCAGTTCTGTACTTAAGATTCCTCGTGGGTAGGCACTGGAAGGCACCAAGAAGCCCGTCCTGTGTAGGACATAAATCAAAAGAAGGACAGAAGAATCCCTGTAAGGGATTATTTACTTGGGAGTTTAAGTTCAAATGTGACCTTGGTCACACAAAGAAATGTGTTTCAGGTGGTCACTGTATATTCACTTCTCAAGTCTCAGCATAGAGCCCAAGTTGTTAGGTGCTTACCTGGAGAATCCCAGGCTTTGCTGATTTAGCTCTGAACAATGGCCATGCTGGAGCATGAACAACTGTGGAAGACACAACAATGCAGGTAGGAAAAGCTGGCGTGTGAATCCAGCTGGTAAAGGGCTGCTTAACACTAGTCTTTACCCTGGGCTGGACTTGGCAGCAACATGTGTATATAAAAGGTTTCAGTGGTTTTGGGGAGACACCAGATTTTGCATTTAATCTATTAAAAATATAGATCTGTTGAGAGCTCCCCTAGCCATGTCACATTCACAGGCAAGATATTTTATCTGGTCTTTCCTAGGAGGGAAGAGAATCTGGAGTCACTGATGCTGCTCAGTTTTAGTCTGTCAAGTAGGATGACCACCACAGATCTTCACAGGTAACCTCTGGAAGAATAGTGGGCACAGTGTTTCTCCATAACACTAGGTGAAGGCTAATGGTTATTTTGTCTTTCCAAGGGTCCCAGCTGAAGCATGTGCCCTCAGGCTCAATTCCAGTGCCATTTTTTGAGGAGACAAGAGAGGAGCAAAGCTCCAAGCGGTGAATCTTTTCACAGCTCTTTGGTAAAACAGCAGCAAAAAACTGGTCTTCTCCATTTTAGAGAGGCCAACAGGTACCTGAAGTTCCAGGAAAGGGCTGATGGGTTTCAGCAGGTTGCTGAAAGTTCTCCCAGGGAAGAGAAGGAAATGTAAATACTGTTGGTGATGGAAAATTGCTTTACAACTCGAGTGGGGAGGTGAAGTGGCTGCAGATAGAGGTTTGTTCTTGAAATTGCACTATCAGGAAGATAGTGAGAGGTGCCTCCTGTGCTTGTCAGGCACCTTGTCAGGCAGTGCTGCTCCTTGCTGAGAGGCATGCTCAGGCCAGAGGGGCTGCCTGCCCCTGAGTCTTCTTCCTTCCTGCCCTTGCCTTCGGAGGTTTGCTTACTCCTGCAGCCTGGCCTCTGGTTAGCTGAGCAGCATCTGTGAGAAGTGGAAAATGTGTGTGAGTGCAGGGGCTGGGGCACAGAGCCACAGATGGGCTTAGGGCCCTGAAGCTGTGTTGTCTGAGCCAGTAGCTGCTCTGTGGGTTCAGGGAACTTTCCTTGGAGCCGTGGCAGCCTTGCAGGGAAAACAACTAGAGTTGCAGGGTGTGTGTGTTTGGCACAGAGCTGAAGACTTCTTGCCCACCCCCAGTGATGGAGCATGTTTCTGCAGACACTGGGAGTCAGCAATTTGTGGTGAGCTCCACTGCCTGATAGTGGATGGAAGAGCCTTAGCACAGCTGGGAATGAGAAGACACATAACAAAGTGACAACTAGAGATGGAGTCTGGCTGGCAGAGAGGCAGGAGTGGGGAAAACATTGGGATGCCATCTGACTGGGGGTACCCTTTGCCAGGAAGTTGGCTTCTCAGAACGACAGAGATGCTTTATGCCCACAGCACCCAATCCTTGGTGGGTGTGGAGAAAAGGGCAGGGGTGCTCAGAATTGCACTCCTACGGTAGTGTGAGGGAGCTGATGGGCTCATCCCCTTCCCTGAAGCCAAGGCTTGTTCATTTGGTTTCTTGTTGCTGCAATAGGGGGTGGCAGCCTGAGAAACTTGGTCTCTGCTGGTGATTCGGTTTGGGCACATCAATAATTTCCCCCAGGGAAACAAGAGTGCCTGAAACAGTCTTGCAAAATGAGGGAGGCTGCAACAAATCTACTGGTGTCAATCCCAGTGTTTCTGGGATCTGAGCATTGCAGCTGAAGAAGCAATAGGATTCAGAGGGCTCTGCTGGAAAAATGAGGCATGGAGGGGCTGGCGAGTTGTTGCTAACAGTGTAAGACCTCTGGCCGAGTGGCTCTGAGTCCAGCCATGCCATAGATCCATGGGGAAGCTTCTTGTTTTCCCCTTCTGTGATGCTGGAAACATTGCATAATCATATCTTCCTTCTGGGAAGAGAGGGGAACTGTCACCTCATCAAAGAGACAGAGACCACCAGACACAGCCCCGAGGTACAAGAACATTAAACCAGGCTGTGAGGAACATTTCTATGAACTGTTCCCTAGGGGCCAGGTCAGGAACTCAGTGAAGAGTGCTTACTTCTCTTCTCCAGGGACTTGTACTAGAGACACACCCCAGAGCACAGCACCCATACAAAGCTTTGTAATGCCTTTGATTCTGCTCTGCTGGAGATGACCTTCTCTCAAAGAGTGAGGCCAGCCAAAAGCATTTACCAGCTCCTGCCAGACTCTTTGTAAGGAGGCATAGGTCCCTTTCTATTCCCCGTGGGGAACACAGAGACAACCCTAGCAGAGCAGTTAGGATGTTCAAGATGAAGTCTCACAGGCTGTGACTTCTTTGGCACTGAGTTTACATTCTGCCTGTGGCTGTTGGTGAGGTTCTGTTAGTTGTTTTACTCCGGCAAAGCTTTCTTGCTTTCTAGTGTTCCCATGGATATTCCAGAGGCATCTCCAAGCCTAACAGCATCTGGGCTCAGAGGGGTGCAGCACCTCAGATGCTGTGGGAAGTGGGGTTTGATATTGGCTTGGTGCATAATTAGCTCTTGCTAATCCTTAATCAAGGCTGTGACCCTTGGGCAGCTTGGCCTGAGAGCATAAATGTAGTGTAGTAAATGGTGGTGCACCTGTATGGGGATTGATATGGTTGAGTTTATCTCTCACCCTACTGTGAGATCCCTAATACACCCAGATCCCTAATACATTCTGTATCCTCTCTCTAAATCCTTTTCACATATTTGACAGTAGCTTCCTATCTTTGAGATCTCTTCCCTTTGAGCAAACTCAGTGGAAAGCACCTATGGGTTTCAGAGCTGCTAAGGGGAGGGGCAGATGGAAAAATGAGCGAGATTGCATAAGCCTGTTCATTTAGGGAATAATGTTAAAAGTAAAAGACACTTTGTATAATAGAAGGGATGAGAAGGTGGGGTTTGCAGGCAGTCTGGCAGCCCTCTGGGTTCTGGATTGGTTGGTTTCAGAAATACAGAGCAAAGTTGTCGGCAAACAATAGACAATGGCCCTTGCCACCCATCCCTCTGTTTATCCTGAGAACAGGGTCATGGAAACTTTCCCTTTCTGTTATTGTTTCAATGGAAACACTTTGCCCTCTTCAGTGTTCCTCAGAAAGGACGCATCATGCGTGTAATTAAGCCTCCACACAAAAGATTTTTCCTTTCCTAGACAAAGCTTTTCCACTGCAGCTTGACTTCACTGTAAGGAGGCTTTCTGTCCTTCCTCTACATAGCCCTGGGGCTGAGCCACTGGAGGGTAGGTTGTGTCTTCCCATGCATGGCTCTTCTTTCATGCTGTTTGAGTATGCTCTGGTGCTACTGCTGCTTCCACCGCTCTGCCTCATCCTTCTTCCTTCTAAGAGGTCACTCTGCTCTGTGTTGGAAGGAGACAGGGCAGGATAATGGGAACCAAAGTGCCTGCAAAGCTCTGTCTTACATCTGGCCCATTTTACTTTCTCAGAAAGTTCCTGCTGAAGCTTGTCGCATGGTTAAGGCCCTTCAAAGAGCATCTGGTCTCTCATGTAGATGCTCTGGTGGGTAATCACATTTCTCTTATAAGAGTAGGATTCAATTTTAGACACACAGTCCCAAATGTCAGTGTTTAGCTATCACCCTGAGCTCCCATTATGGAACTTGGTTGAAAGAAGCCAACTGGGTTAAAAATTACACATGGCAGAGCAGACACGCATCACACCAGTCATGTTTCTTAGGAAGTCCCGGTAACAGGGGGTGACAGACAGAACCAGGTAAATCCTGGCTATGGCCTGTGACTGCATGGCACAAAGTGAGCATCACCCTCTGAGATGACTGTACAATCCTCCTGTAGGCTTGGAGGTGATGTAGTTGTTGTCCAAGAAGAGCAAAGCTATGGAGATTTTTGTTTAATCTGTGTCCTCATAGATACATGGCATTTCCCCACCTCAGTGATTACACAAGGGGTTTGGCTGGTGCAGCGGATCATGGCAGCAGGGGATTGCATTGCATGCAGGATGGAGAGCAGACACCAGAAATTTCAGAAACCTGGTGGCTTTCAACACAGTGAAGTGCACATACAGATGTGCTTGCTGTCATGCAAGAGAAGGAGGGAAGTAATGAGATCTCAGGCATCAGCAAAGAGATCATCCTGGAAGCCAGGAAGGAAATAGCCCAATCCTCTGCTTCTTTTAGCCACACAAAATTGGCCCGGTGTGCTGTGGCAGTTTATTGCTTTTCTCTGAGGCATTAAGTTTTGGCTGTTGTCAGAGAAAGGATCTCATATTGGTTTGGGATGGAAATCTTCATTCCTGTGACTGGAAGTGCCAATATTTCATAGGATGAAAATGTGCTGGGGCCAGAAAAGCTTTTGCCTCAATGAATTTGCTTTTCCTGGGAAAAGTCAGTCTGAAGGGAACATCCATTTGCATCCCATAACTTTCTACCTGCCTTGCTGCTGGATGAGTGACTGTAGAGCATAGGGACAAGCAACCCCAAACCTTAGTCCTCATCTGATCCTAGTTAACCACCTTAGCAATGAAACCGATCCCTTCTGGCTCCTGGTGGGAGCTGTATGGGCAGAATTAGGCTCAACTGCCAAAGTTCCCAATGCTTTGAAATACCTTTGTTGTAATGAAAAATGTCTGTGCTTACGTTGTGGGTTCAGGGTTCAGGCCCATGAGAAGTTCAGGACATGAGGGAAACCACTGACTGGGTTTCCCATTCCACTCCTCTCCCTTTCTTTGGCTGTTTGACTTTTTTGGAGTTACTTTGTTTGTTTTCTTCTGCTCTGTGAATCAGATTCAGACTTAGTGTGACTGAGTAGGAGCTGATGGAGTTACTCCCAGGCTGAACATTTATTTCTTTAGTCTTATCTGAAGAAAGCAGTTCATATGCCTGTAAATTGAGGCTGTGTATCCTCTTCTCATGTGTTGTAGTTCAGCTCATTAAAAAAAACAAAAAAAAGGCTTTGATGGAAAAATGCAAGATGAGTCAAATGAGTGCTCAGATGATTCCTTTTCACTGCAAAATTCACAGCTCCTGACTTTTCCTCCCTACTGCATGCTTACCTCGTGAAGCTGCAGATTGAGTTGGTTTCATCACTGAATAGTGATAGTGCCTCAGCTGAGAAAGAAGAGAGTGAATGGTACAAATCAGGCTCTGCAGGTGGTTCATGTTCAGCCCCAATTTCTTCAGCTGACCTATTAAAGTGGGACAGGTCCCACCTCTGCAAGGCCAAGGGGCTGCCACTTCCCTGTCATGTCTTTCTTTTAATTGAAGAACAGGTCCCCAGCCCTCATTTCAGTGGGACTGGAAATAAAAATGTCCCTTGAAAGAGGCGATGTCCTTCTGCACAGCTTGGAATCAACACTATGGCAGTGATGGTGGCATGAAGTGAGCTTGTCTTCTGTCACCTCCCAAGTGTCACTGCACCAGAAATTCCTTGCACAGCAAGTCTGAAAATAACTGGCATGCTGGGTCTGGTCCCACTTAGCCTGGACATCGTACTCATCCAAAATGTCTTTGGTAGATTGGGCACCAAATATTGCAGACCCCAGATCCAGTTCCAGGCCCACCGGAGTGGGTGGGCACAGCCCTTCAGGCTGTCCAGGCCACAAGTCACTAAAACTCCTGTCTGGACTTTGTCATGCTCAGGTACCAATCTCATGCATAACTAGAGCAGAACTTGGGACGCAGAGATCAGCAGCAATGTGAGGTTCCTACCTAGATCTGGCTCATGGCTCCTTGGATTTTGGGGGCAGAAACTCTCCTGTTATAGGAGGGCACAGCGACCTACTGCAGCAAGGCTCTAAGTAATTGCATAGCACTAATGGTTGGCAATGAACAGGTTAAAAGTCAATATGCCAGCACAGTCTTGACTGTACCTCCTTTTGAGTTCACAAGCTGGTGCAGTTGCAATATTTACAGACCATACTGGAGCATAGCATCATGTCATACAATCTTGGAGCAAAAGAAGGTAAAAAAGGAGGGAAAAAAAAAGATGGGTAATGATGGAGAGTAGAGGTCTAAAAGGGAGAAAGATTGGAGAGTAGGCATGAAACAGCAAAAGCTTGGTTTGGAAGAAGAGTTGCCTTGCCAGGTAAGGAGTTTTTTTCCACTCCAGTTGCTCCTCAGCTCTAATTTATACAATATAAATAATTAAAAACTGTGCAGGCCCAGTACTAATCCTTGTGGTATTCCATAAGCAACTTCCTTCCCGCTTAGAAAGAATTCCATTGAGAGTTATCTGTCAATTCTTGCTCTGCAGCCAATTTTCCACTCCTGTCAGTGCATGGAGTCTGAGCTCTCCTTTTCCTCGGTTCAGCCTGCCCCAAATTGCATGGCAGAAAAAACCCATAATGTGAGGTCCACTTCCTTTCGTCCTGGAGTTATCTGTTCTGCTAAAATCTCACTGCAGACCTTGAGGGGAGAGGAGGAGGTCTTGTGGAAAAGCTGTGATTTCTGAAGGCAAATTCAACCACACCACATCCATTTGGTCACATAAATCAGTTCTACAATGCTCCTGCCTTACCACGACAGCCAAAGTTAGACAATCTAAATTGTTATGGTGCTGTGGTATTATCTCAGCAGCACAGGGTGCTAATGGAGGTCAGTTTAACCTGCTCAAATGCATTCTGTGGTAGCAGCAGTAACAGGAGGAAGACCCTCAAATAAAGAAGTTGTTGTTCTTTCTTCACTGTACTAAATTGAATGGATCTGCCTTGCTGTCACTGGCAATATACGGGCTTAGAGGAAATTACAGAGAAATAGTAAAACTCAGTGGCATGTATCCCCTGCATAAGATGGAAGATTTCTACGGTGCTTCAGGCAAGATTGATTATTTGTGGCCTGTAAAAGTTGGGATGTAACTCTGAAAAATGCTTCTTAGCTACAATCCCTCCTTAGCACTGTGGGACAGATCAACTCTGGGCAGTCTTCCTCCAGGGAAGGAGCCAAGCCTAAAAAGCTATCAGCCATGTGTTGCTGGAATGGCACACATCTAGTCTGGATGCTAACATTTTGCAATGGAGAAGGGAGAAAATAAGAGTGTATTTGGGGATATGGATTGTAAAAGCTGAAGGAAACTTTTCAATCAAGAATTACTTGACTGTGAGCAAAGGTGTAAGATTATCACACATTTAGAAATTCAGGATCCTTGCAGAACTACTATGCTCGAGCTTTCTAAGAGGAAGTGAGTGAATTCCTAGTCACTGAGCTGGAGGTTAGGACTCAAGAAATTGATATGAACTGGCTCAACTGCAAGAAGTGTTTTCAATAGCAGGATTGAAAACTAAGTACAACTTCAACAGCCAGTTCTACACAACTACACCAACTAGTATTACCCTCTGCCCTTACTTACTGTCCTTAATTGTGCCAGAGCAGAGGAGCCAAGGAGCTTGCTTCTCCATCTGGGCTGACAGGCTGTTGTGGTGTCCCTACAGGTACAAACAATGAAACACATACTTAACCTACAGACCCTGGATAAGACAGTGGTAGTCTGCATTTCATCTGCCCTCAGACAGATGGTCAGGTCACCACATCATCCCTGCAGACGTAGGTTTTTTGGCAAAGGGGTGTGAATATTTCAATTTCTTGCCTAGTGTGAAGGATACACAATTTAAAGGGGAACCATGGGTGTATGTTTTCATTTGACATTTGAGACTCTATTGTTTGATGTGCCACTAACAGACCATGACCTGTTGGTCCAGCTTTGCCTTTGGTATTTCCTGTCGTTGAGATGCTGAGCAAAGCAAATTTAGGGGGAAGGCAAGATCTTCCCAGTGAAGATTCAGTAAGGACAGCAGTGAGGCAGCTACGAGGTGAAACTCACAGCAGCGTTTCTGCAGTGAGGACAATACTCTGCTACTGACACAACTACTCCCATAAAAACACAGGACATGTGCTGCTGCTGTGTGCTCTGGCCAGTCGCCGCTAATGAATCATCCAGCTCCTGGATCACTCCCATGAAGGGGATGGAAAATGGATCCAATCCAGAGAGATCTTGGAGTTCACTGCAATGTGATAACCCTGTTTACAACTTCAAGAACTCCAGCAATTCAGGAGGTGCTGGCAGAACATCTGCTCATTGTAGGATCTTTCCAGCCACTCTTTGGAAATACTAGATCTGTGCTTCATTTGTCCAGTTGAGATGCCTCAGAAACAGCACATTGTTATGTCCTAAGACTAATGGGTCTAGAAAGAAGCAACTCCATTTCCCAGTGGAAACTGAAAGCTCTGATAAACATTCAGCAAGATTTAGCTCAAGTAACTATCCCAGGGCAGAGCAGCTGGGAGTCAGGTGCTATACTGCCACTAGGGTTCCCCTATTTTATAATTTTTCTTTTCTTGCTGATCTACCTGGAGAGACTCTGAAATGACTGGAGGAAAACATATCTGAGGAAGGTTTATGATCAGGCCTGAAAAACTTCCCCAAGCATGCGTATTAAGCTGTTGGTGCACATTTTCTGCATTTTCTGCAGGAAACAGATATGGAGAGGAGGTGAATAGGAATGAATGTGGGGCTCACAAAAGAAAATATACTATCCATGATTTAGGAATAAATGAAAACCTTGGCTGAATGAGTTGCTGTTACAGAGTTACCCAAGGGCAGATGACCAGCCCACATTTCTGCTGTGGTGGAAAACTCTTGAAGCTCCCAGCCTTTCATGTCTGAGTAAGAGTAAGAGTAAGAGTAAGAGTTGAGTGGCACAGGCAGGACTCTGACAGGGGACCAGCCTGAGGCTGGTCTGGTGAGCTGTGTTGCCTCTTGCAGCCATTCAGTGACCAGAGAGAGACTTCAGTCTGCTTGTAGGGAGAGGCTGGTACAGAAGAAGAGCTACAATTGGAAAGGGAGCTGCCTGCTTGCCCTCATGCTGCTCCTGGCCACTCTTTATTCTCAAGGGATGGTGGGGATAGGCTGTGCCCACAGAAGGAGGAGAACTGCAAGAAGGCACACCATGTTCCACCAGTAATGCCCGCCCCGTCCCCATGGCTGAGCTCCTGACTGCTCCCAAGCTGTTGCGGATCTGGTCTCCTGTCAGCCACAAGGGCAAAGCCAACCTGATGTCTGAGGGCAGTCTTCTTCTCTCAGGGAGCTGCTGGTGGGAAGCAGGGTCCCAGAGGTGAGTCTTGCAGAACTCAGGGTGACACGGCTGGGTGCTCCCCCTCCCTGTTCCAGGGACCAAGAATGAGATGCTGGAAGCACGGGAGCTCTGCTGCCATTTTGGGGAGCTAACATATCATTTAAGGTCAGCCCCAGTGCCATTTGGACAGGAGCTAGTATTTCCTTGACTGAAACAGTGAGTTCTGAATGTAATTACAGGATTAAAGGCGTGTTCTGGGGCTGAACTCATGATTTATAAGCAAAGGTTACACTTTCAGTCTGTTTATAAGGTGCTCTTGGCCCTGCTTAACCCCTTCTTTGCTGAATACAAATGGTGGTTGGGTTATTCCTGTCATGGTGTTCATGCATGGAATGGAGGGATGGTCACCAGTGGGGACAGATTAGGGAGCTGTTGGATATGTTCATCCTACAGAAGGGGGAAGTGACTGTTCTGGTTTTCTCCTTTACTCTGTCCTAGCTGACAAAAACCCCAAAGCTATTGCTCTAGCAAAAAGTCCCCTAACAAACTTTTAGCTGATTGCCATTTATCTAGTTGAAAATCCCTACTTTATCCAAGAACCTTGGTTCTTCCCAAAGGCTATTTGAGTAGTGGTCCCTGCACAGTAATAGGGTTGGAAAAGACAATTATGAAGATAAATCCTGACACGTGGCAGATAAACCAAACCCTGTAGAAATTTCTCTGGTGATTAATTTGTTGAATTCACCAGTTTGAGGTAAAGCCAAAGCCTGTCATGGAGAAAGGCTGCCACAACAAAATGCAGGCCAGCAGTTCCAGGAAACTGACCTAATGTCATGACTATCTCTCTTCCCTGACTGCATAGGTATCCAATGATCTTATAGCCCTGGAGAGAAGACAACCAGAATTTTTTTTCTTTAGTGCACAGTGTGTGCAATGACTAAATGAAGCATCTAGAGTAGGTGATCTGAATATGGGTTCAGTCTTCCTCTGAAGACTTCAAAGGATGGAAAATCTGCTGCAGTTCCAATGACATTATTCCAAAATGGAGTGCACAGTTTTTAAAATTTGCATTTTATATCCACAGAGGTGTCAAATTTAATTTCCTGATGTTAACTCTAAGAATGACTGTCCCATTTTGCTGCTTTACTATAGCATTTCTTTAAGGGCTCTGGTTGAATTAGAGCTGCTCACAGTCTATGTCACTGCTGCTTTAGATGGAGGTGCACTTGTTGGAGACCTATGGGTTATATTTTTCCAAGAGTATACACAGAGTAAAACTGACACTGTTCTTTTTATCTAGTTTGCAATTTGCTGTTTCCAGATGGAACAAGATGCCAAAACAAATCAAGTATTTTTCTGCAAGTGCAGCGCTTTGAGTTCAAATTTTCTTTCAGCAAAAGCTTCCAACCAAACTGTGAGTAAAGAGCTACCTTGTGGCTCTGACTGGGCAGGTCAGAAGTGGTGGAGATTACATGTCTCTTGTCTTTGAGGAGCAGCAAATCTAGTAGTCAAAGAAGGTCTGAAAAGAAATATTATCTACAGTTTACAAGTGGAAATTGGTTTCATTTACATTCCTCGAAATGGTTTGTGGCCCACTGAGGAATGGACCTGCTAAGCCTCAGTCTTGTGTCCCCAGAAGCAGGGGGCCCATGATCTATGAATGCAGCCCACGGTGTGGGCAAACAGGGAAGGAAACATTCCTGCAGGAACGTCCTGCCTAAGCTGGGTAGATTGGACACTCGTGTCAAACAAAGAACAGCTATGCCAGGTCTTTCCCAGAGCAACTGTGATCTTTCTTTCTTTCCTCCACTTGAACAAACTTACTCATTCTATATTACTACTCCGGAGCTGCCTTAAGCTTGGGAAAGAAACACTTCTGTCCTTGCTTTTGTTTCCTCTGCAGTCTTTGAGGAATGGGGGAAATGTGGGTTTTTCTGTAAGCAATAACCCAAAAAGCAAAAAGGAGAGGGGAAATGAGGTCTGGAAATTCATGTGACCAATGGGCCAAATTGATGTCATGCTCCAAAAGTGTGAATTTTTGTGTGGAATCAATGCCTAGAGCAGTTTACCATGTACTTAATGTGTCCTTACAAACAGAAAGGATTTATGGAGCTGGGAAGCCTTGATGTTTTTTTATCCAAGCTGAAGAGCATTGTCAAATGAGAGAGGAAGCTGTATGTCATGATCACTTTCTCTGTTTACATTGTTTAGGTTTAACTAACAGACAACCCAAAAGTTGGATGCAGGTCCCAGTACCCAGGTCACAGGAGGGCCTACCATCCTGGGAGTAGTTTTTTTGGGAGCAATATAGACCCATGCTAGGTTTGGTAGGGTACACTGATAAAGTTGCAACATTAAGCTGCATTTACCTTGAACATCTACCAGGCAATATAAGATTTTCTTAAAAATTTAGGAGTTATCCATTCTTGGCTTAAGCTGTGGTATTGCTCAGCTATTTTTGTTGGCTTGGCAAGTCTCCAGCCATCTAGACACCCATCTATTTTCCTTCTGTAGTACCAATGCCCAAAGTAGCCTAAAGCACTGTGTTCCAATCTGGAAGACCTAGACTTCTAGGGAATGATGAAGCAGAGGACATTAGAAACCCTATCATTTGTGTGCCAGGGCAATGTTGTCATTACCACAAGTGTGCAGTGATGTGTCCATCTGGCTCAGTCCCTTTGCTGCTAATAGCCAGCTGAACAGTGATAGTTGGTTGCACATGGAAGTGGGTTTTAACAGGGCTGCATGCATGTATCTATGACCATATTATCTCTGAACAAAAAGGAAAGGCAAAAAAAGGAAAAGCTTTCTCCCAAAGATGGTGACTATGCAAAAGACAGAGTTTATGGTGAATGTCCAGCTGAAAACATATTCCTAGTGCAATGATGTGGTTAGAAGAGCTGACACAATCCTTTGAGTAGTAGAGACATGGAGGAATTCTGCTGATAGTACACCAAAAAAATCTGAAATGAATAGAGTACTCTGCTTGCAAACTTAAGATCAGGAGATCAGAAATATCTGGAAATAGTCTTCCTGTGCACCATTCATTTAGACGTGGTGGTATGGTGTTGGGTGTTGTTGTGGTGTGTTTTTTTTTTTTTTTTCTTTTTTTTTTTTCTTTTTTTTTCTTCTTGTGAGATTCCTGAATGAGTTGGGGCACAGTGGACATTGCTCACTGATACATTTGAAATCCATCTCCACTTGAGTTCAACTTCAGAATGAGTACTTGCCATTGCACCTGAGTGCTTCAACAGGGCTGTTGGGAACCAAAGAGAACACATGTGACTGCTGCTGGAAGCTCTTTTTGGTCTGGCCCAGCTTGATGCTTTCCCATCCAGGGCACTGTACATTTCAGCTTCCCATTGCACCTCCTGAACTCTGACACTGACACCCTGATGGGCTGGTAGGCTCCTTCTCTTACTATGTAGGTGAAATGGGATGTTTGCGCTTATAGTGGTGTGGGAAGAATCTTTGTACAGGATGAAGGAAACTGGACTGCCTGGGTTTCTAATATCTGAGAAAGAAATCTGATATTTGGAAGGCTGAAGTAACTGTAGCTTCCTTGGGCTCTGCCAGCAAGCGTGGCACAGAAAGATTGTCTTGAGTGCAAGTGAGAGCACATTCTGTTCTGCAGGGACAAGGCCCAGCCTTGCTTCAGTCTTTCTGGCAGGGATGTTTTGGAAATCTACTTTGCCTGTGGGGTTCTGGTATGGCAGGGAACTTGCAGGCCCTCAGATGGGGCAATTGCAGGAAGGGGAGAGGAACGATCCTGTGGCTCAGCCGCTAGTATGGGTCTTGGGAGCCATGGGTTTAATTCTTGGCTCTGCTGCTGTCTCCCAGTGGGCAGGGCTTGGAGTGGCACTCTCTCTAGCTCTGTTTCCCAACTGCTCATTGCACGGTATCATATTATTTTAAAACCCCAACCCATCTGCAGTAGAATTCTTCATATCGCATGACAGCCCACAGCTTTGCTTGTGTCTTCAATGGGTAATTTGCAAGGGGACATAGGCCCCAACCAAAATGCTGAAGCCCCAGGCCCCCCAGCATTGGAGTCTGGATCCTGCAGCTTTTGTGAAATTGAAAATGAGGTGTTGCAGCAGCTGAGTCAGCGATCTCTGATAATGTTGCTGTGGTGAAACTTCCTTCTCAGCATGGAGTTTTCATAAAGCCTGCTCAGTACTTAACTGTCATTTAATGCCACAAAGTATAGCTTGAGTCAGACTTCATGTGAAACTTAGACCCTGCTGGGATGGGGTACCCAAGTCTGGGCTGGTGAGGTGGGGTCCTCCCTGTAAATGCAAGAGAGATGAGCAGTTTGTGTTTTGTCTTACTAATGTTCATTGATGCGGAGGGAACACTGAGGAACCAGACTCATTCCCTTCCCCACTCCTCTTTCCTTTTGCCTGTTGCTATTTAAACTGCAAAATTAAGAGTAAGCCAGCAAATTTACAGTCTCCTGCAAGACAAAAATAGGTGGATATACAGAGATGAATGCAAAGGCACAAGACCATATGGTGTCAGGGTTTCATGACAATTTTTGCAGGAATCTGTCTTGGAGAAATTAAGGAAGGATTTGTCAGGACTGATGGTACAGTCACACCTGTACCACAACACTTGTCCTTGCACATGCTTTTGGCAGCAGTACATAACCAAACTGGGAGACGGACAAATCTGGAAGTGAGCTGGAGAAACTGTGGAAGTATGAGAAGATCACCAAACTGAAGGACAGCTGGTTGGGGAAAGAAGTGACAGAAATCTGTGCTGCAAACAAAGGACATAACCTTCTTCAGGAGATGCTGAGCATCCAAGAAGAACAGCATACAGATTGAGGAAAGGATTGCACAGCTATATATCACAGTGGGACAGCCAAACTTCCTCCCATATAAGCTGCCATCTGTTGGGCAATATTTTTGCACCATGGTTGAGCCTTTAGATCCTAAATGAGACCGGGGCACTTTGCAGCTGACACTGGAACACCCCACAGCTCTGGAGCGCCAGCATGTGAGATGTGGCCCCATCAATGTGGAAGAAGGATGGTGGGAGAGAAGCCTTCCCAACAGACACCCCAAAACCCTGTCCCAGTCACACTGTGTCAAAAAAAGTGAGGGGTCATCAGGTGAGTTAAGAAGTAACAAAGTTTTACCCCAATGAAGAGAGTCAGAAGGCAAATCTCTGGCTGTTACATTTTCTGTTTTTCAGGGAACCACCATCATTTGAGCTATTTTAATACCAGACTGGATTGAGCTCTAGGAAATATACAGTAAGAAGCTGCCCCAGGACTGGCAGGGAAAGATGCCAGCTGGTCAAAGTCTTTTTAGTAATGTCACTGTTTCTACAAATGTTTATATTTCTTTGCCAACCCTGTGGACAATTAAGAAAAGGCTTGGCTGAGATGTGAGCTGTCATTATTGGTCTAGACGTTGGATTGGGTCCACATCATAAAAATCTTGAAGATGGAGTGAGCTGTATGAGGCAGTCATTTGCAGACTGTAGAGAGCATTCTGCAAATCTGTAAATACAGCTGGTGAGATAAACAAAGGGAACGATGCACAGGAATGCTCCCTTGTGCATCCATGGCCAATGGCTTCACCAAGCGATTGCATGTCAGTCACTGGGACACCAGTCAGCAGCTCTGCTCTCTATACATATGCTACCACTGGGAAAAAAAAAGGCAGCAGTAGCTCAATTTTCTTTTCTGGCTTTGCTTTAAAAGCTTGTTGAGTTTCTCTGAACTCCTGTCGCCATCAATTGGTGCTTAACACTTCAAAAAAATTGCTAGCACAATTGCTGGAACTTTGGCAAATATCTGGACTGTTAGATTTGACCACTGGAGAGTGGTTTGTGTCTTACCTCCACCAGCCCAACATCTAACATAAGGTGGAGGAAAGTTGGGAGGGGAGGCTGAAGGGAAGTGACTCATTGCAAGTCACTCAACCATGTCAAAGCACTGCTGGGGACTAGAAGATAGTTCTGAGATAAATGGGAACCTGATCTTTTCTCCCCCACTTGGCCTCTTCCTTGGCTTTGGGGAGACAGTTGTGTTAGCACTCAGTGGTGAAATTCATGGGTTGGAGACTTGTTTTCAATTTCCTATTTCCACTGTGCTGGTTAGTGAAACTTCCGCCTGAAGAGAGATCCAAAATTTGCCTGGGGTGAATGACATCAGCCTGATCTCATCTATGCTCATTTATTTGTACTGGTTATCTCTGGCTTCAGTCTTACTTCATTCAGATAATTGCATACACTCTCCTTAGAGACTCACTAGGTCTGTCACCAGCTTTGCCAGCAACGCCCCCTCCTCGTGTTACCTCATTATTATTCATGCTAATGAGGAGCGGGAGGAAATAAACTGGGGTAGACTGAGGCTCAGGAACTTTTTCTCCCTGCCAGTATCTTTCTAGGCCCTGTCCCAGTATTGCTTTGTCCAGTGGAGAGTGCTTTCCCAGTGCCTGCTCCTAAGCCTGTGCTTGGGTTCAGGAAATGGTTTGGGTGGATGTCTCCATTAGTGCCTGGATAATATATCTTAGGCATTTGTTTCTTTAACCTATCCTGCAGATGGACTTTGCAGTCACCAGGTTATCTGAGGAAAGTGTCTTGCCCTCTGCTTTATGACTTGTGTTTTCTTTCCAGATCCTATCTGTGTTTTAAAGCCACAGAGGTTTTAAAAAAGATGCCCTTTGTAAACATGTTTGTGCTGGATAGAGATACGTGTGTGTACAGACCCATCAGGTAGTGGGACTGACTGATGGGATTTCATACCTGTGTTTCACACCCTTTGACAGAGGTGGTCAGAAGCAGGGAAGAACTTTTGTAAGAGAAATAAGCAGACTAGAGCTCTTCATCTGGGAAGCAAGGTGGCCAGGAGAAGATTTTATAAATATCTATAAAAGCAGGAAAATCATGAAGAACACAAACAAACAAGGAGAAAAATATAAACTCCCAAAAATTAACCAAAGAAGCTCCTTGCCACAGGAAGCTGGGAAGGGCAAAAAGCTGACATGGATAAACAAAGGGCTTTTAAACACAGAGCCACTGTCTTACTGGGGAGTGGGAGAATACTCCAGGGAAGCATCACTGTACACTTGCTTGGCCCTTATATTCTCTGGGCACCTGTTACAGCATAATGTCAAAGAAAAGGTATTGGGTCCTTTGGGCTGATCAGATCTGGCTGTATTCATGCACTAACGAAATCGGTGCAGTCCCAACGGTGTAGTGAGTGCCGAGGGTCTGGTCCAGAGCGCGGTCTGCAAGGTAGCTTGGAGCAAAGCAGGGAAATCAGATCTTGCTTGCTTAAAATCAAAACCAGACTTAGAAAGCAATCCCAGAGCAGGAGCGCTGTTCTCCAGGAAAGTTTCCAAAACCAACTCCTGGCCTTGGAGAATAAGATGGCAAGCCGCCAATAAATAAATAAGTAGATAAAGAAGTAAATGCAAAACCTGTGAAGAAGTCTCCCAGAACAAATGGCAAGAATACTTCCAGTTTTCAAGCCACCTGCTTGTCATCTATCACTTAGAAAAAATGAGTGTTCTTTAAATATTCATATGGGGAAAACAGACCCACCCTCCTGGATTTCCATGTTGATTTATGCTGCGGCATTTTCAAGGTCATCCATTGCCTAAATCTCCTGTCTGTCTGAGGCTTGGGTCCTGCAAGGAACCCGATCCCCATGATCATATATATTAGAAGGGATAGAGCCTGTTTCCATATGTGTCTTAGTGCTGGCATCTAAATTTTAAATGAATGTGCTGATTCCTCAGTCTGTACTCAGACACCAGCATTCTCCTTTGGCTATTCCAGTTAAGGTTTTTATATGAAGCATTTTCAGTTGAGGAGCTTTCAGTGGCAATATTCTCAAAGACACATCTTGGAGTCGTGTTTCAGGCTCTTATGGCTGGCTCATAAACCCTCCCTGTGGGTTGGAACTTGATATGTTCAAGTTGTGTTCCTGTTCCATAAGGAAACAGAGGTATATTACAGGACTCCTGCCACTCTGGGGAATCAGGATTAAGATAAAGTCAATATATGCATCCACTGATGTTTTGTTGTTGCTTGCTTGTTTTTTGAAATAAAATTAAGAGTATATAGCATGTGATGCTTAGCATAGGAAAGCTTGGGATCAGTGAACAGAAAATAGATTTATTTTCTTTTTTTAGACTAGAAGGGTTCATTGCCTTTCAGGAATGAAGCAAGAAAGGTTGGATAAACTTATCTCTGGAGATGCTCCTTTCCCCATCCACCAACAGACCTTGCACTGCCAGATATAACAGTAATCAGTCCTGCCCTGGCCAAGGTTAGGTCTCTGGAATTATAGTGCGATCAAGGACCTGTAACAGGGTCCTTAAATCTCTCTCACCTTCAGCCTCTTCTGGAACAGCTAGAGGTTCTGCCTTCTCTGGCCTGCACAGACCAGGCTTTACCCTGGAACTCTTGGAAAGTGGGAGAAGGGCATGACCAAATTCAGCTGCACATTTAATATCTTCTGTGGTTGTCTTTGAGGTTGGCATGTAAAGCATTGCCAAAAGACCAAAGAGAAGCCATGGGTGCGTTGATTTCAGACAGCATCTAACCATCCTGATCAGAAAAATCCCAAATGCCGTACCAAAGTTACTTTGTTTCTTTGAGTGGAAAAGATAATGAAACTATAATGGATGGGGATTCCCCAGGGTTTTTTTTCTCCCTCTCTTTCTTTCCCTCATTAGGCAAAAATACGCTTTGTCAGTACCTTTTCTGAGCACCCTAACAAATATACCAGGCCCCTCAACACAGGCTTTTGTGTTTTGCTTTGTATAGAGGGAAAAATGCCACAGCAACAGGGCAAATCTATTAACTCTTTTGGGACTGACTAAGACATCAGGTTGTGAGAGGTGCAAAGCAAGGGAACCTATGCCACACATCCCAAAGAGCTGATCATTAACAGGGGGAACAGAGCAGCAACTTGGCTCCAAGAGCAGCTAGGGGCTGGGTAACTTGGAATTGCCCACTGCAACTACAACCTCCTTTGCCTTCAGCATGGAGGTGGGGCCAGAGCAGGCCTGTGCTGACAGATGTACCCTGCCAGGGCAATTGTATGTGTATGAACAGGAAGGAGAGCTCCTCCTTTGAGCTCTGCATACCCACTCTGCACCTCGAGCGGAAGGCACACCATGGCATAGAGGAGTGACAGCATGAATTCTGTATGACTGTGCTCTCTGTATTAGTTTTTCTCCTTTATAAATCAAGCTTTGAAAAAACTGGCTTACTTAGCTGAGTTCAGATCTGAGAGCCTTCCAGCTGAAGTTGGAAGAAATGAAGGAATTTCTTTATTCTTAGTGTTGTTTAACCTTAGCAGCAGAGCTGAAGTGAGTTGAGAGAGCTGGAAGGGAAATGCTATTTTTGCTGGTTCTATACCTACTTGTCCTGACCTCATAAAAGGAATTGTCTTCGTATCCCAGAATACAGGCTTATCTATTGCCATGAAATTCACCCCAGAAAACATGAAACCAATGTTGAATTCTGATTTATGTTGTCTGAAATGAGGATATATCCTTGTCTACCAGGATACCTGTGTCCTGGTGGAGAACTTTTTACCCCATTTATTCTTGATATAACAAGCTCTCCCTACCAGATTTCCTTGGTTCTCTCTTGGGATGGATTCATGATAGCAACCATCTTCTCTGTCTTCTTAGTTCCAGGTGTGTCAAAAGGGTAGGGAACAATATTCAGGTGTGAACAAGGTGTGCATGGGGAGAATTGGGTAAATTAGCAAATGTCAAACAGAGCTGTCAGAGTCACCCCTGACACCCATGACTAAAAGAAACAGAGATTGCTGTTCCTACCATGTTGAAAAGCCAAGGATCTTGCTCAAGACTTGGAGTTAGCAAGGCAAGCATCCTGTGGGAGCATGAGCTGTAGGCATCAGGCACTGCAAAATCCATCTCCTTTCTCTACTCCAGATGAGGACATATATTCTGCTGCTATTCCTCTGATATGTACTTTAATCTGAGCCATCTGCAAATGAAGGAATGGTCTGTTGCTGATAAACTTAATCCAGAAAGCTGAGGTAGGATCAGACCACAGTTGTGCTGCATGCCTTGTGGGTCTCTGCTACTTCAATTAGAGTAGCAAACCAACATAGTGAGGGCCTATATCCTGTCTTTATCTCTTTGCCTTTATGCGTATGTGGAACAAAACAGAAGCCAAAGAAAATAATCCAAAACTTTATACACAGTTTTTTTCTACTGTTTTCCTCCAAGGATACACCTAGAAAGACTGTTCCTGCTTTCTGTAATGTTGGATGAAAATCTGAATGGAGGACTTAGGCTATAAATCATGCACATTTGGTCCATACGTGCCTCTGCCATAGCATCGGCTTTCATTATGAACACAACTATCAGGAAAAAATTGTGAAAGCCAATCCATATTTTCTTCTACACCAAGCCGTTCTCCTTGATTTCCTCACTTTTTTGAGTTTCAGCTTTTAAACCAGATATCTGGAGCACAGGACTAATCAAGCCAGGCCATCATGGAACTGACCATAGCCTAGAAAACTCACCTCAGAAGTAGGGTGGATTATGCTGAGGTGTGTGTTGTCTCAGCCAGCTGGCACTGACCTCTCTGCCTGCTGCTGCATCAGTTTGGGAAATGGTGCCCATCCCTCCAGAGCAGAGCAAAGTCAGCAAAGGCAGACCAGTGCCTCAGGATACTGTCAGTGTGTGAAGTGCATGGCCTGAATTTTCCTCTGGCAGGTACTGAACTATTTCCGCTGGCTGAAAGAGGTGCCTGAAAATGGGCCGTGTCTGAGCACTGGTGTTAGAGAGAACAGCCCTTCCCTGGGAGATGAAGTGCCTTGCCAAGTGGCAGTGGGGCTGAGTGCTCTCTCAAGGCATGCAGGATGCACTGGCATATCTGGTCCTGGGAAACAGGACACCAGTTTCAGAAGGCTGGAAAAGACCAAGTCTTGAAATATTTGAATATGGGGTTTGAGACCAGGACACAGTCCTTCTTGAAGACAGAAGGAAGGTAGTCCAGGAGATCCATTGCATGGATGACAGTATCCCTGGTGATGCCAAAGAGGCACAGCATGGAGTCAGCAGACAGGTGCATCTCTTCACCTCATAGCACTCCCATCACACAGCAGAGAGAAGAGAAGAAACATCAGAAGCAGGTCCTTGGTGTGCCTCAGTGAACCTCGCTCTGACTTCCCGGGCTCCCTGGTTTGTTTTCCCTCCAGTTTGGGACTTGAGCCAGATTGTGCTTGGACTGTGAATGCTTCCAGATGTTCTCAGTCCTTGGGGAGGGGCGGGGGGCAGAGGCATGCCAGGCTGTAATTGGTATGCAAGCAAGCCTATGTAAGGGGCATATAAAACATTACCTATCCCTTGGCCGGTGCCTGGAGGTCTGCTGGTCGCCAGTGGCAAAGGGGAAGGAAAATATCACAGCCTGGTGGAATGGTTTCTTTTATTGCTGTGTCCCTTTGGCAAAATGGCCAGTGTGTTAAGTGGCACCTGGATGGAAAGGCAGGAGAATGCAGTAGGAAGAAGCAATGAGAATGCAATCCAAGCCAAAAGCATTAAAAACCTGAAGGAAAACATTGCTTCTCTCACTGCTGCCAAGTTTATTTCAGTATGTGGCAACCTGGTGAAGTACATTCCTTTATAGGGGAGGAATTACAGAGGACAAGACCTTAAATTCCTCCCATTTGCTCAAGAACTCCAGCAAACACCTCCTCCTTCTTCCCCCTCCTGCTGGTCCAATTTTAAGGAGATTTTAATTTGAGCCCAAAGTGCTGGAACATAGACAGGAAACGGCTTATAATTTGCAAAAGTGTATATAGTTTCATGGAAAAGCAACATATATACTGAAACCTATGCCTTTCAAATTCTTCCCAGCAGCCATCTCTTCTGGCCTGGGGACAATGGAGTCTCTGTATTCAGGTCTGTTTTCGGTCGAAGCGGTCCATGACTGCTCTTTTGTGACCAAACAGAATGCGGGAGTGAGCCGCTCGCAGCACTCGGTGCTTTAATTACTTGGGTCATGTGGCTGCTTCCACTGCTACAAGGGCAGAGGATATGCAACTGAGGAGCATCATTTCTGCTAAAGGGGAGACTTGGAACAAAAAAACACACTAGGGAAGTTCAGGCATCTCCCAGAGATCAGAGGCAGGGCTCCCATCAGCTTGGAGAGGGCCAGGACTTCAGCCTTCATGCTTGGATGGATGGATGGATGGATGGATGGATGGATGGATGGATGGATGCATGTGAGTTTGCATTGACTGCAATGAAGTCATTGTGAGTTAGAAATGCATTTGGCTTTGGCTGGTTAGAAAGTTAGGAATCCCAAAGGCTCTTCTGTTCAGCCTTTGCATTTGCCCTAGAATTTTTGCAGGCACAAAGACAGGCTGAGCAGACAATGGCTTGCTTGACTGGCAAGCACAAATGTGAGATTTTGTGTGTACAAAGGATTGTTTGTGCAAGCAAAAATGTCATGCAAAATGAGGAGCATGTGGCCATGACAGGAGGGACTTCAGAGTGAAGAAATCATAACCAAATGCATCACCAGTTTGATTAAGGAAATTAGGGCAAAATTTTGAAGCATGTATGTTGGCTTTGGAGTGAGAGAGAGGTCTCTTGTCTTGAGTGACATTAGCTCTTGGACAGCAGGGCCTGCAGTGAGCTGGCAGTGCTGCTGTTTGGATGTGGACATAAAAAAGAAGCCACGTGTATAGAAGTTAGACATATCATCTGAATCTGAGCCACATTGCATCCTGCTCAAACACTGATGGCCCAGTAGTGTTGGCAAGCATTAGCCTGGAACCACCTTCTCTAGGAGTACAGACATGGACGTATGCATGCAAAATGCACATCTAATTGCTCTACTTATTGCTTCTAAGTTATCAGAATTACTTACATGTAAAACAGGGAATTTATTTACTTTTTATCACCTGTACTTGTAGCAGAGACCAAATTATGCTAGTTGTTCAATTGTGACCAACATTAGGCATCTTGGAGAAGATCTGGTTGGCCCAGAGAATTGTACTGTTTGTCATGAGTGAGAAAGCCTGGACTTGTTTTCTGAGCTGTGATGTTCTTTGGTTTACTAAAGATACTTGCCTGAAAACCCTTTCAAATCCCAGTTTTGAAACCACTGCTTTAGAGTCCAAACTCAAAATGCTGGTCTTTGAAACACTATATAAGTGCCCTTGGGCAAAAATCTTAATCTACATGTTTTTCTCCCTTTTGAAAATTGAAGGTAATTATTCCTAACTATCCTTGTCAATTAGGCAAGGCCTAGAAATGGGTGGAATTTAATGTTTTACCTTTGGAAGGGCTCTATTTCTCTTCAGTTTATAATCCCCTCTCTTTGCAACGGAAGCTCACGTAGCTACTGTTTAACCATAGCCACCCATGGTTTTAGGCTGCTTTCTGTTCTCCCAGCAGCCACCTCTGAGGCCACATAGGCAGCACCATAATCTCATTGAATAAGAATGCAATGAGATTATGAATGCAAGTGCTTTTTGAATGCAAGTGCTGAAACTCAGATGGAGCATGCTTGGTGTCTGCAGATGACATTTTGTGGGTGAGCACTTGGGACTGCTGTTTCACCTTGCCTAGAGGATGGTGACATTGGGATTCTATGGCTTTCCTTGAAACTGCTCCTCCACCTAAGGGTAGATAGAGCATCACCAGTGCATGACCTCCAAATAAGGAATTTAAAGCACACATTGAGGAGAACTTGCCCTGTACAGTGGTCAAGGTTAATGAGGAGTTATGGAGAGCTGGATCAGGAATATCATAACTCATTTTGTGCCTTGAAAAAGACACTTGGACCTATTGGTATTTTTCCAGCTAATTACCTGCAAGAAGAAAGGCTAGGGCTTGGCTTTTGAAATGCAAAATGATGTATTATGCAGAAAGAACACAGAATTTAAATAAAAAGAACAGTCAGATCCCTGTGGTTTGAGGGGCACTTTGCTTGGATTGTCTAGGCTGCTCCTGTTGGGATGAGAGGCTTTGTCCTGCCTGAGCTTGTGACCAGAGCACCCGCTTCAGGATTAAGTTGCGTAGCAGACTAACTAGGGACAAGCAGCTCTGTGTGTGTGCAAGAGATGAGCAGGGCACTGATGAACCTGGCTTGAGCAAAACAGCTCCAGGCTTTCTGCAGCACTGAAGGAAAAAAAAAAAAAAAAAAAAAAAAAAAAAAAAAATCAGGGCACTTTTCTTGTAGCACACAAATGGTAGAGGCCTCCTGACTCTCCCAGTAGCAGCAGGCATTATGTCCCTTCAGAAAATCTCGTGCTTTGGCCTGAGCAAGCAGGAGACTGCCCCAGATCATCTTCTCTGTTCCTCCTGGATTGATTTCTGCATTTCTGGGGACTGCTGTGGGAGAGCAGCAAGAACACCAACCGGAAGGGGGCCTCAGGAGGATTTAGAGAAGTTGCCATATTCTGCAGATGCTCAAATGTGTCACAGCACTGCTACAGGAGTCTCTTTTAAATGCAGCTGTGCTGCAGGCAGCACAGTCCCTCTTTCCAAGACCTGTCATGAAGGCAAAATGTGTGTAGAGGCGAGGTGAAAAAGAAGTCATAAGGGCCTTTCAGTACATGCTCAGATGCAGAGGTTCTGCAGCTGGGACAGAATACATGCCAGCAGTTTGAGAATGCTGATATGCAGGAGGAAAATCAGAGGAACCTAATGAATCTGGTCCATTTTGACCAGATCCTTTCAGCTGTGAAAGAGCAAGGGTTGTTCATAGTTTTGGACACGAGACCAGCCAACTCATGAGTCAGGTCTGATTCCATAATTTAGAAAGTTGGAATCCCTGGGTTCAGCTGTGTCATTTCTAGTTAGTATCATGTGCTTCAGATCTCCAAATAAGCCAAATGAGTCCCAGCTCTAAGAAAAATTCAATATATCTTTCTTTTGACTAAGGAGATGGGACAGTCTTTCTATTTGTAATTGTCTATTACAACGAGAGAGAAAAAAGGGATCAAATTCTAGCTCTAAAGATCCACGGGAATAAGTTTTCTGGTTATTATTTCATTAGTCTGCTTTCTCCTTAGAAATAGATATGAGATGATACACATTTTCCCAAGGAAGAGCTTGTTGATGTCTATGGGACTTCTGCACAAGTCACCAGGTACAATGAGATGCTGGTGTTTGCTGGCAAGGGACATGGGTTTTTTTGATGCTCTAGTGACATGTAGCTATCACGGAGATGTTGGGAGTTTGAATGAGTGTCTTTGAGAACAATGTCAAAATGGCTTTGGTCCTTTCATAGTGAGGAGCTGGAGTTTTGGAAGTGCCATTTTACCTCTTTTATTGTTAAAAATAGAGAAACATATCAATTCTGCTCCAAGCCAAAAGCTACGTATTATCCAGTCTTCTTTCCTCACTGACCCCAAATAATTTAATTTTTGGAATTCAGCAGAAAAATCCAAGCCATTTCAATAAATATACTTGCCAAGGAGACATTATTTAAGTTCTCTAGGAGATTTAAGCTCTGTAGGAGATTTTCCTTTCAGTCTTCTCTAATAGCAAGATTTGAATCAGGAGAATGAACATCAGCTTCTTGGAGATCCATCCTGTGAGGTATTTTAAATATAAATAAGGAAGTCTTCTGCTACTTTCTTACAGTAGTGTGTTATACATATCTACAGCACCATTAAACTGAAATATTAAATGATGTAACTCTCTCCCTTGGCCCCCACTTTCAATTAAACAGGTTTTTCTGGTTGTATTTAACCCATAATTAATTAATAGACCAGACTCTAATCTGTTTATTAGCTGCCCTATACTCCCTTGTTGTCAGGAAAAGCTGTAGAAAGGGATACACTAGGATCATAAAAAGCCTTAGCTCTCTTATCAGAGCTAGGATATTCTTGTGTGATGGATGTGGATAATTTTATGGTGAGGATATGATTTGATGACCTGCCAATAGCAGAGATCTGGATTTTGCATCGCAGTAGGTTTCCTCGCATCCTTGTGCTATTGCAGATATCAAGTACGGCTCTGGCTATCAAATTCACAATATTTTCTTCAATCAACAATTAACAGAGGATCTGTGAACCTGTAGCAGAGAAATTCCTGTCTCTAAGGTCAGATAAAAGATGGAGGAGGGACTTCTGACTTGTTTCTAAACACAAAATAATTTCATCGTTATTGCAAGCAGGATGTAAAACTATATTCCTAAGAGAAGATGGGAACTGGTGGGGGGAGACAAATAGCTGTGTTCCTCATTCCTGAGTCTAATAGCTTTTGGTTGTTACCATGAAGCTGCAGCTTTGAGAATCATGTATTCTTCATAAGACAGGGTTCTTTGCTTTCACTTTCTAATTTCTGCAACAAGGCAGAAAGGCCCAAGTTAGTAAAAAAGAACCACCCCGAGTCCAAGAAAAAAATGAAACATTATTTTGCATTCCCGTGAAGTCTCATGACATCCAAGACAACTCTGTGATTTCCTGGTACCCCGTGTGTAGGAGAGCCCACCTTGGGATGCTCCAACATTTATCTTTGGAAACACTCCAGAACCTGAATAGTCAGACTAGTCCTGGGCTGGTCTCAGCCCTTGAAGTTGGTACAGATGCTTTTCCGGGTCAGAATTGTGATGAACCAAAGTGATTGTCAACCTCCCCCGAACTCCAGGCCCTCTGGCAGTGGAGGCATCTGGAAGCCTACACGTGTCTCTGTTTAACAGGTCTGAGTACTTCTCCGGAGGCATCACATCATGCTCCGTTCCCAGCCCGCCTGTTCTCTGAGCAATCAGCTGCAGAGGGTGCTCTTGCTCTGCCTGAAAAGAAAAAGTTTGGGTAAGTCCCGTCCCTTCTTCTCCCTACCACCCCCTCCGTCTCAATAGAAGCAAACAAATGAGTTTGCTGCGACCTGAGTTCTGCCTCGGGACGAAGGAGGCAGCGGTGAAGAGCCATTTCAGAACGTGCCCCTCCCTGCCTGCGTGGGGAGCCTGGGGTCGAGCTCGAAACTTCGAGGGGCTGCATGGATGGGGCCAGGCAGGGAGGGCAGGAGGCTGCTGGAGAGAAATGCTGTCAGCAGTGGTGCGGGCAACAGGAGACCTGCTCTTCTGTCACATCTGGCCCGGGAGGTTTTGACCTGGCAGCTCAGTCTTGGGCGGAGGGTGTCCTCCTGTCATCTTGCTCTACAGGAGAATTAGGCTGCTTTTGAACCAGATTTGGGTCAGGATGTTTATTAAAGCATTCCATGGGTGCCTCAGCATTTCTAGTTGCTTGGCACAGAGATGCAGACAAGGCAATCTGTTGAGAAAGCATTTACTTGATGGGCTGCTTGCCTCTGGAACACCTGAGGGCACGGCGGGTCTTGTGTGCAAATACATCTCGAGTGTTTCAGAGCACAGGAAACTTTTGTAGCCACAGAAAGCAGATGGGAGGGATTCTGAAAGGCAGCTCACTGCACTGACCTTCCCCCTGACAATGGCAGCTCAACTGAAAGTAGCCTTTGCCTGGGCTGCTCTCAAAATCCCCCAGTGATGGAGATTTCACAAACTTTCCAGGCCATCTGTTCCAGAATTTTACTCTTCTTGCTTTGGTGGCAGTATCTGGATTACATTTCTCATTCCTAATGGCTAATCAGTCTCCAAAGAGACAGAGGTTTTTCTCTCCTCCATTATGTGAATATGCACAATAATTAGTAAATAATAAATCAGTGTTGTGTTTTGCATCTGTGTATTGATTTGAAGACAGGTTTAATAAGCTTTGTGTGCACCTGCTACTTGTGTTTCTCCCTGTGGAAAAGTACATGTCACTGAAATGCAATGCTGCTGGCAGCATGGACACCAAATAGTGAAGGGGCTGGTGTGGTGAGGTGCTGAGGGTTTCCCTGAGAGCTATGGAGGCTCAGCCTTTCTTGGAAAGGTTCTCCACTAAGATCTCAAATTGGTTAGGGACAGTCATGTTTGATGGCCATGAAGTAAAACTTTCCTTCAGTTAAATCCATTTAAGGCTGAAGTACAGCATAGGATGAAATTAGAAGTGGAATTTATTTCACAGCACTTCATCCTGAGCTTTAAGCAGATGTAATCTTTTCTTGTTCTCTAGCCTCTTGCTATAATCAAAGGTGAAGGACTGGTGCCCCTAGAGGATCTTCTCCCTTCTAAGGCAAATTTTTAAATTGGATGGTAATGGGAGAGAAATATAGTCACTTCTCATTTATTTTTCTTTTGTTTTACAATGCAGACTTGCAGAATTCATAAGGCTTCCCATACATTGATGTCAGGCTAGCCAAAAAGTATTTGTATTCTAAAACAGTTGGAGATATTCATAATATGTGGAACAGAATTTGCTTGCCTAGGAAATTCACAAATAAATTCTCCATACTGAACACTTTTGAGTATTCTGAAGTCTTGGTCATGACCAGTTCCTAAGACAAAAAGCCGCAGTCACCAAGTAAATCTCTTGTGCATCATTTGAACTTGTAATATGTGTAACTAGCCTTTGAAAGCAAGCTGCTTTCTGCCATCCCCTGAAGACCTGTGGTCATGGAACATTTATCCATTTTTCTACATGATTTCAAAATGCATTATTATTTACTTTGATGAACACTCAACATGAGTACCATGTTTAGGAAATTACAGATATCAAAGTGGAGATGTAATAAAACTATAAATCTTCTCATCTGTTCTCTCTGTCCACTGAAAAGATAAATCAGTAATTATCACAGCTATATGATTGGTTTAGAATGTTTTAGAAAATGAGACTGGTTTTTTTTTCTCTCCTGGGAGACTAACCTAAGGTTAAGTTGTTAAGTCTAAGGATGTTTGTCTTAGATCTTCTACCAGAGGCACACTATGCTACTGCTGGTTAATCCATTTTGTAAGTGGGACAGATAAAAATATTCCTTCCAGAGAAGGGGATTCTTATGAAGCCCAACATTACACTTTTGAATCTTCCGCTAGTCCATTGCTCAATCTCAACTTGCTTTTATTTGAAGAAATAAGGAATTGAAAAACCAACACAACCGTTTTTCTCCTCCAAAATTTTCCTTGCCAGCTCTGACCAGCTGGCAATTTCCATTTGGATTTATTTCTATGTATTTCCATCCTGGTGCAGAGATTATGGCAAAATATTCTTTTATATCCTTTTACTGCAGAAAAAAAAAGTTATTTTCTTGCCAAGTCAGACACACATTTATGGCAGAAACTGTCACACCTACCTTCTCTCAGCAACTTTCAGTCCATCATGTGAGCTGTAGCCGGTAACCTACACAGGGCAAACACCTCCTTTGTATTGTCAAATTTTATATACCAGAGTCTTCAGCTGGAAGGTCTTAATTTAGCATTCTGAGATTGGATCTGAAATACAAATATTCCATGGATATCTACCCAAGCAGTTGCTCAGTCCTGTTCAGTGTCCTTTAAAATAACAAGTGGATCTCTGAACCACCTGTGCAGGACATGAGAAAAAAGTATGGCATTTTTAGTGGATGGATAGATGGATGGATGGATAAGAGCCACAATTCTAGGGGGGTGCTAACTGCTTAAGGATGCTTAAGTAATGACATAAAGACATCTCTTGTATCTATTTGTCTAGAAGAACTGTGATTGAGGGAATGCTTTCTGTATTAGCCTTGTTCTTTTTGTTCATTATGTCTGTTCCCTCTGTCTGTAGAAGCACCATGTCAAAATGGAGTTTTCCCCCATTTTCATGTCACCACTTTGCCTATGTTGGCTAATGACAGATGCTTCTTCACAAGAAAAAATGATTTCTAGATGAACTGGTCACTGGGAAGTCAGAAAGGCTTAGAAGAATTCAAGTCTGGTGACTGCTCTTGCTACACAAAGTTCTTTAAATACTTAAAGCTTGAATATTGCAAAGCAAATAGAAGGAAGGTGGGGATGGGCTGTACAAGTTTACCTGCTTTCTTACCCATTCAAAATTACCATAGCCCTTCTAGCAAGGGGAAGAATTCAGTATACCTCACGTTTCTAGCCCAAGCCTTTTGTTTGTTGAGTCATTATATCTCAGTCAACAGCTTTCTCCCCACAGCTTTCCAAAAGTAAAGATTGTCCTTGAACTCCAAACCCTGCTAAGGAAACATGGAGCAAATGTCAACGTTTCTGAAGTTATTCACCCTCTGCCAAAGCACACACATGGCTTGGACAGCAGAGCTGTAGCAATGAAATCCACTGAGGTCAACAAATAAAGGCAACACAAAGTCAGTGTATTTTACTAAGTCCTCTGACACAGGTACAGGTGAAAGATCAATAAAAGTTGGCCAGGTTCAGCTCTCTCCTATGGGAAACATTTGAACAAATCTTGTTAGTCTGGGTTACTAGAGATCCTCCTAAGTGCATTGGTGAGATGGAACTGGAAAAGTGACAGAACATACATGGGCTTAAATTGTAGACAGACCAATGTTTTAAATAAAGTGTTCCTGGAAGAACTTTTCAGTCTTTTTCTTTGTACCAAGTTCTGAATCCTACCCCATCCATCCTGTCCTACTTGAAATTTCCACACAATGCTTACTCAGGCATCTCTGTAGCTGGCCTCTAAAGTGCAGTGTTTCTATGTCCAACACAGCCTTGGGAGAGGAAAGAAGGACAAGTCTCTCTCAGGTGAGAACATCTCTGCCCAGAGTTATTTTTTTGGGCCAAAAGGACCTTAAGGAAAAAGCATGAAGAAAAGCAGCTGGAGAAAGCATGGCTGCTCTTAAAAGAAAGGAGCAAGGAGACATGAAGTTGGCCATGGATTTGTCATCTGTTGACAGAATTTTCTCACCTGTCAGGCAAGTTTTCTACGGGCAGCTTCCTTCCTGCTCTTAGCTCTTTTTAAACTCAGTATCTTTTCCTCAAGCTGTTAAGTCTCTTTCTCCCTTTTTCATGTAACACCCTTATGATCCTCGCAAGTAGTGGACCAACTTGGATGCGTGTTACTCAGGTCCTCACACTCCCTCTCCTCTTAGAAGCCTGTTTCAGTGATTGATAAGAAGCAAACTAAGCAGGAATTTTCTCCGTCTCCCTACCTTTTTGATAGCAATATATTGCTGAGGACTGGGCACAAAGACAAGAAATAAATAAAGATATTTAACACTTAGGCTTTCCTTGTGCTGAAGAGTCTCCCAGACTCTGGATGCAGGAATCCTTTTTCAGAGTGGAGCACTGCTGCTGGGTGGAATGTGTCAGCTGCTTACCAGGTCCTGGGCACGCTGGTGAGCCGTTGGAGGCGGTGCTATGAACACAGCCATATGCTCAGCGTTAAGCCAGTGAGAAATTCCACTGAAGTCAAGGGGGTTTTTGCATGTGCTTAAGGGCTTTGCTGGACTGGGGCTTACGAAGAATGGACTATGGGTTCATCAGGTGGGATTGGACCAAGAATCTTACACCCCTTCTCTTGCCAAATCCTGGAGGATGCCTCTGATTCACAAGTGATAGGAGTAAATTGGGTCATTGAAAAGAAGGGAATTCAGCTGACCAGCTGGCCATAACACTGAGGCTGCTGAGGCTGAAGGCTGCTGAGAAAAAGTGACTTTCTCTTACAGCCTCTTAGGTCCTTGCTGTAGGATTTGTGTGTGTATAGTTTTTTTTTTTGATCCAGCTATTCAAACTAAGGTAATGCATGTGATGGAATAGGATCCCTGCTCATGTTTTTTTGGCCGTCATTATGGATGAAAACACATCAAATAATGATTACGGACAATATTTGCAGAGTCAGCTGCTGAGTTCCCTGACTTACTGCAGTTGCAGACCAACAACATTGCAGTGGGCAAAAGATTAACCATAAAGACTGTTAAAAAGAAAAGAAAAAAAAACAGTCTGGATTTGTCAGATCAAAAAAAAAAAAAAAAAGTGATGATACTTAGAGATTAAATTGTCTCAAGATGATAAATGTGATAAATGTAGCCATAAAAGCCTATAGGAATAAACTGGGACTCAGCTGCTCAGGAACTGTCAGCAGCCTAGAGGACATTGTTTGGCCTTGACTGAGACAGAAAATTAAGAGAAGAAAGGGCATTCATAGTCTTATATCTGGAACTGAATCACTCCATGGCTACAGACACATCACTTCTGACTCTTATTCTCCTCTCACAGGCAAACCGGTAAAATACAGAGATGGGAAAACTGATTCCAACAGAAAAAGTGCTTCATGCTTCCTGATCCTTTGAGTGCAAGTCATCACATGATACATCTCTATTTCAGTGACACTGCTGTGCTTAGAGAAAAGGCTCGTTGATTGTCTTCTGGGTGCTTTGCAAAACTTTTCTTAATTCCCTGTAAGTCAAACCTTGTTTTCCCTTTCAGAGTTCAGTTAGAGAGAGAGAGATATTAATCCCAACAGCAAGATTTCAGCCAATATCCTAAACCAGGAGGAAGGTCTGGGGTCAAAGCTAGCAAATGATGTTAGAAGAAATAAGTTCACAGTCAGTGTGTTCTTTCATGAGCAGATTATGGAGGTTTGGAAACTCTGTCATCGCAGAGGTAGTGAAATACTGCTAGTTTGCTATAGGCAATGTCTAAACTCCACCCCCTCCATTCTCTTGTGAAATGAAAAATACAATCACCAAGGTTTCAAATAACTGATGAAGAAACAGTCCTCCTTTTCCAGTGGTTTTGAACAAAAGGAAAAGGCGAAGTGTTGGCACTGCGAGCAGAAACATAGACCTATGTGAGCTCAGCTTTTGGAGTTGGAAGTCAGCCATGAAAACAGAACTAGCAGAAATTCAGCAAGCCATTTAACCATGGTACTAGCATTTGTGTGGGACTGACTTTCGTCCTTTGGGGACGCTGTGGTGCTTAACGAGACAGGGCTTTAAATGCTAAGTTTTGTTCATTTTCAAGAAACTTTGACAAACTGTCAAACTCAGGTGATGAGAGGGATGGATAGACTTAGAAAGAGGTGAAAAGCAGAGATCCAGGTCATTATTCAGCCAGGCACCTAATTTGAGCTCAGGAAAGTCACTTAGCTGTGGGATCTGCTGTCTAAAGACCAAGTGCCTAACCTAAGCCAGTATGGTGGACTCCTTATAGAACTGTAGGATGGGTATGGTTCAAAGAGACCTCTGAGTTCAAGCTAATGGAGAGGGACAGGTACCTCCAGAACCTCCTCTCACCACTGTTCCTACAGTGGGGCATTTCCCTTGGGGAAATTATCCTCTCTGTATTCTTATCATGCTTTCAGTGCAAAGATAGTCTCTTGCTTGGTCTGCTTAGTGTACAACTCATTTAGACCCTGGGTATTTGGTGGCATTTTGCCATTACTTCTCTTAAAGTTAATACTTCTCCTGCTGGAGATGAGTGCTAGATTTGCTGGGCTGTACTATTCTGTAAGTCAGTGCATCAGTGGCTCAGTGGTTTGGAAAAGAGAAGGTGCTGTCTCTCAAGACATCACAATGTATGGCAATACAGGCATGCATCACACTGTATGGCAATGTGAATGGCCTGAGTATCCTAAGCTGCATAAATATTTTCAGGGTAGATTGCAAGGAAAGTAGTTTAGTCTTTATCTGGATAGTGAACAGCAGGTAATTCCATGAACTCTGAGCTTAATTGTTTTTCTGCATCTAATTCATGTAGATGGGCATTCAGCATCTCACTGCAGCTCCAAGGGCTCTGCAGTTTGTGTTGATATGACCTTTTAGTGCAGACTCAGATCTTCATGCAGTGGATGGGAAAGAGAAACGGATATTTGCCTTAGAGACAAGCATCAATACATAGCAAAGGGACACCGTCTCCTTTCAATCCTAAAAGGAAAGGAAAGGCTTGCCTTTACCTAACTCCTGCTTGGATAGCTGCATGCTGCTCTTCCCAAAGACTTCCTGCATCTTTGGCTGGGGGAAGTACTTCTGACCCCTTTCATTAATCTGCTCTAAAAGGTCAAGACTATGTTTAAACACCCACCAAGTTGCACAAGCATGAGATAGTTGGTAACCAGCAGGGAGGAGAGGGTTGCCATCAAAAATGTTTTGTGGGATCTCTTGGGAATGAGGGTGTTGTGGGAGCTCGGTTCACTCACCAGCCTGGAAGGAGAAGGGAAAGGCTGAGGAACACAGATCCTGCCTCATAGTCAACTCTGCCATGAGTGCACAAGGCATAAAGCAATCTTGGACCCCACTGGACTTACCTAGTAAAGCCCTGTGCTGTGGTATCCTGCAATGATTTGGTCTCAGATACCTATTTCCTCCTGGAAATACCTCCATCCTGAACGTCCCATATCCTGCCCAGACTTTTTCAGATTTAGCCTATGATACATGTGAGAGCATGGACAATTGGAAATTACTCAGATGCAGAGCCGTAGAAAGCCATTGCCTCTCTGTTTCACACAATAATCCCCTGAAGCCTCACATCAGAGAAAATCCATGTGATTTCTTGCAATGTGGTGTCACATGAAAAGACATCTCCCCCAGTGCTGTTTTGGAAATACAATAGTTGTTTTTGTTTTATCTGCTGTGCCATCGGCCCCCCCAGCTGGGGACTCAAATATGCATTAATTCTGCTTATGACTGCCAGGAGAGTTTATTATGGCCAACAGCAAGAAGCATGTAGGAATCTGCGAGGTGTGTGCATTTCTGCAGAAAATGAGCCTTGGTCCCTGTTTGCTGTCAGCTTTCATTACAGCAGGGGAAACTTCTTGCTGAGGAGGGGATCATGTAGTAGGCAAACATTGCACAAGAGGGAGAGAGATGCCAGGACTGGCTCAAAGACTGTTG
Source organism: Vidua macroura (assembly GCF_024509145.1). Classification (NCBI taxonomy): domain Eukaryota; kingdom Metazoa; phylum Chordata; class Aves; order Passeriformes; family Viduidae; genus Vidua; species Vidua macroura. The sequence goes on from NC_071577.1 coordinate 25,604,500, forward strand.
TAATGGGACAGGGGGGAAAAGAGAAATGCAGAATCTGAAAGTCAAGAGGAGAGATGAGGTGCAAGGTAATTCTCAGGAGCTTCAAGTGTTAGGCTGACAGGATGGTTAGCTCTTGAATGAGGGCTTAGGAGTTTGCTTTCTGTCTTTCTTTCCTTTCTTAATCTCTCTTTTTTTTCTCTCTTTTTCTTTTCTTTCCTGCTGAGAGAAGCTCTTTTGTGTTGATTGGCACAAGTTTTGGAAGGATTAAATAAACCCAGCAAATGGAGATTCCCTTTTCCACCTTTGCTGGAGGCAGCTGTCTTTCAGCAGTCAAACCCGTGCATTGCTGTGGACGTTCATCCTATCACTGCCTGATTGCATCCCAACAGGAGGAACGTTGTGGCACATCTCCAGTGGTGTTGTCCCCTTGGACAGCTGTGATCTATGTTGGGACAGTTTAGGTAGAAGGGAACTTAAGAAGATCTCTAGTCCAAACTTCTGCTCAAAGCAGGGCTCATTTCAAAGTTAGGTCGAGTTGCTCACAGCCTTGCTGTGTTCAGTCTTATGTTTTCTTCCTCAAGTGGGCAGGATAACACTGAAATTTTACAAGCTGCTGGGAGAGGCTGGAAATGCATCAAGACTATAAGTCCCTAAGGGCAGACCAAGGAATTTGTCTTGCAAGGGTTTGCAGAGTTGTCTCTGTCTTGGCTGCAGACCAGGAGTGGGTGACTTCTCAGAGGCAGTGATTACAAGGAGGGCCGTTATATTGTTCACCCTGGTTCCTAAAGCAGCAAGACTGCCCTGTGTGGGGTTTGTCTCTCTTCCCTCTTGACATAGTCATTAAGGTTGGAAAAGACCTCAAATGTCATTAAGTCCAGCTGTTAACCATTCACTGCCATGCTCACCACTAAGCCACATATCCAAGCACCACATCTACATGTCTCTTAAATACCTTCAGGGATGATGACTCTACCACTTCTCTGGACAGCCTGTTCCAATGCTTGACCATCTCATGTGTACACAATCAATTACAAGATGAGAAATTGACTGAAGAAGGAATCTCTTTCACTATGTATGCCTGGGGAAAGCTCAGTCTTTTCTAACACTGGCTGCTTGGGTTGGGTGGTGACTCACAAGGTGCAAAGCCATAGGAGCCCAGGATTCATCAGTCATCTTGTCTGCCAAATTACTTGCTTAGCTACTCTTTACCTGCTAGCTAAGCTAGCCTGACTCCATCCAGCAGTGCCAAGGACAGGACACTTGCTGGGGCCTGAAAAGCTGAAAGTTGTGTCTCGTTTTGTCTGATCAGAACTGGCACAAGGTAGATAATCTCGATCAAGTCCAACAGCACTGTATCAGACCTAACTCTTTCTCATCTATCAGGTATGTAACCTCTCTCCTTCTGGAAATCTCAACAGTTGGTCTCACTGCCGCTGACAAGATTTCAGGAATCTAATGCCCTATTGTAGATGCAAACAGTCAAACAAAGTTTGATGAATATCATGGGGTGTTTCCCGCATCATCCAGTGCAGAAGTTCATGGAGTTGCAGAACATGCATTTTCTTTCTCTTTTCTAAACATTATCTTCAGCAAACTCCTTTTCAGAGTGAGGAATTAGTCAGTGGGAACTCCTGGGCACTGCATTGCTCCGTGGACCAGGCCTTCATTAGAAGGTTATATTCAGTCTCCCATTAGTCAGCCCCGGAGGTACAGCTCACACCCCACAGTGCTGGCTTCTTTTCTTTCTTGGTAACTGTATTGCATCTTTGCAGTTTCTTCTCCTGCAGACATGGTTTCAGTCTCCTCTTTGTCCCGACTTGCTGCTGTGGAATGTAAGGCTTTTATTTTTTTCCCCTCTATAAAAGAAAAATATGAACCTAAGCACATCATGTCAAGACTTTGAGCTTGCATTTTCTGTCTGGGTCCTTTAGAGAAAATAAGAGCAGCACCTTGTTTTTCCACTTCTTTTTACCTTCCCTTTGTCCTCTTTCTCTCAGAGAAGATTTATGCCCTGTTGTGAAAGCACTGCACCTAACACAGCCAGCTCTCACAGTTTCATTTGCTGTGCAATTCCAGTATGATCTTGCTTCAATGCATACTTGATTCAGGAACAGTGGGGTGTGTTCAGATGGATCAAACATGAGCCAAACTCTTTTTATTTTATTACAGTTTATTTCTTCAGGAAGAGCCAGAGTTGAACTAGGAGTTCATTGAGTTTTAAGGTAACACATTTTCTCTCTCAGCAGGAGCAGGCCATCGACATATACGGTTATTTACAGCAGCTCAGCTGAGGGAGAGTAACCCATAAATAGCAACTTCTTCTGTTTGCTCACAGGCACATATTCTTAGAGAAGGCAGAAACCTCACGTTCCTGCCTATTTGCTAGCATTCAGCAATAGGATTTTTGAAGGAAAATGTCTCCCTAGGTAGGATATCCTATAACTCCTGACCACAGGGGTTTCCTCCAGCTTCACCTCCAGCATCTGGTGATGTCTGTTCTTGAAGACAGGCAGATGGGGTAGATGGACCCCTGATCTTATATGGGAGGACAGCAATTCCCGTGAGCCAAATGCAACACCGGAGAAATATGTCAGATGCATTCCAGATGGATATCCCTGGAGAGCAGTGCCTTAATTCATAGACCAGGCAAAGAGACTCAAAAAGGAAATGTCTTTCTCCCATCGCAGTGGGGAGCCTCAAGAAAGGAAGGGTAGATCACCTTCTTAGGCTCAGCTCACAGACTTGGTCTCACATCTTTGGTGATAGAGGTGTCTCTGATCTGGACTGAGTTATCTCTTTCATCTCTTCCTTAGCATATTCCATAGAGATGCCTTCAAACAGTCCTTAAGGGTGTCCTTTTCCCATTACTGCTTAATGCAGAGAAATAATGTAACATCCTCTTCTATGAATGAGCTGTCTCCCCAGTGAACTCTGCCTGTCCTGCATTTTCAGATCAACAATACCAATTTTTGAAGTACACTCCAGTAAGGCCAAATATATGGGCAAAGTTCTCTTATCTCAGGATGTCACATCTTTCCCCTTTTTACAGTGACAGTACTTTATCTTCTTTGGGAAAGAGTTATTCTGCTGCCATGTCTCTATCTACCCAATATATTTGTTTCACAGATCTGTGAGATATCCTAGACATCACATCCCCTCTTTCTTTTCTCTAAATGATGTATTTGTATGCTTTATAAAAGGAGGAGACACCTAAGACTGGTCATCTGAAAGTTTTCTGGTCATGTATTGACAGTGCTTCTTATGTTTCAATTCATTACTTGGGAACTTAATCTCACGTCTTTCTTGTAGACACTTTTTAGGCTTCACAGCAACCCACCCTGAAAATACCCAGACCATCCCGAAGAGCAATCACTGACATGATAAAGTATTTCAGTATTTATATAACACTTAAAAGCTCTAGTGATCAGTAAAGCCCCACTGTGCTAGACCCTGAACGCAGATAGGGAAAGAAAACAAACTCTTCATCTCAGCATTTGTTGCTCGAACTGCTGGAGCCAGAAAGAAAGAGGTTTGGTGCAGGACTATCAAATTCTGCTGCTCTGACAAGAACAGCGCTTGCCCAGGGAACTGTAAGATTGTAAAATATACAATCTATTGCAAAAGTCCATCTCTGTCCAGTGACAAATGCAGAAAAATTCCCTCGTGAATGGACTGCTTCCAGGAATTTCGTTGCTGTCTTCCAGAGAATTAAACTGCAATCCTAACAGCTGATGATTGATGTCCATCCCTACAGAAAGGCAAGGCAAAGCATAGGCTCACCTCAACATTGTGCTGTGGATGAAGAACAGATTTTGCATTGGCAATATTGATTCAAGCTGTGCTGAAAGCTTACAGTGGGAAGGACTAAGGGCTCTTAGGAATCACATGTTTTGGAGACACTGCTGACTAGCCTTGAACATATTTCAGTCCTCTCTCCTGAAGGAAGCATGTTTTTATGTGTAGTAACAATGCATTTTCCTTCCCACAGTGTATTTACAGATATGTGCTGCTTTCTGGCAGGTTGGTTATGGATGACAGATTGGGAAGGATTTCACATCGCTTGTGTTTTCTCTGTGGGGTTAGACAGCATGTGGGTGTGGTGTTAGATTCCCCATCTCTTCACTCAGACCTTGTGTTCGAGGATCAGGAGAATCTTTGACAGGTGCTACAAGACAGTCCTCTAAAGGGGATTCTGTTTGTGTAGTTGTCAGGTCAAATGGTGTTATTTAAGCATATGTACCATGGTGGGTGTTGAAAACAGTTCCTTTAGGTTGTTCACAGCCATGAAACCATTTCAACTGACTTAGTAGAGCTGCAGTCAGGCCATCTGCTCAGCCAAAACTCTTGACTGGGCTACAAACATTTTATGCCTTTTTTAATAGTCTTTCTCTCTGACTTGTCAAGTGCCATGTTGCCCTGTTAATGCCCATTCTCAGTGCCTTTGTGGAGGCTTCATTTCTACCTTGACCAGGTGGCCAATCCATTCAGAAGACAAGAGAGATTATCTGCAGCCTCACCCAACCACACTCTTCACAGCTGGTGAGGATCTGTAAATGCCAGAGATAATATGGAGATAACTGGTGATTTAGTGAGCTGAATCTCTAAAGCGTTGTGTACCATAGTGATTTGTGATGTGTGCCCAGTCCCTGGAAGTTCCACGTCTTAAGTCCAGATCCTATTCTGTCAGATGCAGGTAAATTTGTGGTTAAGTTAAATTCACAGGCTAACAAATGACATGTCTTTCTAATCACCCGGCAGCTTACTGTTAAATAAGAAGAAAAACGGAGGAAGTTAAGGATGCCTGTCTAGTGCCATTGTACCAGGAATTGATTTTTTGCCCATATGAATTCCCAAAGGAACTGACAATTTGCCCATATGATTTTGCCCATATAAAAGTATAGAGATGTTTCCTGTCTCTAAACAGACCTTGTCAAAATTAATCCAATAAATACAGAGAATGGGATCCTTGCAGCCACTGACACTAGGACAAGTTGTGAGAGCTTAAAGAAAATGAAAGAAATAATTACTGGCTAGAGGAAATAGCAAAATGACCAGGAAAAGCCCTTTTTTTTCCAGCCAGTCCTGATGACAGCCAGGAAAATTTCATTAGTCTTAAGAGCATTGCTTTACCCTTTTATTTCTACCAGAAAGCTGAATTCCCCCTGCTCATGTGTGGTTACATTTCTTTACTGAAACTACACAGTGCTTGTGGTATTTTACTATTTCTAGTGCTGAGGAGCCAGTGCCTCTGTGCTCTGCATGGAGAACAGCTTTAGCTGCCAGGCATTGGAAGAGCACACAGCAAAACCTCATCCTCTGTCTAAAGCTTGCACATACAATACCATACAACACTTAGGGCACAGGGCAGTCGTGGAAAATGGGGGAAACAGGACAGTGGGTAAAAGGACCACCTGCAGACCAGTCTTTGTCATGGATCAAGAGCTCCTTTCACCACACCAGGGAAATATAAGAATTAGGGGCTCCCTTGGCATTCAAGGGATTGATCCCTGTGGACCTCTGCTGGAACTCCAGAAAAAGGACCATCCTGTCTGTCGTCCCAGGGAGCTGGAAAGAGAAATGTAATGTTTTTAGATACATGTCTTGCAGCCACCTGCAGCCATACTGCTGCTGCAAGGCTTGGACATCCCAGTTTTGTGCTCCATCCACCCTGTTACACTGTTTTTGATGGTGAGCCAACACTGGATGTTCCAGAAGACAAAGCCTCTTTCCCCTATACTACTCAGCATAATAATTCAGGTCCTTGGCACCAGTTGTGCGTGGTGCAGGGGAGGAAACTCTTGCTGAATCCCAGCTGATGGGCTGCTCAGCCCTAGAAATGGGAGGATTGATGGTCTCCATAAATGCCTTTGCCGTAGCACTGCTGCCTGTGCTGCTGAGTGATCCCTGCCTGTCCCCCCAGGGCCTGATTCTCCTTTTCCTTGCTTGGTGCTGATGCATTTTAGCAGCTGATAGATCACGATTTCTTTACCTCTTGCCCCAAGTGAGACATATTTTATTCGTGGGGGGTTTCAGTGTGAGGAAGGCTCTGAGACCTAAGCCTCATTCCACAGGGCACTGCTCTGCACCTGGGGTTATTTTTTCCCCCCTTCTGTTCTTTAACCAGTGCCTTTAAGAGGGATAGGAGATGAGCCCAGAATGTATTTATTGAGCCCAGGGGAGGTGCAAGCATCTGTTAAATATTATGAAGATATCATTGATGAGTTGGTTTCACCTAAAGGCTGAGAGGTATGATATTTACATGTCTCCTGTGAGACAGTGCAGAGCAGGGGAGAAAATGCTGCTCAGTTATAGCTTCCCTTATCCAAGGGTGGGATGTCACACAGACTCAAAACAAGAGTCTTCTGTGTCTTCTGGTTGCACTGGATGTGAGGAAAGGCTGTGTGCTAGGCTTATCAACATCATTCATGGCAAGCATTCAGTGACTCTTCCTCTCAGATAAAAGATTTGTGTTTGCTTCATCCCTCCTGTGCTTTCTACAAAGATCTGCCTGCTTGCTAAAAGTGTGAGCTCCTGAGCTGTTTTCCTAGGGAATTAAAGGCACATTTAGATTTTCTCTTTTTCAGCTGCTTCTTTCCCAGCTGTTATCTTCTTGAGCATGACAGCAAGCCTCACTGACTCTGACTCTCAGACAGTTACCTGGGAGCAATCCATCATCCCCCTCTGTCTGTGCTCATCCCAAATGATCACCCAGGTTTAGTACAGCTGACCCACCTCAGTTCCACACACCAGTCCCTGGTCAAACCATTGCTCTACTTTTGGAAAAGAGCAGAGAGAGGTCCTGGATCCCAGGCTGAGATATGAGACAAGCTTTTCTTGGGTGAGACCACCATAAAACATTTATGCTTTCTATCCCTCCCCTGAAAGTTAAATAAACAGCAACTGCAGTCCTGTTGTGACAGGAAAAAATTCCAGCCCTCTGCTCAGAAGGGAAAGTGTTGTCCCCCATTGGGCTTTGATTCCCTTTATGTTTATGTAATGACTGAAGATCCTGACAATAAAGTATGATATCAAAACCAGAGGGAGCTTGGAAAGGAGCAAGAAATTAATTTTTAAAATGTCCTCAATATTCACTAGATCCTTTCAGTCCTTCTGGGGGAGGGGGTCCCTGTATCCTATCACACACCTGACATTGCCCCTAGCAAAATTAGTCACAATGGCCCCATGCAGGTTTTGGATTTATTGTCTGCAAATTTGGCTGGTCTGATCACTGGTCTGAACACCTGTGGAGCCTCAGAGTCCAGACTATTAGATTAATCTGTCAGTCACTCTATATAACAGCCTGTCCTCCTCTCCATCCCAGTTCGACACTCCCTTCCCAATTTTGGTGTAGAGCTCCAAGATCCAGTTTCACCGGAATGTAAACAGTGTCTGAATCCCCCAACTTCCCTGCTTTGCTTCCGCTGTGAGTGCACATCGGCTATATTGGCTGCTTGAAAAGTAATTATCCTCACTTCCCACCTGATAAATTAAAGACCCCCAGGTTCTTTGCTTAATGGTGCAGAGCAATTCAAGAGTGGTTCTTCTGCAGAAGCTGTTAGGAGAATGTCCTAGCAACCTCACACCCTTCAGGTCCTCATTGTGCTGGGGTGACAGCCCATTAATCAGCCTGACCCGGCTTGGAGATGGCAAAGGTCGTGCTGCGTCAAGTCTAATCGGAAAAACAAATTTCACCCCTCTGCAGTGCTTCCTGGCAGGGACGAAGGGGAAGACTCGCTTGGTTTCACACTTAAGCACCTTAAGTATTTTTCCAAGGCTAGAAGGCAACTGATATGAAGGGTTTGTACTTCAAATAGAGGAGCATGAGTCCCTAGGGCTGTGTCCACATTGCTCTGATGTGTGGTTTTGGGAATGATTGGGAGAATGATCCCAGATCAGCCCACTTCACATCTGTTCAGCCACTTCTGTGGGAAGCAGGGATTAGGTCTGATGGAATACATGATGCCCCCACCCCAGATTCAACCTTGGAATATGCTGGCAGATCCACTGCCTGTAGGCACAGATTAAAAGCCTGCTCTCAGGCTCATAATGGTCCTGAAAATTCAGTGTGCCTGTCAGTGGTTTCTGCACAAGAGACTGAGCCATATCCACCCAAAAGCCCACCTCTCCCAAACCCTCTCTCTGACAGAAGCCCACAGTGGGTGCCTGGGCAGGGAGGAGCCATCATAGGTAACTCTGCTGGCATCTGGTGGCTTGGAGGTGCTGTGACTGGGCATCCTTGATGGATGGTTTGTCCATGAATCTATCCATTCAGTTATTAAGTCCTAGCAAGCTTTTAGCTTTCTCTGTGTCTGGTGTCAGACCTGAACTGTTCAATGATGAATTGTGTGAAGGGCTTAGTTTTCTTTGTTATGAGTCTGTCTCCTTTCAGCTTTACATTATGAGGGCCAAGCTACAATCATCTCCTATTAATCTTCCTTGTTTAGACCTCTGTAATGCCCTTTTGCAGTTCTGGACATGTGCGCTTGTTCTACTTTTGGTGGTATTCTTGATTATAGTCTGTATTGCTAATGAAACTGGAATAGTTTATTGCAGTGGATCTAAAATCCATGAATCTAGGAAATATAAATTAGATGATCTGTCTGTGAAAACATCTCCATCCTGGCAGGTGGTGAAGTTCACAATTTGATAAGCCAATGTAAAGACAAGCCAGGAAAAATAATGCATAAACTGCAATATATCCTTGTGTTGGCTTAGTACAAGAAAAAGCCCCCTAGCATCTCTGGCTATCTAATATCATGCTTGAGCATTCTGGCCCAAGATAGCAGTCCTGTAGATGTAGAATTGATTTCATTGGCAAGCAAAGAAATAACTGCCATTTGGCTCCAGGACAAGAGCAGCATTGTGCTATAGTTTATTGTTTTCTTATGAACTCTGCAATGGCAGTACACCGTTAATCTCCTGATCCTTTGGTGTGAAGTAGCATATTCCTTCATGGGTGAGAGAAAAGCTGTTTAGCACTGACACCACTACAGGTGCAACATTCTACAGCACCAACTTTACCTCTGCCAAGGGTTTGTGCATATTTAGCAGTGAGCCAGCAGTGATGTTTTCATCTTTGCTACAGGGAACACAAATCAGCAGCTTGTAGTTGTGCCGATAGTTTCAATTTACACCTTTCCTTTGGTAGTTTTAGCCTCTTGTTCTTGCTGTATGAATATTGCTGTATATATAATGTAATACTAATCATGTTTGTATCACAAACAACTCTGTTGCCGGTTTGTGATATGGAGTTGTTTTATCCACATGCACTCTAATAGTGTAAAGAGAATTTTAAGATGAGACACAGGTGCAACTACTCTGTTTTTTGGCATATGCAAAATCATGTGCTCAGCCTTTTAGTCCACAAGAGCTTCCAGCTTATTCTGGCTGATTTTACTTTTTTCCCCATCTCTTTTTGTAGCAGGGGTGCTTCTCTTTGGCTTTGTGGCCATCTTGAAGTTACATGTTTTCTTGTGTACCTGAATACACAAATGTTCAGGAGATGTTAATAATCTCCCAGCTCTAGAGCGTTTGAGAAAGCAGGGCAAGGTATGAGGACCATGAATGCAACCATGAGCCCTTTGAGCAATCCCAGACGTGATTCAAGTTCCCCAAAACCGTGATGGCAGAAACTTCCAATTGGTCTCTTGAACTTTCACATCACAGTAGGATTTAAAGTTTATTTCCTTCCTTCCTTCCTTCCTTCCTTCCTTCCTTCCTTCCTTCCTTCCTTCCTTCCTTCCTGCCTGCCTGCCTGCCTGCCTGCCTTCCATGAAAATGTTGCCTAAGTTTCACTTCATTCCTTTAGCTGGAATAGGGCAGCATGAGACAGGGTACAGCAGGCAGGCACAGAACCAGGAGTTACATATGCACTTACATATCCACCACCTACTAGTACCACCAAAACCCAGTACACTTTTACAGCAGGGAGAGGAAACCCATGCCTAGCCAGAGCCACTCCATGGAACATTTCTGCATGAGCCTCTCATCCATTGAACTAGCACAGCCTCTTCCTCCTCATTATTCTCTCATGCAATACCTCTATGAATTCTGTTCCTTGCTAATTTCTTTCCCCTCTGTTCATTCCCCTGCATGATGGGTGGCAAAGTCCTAAGCTCCAAAGATAATGCTGTGCCAAGGCACTTAGACACGGCTGTGTCTGGACATAGAACATTTCTCTCTGATTCTCAGCAGTGTTGTCTGAGTATGTCGCTGTTTGCATGGAGACAAGACTTCTCAATCCCTTTATGAAACAGGAAAAGCCTTTTTCTCACCCAGGGAAGCTGAGGCATTATAGAAGCTATCCAAATTGCCTCCCAAAATTTTTCTTTTGTGTAGGTCATTTGGAAAATAGTATAATTGGGGAAGGAAGGGAGGAAAGGAAGGGAGGGAGGAAGGGAGAAAAGAAAAGAAAAAAGAAAAGAAAAGAAAAGAAAAGAAAAGAAAAGAAAAGAAAAGAAAAGAAAAGAAAAGAAAAGAAAAGAAAAGAAAAGAAAAGAAAAGAAAAGAAAAGAAAAGAAAAGAAAAGAAAAGAAAAGAAAGAAAAAAGATTTTATACTTTGATTCTACATGACTGAATTATCACTCACATGATTTCTGTGGGTTGCAATGCCAGTGCTTGGGGATCACGGTCCTTCTCAGCTAGAAAAATGCTCCTTGTTGAACTTTCAGCAACTTAGAACATGTTCCAGGTGCACAGAGCTTAGACCCTGCTTTGATCCTGCTGCAGAGGCTTGTTTCTCTGCTATGTGTCCTGGCATTGGGATTATCTCAGCAAAGTCTGTTCCCAGCCCTAGGGAATGGCAGTAGGATCTGTTCTGTAGGCCAAGCTGAAGCCCCTTTTTCTCCTCTCCCCTCAGCTGAGTTGAGGCCACCAATAACTTTCATGAGAGTCTGCTACAAAAATGTGCCCTAAGCCTCCTGATTGTAGGCTGATCTTTCAGTTGAGTGGGGACATTAATCCATGGAAATGCACCTCTTAGGGAGAAGCAAATGAGGCTCTCTGGGGCTTTACTGATGAGCTTTATCAGTGAGCTGACCTGAAAGGATTGGAAAAAGAGCTAAGTAGAAGGTCCATGAAAGCAACTGTTGAAAACTTTTGGAGAGAAGGCACAGCAGAGGCAGTGTATTGCCTAAAAGAAAAGGACTGTGGCAGATGCTTCTCAGCTGGAAATGTGCAGCTCTACAAACTCATGTTCTCCTGCTGTAAGTATGGAGAAGAGAAGCCACTGCTAGATATAGTGGCTTCAGCTCTGCCACCATGTTCTCGGCCTCCTCACCGTAGTGGGATGTTCCTCTGTGCCAGCAGCATCACTGTCCATAGCTTGGGAGCAGGGTGTGGAGTTTTGGAGTACATGATACTGATACTCATCAGTACTGGCACAAAGGGAATTGGGTTGTAGGCAACAGAGTCATAGATTATATTCTCTACTTCTGACTCTCCCAGCTGATGGCTCACAGAGCACTGATGATCCATGAGAACTCAGAAGATGGCTTGTGAAACAGCAGAGAAAAAAAGGAATACAGCAAACCCAGAGATGCCTTCTTGCACAGCCAGCATCCTGTTTCTGTCCTGGGAAAAAAAGCAGAAGAAACTTCAGACACACTGGAACCTGCTGAATCCGAGGGCCAGCAGTGAAGGGGTCAAGGTACCCTTCTTTGTGGAGAGCATTGGCACCATCTGAGTGAAAGGGAGTAGTGAGAGGGATGTGATGAAGTGCCTGCCAATAACTGAGGGAGCCAGAGGGAGATTCCTGAGAAGTACAGAAAAAATTTTGAAAATGGGGACCCAACCCAGCATGGCAAATGCAGCATGACCCTTCCTAACACAGCATGGGGAAAACAAAGAGCATCCCAGCTGCTTGGATACTTGACACCAGGATCACACTCAGCAGCTCTGTTCTCTGGTGCTGCTTGGAGTTGATGACTGAGGGTCATTTCCAGCATGAGATTTCATGTGTGAAGCCTATTCAGTGTACAGCAACTGCTGAGACTTTCAGAGGGTGTGACTCAAGTTAAAGGCTGGGAAATGAACACAAGAAACTGTTGCTAGAAACCAAGCTGAAGCACGTGAAGATAATAAAATGGATGTCCAAACTGGGACCTCTTCTGAGGCTGCACAGCGCTGACAAGCTGACCTGGATGTGTCACATCTCTCAGCTTCACAGCTCCTGACACACGGCACCAGCTCTCCTATATGTCAGGAGTCACATTCCCCACTGCTGGAATGCAGCCACCTCTGGAGCAGAACCCAGCAGCTGTTTAAAGAATTGACAGAAACAAACCAGGGACAGGATGCAAAGACACAGCCAAAGTGCAGAGGAAAATAAGGAGGAAAAAATGTCAACCAAGTCCATAGGGTGAGTGTGGTGGTCATAATCAAATGATAAAGAGCATGACAATTTACCAGGCATCAGCAGAGCTAAAGGAATCACCTGGGTGTTTTCTGTTGTTCCAAACCAAACACAGTAACACAGCTTATCTGGGATCCTTCTTTTACATATGGTGCCCTGCCATATTCCCTTGTGTTACAGCTGATGTAGATTGATTCAATAGTTTAGCTGATTCTTAGTAATCCATGTAGCCATGATAAAGTGGAAGGAAGCATCTTCTAAAAGCATCTCTTTGTCCTTGGTGGATAAAGAACATGAGATATGTTTTTTCTCCTCAAGCCACTCTCACCATTGGTTCAAGCTGTTAACCTCTTTCTGCTTTTCCAGCCCTGTTCCTCAGACCATCTTGGACACTAAAAGAGAAATAATCTAGAAAATAATCTAGACACATTTTAAAACGCTATCAGAAAAATCAGGAATGGTTAAAAGCATGAGCACCTCTGTGGTTCAGAGGTGTGTGATTTATCTGCTGAGATGTGAAACTTGCAAGGAAGGACCACTTCATGTTAGTCCTGTTCTCCAGCCTAGGCCTCTAGATGAGAAGAGATTTCACTGGATCATCAGATGATGCAATTGGAAGTGTCCTCAAGGAGTTCTGTGGATCTACTTGTTAATTCGGGGGCATCAGTGGGGTGTTGGTTTGGCACAGCAGAGCTACTCTTACCTCCTTCTCTTCCAGCCCAGTACTGAGTATTCATCTGAGCTAGTCAAGAGTATCTGGACTGGCAATTGCCTCCAGACTCCAGCTCAAAAGTAATTAATTAGAACGAGCCACCAGCTGAATCCACCAAGGAGACTGCTGTGCAGAGATATCCGGGCTTTGTGTGGTGGCACCAATCTGAACAGGCTGACCTGTGAAAGGAGGTGGCACAAGGGAAGAGAAGCGTAAGGTTTTGAGGTAGATAATGGAAGAATGAAGAGACAGGAAACCCTGAGTTCCCATACTGTCATTGCCCCTGCCATTTCTGTCCAGAGAAAGCTCTCTGCTCCCCCCACACAGATTGCCCCTTGCTACCATTGTGTTTGGCTACTTGGAAAGCCATCTAAAAGCTTCCCTTCATTGCATTCAGTGTGCAGCCACAGGAACAGCAGCCATCTGGATTCTATCCAGCTGTCCAGTGAGAGAAAGGGAAAATTATTTAGTAGTAGCAGAGAAGAGGGGGCAAAAAGAAAAAAACAAAGAAAAAGAAAAAGCCAGAAATCATTTTTTTGTGGCACACTATGACGCACAGATTTGGGAATGAGGGTTGTGAAAGCTTTTTGTTTAGCTTATTCTTTTCTGGTCTGACAGCTGATAAGTCCCACAGCTCAGAAACATCTGACAGGACTGGCTGAAGTAAATTCATCTTTCATCTGCCCATCATGCTCCTGAAGTGGAGAGTGACAGAACTGTTTCTCCTCTGTCTGAATGCTGCTCTCCTTCCTTTTCCCTCTTTCGTGTGCTGTTGTTTGGAGCTTGGGAAAACTGGTTTCCTTCCTGCCTACAGCCTTCTCCCCAGGTTCAGGGCAGCATCCGTCTGCCCTTGCACCTGCTCCCTACAGCTGCAAGCTGCCTCTGCTGAAACCATTTGCACCCGACCAAGCAGCAGGCTGCTGGGGCCCCTCTGGCTTTGCCTCGACTCCTTTCCCTGTCATATTTTCCTTGCTGCTCTTGCAATTAGCGCGCTTGTTCGCTGCTCTTCTCGCTAGCACCTTCTGCTTTCCCAGAACACTGCCCTTCTAACCCTCCTCGAGTCCTTGTGTGCTTGCTGCAGCAGGGCTTCTCAGCAGCAGCTTTCGAGACACAGCTTCTCTGCTTTACTCCATGTCCTGTCCCCAAAACTGCTGAGTATCAACATCCTGAGGGCAGAGATGTATTCTTTGTGTCCCACTCATTTAAAATGCCAGCCTTTACTGGTGGTGGCCCTGCCTGACAAATGACATAGACACTTCTCAGTGGGGAGAAACCCTGATGTCTACCAGCCACTGCCTCCACAGTGGCCCAGAGAAAGCAGATCCTCTTCATAGTCGCCAGTTGGTTATCACAGCTGAACTGGTGGGGAAAAATGTGTATGTTTTGCAAATTGCCACCCCAGGTTATCACTGGTAGTGGGTGGCACATAGTCTGTGGCACCTGTGGGGTTTGTGTGCCGCACCATTTGGGGTGCTACAAGCATTGCCCTTTCATGAAAGGTTACATCAAGACAATACACTCCTGGCAGACCACCAGTTGCCACGGGCTGGGAAATCTGAGTGTTTTCACAGTGCATGCTGAGATGACAGCAGCGAAAGACAGCAAGGAGCGGTGTCTGAATTTGGGTGACCTGTATATCTTTCCATGTGGGGTAATAATCTGGTGTCCTCTCTGCTTTTTTAGTACTCATCCATAGTGCATTTTTTATTGTGGGGGTAAGTAGCAACCTCTCTGAGGCAGAAACTACCATTTCATTTGAGGTCATGTATCATCTAGAGTGAGATGTAGGCTTTTGATAAGGCACTTACTTTCTAGCCTGTTAGTAGGTGACAGAGAAGTATTAAAGGTTGCAAAAGAAGACCCCAAACTACTGAAGGTTTTATTCCAAATGTGGGGTTCTTTCTCATAGATAGGTGAGAAACAAAATAACAATTAACAATTGTTAACAATTTATTTAATTGTTAACAAGGAACAATTAAATAAAAAAAGAGGCTATAAATTACTTGTATGACAAATGGCATTGTATTCTGACATACATTTTAACAGCAAGGAAAAATATGGATTCTAATAAAAATAAACCACCAACCCAAACAAACTACCCTCCTGACTGCTGGGAAATCTTGCTGTGCTTTCTGCAGCAGAAAATCAATGATCCAATTTCACTTGAACTCGACAGGCTGCATCTCCCAAATAAGGCATACCACTGGACACACTTGAAAATGCAAAGTCGTTTCGGCAAACTCTTTCCTTTGCATGATAAGGCTGTCATTTTGGTCTCCAGTGGTTTGTTTTCTCATGCATGTGTTTTGCTGAATTAAAACAAGCACCTGTTTTGCAAAATGGGACCTCTAACATTTTATTCACTCAACTCTTGTAATAGGCTGCACATAGTGATTTTTTCTGCCATGGGTTCTGCAGTCCTTTTCTCCCACAGCTCCCGGCTCATCCCTTCCCAGATTCAAAACAATGTGTCCAAGTTACGTCTGGCCACCAGCTGGGCTCCGAAGTCTGTGCAAGAAGCTTAGCTGAATCCTCCTCGTATATCATGGCTGGTCTCACAATATCTGTTTATGTCCTGTAAATTAGTGCAATGTGGTCCCTAACCAGGATCCTCACAGTTTTACAAGCAGTTACACAAGTCTTGCCAGGCCAGTTGAAAACCTGGAAGGGATGATAAAAGCTCTCAGCTTAGTGTGCCTGGTGGATCTTTGCAATTCAGCATGAACAACAGAGGAAAAGAGGTAAAGAAAGAGGAGGAGGGGGGGAGAGGGAGAGAGAGTCTCAACTATTTTGTTGAGTTCCCGGATCTGGTTCAGCACCATTAAGAAAGGGGATATTGAAGAGTGCTTTTCATTCCACCATTTTGCAGTGGGTAATTGCTTTCCACACGGTGCATTGGGTTTTGATGTGAGTCCAGCTGCAGTAATGCAAGCTACGGCAAGGGCTGTTCCAGTGCAAATGTGTTATTTGAGTGTCTCTTTACTCACACTATGACTAAACAGAAGCAGCTGTGGCCAGAGGGCCATCAGTGCTTTATATCACACAATCTGGCGTTTAATGGAAAGTTTTCATGTTTTCAGTTGGAAAAAACTTTCTTCCTTCCATTGCTGGAAGTTTTGAAGAAATTAATATTTTGTGTGATGCAGAAGACTGCCCTGAGAAACAATTGTCCTTTCCAACACAAATACAAGCCTGGCACCATCTCTGCCTCCAGTATGACTTTCACATGCTATGAACCTCAGCATGCCAGGGAGCCACCAATGTGTGTCAGCCAGGGAAGCCACCTGTATATTTCTGAAGGCCATCAGTTTAAAGAAAATTATGTAAAACAAGAGTAAGGACACTTTGGAATAAAAAGAGTACATTGCTTGGCCAGGGCAAGAAGATGCCATCAGTCTTCAGCCTTATAATCTACAGGGATGAAAATTCCTTATTACTCAGCTATTCAGAATTAGCCTGAAGAAAGCACTGAAGGGGAAAAAGACTGCCTTAGCACAAAAGTACAATAAATGTCTCTTACTCTGCTTCTTTTGGAACTTGAACAAGGTTTTAGCCATCAGCAACAACGGGAAGCTCAGGACTTTGGGTGAGCAGCCCTGACTGACTCCAGAGAGTCAGGCAAGCAGGGCAAAGATACATGTCTGTGGTAGTTGTAAGATTTGGGATTGTCTCACAAGAAGCAGCGGCCGCATCTTTGGGGAGAAGTTTTTTACTGGGCATTCTCTTAAAACCTTCTAAAAATTTGTTTTGATATATTTTCAGGCCTTCAAGCTCTTCTCAATGGGGCTACTTGCAGCCTGGGCCAGGTGACAAAGCAAGCAAACTAGTGAATGAATGGAAGCATAAGGACAGACCATCTAAATAGGGCCATTTTGTATTTATTGCCCTCCTCAGAAAGAAGCGAGGAAACAAGAAAGATCTACTCAACAAAAAACATGGCTCCCCAAAGGTCTCATATGCCTTAATTGCAGCTAGAAGCAAGTGACTTTCTCAGGTTTGGTGCAAGGAGCCTTTGGGAACCACTGGGGTTAAAACTCAGGATCTTGAATCCAACTTTTATTTCCCTGTTGAAATCCTAGACCACACAACTTTCTGATTATAAGTGTATGGGCACATCTATGCATGTGGAGAGGAAGCTCAGCATCACATAGGTGGTCTGCTCTCTTTCTGAGAGGATACAAATGGTAACAGAGGTGAAAACCATGAGTCACTCAAGAGAAGAAGGATGCTGGTTCTGACAAGCCCATCAGCTGCCTGTAACTCTCACCATATTAACTTTATACCTTTCATTTTCAAATTAATTCTGCTTTTTTTGACTGGTCTTGATGCTTAAACCATAATTTACCAATGACTTTCCTTGGTAAATAATTTCACACGTTCATTACAGACCATTTGGCTATAAACACATGTGGATTTCCTTTTTAACTCTTCATTTCCTAAGTTTTCAATAGAGAGGTTCCAAAGCTAAACCACAGGAATGGTCTATGTAGCTCAGGTTTATTAAATCTACCCCACCGTGTCAAGTGTCTACAGTGCATACAATTATTTGGGCTCAACTACAGTTATGAGAGAATTCATTTCACCCAAGGGTAGATTAAGTCTCTAGGTGTTTTGTATCAGCATGGTGACACTCATGTTGCAAAATGAGATGGAAATGCTAAATTCCTGGACTCTACTCAAATCCCAGTACATGCTCTGGAGTTCATGACTTCCAAAGCCAGGTTCAGTCAACTACTTCCTTTCCACACATACTGCATAATCCATGTGCATAAGACAACACTAAAAAACCTGTGTAGGTGCCAAAGGTCAAGCTCCTTTGGATTCCCTGTGGGAAGTAAAGCCAAGGTACAATTAACCCTAAACAGACAGAATGTCTGCGTTTAAGAAACAACAGATGGAAATATATACAGTCAGTTTTACCAGCAACTTTTTTATACCTTCAGGTAATGACTGTTTCAGACTACTCAGGTAAAAATAGTCAGGAAAGAGAGGGCAGGGAAAGTTGTTATTATCTGTCTGTTAATATATGGTATTAAGAATCCAGCAGGCAATTGCTATTGGAGATTAGGGAAAGTCCCAGACTCCAGAAGTTGTCCTGTGGTTTGTGCCTGAAGGTGGTGGAGCCCTGAGGAGTAAAATACTGAAAGATTCATCACGACACCTCAGTTATCAGATATGACTGTATGAAGAATTCATCATGTTTCTCAGTCTTTCCATTTTGGACACCTACTCTGTAAAATATAGTGATTGTAAAGCAGCTCCTGAATAGATTATCTCTCATGAAATGAAAAACACTGTTT
Organism: Vidua macroura; assembly: GCF_024509145.1. Classification (NCBI taxonomy): domain Eukaryota; kingdom Metazoa; phylum Chordata; class Aves; order Passeriformes; family Viduidae; genus Vidua; species Vidua macroura. Next base: position 25,622,844 of record NC_071577.1, read on the forward strand.
GTTTTTCCTTATTTATCTTAGTTTTATTTTCTAAGGAAAATGTTGCAGTTGTCCATCAGTTTTATCCTAATTAAAGAAGTTTTTACAGGAGAGCTCCTGTGAGGAACTGCAGAAAGGAAGTAGTAGTTTGCTGTAGTTTGTGAGATCAGAGTGGTTGGCAAGTCTAGAGAGATGGCTCCTACCTAAACAGTAGATTGAGACACAGGAGATGCAGACTCCATGAGGGTCTGCCATGGGAGACAACAAAACCAGAATCAGATCAGAAAAATCTCCTTTTGGAAGTTCTCCACTGGAACCCAACACAATCTATCCAGTGGGAACTTTGGGGTTTGGGAAGATAGCTTCCTCCTGTTAAAGGATACTCACCAGCCTGTCTCTTATGCTCCGAAGCAGATGGAGGCCTCAAGCCCAGCCTCCTGCCTCTGCCCTTCCTTGTACATTGTGCTCATGCCCTCTGGCCATCTCAGGGGCTCTCTGCTGATTCTTCACCTGCTCTAAATTTCTCTCATACTGGGGGCCCATAACTGTCAAAGTATTTCACACGGCTCTTGAATAAAGAAAAAAGGGAAATTATAACTTTCTGTAATAATTTAAAAGTCCTTTGCCTCACTGTCTCCTTGGCTGTTTCTCCTTTCCATAGAAAGTCACTTAGAGCTGCTAAGTACTGTGCAAATCTTTTCTTATTTGCCCCTGAACTGGACTGCCAGAGAGTACCTGTCCATCATTGTTACAGGCTGACAACAGCACTGCAAAGACCTGAGGATTTCCCAGTGGTTTGATGGTTTTATCTGGGCTGACTTTTGCTGTTTGTATGCTGCATTATAGCTCATTAAATCAATAGCAGTAATTCACCAGGGAGGAGACATACCAGGCAGTTGTCTAAAACCTAACCTGTAAATATCATGGGCTGTGTTTTGCTTTGCTTTTGGCTGACAGACAAGACAAGTAAAAGGATTTTTTTTTTTTCCTCTGTGTCATTGGAGGGAGAGAGATTCGTATGGACAACTCTTACTGCGTAGAAGTTAACCTTTCCCCTCAGGTTGGACAAAGTTTTGTGATAGCCTGAAATCATCTTAACAGCTCCTTCTGCCCCCAGCAGCCACAGATCCCTCCCAGCCACATCTTGAGAGCCTGCCCTTCTCTCAGGAAGTGTCCCACTGCCTGTCAAGCAGATATAAGACAGCATTAAAGAGACAACATGTTCTCAGATAAAATGTTCCAAATATAACAAGTCTATTTTTATTAAATTCACCAAAGGCCTCCCTGCTTCCTAATCAGAGAGCCTGATTTGCTGACTCCCCCAGACCTAATTGCCCTGGCTCACTACAGCTGTATCATGAGATAGAATTACATTTTCATAACGATTCAAATCTTTTCCCAGGTCCCTAAGTATTTTCACAAGAAGGATAAAAATAAGGAAAGTAGTTAAAAAAAAAAAAAAAAAAAGAAAAAAGGAAGAAACCCTCTACACATTCTCCTGTAAAATCCAGCCTCCAACCCTGAATTGTGTGTGGTCTTTTTTGTCTTTTCTTTTGGCTTCCCTCAAGACATGGCTTATTGCATTGGTCTGGATGCTGTCCTACCAGCACAGCTTGCTGGCCAAGCCCAGATCCCAACAACAAAGTCACCTTGGCAGGTGCCAAAATAAACGTCAGCCTCCAGCTACCTGCACTGACTGCTGGTGCTTCCATGTGTGTTGTAGGCCATGAGGCTGAAAGGCAGCATCTTTTCCCTCTGCTCCTCTGATCTGTATCAGCTCTCAGCCCTGGTCTTTTTGATTCAGGGCAGCCTTCAGGAGAACTATTTTTAAATGCTCTTTATTTTGAAAAATGTGAAGTTGTCTAGAGAGAACTGACTGTGAAGTGGACAGAGGCTGAAAACTCTGTGTGTGATATGGAAGCTGCATGTACGCAGTTGTGGTTCATACCTGCAGCTTCAGCTTTTGCTGCAGCTTTAGCTCATGTGGGCGTGCATGTGAGTGTGTCCTCATGTACACAGTGTGCAGGGTGTGCATCTGTGGGTTAATTCCAATGGGACTAATTTTTGGTGTCAGGCATATTGCTCACAACTGGAGTAGCTCCTCTGGGAGCCAGTCCAAGGTTTTATGATCACACAATCACTTTCATTGGATTTATAAGGTGCAACTAAAATTAGGAGGCATTCAAATTCATGAGTGATGTAAAAGGGGAAGTTACAGGTCATGCTTAAATTGGTCAGAAAATTACAGGAGTCAAGTAGGGAAGGGGTGCAGTCTGGCCAGTTGCAGGCACAGAAGGGGCAAAGGAAGCAGGAACTGGCAGGCGCACAGGAACATTGCTTTGTTCCCCTACTTTTTATTAGCTGCAGTGGTTGTTTTTCCACATTCCACCATATAAACCAGAATAGGTCTCAGAGACCTGCTTCAAAGTGAGTTGAAAGACTGCTAATGACTTGCTTGGGCTCCAGAGCTTGCTCTGCTCAATATGGCTTGTGCCTTGTGCTTTTCGATTGTGTGAGTGGACACACCTGACCTGTTCAGGAGCCTTTCCTGCCCTGGATGCATGCCACACACACCCAGCTGTAGCTTTCAATGTCCATTAGAATTATTTTCTATAAAAGATGAATTAAAACATAAAGATGAGTTAAAACAAAGAAATGCATGGGGTCTGGAGGAGCCCAGTACTTTCTCTGCCTGCAGCACAGTGGATCTACGTAAGGTTACCAGATTTCAATGAGCAAGGACAAAACTAAACTTTGGACATGACTTCCAAAACATGTACAGATGTTAAAGTACAGAGTCTAAATAACTAAAAATAAAACAGAATAAATAACTGTCCAAAAATACAAAATTCAAAAGAAGGAGGAAGAAGAAGGGAAGAAGTAGTAGTCCTTTCCCCCCAAGACTTGTGGAACAGCTGACTGAAATGTCAAAGGATACAGGTTTTGGAAGTTGTATTTCAGCTCTGCAGACTTGTTGAACCTTTTCCTGGTTCAACATCTGTGGTCTGTATTTCATCCCTGCAGTGCTCATTGGAGGACTTAATTTCCCAAGAGTGGAGAAGGTAACACCTTGTGCTCAGGGTGCATGGGTTCAGATGTTGATTAAGGTTCACAATTGTTTCAGATGAGCAAAAAAACCCTCAGCTAATGCTGGACCCAAGCATCATGCTCTAAAAGCAGGTTCAGAAATGCTAGCACGAGTGGATGCTGTTCATTATTTACACTGGGTTCATGTGTAAATAATGTACTGGTTGTTTTAAGCCTTGCTTCCTAAAGAAGCAAAGTTTGTGCTATCCAGCTCTTTCTCTTTGTGCATGACTGTGTGTCCTTGCCATTTCCCAGGACTTTCTGAGTCCTGGTTTGCCTCCCATCTGTGAGAGAAGCACAGCTACAAACAACGGTACATTCTTAAAAGCTCTGAGAAACTTGGCAGCTGGACACCAGGACTCTCACTGCAGTGTGGGAGGGAGTGTGAGGATACCTCTTCTCACACACCACAAAGACACTTTGTTTCATCCACAGGGAAAACTGTGATGGGAATTTGCACCTTAAGGCACAGTGATGAAGGGAAAAGTATGCGAAATCATCACTGGTGTCAGTCCTTGCAGGACTGCTGTGAGCAGCATGTTGCAGGAGTTACAAGAGTATAAGGAAAATGGTCAAAAGGGCACTCTGGGTGCTCAGCTCAGTGGGTGGATGGAGGGCTTATGTTCCCAGGCCACCAAGATGGTTTGGAAAGTTTTATTGCTGGTCCCTACAAGCCTAGAAGCAAAACTGACAGGATTTATTTTCTTCCTGGAGAGGTGCAAAAGAGCAAAGTCCAGAGGCAATTAACCTGGAGACACTTAACTTAAAAAAAGATAAATTTGTTGAAACTCAGTATTTCCCTAAAACAAAGGACTGGAGGGAAGGATTTTTCTTTAAAAAGTAAAAAAAACCCTCAACATTTTGCCATAACAGTGCAACTATTTGTTTTAAAAAAAAAAATAAAGCTCGTCTTAACCTGATTTTTACCACACATTTTTTTCCCTCAGCAAAATAGAAAAAAAGGTTAGTGTTTAAATATGTGTTTTAATTTTCTAAAGTATGAAGGAAGAAATAATTCAATGTTTCATGGCAGGAAACCACAACAATTTTAGGGGCAAACAGCTTTCTCCCTGAAATGAAATATTGGATAGAAACATAATAAAATGATCTACCTTTTTCACATAAGAAAGCCCTGAATTACTTCCTGATCAGAATGAACCTACAGCTTTTCTGGTGGGGAGAAAACCCTACAGTAAGTTTTTTTGCTAAACACTGCTGGACTTCCCTCCCATCCCACCTTCAGCTCAGATGCTGCATCCTTTGTAAGGAAGTGGAGTCAGCCTGGCAGGTGGATGTGGTTAACTGCACGTCATAAGCAAACGTGGTGTGTCTCTGGGGAGAAAAAGGAAGGAGAGTTCATTTCTGAGACAAGAGGCAGCTGGCAGGCAAAATCCAGGAATAGCCACACTGTCTTCTCCAGGAGAAAGTTCAGGCTCTCTCTTTGCTTGGCTCATTGGGTTTGTTGTTGTTATTCTTGTCTGAGAGACCAGAAAAGTCCCAGAAGGACACAGAGGAGCTGTGATGAGATGCCAGAGCAAAAAAGCAATGGTATAAAGTCCTGCAGCATGGAGAGGCATTTACAGGGATGTCCAGGTTTTCAGAACTGCACACGAAAGTTCCTGTTTTGGGAGTTGGGTTTTGGGAACCCGGGCTGGCAGCTGTGCCTCCTGCGTGTGTATTTCTCTACCCAAACATGGGGTTCTCTGCATTTCTGTAGTGAAAGCTGATATTGCAAGAGAGGAAAAAACAAATCAAACGAGGGAAATGTGTTTCATTTGACAATGGGTCTTTAGAGCCTGCATTTTTTAGAGCTAGGCTTTTGGAGTATTAAAAAAAAAAAAAAAAGAACAATGTAAGTCTGAGATATGTGTAAAATATAGCTCAAATCTGAAGGCTGTAACTGTGTGAGAAAAGTCAGATGTTAAATAATCACAGTTTTATTTCTCCCAGCAAGACAGCCTGTGCACCTGTAGCCATTATTGTCTCTACTGTATAAAGTGAAAATGAATATCACATTGTATTGAAAACCCTCATGGAATACAATTACTCAACAGGAACTGTCCTAAATCTATCAGCTGTAACTCACTTGTAATTTTGTGGGACTAATGCAGAGAAATGTTTCTCCATGCATAGTTTGCCCCTAGCCTTTTCCCCCATTAATACATTTCATCCACTTTTGCTTACGATGGCTAAACTGCTTGTAAAAGATTAATTACCTATGGGAAGTGTCTGTCTTGGTCTGTAGGAATGACATTATACTGAACATTAAATACTGACACTATTAAACTCTGCCGGACATGTTTTGCTATAGTAACTCGGCAGACCACAAATGAAATGGGTCCCTCATCAATTCACTACCTCATTGTTTTTCTGTCATCAGCAAACTTTGGGATATAGTCTCAGATGACAAAACTCAGAGTTTCATTCATGTAAGCGGAGTAGCTTATTAGAGCTTTTTATTTCCTTGGAAGTTTTGTTGAGTTTCCAGTTGCAGAAGGGAATATTTTTTTATCAATAGCCTTTACCTGAGATACAGAAGCTGCCATTTTCCAGACAAATATGTGGGCTAGTTGGGAAACTGAGGATCTAGCAACTGAATTCAACTTTTTAAGACTAAACATATTTTTCTTGTTGTGTTTCAAAATTATTATTTTGCCACTTTATGAAGTAGAAAGTGGTTTTGCTTGGTGGGTAGAAAGGACAAATGAATTTCTGCATCCTTTTCCTGCTAGAAAGAAAAGAAGAAGAGAATTGAAAAAAACTGAGATACAGCAGTGATAGAGGGACCTCCTAACAGTGAGAATAATATTTTTGAAAGCTTGGGCTATTTTGAAATCTGATTTCTTTCTCCGGTCATCCAGGTTTTACTTACCTATTGTTTTACCTTTCATTTAGAGAATTTGTTTTCAACCTACTGTTCATTTGCTGACCTCTCAGCAGTTTCTGTGATGGCTTGAGCCCTGCAGACCAGCTTTTGCTCACTAGGTTTTGATGTGTCTCTCTTGCTGCTGCTGGTAACATACCCATGTGGATCACAGGTTGCCTGACTTACACCTGGGAGCACAGGCTCCACTCCTACACCTGGTCACATGTCTCTGCCTCCAACAATGGATGGAGGAAAAGATCATCCAGATATCCCTGTCTCTGTTAGCAGTGTCACATATAGTATTTAGCTTTGTCTCTGGGAACTCTCTCCACAATGGACCAGAAAACAGCATAGTTGCAGCTGAATAACTAAACAACAGATTTCTTGAAGCAAAGAGGATCTATATAGCCTCCTTTGAAGTACTGAATGACCATTGTATGAGTTAGGAAAACCTGCTTTCAAAATCCAGTTAGTTTCTTCCCCTACAGCTGCGTTTCTCATTACCGCTGCCTATTTCCCACTTGTCACCAAGGCACTGGTGACTGCTCTTGTTCCTCTCCTGCTTGCATAATTCCATGCCCCCCAAAATTCCCATCTGCAGCTTGTGTGCAGCATTCACCCCATCCTGGCCCTATCCTGTGCCATACTGTCCAGCTTTAACCCTTGGACCTGGTTGGAACTCTGGTCCCCAGTGGGAGCAAGTGCGTGTGGGTGTCTCACCACACCAGGGTGGTAGACACTGTAATGTACTGCTGGGCCCTCTGTCACCGTCTGCTGACCTATCCTCAGTGTGTGTGAGGGTTTGCAAGCTCCATGGTACTTAAATCCAATCCCTCTGACCCTCCCCCTGAAGAGATTATGCTTGGATCTCTTGGTTGCTGATGTACTTGTGTAGAGCAAGGAGTCGAGGAGAGTAGAACATGGTGCATCTTTCAAGGATCAGCATTTTCAGCTGTAAAACCTTTTGTTCTGTAATCTGGGATATTTCCTAGCAGTCCACGTGGAGAAGAAAAGGGACATTGTCTGGTAAGTGGCTTCATTACTAATCTCTTCTGGATGCATTTTAATTCATTTTAAAGACTCTGCCTCCTGTCAGACCTTTCGTTTGTTAAAGGGGTTTGTTAAAGAGATTAACTGCAAGGGGAATATGAACCTCGAAACACTGTGTCCCTTCCCCCAACCCCTCCTCCCTTCCCCCCAAGATTAATATTACACTAAGAGGAAGAGAAAAGGTACTTTCTGTGAAACACATTACAAGATTTTTAGGAAGAGAGGGAAGGAGGAGGAGCAATGGAGCGTGGTGGACTCTTTAACCCATGGAAGAGCTGGAAGGTGGCAGTACTGAAATGACATTTTTCCAGCTATATTGTTCCCCATCCATGTATCTGTGGAAGCTTTGTGCAAACACAGCTGTTTGTTAGGAATGCCAGCTTAGGGAAACAAACCATCTGCCTCACTTTGCTTTTATTCCTGTCTTCTACTCATGTGGGAGCTTGGAATAACTTGCCCCACCCCTTAAAAACATATGTACCATAAAAACCTTTAAACTGAAGTCCAGGCCTTCAGCCAGCTGAAGGAATGAGAACTTATTGGTTTCCCACATCGACTTCCTACCCAGGGATCTCAAAGCCCTTTGCACAGCGTGGGAAGTGGCAAAGTCAACAGAATCCCTATGTGGAACTGTGAGTTTAATTTCAAAATTCAAGGTCTCAGTAGATGTCCTTTGAGATGCACATTTCATGGGTTTACTAGAGAGATTCCCTCAAATAACCCAAGGAACTATTTCAGTCCCTCTTGTCATCCATAAGATCTGAAAGTAATTTATTTATGTCCCTATGAACTCTTAATCTCACTATGGTTGAATCAGGCTTCAGAAGTTCTTGAAAAGGATAACAAAATGAAATACCATGCAACAGCAGAGTGATGTATCCTGCTCAAGAACATGGCTTTCTTACCTGCATCTCTAAGTGCTCCTCTAACATCCAGTTAGCAAATGCTACAATATGAGTATGGAATGTAAAATTAATCTTTTACAGAGAACGCTTACAGAGCAGATGGATCACATCCTCATTACCCATTGCAGTGTAAGGACAGAGTATTCTTTCTGTTGCCTTCAGAGAGGATTGAGTAAGGACTTGTTGTAGAAGGAAAATAAGGTGATTTCAAGAAAGAAACATGCAGGATGTTGCCCTTAAGCAGAATGATTGTCTGAGTTGCCAGAGGATGGAGGAGCATCGCCTAGAGAAGGTTGGATATTAGGCACAATCCAACATAATCATGGTGTTGGGAAAGAGACAAGCACCATATTGTGATGGATAAGTGGGACAACTGCCTGTAAGTATGAACTAATTCTTCCACTCTTATTGCCATTAGTAGGGACCCAATACTGTGTGCAGTTTTGGTTACTGCTTTTCAGGAAAGATGTAAACCAGCTGGAAAGTAACAGGAATGATTGAAGATCAGACTTAGAAAGAAAGATTGAAAGAAGTAGGGTTGTTTAGTCTAGAGAAGAGAAAATGAAGGGATCTATGATAGATGTCTTTGTGCACACACAAAGCTGCAAAAAAAAAAAAAAAATTAAATAAAAGGCACAAAAGGAACAACCTGCTTTGCCTGTCAATGCAGATGGGGTGAGAGGCATTGGGTTAAAACTGAAGCAAACAGCTTTAGCGACTTGGAACGATGTGTCCATCACATGGGCAGATGTGTCCATCAGAACTTCTGAAATCTTAAGCCATAAAATCTGGAATGGCACAGGTATAACCATCCTACACTGGAATGACTTTTTCCAGTGACTTTTGGAGACTTTGGCAGTCTTGTTTGCTATGATCCTTTGTATTTTCCACATAGTGAGTCCAGGATGTCTGATTTCCCCAATGCTTTTCTAGCTCTAAAGCTGAACACGTTCCTGAAAAAGCACATGAAATGATTGTGGATTGATTTGGGGTGAAATGGTAATTATTCAAGAAACAAACCAAAACCATAAAAAGCCTGATGAATAAAAACTAAAAAGCTTCCCATATATTATATTTTCTTGGTGGATTTTAGGTTTCAGGGACAAATCCATCCTGCCATGGTGCAAGAAAACTCCACACCCTCATAAAACCAATATAATGAGCAGAACATGGTAGCAAATCCTCCTCGTTTTGTTTTAGTTTGGAAGGCATTAAAGAAAAATGTTGTGCAGAGGGAATGGAAATGTTGCCCGGGTGCCAATTCCACAAGGGCGTGTTCTTCTAGAGCCAGGTATGTCACTCAATGAAAAGCAGTGTTCAGCTCCTGCCATGGTTTGGGGATTAGCCAAAGAGGTTGGAGAGGGTTGGATGGAAGGAGAAAGAAGCCTGGTACTTTTTGCTGCCAACTTTCTGCTTTTTGTCCAGCTTCCCCTACAGAAATGACATCTGAAATGCAAGCTGGCCTCTTTCCCTTATGGAAACCTCAAACCAAATTTAATAGTAGGGGCTTATATTCAAGTGTCCCATAAAGTGTTGTAGAGAATTGTATCATTACTGGAGCATTCTGTGGTGTGGTCCAATCTTTTAACCTGAAATCTTCCCCCCCCTAGAATTTTGGACTATCCAGAGTGGACACATCTATTCACTCCTATAGATATTTATTAGTTTGTTTTACTTCACTGCTTTGTGTCTTATGAACAGAGCAAGAAGCCATTATTCTAGAGAGTGGCTAAGCCGTGACTACACCCCACAAGACTCTAAGCTGACATTCATGCAATGGAAGGAGGAATAATGGTAAGACAATGGGGAACCCAGACAAAATGTACCCATGTTACCACTTGCAAGAGAAAGATGGACTCAGCACCTTTCTAACCTGGGTTCTGGCAAGCAGAATGTACATGGAACAGGGTGCCTGCTGCTGGACTGGGCTGTAGTTTGACCTAAGTGGCAATGATTTTAGCCTACTAGGGCAATGGATGCATCTATGTGCTGCAGACAGCTTCACAAATCACAAGTACTGAAGCACTTTCCCTCTCTCTTGACATCCATAGGATCTGAAAGCAATTTTCTTAAACACCACTCAATCCCTATGGAATCTCACTGCTTTCACCCCTATTACATGCCACAAGGCTTTCCCACAAGGGTTTAATCTTTTGCTGCCTCAACTGAGAAATCTGTGGAAGCAGAAAGAGCACAAGACAGAATAAAGAAGAAAGAAAACACAGTCGGGAATTGTTCAGCCTTGTTCCAAGATGCCTTGTATCCCTACAGCTGAATTTCTTCTGAAATTCACTGGTACTAACTAGCATTCATCACTCCAACCCAAAGCAATTTACTGGTGGCGATTTTCTGCTTCCAGCTGGTGACCTTCTGACCTCAGAAGTTAAGATAATTTTCATTCATGCTACTGAACTTGGCATCTGAATTTTAATGTCACGTTTTTTTGCCTCCCAGCCCCTACTGTTTTCCTGGTAGAGGCTTAGAGCCTGTGCAATTATTTCAGGGGAAAGGGAGAAGTAATTAGCCACCCCCAAAGCATGTCAGCAGTACATGGCAAGAGGACTCCTGCATGGTAGTGCAAGACTCGTATTGTCAGGTGAGTATTGTGTTGCTGGGAGACAGCACTCGTTGGCTAGGTCAGTTGTCTGACATCAGTTATGGGTCGTGTAGTGTGGAAGAGAAGGGATCATATGCAGATGCTCAGCAGGCACTAAGGAAAAGTTACAAGAAAAGATGGAAACACCATCAAAGGGATAATCAGTGGAAAGACAATGGGATATCTTTTCAGTATGCTCATTCAACCCAGTTGTTTGGGGAACAACCAACACCAGAGGGAGTTTGGTGGCCAACACACCATCATTGGACTCTGGGATGCAAACCCCAGGGACATTCTGGCACTCAGTGAAATGGGGGTTAGGTGACTGAGTATCTTTGCTGACCCACAACTGGATGTATCCGCATTCTATATCATGTCAATGTTGTCATAAAGTCCTTTGAAAATTCTGGGAAAAAGGAATGAAAATTTTTCCATGAACTTTCTGTCACTCATCTTCTCTTCCATCTTACCTTTATTTGCAGTCCTTTTGTGTAAGTACTTAATCACAGAAGATAAAGTCAGAAAGAAACTTAGGAACTCCTATTAAGAAATACATGGCTGAATATATTTCCGTTTATTTCTCCAATACCTGCTAATGAGGCTGGAGATGGATACTGACTGGATACACTGGAGTGTCACAGCATATATTGTCACTATCACACCAAGAGAATATGAAACTGCTCTTTTGTCACTATTGTCCTCTATTTAATACATTTGTATTTTTTATTAATTGCTGTCATACTCTTTAGAGCCCAGAGTTCCTACTTGGGAATGTCACAGTGTTTCTAGAACCCAGAGAAAAAGTATTGTCATGGGCTTCTTTTTTTTTTTTCTTTATTTTTTTTTTTTTTTTTTTGGGTGTAACAAAACATTTAGAATTTGGGATCTATGACAACCTCTTCTCTCTCCTGAGGTGTCCACCACCAGTGAGATCTGTTCACTCCACTTGCCCAGCCACAAGTGACATTCAAGACCAACACCTTCTGAATTCAGCAGTTATTCATGAAAACAAAAAACTGAGCAACAACAGCAACATTTACTAATTTGTTTTTCACACTAAACAGAAGTTTCCCTTTCTGCATTAAAGTGTGGAATCTCTGAAGCTGTGAATCTGAAATGAAAACCTCCATCTGTGTCTCCGTGTGTTCCCCTGGCCTCTCTACTCTGCTCCAGGGTAGCTGAATATCAGAACAGATCAACACTGGCAAGAGAAATTAGTGCCGCATTTGCCCACAGTGTTAGGATGAGGACCATCCAAATTTTGCCAACACTGATGTTAAATCAAGAAAAGTACAATATAACAAGCAAACACAGGTCTCTGTTGGGAAAGCAGAGTAAAGTGGCCCTGGAGACACCTTCAGAAATTTTCATACTCACTGAAAGTATCCCCGATTTATTAATTGCCCAAAACATTTTCTTCACTGTAGACATGTCTGCTGGCCAGAGTTGAGAACTGAACCAGGGATGGTTGGGGCTGCCAGTGTGGCTCTTCATATTGTGAAGGAAGAGCCAAGCTAGAACTGAGACTGCAGGGTAATCTAGTAAAAGACCCTCACAAACATTTCGGAAAGTTAACAGTGTGGTGTACCCTTCCCCATAAGTTTTTCTCTCTTGTCCTCCTTTTGTTTCCCGCAGAATCGTCTGAATTTCCATGATTTTGAAAATTGCTAGCTTTGGACATGCTTTGTTACTGACTTCCATCTGGTGCTGTCATTTAAGCTGGAGCTAAACGGGTTGTCACACGCTCAGAGATCAGCATAAATGCCCTGGCATCAAAGGTTCACAGCCACAAAGGACCAGGCTGCTTCTGAAAAGACGCGAGGATCAAGTCCATTGCAACGCAAATGTGGCCGATTCCCTCGCTGGTGTTTTGTTTCTGTCTGGGCTTAGAGAAGGGAGGCTGAGGACAAGAAAGGAAATGTTCTGTGGGAAGATGATCTGGCATTTTTTCTCATTCTCCCCACACACGCATTCCAGAGAGTTATACACCAGATAAGCAGCAAGCACTGTTTGGCTGGCTAACTGCTACACAAGCATTATGGACCATCTGGGGACTTATAAAGCCTGCAGGATATAAGTAGAGGTTGTGCTGGAAGTAGAGTCTGAGCTGGTATCCTATGTCTAAATACCAACACAGCTGCTTAGAGCAGGAAAGGGGAACCCTCCAAAGGAACAGCGGCAAGGGCTCTTCTTTATGAAGGATATTACCCTTGAGTAATTGAATTGGTTGTGACTCCTCATTTGAGCCCATGAAATAAGATTCCCTCTAACAGAAGGAGCTGCGGGGGGTACAGCACAGACTCTAAAGGCTGTTATTATTATTATTATTACATTACCATCACAGTCATCATCATGATTATGATTATCATCATTGTTATTATTTTGTTTCTTAAAGACCCTCTGAAAGCATTTTTTTTTCTTTTCGTCTTTTAAGATGCATAAGTTCCGGCCCTGGAAAAGAGTCATTGTGCTTCAGAAGAAGGGAGGATTGAAAGACAGCATATTCACACACTCTGAGGAGGAACAGCTTGCTGGCTTTCACCACACACCTGTGTTACAGGAACAGGAATGCCATGGATACAATTTCTCATGAGCTTTTAACAGGTGAACCAGGCTGAATGTGGGGGAGGAGTCTCCCCTGAAAACAAACACATATCTGAGCTTGTGATATTTTATGAACAAGAGATATACTCGGGGATCTGGGGTGGAATGAGCTTGATCTAAAACAAACAGGGTCTTTAGTCACGTCTGAAGACCTTGTTAAAATTCTTTCTGCTTGCAAATCCCTCTGATAGTAGGGAAGCACGCTTACCTCCAATGTGACCCCAGGCTGGGGTTTTGCCAAGGGTGAATTTGCCCCTCAGTGACTGTTTTCTGAATCCTAAGCACATGCTGGCTTTTAAAAGGCCTTTTCCCAAAACACCAGACTCTACTTTGCTCCAGCTGTTCAGCTTCATGCTGCAGCCCAGCCTCCCCCAATGGCTGTTCTTCTCCCATGTCATTCACCTAAATGCTGCAGCCTAACACCATTTGTAAACTAAGTCAGTGCCTACAAAGGATCCCAGTGATGGCTGAGGGCTCCCCAATGCCATGGACTTTGTAAAAGCACAACAATTCCCTGACTTAAAGAAGCTTCACACAAGGAAAGAGAGGAAGGTGACTGGGAATATGAAGGGAGGCTCCCAAGATTACCCGAATCACCAAATATTACTCTTCTCCTAGTCTGCTGATTTTTAGCCCATGCCTTTCTCCCCTCAGCTAAGAACTGTATCAGAGAGAAGTATTCAACCTGTTCATGCAAATGACTGGCATCAGAAGAATTAGTGTAAGTTTTGCAAGCAATCTGCTTTTAAGTTGAACAAGGTGGTTGGTATGTCTTGTATACCTTGAAACCACTGGGGTTCAGGTGAAACTACATGGCACACTGAACAACTTTCTGCTTCCTCTTGTTCTTCATAAATGTTGAGTGATTTTTTCAACAGGGACATATCTCAAGTTCCAGGGAAACCCTCAGCCAAGAGGGGATTAAAAAAAAAAGTATCAGTCATCCATCATATAATTTCCAAGTAATATTTGAAAAGTAAACGTTGCAGGGCATACATCTTTGAGGACAGATTTCCAAACACCTAATGTGAGAGATCCAGCTGTACTCAATGCCAGCTCACTTCAGGCATGGTTTTTGCAGAACGGTTTCAGATGGAGTGCAGAATTTGGTCTCCCTGCCTCACCAAAATGTTTATGGGTTAGGGCTATTGTAAGTTTCTGGAAAGTACTTCAAAAGGCACTTCAGTTGAAGAAATAATTATTATATAAGTTACAGCTGAGCATTTATAGGATAATTGCCTTTCCAGAAGTGTACCTCTAACACACCCTGGCATTGATGTTTTCAGTTCCAGGGTGAAGACCAAAACTAAATGAGATCAGCAGGAAATCCATATTCATTTCAAATTCATTTAGCTACCCCAGGATACAAAAATAAAGTCTTTACAATCAAAGACAGAAGATCATTATAATAAGAAAAATATGGGCTAGATGAAGGTAAGTGATTAGGTATGTTTGAGCAACCATGGGCTTTTCAGGAGGAAATCAGTCCAGATCATGTCTTTATTTGCAACTTCCACATTCAAATAAAGATTACAATTCCATATAAATGAATTCAAAAGAGCTTCTGCAACTTATTTGGGTCAAGGACCATATATAAAAAAGGAGTCACTCAAAAGGTAGAACAATTGAGGGCATCATATGAATCCAAAGGAAAATATGGCTAAAGATTTTTCTTCAGTAATTTCCTCAACTGATCCTTGAATCCATCAAGAGTTGCTCAGTAGGAAGACCAAAAACATGGTTTTGGAAGTCCACAGCCTGAAATATCAGGGGCCTTAGGCAGCGTTCTAGGAAGGTGTCAGTACATGTTTGCTCTCTTCTTGTGACTCTTTCTTGGGCTTCTTTATTGCCCATGGCCTGTTGGAGAGTAGTCCATAGCTGGCACTGGAGAGCTTCTGCCATTCTCACAAAAAAGCCCTCTTAGGCACTGTATATTGGTGCTATCCATGACTCTCATTTCCTTACCTTAACTCTGAGTCCTCTTGCTTACATTTTACTTTCTTCAAAACTGTTGCAAGTGGAGACACTCAACAGAGAACCCACCAAATAGAACCACATGGGCCAGGATGCCAATAACTGCTTCTCCTCAGTGCAGTGGAAGTCAAGAACATGTCCTTAACACCTGTAAGAAATACATGATGGGAGTGTGTGTCAGTCCTCTGCACTGGTCTCAAGAAATGCACCGAAGAATTCAAGATTCCAGGGCATGCAGAAAAGAAGTTCTAGAATGGTGCAAGATAGTTGAAGCTGCCAGAGAATCGTCAAAATCTTCAGAATTCTTTTTGTGCATTCAGAGCCTTCTCAGAACAAATCTCGTTTATTCTTTTACCTGCTGAGGAGGAGCAAGAGCTCTCCTTGGAGGTTTTGTTTGGGTGGTGGTCCTTTGACCAAACATGGGAGCTGGTGTGTTCCTGATAAGGTACAGCCCTCCCTTGGCAAGCTCATTTTGCTTCAGAGAATATCGCTGCCCTTGTCTGGATGGAAGGATGGAGGATTAGATAATTTATGGAGGATGAGGGTGAGAAGGTGATTTAATTGTTGTTATGCAGATGGGGAAAGGCTCTTGTCTCCAGATGGACACCCCAGAGAATCAGATAAGCCATTTAGTGTACTTGCTGGCTCCTCATCCATTTAAATTGCTTTGCATCTGGGTGCTTCTCCCAAGAACTTTGGAGAAGCAAAGTATGGGGATATGTTAATGCCATAAGTTCAACGAGGTGGAAGATCTACTCCCCACCCATAGCTGGGCCTTGCTCTCAGAAAAAAATGCAAGGACTTAAAATGTTTATTAGGCAGAGGTGAGTGTGGGGGTGGTTTTGCTTGGAGGTAGCAGCACAACAGCTTGGGAGTGTTTCTCAGGCTCTGTTCTGCAAACAGGTGGTTGAAATACCGTCTTAGCTCAAGTTGCAGGGCGATCTGGTGTTTTGAGATGGAGGCAAGATAAATAACAGCTACAAAGACTTCCTTCTGGGCAGCAAATTTCACACATCAGTGGTAACAGTACCTGCTCTTTCTACTTTCAGATTCAGATAGACCCAGAGGTCCTCTATTACCTCAGCTCTGTCTTCAGGCACAAATCCGGTGAGAAAGAGCAGAGTTTGACAAACAGTACAAAGGAAGCTGGCAGGTACAGTTGTGCCCTGGGCCTGAGAGCATGCACACCATCACACATGTCCACCACAGCACTACACACAAGTCCACTACAGGTACTCCAGGTGTTTTCTCTTGGTCTTGGAATGTTAGAACACAAACAGCATCTCAAGCAATCATCTAGGGATGCTACCTGATTCCTATAATCAACAAGAAAAGTATCATTTGATAGCAGGAGGTCTGAAAAAACTTGTAGACTCCAAAGTTTAGGTTCAGCAAGTGGCTGCTTAGACTGAGCAAACAAGGCAAAGATGGATTGATAAGCAGTCTGTTAGAGTGGAAGCTGACAGTTTTGTGTTCTGTTTTCTGTCCCTGAGAATCACATCAACCTGCTGACATGATGTTTCCTCTCATTTTGAAGTGGGGAGAAGGCTCCTGGGATCACAGGGGCTTCGAAGGTCAAAGCCATTGTTCTACTGGATGTTGCACTTCCTTATATCTTGATGGGAGCCTAACAACATTATGTTGATTTCCCCCCAACTCACTTTTCTTTTCTTCTAACCTTTCTGCAGCCTTAAATAGGAAAGATAAAAAAATGCTGCTTCTTATGCATGAACAATCACTTTCAAATGCCAGATCTCAGTCCAGAGTCTGCTGGAAAGGAGTCAAGCTCTAAGGAGTCTGTTTTCATATATTTTCTCTTATCAGTCCCCATCACAGATTGGGGTTTGTGGTTTTACAGCTGATGGCAGGTTGCCTGCATATCTCAGGGCTGAAATGCAAAAGTAAGCCAAGCATAAAGACGGTATCAGCTTCACGCTACGTGCCTTTCTAGGGCTATTAGATAAGAGATAGTGTTTGTACTGAGCAAACCTGTTACCTCAAGAAAACAAAGTTGCTTTTAAATATGGCTTGCTTTAACTTTCTTCTTAAATAGCTCTGCAAAGTATGTAATGAACAGAAAGGAATGGATGGACAGATTATCAGCTCTACCCTACTGACCCCAGTGCAGCAGGAACAAGCTGAAAATATGGTCTTGGGCTGAGCCACTCTGTACACGACCACAACAAGTGTCATCTGAGGGACTCAGTACCAGCCTGTAGAAAATCAGCCTCCATTTGCTGTTTAGCTGAAAGACCATTTAACAGTGAAGCATTTCCAGAGGGTGCTCTTGATGTCAGTCCCAAAGTGTGTGTTTGTGTGTGAGATACTCTGGGCACTCTGTGTGAGGAGTACACACAGGGGTCCTTGTTCCTTGATGTCCACACTGAAAACACTGTTGCTCCCTCCTGACCCACATGCCCGGTTTCCTTCCTGTGGAAATGGTGGCAGTGGAGTTGCAGTGAGGACTGATGCACACACAAACCTCTCTCCAAACCACATAGTCCAGATTTGTCTGGGCATGCTTTTACATGCCCCAATTTAATATAGTCTAAGTACACTTCTACTCTGAACCACCCTTTCAGAGAGTCCCTCTCCCTATTCTTTAAATCATTCACTCTAGACAACACAGAGACATCAGAAATGCAACACAAGACTTTTTGTGCACTGTATATTAAGTGTTTGGTTAATTGCAGTTTTTTCTTTACCACAGTTAGCTACTGTTTTAGTCTTGTTCCTGTTTTGTCCTATTCCACTAAACCACAGGAGGTTTCTCTCATCCCAAATCAGCCCAATTCTATGTGAAAAAATGGATTCTATGTTCTTTTGAGTGTCTCCACACCTGCCCAACAAAGATCACCTTCGAGGCTATAAATATGAACCATGTACCTCCAGGGAAAAGGTTGTTTGTGACCTGTCATAAAACTTTCTGCTGAAAGGTGAATTTGATGGACTGGTGTTTGTTGAGGAATCAAATTTTTTGAACTACCCCACTTTTTAAACCTAATTGTATATGTACTGCTCCAGTTACAAGGGCCCACCAGAAACCTTTCCTTAAAATTCATTAGAGTAAGGACCCTTTTCTAGGACTTTTCAACTGGTCTGGATATGCTCTTATATTAGTATTTATCATTACAAAATTTCAGCATAAGTTGAACTTAAAGAACCTTACCCAATGTACTCTTGTGCTGCAAAAAATCCCTCTGCAGAGAAAGATAAACTTTATAGATTAAAACTAACTCATGAACAAAAGCTCTTGGAAGATAAGTCAAGTCATTTGGCAAAGCAGGTGATGAGTTAAAACACTCAGCCCCGAGTCTCTCGACCTGGTGTGGGGTGAAGCTGTTGGATGCTAGACATCTGAACTGACACCAACCAAGAATGTGGCACTGCTTGATCCTGAATTTGGCTTATAATGTGAAAAGTGTCTTAAGAGTTTAAACTCTTAAGTTGGTACGTCTCTGTTGTGCTAAGCTCTCAGCTCTTCCATCAGAGTTAAGGTGGTTTAAGAATTTAGGGTCTTAAGAGCAGCATGATCTGCTAAACTGCTTTCAAGATTTAGGAGGACTAAATTCTTTATACCAGTTTAATATCTTAAAGTGGCTGAGCCACTTTTGCTGGCTTAAAAAGTTATGAGGCTAGATGACATTAGAGGGACTCTGTTGTGCAGAGGATTGGATCAGACCAGTGTGGTGCGGCCTTCTGGCTTCCCAATCTGAATCTGCTGTATGTTTTTCAAGGTCATTGCTCAAACAATTCCAAGCAGTTGGCAAATAGAGACTGGGACTGTTTGCCAGTCAAATGTAGTTCAAGTATTCTCTGAGTCAATATCCAGCCATTGTGTTACTTATTTATTCTTCTAATCTTCGAAATCCCCCGTAAAGCCTATATATTTTTGCTCTGCCCTCCTCTTCTTACTTTCAATGACAGCATGTCTGCCATTTCTGGAGCTCCTTGAAAATCCATGCCAAGTTTTCTATTGATGCCAGGTTTGTGTCCCACCCCTACACTTTCCTGTGGGAGATACTGCCATTTTTTGCTCACCTTCATACTCTGGGAACAGGATCTCAGCTTTAGGGTCTGGTGGTAGTAAAAAGGTGTGCAAATGGGGTGGTTAAAGCAGGGGCATTGGAGAGCCTCTTTCAGAGCTTTTATCCCTGTGTCTGTCTTCCAGCTCATTTGTAGGTCCCTCCTGCTGAAATCAGTGTGACACGGTGCTCCCGATTAATTTGAACATGAGATTGTCTCCAGTCATGATTGGCACCAGAAGGGAGGTCATGTAATCCAAAACAGAGAGTTGTTCAATGGTCTGTTCAGCCCTTTCCTCCCTCTCTACTTGACAAATTCCCAACTAGGCAATGGCTTAAATTTTCAGCTCTTGGGATTCCAGTCTTCCTGTGGCAATGAGTCCCAATGTCCCATGAAAACAAAACATTTTTTTCATTAAAATGCAATTTGTCACTCTTCTGTTCTTCTGTCTGAGCCTTCCCTTATCATAAGTAAAGGAGACACATTGTCTGATATTTGTCCCCATGTTTAAGAAGTATTACTTTAATTCACTTCTTCTTTGTGATAGGCAACACTATTCACTTTCTTTTTGTGTGACTGCTGTGAGATCCAGGTGTTCTCAGCATTTTGAAACTGATGTCTAGATATGGAAGTAAGGGCCCTAGGTTAGGTGTCTTATTTTGGAAATTTAGGCCACAACTCTGCTCTGCAGAAAATCTCCTAAATGTACTGTAATTATATTTATCATCAGACTTACATTTCATACAAATTTAGCCCATCTCTCCTGATACTGAGAGAAGATGTATCCTTCAAATAATACACACATCTATGTATATATTTCCATACATCAGAATAATGTGGGATTAGTTATACCTCAGCCAGCTAAAATTAGATGCCATGTTTCTTTTAGCAAGTCAGTGTAAAGCAGTTTAGTTTTCTGTAGAGAACTCCAGGTAGGATAAGTTGCTTCCAGAGGTTGCTCAACCTAGGCTAGTAGCCTGATTTTTATTTGTTAAACTGGAGGAGAGGCACTAAAGGCACTATCCTAAAGGCACTCTGGCCCTGGGGAAAGGGTTAAAACATGACCTTCTGTTGGTCAGTCTGGGATGTCCCAGTTCAGCAGGTGTTTTCTGGGGATGGTCCTTAAGGCTGTCTGAAACACCATGAGCACCTCTGCACAGGGCTCAGATATAAAGCTTTACCTGGATCAAGCATAAGGAAAAAGAATTGGTAAAATACTTTAAACTGTGTCTTTGATACTTGCTTAATTATCACTGGAGATTGTTTATTGGCTCTGGAGAAAAGCAGAATAGGCTGTGGGGATCAGTCAACTGTGTATCCCTCATTGTCCCAAGCTATGGTCATGGTCCCTGAATCCATTGTCACATGCTTTCCTCTGCCCTGAGCACACTGACAAATTGTCCAAATTGCAACTATCCAAAGAATAGCCAACCACCGGATCTTCTTTCAGGGAAAACAAAATAAACTCTGCCTTTTTTGTTTTATTATAATCAGAGGATCCCTTTTTAATCATTCCAGCTTCTAGTCACATGGAACATGAACTGCCTAAGAGAGCTTGAGGAGAGAGGGAGCATAAGAGAAAGGAGGAGAGCTTAGACAAAAGCTTCCTCACTGGGAACAGGAAAGCTCCAGAGCCAGGCAGTGGAAGAGGAGTCTTTTGCCTTGAGGTCAGGGATTTGAAAGCTGCAGTGAGTGGCTTTGGGAAGTTTTGCCCTTAAGACTGAGGAGAATACAGGATGGATGACATCTGCCCTTACACTCTAGTTGGGTCCAATCTCTAGTCTTGGTCCAGTTACCTGCCTTGAGATACTGGAACACCGTTCTAGGTTTCATTCATCATCTACATAAAACCTCCCAGTTTGCCATTGCTTCGTGACTTTCCTGCAGAAGTCACACAGATTTTAACAGTACCTGTGATAAGGGAATGGGGAAGAATACACAGGTTTCAGAATAAACTCCAGACTTTTTTTGAATCTGGAAATCTGCTTTCCTTTGTATTTCCCCAGTATAAAGAATTCTTTCCCTTATCCTCAGGCATAGTCATATCCTGGGGTCAAAACCTGGCTCCACATGAGTCAGCTTTTCTGGAATGCCCCTGAAATTTCACACGTTCTTAAAGGCTGAGTGAGTTTTGCTACCATGCTGAAACTAAGGGCTTCCTAAAGATGGTAAGCCCTTTCCAAAACTTGACGGACATGTGTGGGAGGTAAGACTCTGCTAGCTACTGTTCTTTTGTAGCACAATCTTTATAAGAATGAGCTCTAATGAAAATACTAGTGAAAAGTCTCTCAGAGAACTGAAAGAACAGAAAAATCTCATTTTGATGCTTTTTCCTACTTGAAATCTCTGTTTAATATGTGTGACTGTATGCTTAAAACCTCATTTGTTCTATCCTTCACCTTGAGCCTGCTAACCACTTTCTGTACATCAATGCCCTGGAGCTGAAAAATGATTCTCATTTCCTTCAGCAGGGTCCCAAATCCATGCAAGTCACTGTGTGAGGCCAAAGACTTCTACCATGCCATCACAGGACCTCACCTGAACAATGCCTCAGGTCCCTTCTTTGTGAACCAAGGAGCTTGTGCTAGCCTTATTTAGCAGCCACCAGGAAGGCTTTACGTGTAGTTTTTCTCCTCAGAGCCTCCCATTTTGCCTCTGTGCCTGACAAATGCTTATGAATCTTCTTCAGGCCTGCAGGCAAGATCCAGCTGTGACCTGTCATGGATGGAGGCGTCACCTGGGGACTCAGTCCCTTCCTTCTGTTCACATATGTGAAAATGCCTTTCCTGCCATACATGCAGGAAACAACTTTGCTCTAGCACTGCAGAGGTCACATAGCCAGGACACCAGGGCAATAATGGTTACTTCCCAGAAGACTTTTCAGGCTGATGATCTGGAAGACATCTCTCTCACCAGTTTATCTGGCCCTGTGCTTAACATGGGATGTAATATTTTATGTTCATTTGGGCCAGGACCAGGGATGTCATCCCACGGCTCCAAATGATGGCAAATCCACCCTGTCCCTTGGGATGCAGCTCTCCCTGCACTGCATTACTCTTCTGCACAAAAACGCACAGCATATTTCCTCTGTGGGTTTTTCTGATTTCCAAGTTGCAGTTCGTGGATTCTCTCATGCCTCTGGCTGCTACATCAAAGATTCATTTTATATCAGAGTTTTTCACTCCATGGCTCCCCTGATCACTTGTTAACCTGTTAGTCCATATGCCATGTCACAAATGGCTCTCCTTTCCTCTCTCGCTGGTAAGCACGTTTGCCAGGCTATAAATCTTTCTGGCAGCTCTTCTTTGAGCTTACTCCAAGTTTTCTTTTTAAAGTGCCAGCTCCAGAACTGGACATAGGATTTTATTCTCACATATTTGCCGGAGTTTGGTTTCATAAAATCATTTGTGCATACATCTCCTTCTATTTATTTCTGACAGTTCTTGATGACAAAAGGAAGAGGGAGAAGGAAAATGATAATGTATGATATTTCTTTTAACTTTCTTTTTAACATGGAGGAATCTTTCATGGCTTTCTGCGGACCACCCAGATTCTTTTTGTAACACCAACCAGCAGTTACTATCTCATATTTAGAGACTTAACAGCAGATGTCCAGAAAGAAGCTGTTTTTGAACAGCTTCAGTGCCATCTATTTCTCCCACCCTGGACAAAAGAAAGGCTGACCATGCTGAGCAAGGTGGGGTTGAAATCCCCAGGTTGAAAACCTGACATGGTTTTCATTGTGGAAGATCTCTTTCAGCCCTCGAGAACTGGGGAAAGGCTCTATCAATGTCTGTGCTTGGATGCACCATTCCTTGGTCAGGAATTCATTTGTCAAGCCTCTGTACAGCCATGTGCCCACTCCTGTTCCAGAGATGGCCATGAGGCCACCGTGGTAGATTAACCCAGTGTTTTCTCTAGTTTCTGGGGAGTGAGTCTCTTCACCTATCAGAGTCTTTTAGGAGAGGATGTTAAAAAAGCCCCAGCAAACTCATAAGGCCTGGCTCAGCTGAGGACAGCAGTCAAGGCTCACACGTGGCAGGGAGGAGACTGTTTGCTTTAGAATTTTTTTTTTTTTTAACTTAAAAAGAAAAGAGAATTGGAAACATTTCCAACAGTCTCCTTTTCTCCCTCTGATATATATACATATCTATATCTATATCTATGTATTTGAAAAACGCAACCCACAACTTTTGGTTTAAATTTGATCTGACAATATCCCTTTAACATGAAACTCCAAAACCGTAATTGATACCCCAGTTGGACATTATCATAGATTATTTCCTGTCTGTGTTTTGACTGTCCTGGTCGAATGGCTTCCAAGCCTAACACAGAGTCAATGAAGAGAAACAACCCTCAGCTACTATTATTCCTGTTACTCATTCTACCAAAATAATAAAAATAATGAAACCACAGCCTGTCTTGAACAGCAAAGATCTCTTAAAAGCCCTTCCTAAGCCGTGCCTTGACGTATCTTGCATATCTTAATGAAAAAAAATAAAGTTGGTAGGTTGGAGGGAGGAATTACCAGTGATGTTCCTTGGCTGGGCTTGTGTCTGCACTGTTCATAAAGCGCTGCCTTGGGTGCAGATGTGAGCACCAGGAACTCCGTGTCCCACCCAGGGCTGGCCACCCAGCTGCTGTGTGCCTGGCCACGTGCTGGCTCTGCCGCGAGGGGCCATGTGCGGGTGGCCGTCTCTGCAGCCCCGTGGTTCTGCTCCCACGACAGCAAACATGCTCTTCAGGGCAGCGACATGCCAAGGAGAGTTGTGGGCTTCCCCTCCCAGGTCTGAGTGTGGGCAAACATGGTGGGTACTGACTGAGGTACAAACCCCAGTGAATACTAGACAGCCACGGTGCCAAAACTGAACTAAGTGATATTTTTCATCTAAGGCTTTTTATACCAGGAGGAAAAAAAAATCCCCTCCTGATTTAGTGGTACCAAAATGTTTTATGAATTCATGCCTTTTCCCCTGAGCAGTTCATTTAGACAGGGAAAAAGCACCCAATAATAATACCAAAGCCCCTTCCCGTCCAATCATTTCATTCCATTAGGTCGGAAAATAAATGTTTTCCATTATTTGCCTTGGAAATAGGTCTTCATTTAAAAATAAATTAGGTAATTTACCTTTCTGTATTTTTACATGTGTTTAAAGATGGCTAGGCCTGAATTTAAAACATCAATATAAAAATGCCTATTTATTTTCACTCTCATTTTGTAAAAATCTTCTTAAAAATTCATTTAAGTGGAAAATAAAATCTCCTTCCCTTAATTTTCTTTGTTTTATCAATCTTAAAAAAAAAACCCAAAAAAACAAGAAAGCAAAAAGGGAAATGTCAAATACAATCTAAATCTCCTCATCTATGGTGAAGCCTGTCTAGGAGGCTTCCACTGGAATCGCTGAGCAATGTGACTTTCCCCAGCTCCCTTTGGCACCTTTGCTCTTCCGGCCTTGGACCAGTCCCTTCCAGTCTCCTGGGCATAAGTGCCTCAGCTGAACTGCTCAGGAGCTGCACCCAGCCATTCCTGATCCTAGTTTGGTTCTGAAGACAAGCATAAGAAATTTTAGAGTCAAGGCACCAAAGGGAGTTTGGAACATGGATAAAAAATGGATCCGTTTTGATCATTTTACTCCAGTGACTTCATAGACCAGTTCCTGTTTTCAAGGGAGATGCAAACACTGCTGCTTTCCAGTGAGATATTCAGCTCTTTCCTCTCTTCAGTGTCAGACTTGGGTTTCTAAACTACTCTCAAACTATCTTCAGAGTATTGCTTAGATGTGATATGGAGGCCCAGATTTCGCTCAGTAAAGAACATCTCTTCAAACTGGGAGAGGAAAACAATGCAAACTGAACAGATTTCTTTTTTGGTTTCAGTGTGGTCGGATGGAAGGCACAGGAGCTGCCCCACTCTTATATCGCTCAGATGCTTGGCTGTGATTTCAAGATCTGGAAAAGCTCAGCAACTAGCTTAAACCAGAGCAGCTTTTAATTCAAGGGATCTCAAGGCACACCAAAATATACATTAAACGTTTTTTTGTACAGTTTTGCACATGCCCTGTCAAGCCAACCCCAGAATATTCATGTGAGGAACTCCTAGCAACAGTCTTATACAGTACTTCCAGCTGCTGTGTGTTAGTTTCTTTGGATTCATCTCCTTTTCTTTCAGAGAGGGTCTTCTTAGGAACCAGATCACAGTCAACAGGCCTCAAACCAACAGGCCACATTCAAATTTGGTGAAACACCAAGGTAATGATGTTATAACTGGCTGAATTGGTCCCCAAGAACTCAAAAGTGGGGAAAACCTCTCAGAGATTGTTGAGCTTGTAATCCCTCATGGGAATGATCATCAGTAACAAGGAAGGAGGCATCTCAGGACAGCAGAATGAACGCGAAAAATGTTTTCAAGTCTCATAATCTTAAGGCAGGGAGGAAAGGCAGTTGGGGAAAATTATGTAAAACAAACAGGCATCACACAAGGTACAATAAGAAGAGGGTTGAAAGTAGGTAAGATGGATAATTAAGCAATAAGACACGACAGGCTGTGTGTTTCTGGGTGATTATTGCATGCCTGCTATGATGTTCTTTAGGAGCAAATTTTTGCTGCGCTAGTACTAGAGTCACCCCCCCAGGGGCAGGCTGGCAGGAGAGTCTAATTGCTGTTATTACAAAATTAACTTTGAAATAATAATAATAATGATGATAGGAAGAAAAAAAGGGACAACCTCCCTTTGCACAGTGTTAGAATGTGTGATGGGAAAAGAGATGACATCGCCCAGAGCTGATCATCAGAGGGAGGGCAGTCACATCACTGGGAGCTAATCCCTGGCTGCATTCTGATGATGTGCTGGCTTTTGCATGGCTTTACTTCTCTCTCCCTTTCTCATTCTTTGGCCTAGGCTGCCTGTCTTCAGGTACATCAGTCTGCCAAACTAACTTATTTTTGTGTCAAGAACTTCTATCTTTTATCCCTTTTTGAAAAATCGTGATTTTGCTCCTAGTCTTAGTCTATTTCTCAAATCTGGTAAAAATCCCCAAACAAACAAAAAAAAAAAAAAAACCACAACCTGCCCTGTTTGAGATGTGGAAAATAATGCATACCCTGCCTGTGGGCCAGGAAGCATGGTATTTCTTTGATGTTTCCTCTACAAAGATTCTTTTTTTCTCCTTCTGCTTTGCCACCTCAATCTCCTACATACCCATCTCCTTCAGCAAACCTGGATTGAGGGTCAATATTATCTCTGCATTGAATGGAAGGAAGATAATATACCAGAAAAGAAGGGCTTATCTTCTTTAACTGTGTAGCCGTGCGTAATAATAAAACAGTTCTTTAGACAGATGCTCTTAGCTTACCTGGTGTTTTATTAGCACTGAGCATCATACTTTTATTCTCTGCTTAAATTAATTTGTTTGGGAAACTTCCATGTGAAATATTTTCTGTTTTCAAAACCAAATCTCTTATTCCTATGTCTCTAAACAGAATGCCTTCAGGAATCCACATTTATGTCATCTAAAATAAAAAATTATTCGATTTTTGCAAAGTAAAAGAGATTCTGAGATTTCCATGGGAATTAATTTCCTGTCCTTTGTAGTTCTGATTTTTTATTCCCAAGTAAACTGCTGGCCTAACACAGATTTCTGATCAGATAATGATTCAAGAACATCTAGTTGCCTTGGATTGTCTATCTGAGCAACTCCATATTTAGAGTTTTGACACACCTTGAATTTTCCCTTAAAGGCAAAAATGGTTTGAGCAAAGAAAACAGACTTCCTCAAACAGCCCCTACTGTCATTCATCCCAGCTGAGACTCCAACATCTGTTGGGAACCTCTATATCTTTATCTTCTGAGTGGTGATATTAGGACTCTGCTCTTGATAGCTGCTGTAAAAACAGGAGACCAGCTAAGACTGGATGAGACTAGGGTCAGCAGGAGAAGAAGATGCACAGAGAAATGAAAGGGCATACCCCTGTTCACACCAGAAATAGTAGCAAGATCAGGATTGGATTTCAGTCCATCTGAAACTCAACCCAGAACTGTGCCATTAAGGGATACTTTGATTTGTTGTCAGGGAACATGGGGGAGGACAAATCCAGCTCACTACTCTCCCCCGGATCAATCATGTTCATGTCAGTTATATTTATCAAAATGAAAAAAAAATGGTCAATAAAACTATGTTATAGAAAATAAAACTTTTCTCAATTTAAAACCAAACAAAAACAACAAAACACAAAAAAATCCTCAACAGCATAACAAACTTGAAAAGTAATTAAAGTTCTATAACTTCATTGTACTTGCTACATTAGGAAATGAGTATTTTTTTCACATGCCACTCATATTATCATCATCTTCTCAAAGGGATGAACCTGTGACCTTTAACATCAAAGCCTGGACTCCATCCTTAGAATTAAGA
Organism: Vidua macroura; assembly: GCF_024509145.1. Taxonomy (NCBI): domain Eukaryota; kingdom Metazoa; phylum Chordata; class Aves; order Passeriformes; family Viduidae; genus Vidua; species Vidua macroura. Next base: position 25,650,343 of record NC_071577.1, read on the forward strand.
AAAAACAATACTTGTTATCCTTAGGTGACTTAAGCAGTGCAACGTATTATGCTAGATAGATAGATAGATATAAAATTTTAGCTATATAAACAATGCAGACATGGATATATACTGCAGCAGAAAGAGGAGAAAATGTATCTCAGGAGGGAAAGAATTAAATTACCCAGCAGTAACTGAATGCAAAGCTGCTTATGCAGACATTTTCTTGTAAAGATATGGTCTCCGTCTATGCAGTAAGTACATGCAGAGACTTGCTGTATGTGGATTGACAGCTCTGGCTTTATACATTTGTGGGGAAAGGTTTAACAGCATCATGAAATTACTTGGAAAAATTTAATAGATGGAATTGTACCTTCTTAGCCTCCCACATTTTCTAAGGGAAACTGAAGTGGGAAATTCCACAAGGCTGATAAACAAATTTCTCCCTCATGGACACTGTTAAGCCATCATGTTGAAAGGCTGGGAGTGAGGACTGATACTCCCAATTTGATGGGAGAAAGAAAGATATCAAGGTGATTATTTTCCTCTTCTGTGGCTGTAAAGAAGTTCCCTTGACCCTTTCCACATAGCCCAGTCACAAGTAGTCAGAAGCAACAGCCCCAAAAGAATTAAAAATCAAGAAAGAGACAGGGTTGTAGAAAGGGGGCGAGCATGGGAAGAGAAGTTGTCTAAATTGGTTGGGATAATAGGAGAAGTGAGTGCAGACAGATTATATGCTGAATAGAGCTTCACAGATAATGAATGCAAAGAATTTTTTTCTTAATGGGACAGGATCTCTCACCTGTTGAAATACTAGTTTTCCACTTTCCAGGATCAGCTCCCTGCTTATCCCAGAACTGGTGAGGCAGTTGACCCTGTACATCTGTCCAAGCCAGTGCTACAAGGTGGAGATCTGGCCTTCAACATGCTCAATTCATGACCAGGGTTTTGCTCTCTTCCTCTGCCATTGACCTCCCCCTAACTCATCCCTAACCTTTAGAAAGCTCTGGCTCTTGGACTGAGGCATCTCTCAGGGCAGGCTTGAAGGTTTGCAGCATGGTAGGGCATGTGAATTTGGCTTTGAAATGCTTCAGACCTGCTGGATCTGCAGAGGTCACAGCTCACCAGCTGCCTCATCAAGAAAGTCCAGCTTGGTGCTGTGCAGGAAGAAGCTTAAAAATGAGCTGCATGTGAGATAATGAAATGGATGAGTGGGGGGGCTGTTTCTCTCAGATGACCAGAGTGGTAGACATTGGGAATTTGTACATTTATTTCCAAATTCCATTTTTATTTCCAATGTCTTCTGTTGTAAAATGATGGTCTCACTGCATCTCAAAGCAAAGAAATCAAGCTCAAGTATCCTAATCAAGTTCAGTGTACAAACCCTTCTTCCATTTTCTAACACCCTTGGCTTCAGGCACTTCAGGACAAGGTAATGGAAACACCCAGAGACCAAGGTCTTCAGGGTGTCCATCAGAGGCTCTTTTACCTGTTGCTGTGGTGCAACAGGTGACAAACAGGTTTTCTCCATCAGATCAACCTGGAAGATGTGTCTCTACTCTTTGGAGAAGGTGAGGCAGAGAGAAAACAGAATAGAGACCAAGCTTAGTTAAGTGAAAAGGTGCCAGGGATGAGCTGCAGTGATTCAGTTGTATGTGGGATCTGCACAGAGGCAACATTACTGGAACGGCTGGTGCTCTCCGTGCTGCTTTGGGCATGGCACCATGATACCAGCAGGCTCTGGCCAGAAGGCAGGGTAAGAGATGAGGTAGGCATTCCAAGAGAAGACTGTGGGCTCATCTTTCCCAGAAACCTGGCAAAATAGACCTAAAGTCAGGGAAAACTCTTGGCTTATTAGCCAGCCAATAAAGCAGTCTCTACCTCCAGAATTTTCTTGGGAGAAAATTAATCCAAACATCTGTACATCTGTAAATCAATGTAACAGTTGATGTCCTATTTCAATTCCCACTAAAGAAATTGTTCTTGAAATAAGTTTTTGCTTTTTTTTTTTTTTCCCTTCACCTCTTTTGGCTTGTCCTGCTGTCACTTGCACCTTGACTGAGATGTTCCTCCTAGCCCTTTTTTCTTACTTTAATAAATTTGTTTCATCTGCTTTTCTTTCTCTCCTCACTTCTTGAGGCTCGAAATATACTCATCAAATTCTTACTGGAGAGAAAAATTATAAAGAGATTCCACCCCAATGTGGCGGAGTTCTAATCACTAAAAAAGATATCCAGAGCAGGAAGCATTCAACTCTCGCTGACCCCCCACTGCACCTACCCTCAGCCAAATTTTTCTCATGATTTTCAGGTCAAACATGTATTTGAGAGCCGCCATGCAACAAATTTTCATTTTACTAATTCAAGTAAATTTTCTTTGCAAGCTTTCTGTGTAGCCCGAAGCCTACAGCTATTTTTGACTCTTTCTATCTTTCTAAGGGTGAGGCAGAGTCAAGTTACCTTGTCATCAAATTCTCATTTTGGCAAGAAGGGTGGTGGGGGTGAAGAAACAGGGACTTCATAGCAATAATCACTAACCAAAACACTTCAGAGTGCCTGAACTTGTTACTTTGTCTGTTCAGTTCTTCGACAATATGTCAAGCAGAAAGAAAACAGCTCAATTTTTCACAAGCCTGCTTGCTTTCTGAAGTTAACAACAACACAGCAACTTGTTTGAACTAGTAAATGGAAGGAACATGCTATTAATACCAGAGTCACAGTACCCCATTCCCCACAACCCACCAGATGTCTGAATTTAAAGTGTCACCTCACGAATCACATAAGTTTCTATTGGCAAAATCTTGGTCTGTGTTCCAAATGCCCTAGAGGCACTGAGCTGTTCTTGCAAGGTCTTTGATATGGTCTGTTAGTAATATGGTTCTAAAAGGCCATGTGTATTTATGAAGCAATATTATTAATATAGCTCCCGTTCCCATCATTGTTTTATTATTTTTGTCTTATTTCTTTCTAGGGCAACTAGACTCCTCTGGAAACTGAAGTATTGAACAAATCCTTTCACCTTTCTATCAGCCCAGTTTGGTATCCTGCCTGCTCCCTTGCTGGTAGGTGGTATGGCACAGCTATGTGCTCACATCAACACTGAAGTTTCTAAAGAAGAGTGATTCTGGGAAGAGTGAGATTCTGAGAAAACTGTGAAGGAAACCAGAATAAACCCATTCTCTCTGGAATCTGGTTGTGGCAAATTTTAAATTTAAAAAAGACTCAAACCCTCAGAATGTTTATGCCAAAACTTTCTCGGTCTTCATCAAAAAGTCAAAATTCCTGTGGAAAGAAGACACTTTTCAAGAAAATGTACATTTAATTGAAGTGTCAAAGCTTCAGTTTCCCAGTAAAGCCAGTGTTGACTACAGCTGTTGCAAAGCTGAGTGAGACTGCTGGGGAGCTCCCCCTCCTCCTGCCTTGGGATTGTCCTCGGCCACTGGACTTGATACAAGGATCTTGCATGGTGGGGAGAAGAAAGTCAAAAGCTTTGCTCATCTGAGCCATCAGGTAATAAGAAAGAGCTGAGCCTTGGTAGGGAAAGAAGCTGAGAAGGCATTGGAGACTCAGGAGCTTATGGGCAGAGGAGAAATTGAAGGGAGGCAAGATGCCAAAGGGATGAAAAAGGGGTTTATGTGGAGGGAGGCAGACTTGAACCCTGCTCTGGGTCTGGGCAAGTTCAGCCCAACATTTTGGGTCAGAGTAATCTCCTAAACAGGTCCTTTGTTCCCATGATGTAAAGCTTGCCCTACGACCTGTGCTGTGGTGAAGACATCCATTGCAGTCCCAGGAGCCTTTCCTTCAAGTCAGCCAAGAGCCTGAGGAAAGGAAAATCCATTGGCTCTGGTTGCAGAGACCTCATGCATACACATACCTCTACATGAGGGTCAATGCCACTCCCAGGCATGCTGTGCATTTCTTCATTCTTGATGGTTTCTTTTTTCTTTATTTATTTTTTCTTTCTCTTTTTTTTTTTCCCTGAGATCTAAAATTAAGGAGTCATACAGATGGAAAACATCTGCCTGTTCTTTGTGCACAGAAAAAAAAAAGCATAACACATGGCAGGGATGATAAATAATAATAAATAATGATGATGATGAAAGCATTTGGAGAGGCACAACTGTTTGATTTGTCCAGAGCAAGCATCGCACGCTCTCTGTCCAGGCTAAGAAAGATAAATAGACCACTGTGGTTTGTAATTTTGCAAATGGCAACACAATTTTGAGGCATTTAGGAAGAGCAGATGCTGAGCATGGCTTGACTTTTCATGGGTTTGCTCATTAGTGCCTAGTCAGAGGCTCTTCAGGTGTGCAAAAAGAGCCTGACCTCTCCTGAATGCAGGTCTATTTATGTATGAGTCACAAATCACTGTCTCTCCTAAAACTAACACAGCTAGGCCAAAGAATGACATAGCCTCCCAATGATGTAATATTCTATTTTCCATCTTGTTACCTAATACGGGGTTATGAAATTGAATCCAAGGGACAAGTCATATATTTACTTCCCTAAGGTTATCACAAAAAAGGGTAGCTTTTCACCCAGAAGACATAATTCTCGGTGTCTCTAAAATATCCGTGCAGAAATCAGCTCTAATTGTATCCCTATGGATCTCACCTAGACTTTCATCAGGGTCCACCTAAAAACTTCTTCCAGGGTTTGGGGGCTGCCTGGTCATCTCAGACTGAAGGTAATGATGTTGTAAAACCCAGTGAGTGTTATCTGATGGAGAGGGACAAAGAGGATTATTTAATGAGTTGTTGAGTCTCAGGTGAGTTTCCAGACTGCAGGTGTTCTCCTTAATGTCTGCCATCAGGCTGGTGCTCTCCTGCCTTTGTAAGCAACTAGACCCAAATGACTCCTGAGTTTGGAAGGATCTGAAGCTGTGACATGTTTGCAGGCAGAATAGCAGGCATGGTGGGGAAGGAGTACTGTGAGCTCCTGGACAAAGGAAGGTCCATATCCACAGGAAGGAGAGCATTCAGTCAAGGGAGAAGGTGATTCCTGTACACATGTGCATGTGGGGCTGAACACTGATAAAGAGAATGTGTCAGGACCATGTGTATTTAGGGCCGACTGAACAATGTGACAGCAAAAATTTCACAGGACAGTGATAACCTGGTGTACCTTCAGACTTCAGCGGTTTATGGGAAGTACCTCTAAGAGCCTAAAATCTCAGCTCCCAGAGCAACCATCCTGTAATGTCTCTATTAGGATGATCCACAAATGGAAATAGCATTGAAAAAGCCCCAGCACTAACGCTCACAACAAGCCATGCCGTCTGTGTGTGTCTTTGTGTGCAACTTGCCAGTATGTTTGTGTGAGTGTAAACACAGCATAGGATTTACTTTGTGTGCGTGTGTCTGTGTCTGCTGGAATAATTGAAGCTTAAGATTAAAAAAAAAAAAAAAAAAAAGAAAAAAAGAAAAAAATGTAAAGGAATTGAGCTGAGCAACCCAAGAATGATGATGCAATGATATTGCAGCAGCAAAAGCAAAATGATCTGCTAAAAATACACCAGAGGGATCTAAATATTTCCATAAACAGATGGAGGTCGGAGCCCAAATGTAAGAGGAAAAATGCAAGTAAAGGAAATTGTATTTGACAACCATAAGGGTCTTATAGTTCTTCTGTGTCTTTTATCCCAAAAGGTTTTTTTTACAGATGCTCACACTTGGGCAAAAGCAGAGTCTGGTCCCACAATGCTTTACTCGTGTGAGTAACCCTAATTTATGTTCGTAGACTCAAAGGGGCCAATGAGCAATACCTTGTATGAATTCTTTTAGAGGAGGCATCTGGCAATGCTTTATAATGAAGGCTGCAGAGGATTTTTCACTTTAAACCTCTCTTTTATTAATTCTCATAATTTTTTTTTCTGTTTCAGAGCTTTTACATAGTCAGTTGAAGTTTTCCAAACATAATCCATGCCTGAATGTGAATTTTATTTGGATGCATGAGGAAGAACAGCTTCAGAGTGACTGGAAAAATATGCTTTCCTGTAACCAAAAAAGTTCAAGCCTCTTCCTCCTTCTTTATTGCCCTTTTATCTAAACAAATGAGGAAAGGCTAAAATTTTCTTTGCTGAGTGGTCCTACAGGGAGACGGACATGGTGATGTTTGGTGAAGTTTCAAAATAAAAAACATCCTAGGAATATTTTAAGTTTGTATGTTGCTGAAATCCTGAATCTGCTCTGCAGGGGTGAAATTCAGCTGCTAGAGTAAGGGTACCAGAGAGCTGTATGACATGGACTCCTTAGAAGCCAGAGCCTGTGCTCCAGCCATACTTTGATCTTGTCCAGGTTCACCCAGATATGAGAGAACCTGACTTTCTGACAGAAAAAACAAAACCAGGTGTGATACCAGCTGTAGCATATTCCTGTGGACCATCTTGGCTCATGATAGAATTTAGGGAGGATTAAAAAGCATCATCATAACCCCTCTTGTGTCTAGAAATTTCAGTCTCACTACTTGAATGAAGACTGAGAGGTACACAGGCTAGGGAACCTTGGCTCTTGAGCTTCTGCATCTCAAGTTCCAAGCAAGGATTAAACCTTGTGAACCCACACCAAGATGCATTTTGAGTGGGGAACAAACAGCAACCCATTTGAAAGCTTCTATACAAATTCTTTCTTCTGGACAAAGCAAACTAGCTCTCTTTCAGGAAGTAAGAAATTTCTTTGGGTTATTGTTGTTTGTTTTATTTTCAGCTCTTTGTCATGTCTAATAATCAGCCTAGACAGAGAGGGGGAAAATGTTTGAAGATGTAATCCCCACCCCCAACCCAAATATGTTGAAATGACTTACTTTGAGAATACTTGGCTTTAAAGTTTCACGTTTCACACTCTTCTTTCTAAGCAAGCATCTGTCCAAACCAACACATTTCTAGGAAAATGCATTTCCTTTAAATGAAGCTTTTCAGTAGGAAAATATCTTATTGGAAAAAATGTGTTCTGATCTCTTTTTCAGACAAACAAGAGTGACCATTGCATACAGCGTTAGGAAGGCCAGGCTGTCCCATCCAGCCTTTCCTGTGGATGCCTCCAGGCAGCTTAGTGAATATGATTTATTCATTGGTTTAGTTTAATCCTTGCTTTGTGCACTGCACAATTCTGCCTTGGTACATTGTATGAGTGCCCCAGTCTATAGGAGCTGGAGCAGAAGCTGTGTCAGGTCCCTTCCAATCCAGAGAACTCTGTCATTCTAACCATGTCATGCCATACACAACACAAAGTAAACCCATCAAATTCCATTTAACCTAATGTAATTTAACTATATTCATCATGATGATGCTGAGAACTAAGCACCTATAATTATACACCCAAAAAAGGAGGTGGAGATTCTCAAATATGAGGCTTGAGGGCCTGATCACAAGACATTCTTGTTAAAAGGACCTCAAGTTCTGTTTTAAAATAATGAAAGATCAATATAGTGCTCTGTGAAGATACCAGAGAAACCAGGTTTTTTTGTCACTTCAGCTTTCTGATGACAAACTGTAAATTTCTTTTTGGGGAATAGTAGATTCAAAATAGCATAGTTTCTTGCTTGTTTAACATGTCCTGCAAAAAAACAAACCAAACCAAACCAAAAAACTACAAAAACCCCAACAAAAACCTGCAACCTATACACTTGCCTCATGTTCTGTGCAAAGGCAGGAGAGATTTTTCTTCCACCACTCTTGACAGTGACAGGAGAGGTCAGACCTCCTGTGTTACCCAAACCAAAATATTCCAAGCCTCTTCTTGATATTTTTGCTGTTGTATAGCTGAAATACCTGTTGCTGTATAGCTTGTATACCTGCTCTACACTCTGAATGCCTTGTTTCCATATGGTGATACGCACCTTGTCTTTGCTTCAGGTGGCACAAACAGCATTAGGAAAGAAGCTTTATGAAAACACAACAGAAATGGGTTGGTGACGCCCTAAAGATTTGCATTGGGGAAGCCTTGGTTTGCTGCAGACAGCTCCTCTCCTTTTGCTATGTACTGAGGTAAACTCCCAGCCTGGGCTTGGCTCACTCTCCCTGGTGAAGAGTCACTGCTGATGTTGATTTATTTAGCGGTTGAGTGGTAGGTTTTGGAAGAGGCAGGAGGAAGCTCTCCCTTCCTGTTCACACACAGCTGTTCTCCTCTGAGACCCATCTGGATTCACTGGAGGACAAATGGCCTTTGCCAGAACTCTATCGTAGGCAGTGTTTACAGCTGTCCTGCATGGAAGACCGGTGTGTGGTCTGAAGCTATCGAGACAAGTGCATTCCACAGAATTTATTCCCTACACAGCTTCTGGAGCTTCGCAGACTCCATGGCATCAGCTGTCACGACCCCCTGAGACCTGGGTGAAGCAGAAGACTGTCTGTGCAGGGCTACTGGTGCTCCTTGCAGGAGCTATCATATTGTGCACAAACTTTATCCTTTGGGAAGGACTTCAAGCCAGCCTTTGCCTTCAGAAGCAGCCAGCTCCCGTGGTATTCGGAACCATAAAAAAAAATTCTCTGCCAGAGGCAAAGCTGCATATGTACAAGAGCTCTCTGTGCCTGGAGAGATAAGGTAAGGGTTACAGGAGCTTCAAGAATACGCCTTTTTTTAAGAAACCTGCCAAGAAAAAAAGGCCTTGCAAAGTTTATGTCTTTAAAATGTAAGGACAAAATAAAAGTATCATCAAAGCTTCTGGTCTGGGCAGATGAGAAGAGGCTGGGAGCAAGGAATTCACCTGTTGTAATGCTGTGGGGGAGTTCTTCCGTCACACATCCCAGCAGAGAGGGCAGCCCCACCTCTTAGCCCATTCCAGAGGTTATGAACAGGCCTGGTTTCAAAGTCGTTTGCACACAGAATTGTCCACTACTACTAACAGTGCTTAGGAAACATGGAGTCAGCTGCAAAGTGTGGATGCCATCCTTATACTATTAGTGGTGGTATTTCCATACAGGTGGATTCAAAGAGCATTAAAAACTCTATGTCAGTGAAACCAGGCTCCCATTACAGACAGCAGATTGTCCCCAGTAACTTCTGCAGCAAACCAGCTCATGTTTGCTCTCGCCAAAGTAGGCAGACGTGTTGCAAGCCAAGTGACCAAATGGCTTATGTTCCCTTGGGATCTTCTGCCTAATACTGGGAACACGACACATTGCAATGACCCTGTTGTCTTTCTGATTCAGTTTTCATCTTCTCTTCATGTGTTTATGTTTTTTAAACCAAAGAAAGACTTATATGATAAAGCCTGAAGATCTGGGGAAAAGATTCTGGTTTCCTTGATTATTGCAGTACCAGGACCTGGGACAACTGTGAAAGTTCATCCCTGCTTTCCCTGAACTTCATCCTACTTTATGTTGTTTTCAGTAGAGGACTGCAGAGGCCTTTACTGGTCCTCTCAGAAGAAGGCAAGGGCAAATTCCAGGATAAACTGGGAGATTTGTGGAGGCAAGCTCAGGCCTCTGTACATTTGAAGACATTTGAAGCACAATGACAATATGAACCTAAGCGAGTTTGTATGATGGAACTCAATGGATAGTCCATCAACCAAGACAGAATCCAAAAGAACTTCATTTCTACCTCTCAGGAGACTATATGCATGGGTCCTCTGGAGGTTTATCCATCTCCAGTTTAAACCACTCAGTTTCATTCAAGTGTGTCCAGTTCTGCTCTGAGTTACGCCCACTGACCTGAGCAGGACCACATGAATGTTAGCAACAAAAAGTGAACAAAGCAGGATTTAACCCTCTTTCTTTTCCTTATACAATTTTCAATACATGTTACAAAAGTGAAATCTCAGAAATCTGAGATTAAATCTGACATTAAATCTGGAAATATCTGTCCATATTAGACAACATAATTCACCAAATGGAAAGATGGAGATTCTCCAGGATTAATAACGTGGAAAAGTACATTATTTGATGTGATAAATATTTGGAAGGCAACTTTATTGTCAGGAGTATAAGGACCCACCCGTTACTTGGAAAATCAGGACAAAGCAACAGAATATCTCACTTTAAGGAAAAACATCAAGGAGAAAAAAGGAAATTATCCAAGAACTGGGGAAACTTGACCAGGGCCTGCAGGGATTTTAAGTTGCAAGACTGTTTGTTGTTTGAACTGAGTCACACCAATGTAACAAAGAATTTGTCCTTGGCAGCAGAACTGTTAGAATGGAGAGTTAATTCTCCCATGTGTCAACCCACTGAATCCAGGTCATCATGTCTTAATTAAAGTGTACATGGTATGAAATATCATTGAACGTCAATTCAGTTCCTTAGTGTGCAGAATGCTATGTTTATTTATGGGGTTTGGCAATCACTGCTGGAAAAAAAAATAAAGATACTCAAATATAAAGTTAGTTCATTAATGGGAGGAAACCACCGTCATGCCCTGGATTCTATTCTCAGCTGGTTTGGTGAGATTTCTGCCTAGGGGTCATTTTTTTCACGAATTGAAGAGATTCTTTGCTACCTCAGCTAGAGAGAATTCGGTCTTACTGGGATGATGATGTGTGCATTGATAATGTCTAAGACTTGAAAGAAAAGACACTGCCCTTCTCTCTCATGCAAAATCTAGAAGAACCATTTCTCTGGGTATCCACCCAGCCCTGGGACAGAATTCCAGCCAAACCTGGAAATTCATCACATTCAAAAACACTCCCTGAAGTTTGATACAAAAGGATGGACAAAGCAGCAAATGCACTAGCTGTATATGTTGAAATATTACATATATCTATGGAATAATTACTATAGTGGTCCAGCCAAGGAAAACAGCAGAGCAAGTCAGATTGGTAGAGATGGGATAGATAGAAAAAGTGCCAAAATAAATAAGGTTTGATTATGGCTACATGCTGTCCTCTGCCTCTAATTTTCTCTTGCAGGGAATTTCCTAGAAGAAGGCCAGCATAAATGGTCATGCCTAGCTCAATAGTTCTCTAAAGTTAACCCATTCCTGGTTTGTGGGATTGTGCCCTCAATTGGTTTTCAAACACAGTTATATACATCAGCTAAGTTCTTGGACAGAAAACAATTTTTGGACAAAAAGCAGTGAATCTATTTTTCCTTGCTAAAAAAATTGCCATTAACAGAAAGGCACTTTTACTTGTCCTGTTGATGCTCTGCATTTGGGTTGTTTAAACCCAAGAGGAGTTAATCATACAGAACACAGAAGTTACTAGAATGACCAATGACCACAGAGCTCTCTTCCTTATCTGGATCCCCATCACAACAATCCAAGAGGGAGATAGCAGCAGAGATCTAGGAAAAACCCAGGCACCTTACCCTACTACCAAAGTGCCTAAAATGCTTAATTTATTTTTCAGATGCCTTAGCTTGGAATTCTGGAGGGTCTTGTGTTGGCTTTTTTTTTTTTTTTTTTTTTTTTTGTTTGTTTTGTTTTGTTTTGTTTTGATTTCTTTTTTTTTTTTTCTTTTTTGCTTGTTTTTTTTTGTGTGAGTGTGTGTATGTGGTTCTTGTTTTCATTTCTTTTTCTTTTTTTCTTTTCTTTTTTTTCTTTTTTTTTAACTGACAGTAAGAAGATAGAAATTTTATCATGAGTTTATTTGAATCAGGTTCATTGCACTTGAGGGTCAGAGCTGAAGAAAACAATTTCCAGGAAAGGGTAACGAGAAGGCCCTTGTGCACTGTACCCTGTTGCAGGAGCCATTCTTGCAACTCCTTGCAGGGTGCATTCAAAGGTGCCATGCTTGAGTCACAGCAAAGGAAAAAAGTTTCTGGGACCCCTGTGACATTATAGCTTCACAGTAGCCTATGAATTTAGAGATAAACTGCAAGGAGAGCAAGATTAAACTTGTACAGGATAAGAATGTTGTCAGTTGATACACTGTCCATCTTCCCTCTGTCTCTGTCCAACCAAATTAAATACATAAAAAGAGACTGGTCTGTCTCCTAAAGAGCTTTTTCCCCAACAGTCGAAACTGAAATGAGAATAGTAGAAGGGCAGGCTCAGGAATGATTCATTAACTGCAAAACAAGGGAAAATTCATACCAAATGTTCCTTGTAACTGCCCCGCTGCTTCCAACAGCCTTTCCTGTGTGCTGTAACTGTGGGGTCAAAGCTGGTGTTAAACTTCCACATGAGGTCTATACATAAGCATGGAGACCGTGTGCCTAAGATTCTCCCTGCAAGCACCTAAATCCTGCTGTGCATTGCTTGGGTAGCCAGCTCCTGTAGTTGCCAGGTCTCCATGCATATTCAGACAAGTATCCATGTAGGCAGGTAACTAACTAGCTAGAACACGCTGAGGGAAGAGCACAAGACCATCCTCAGTGCACCCTGCAAATTCCAGAAATCCCCAGCGTAGGGAAAGTACCACAGATTCGCATCTGGGAATTTCCATGCTAACTAGTGGATTTCACTCACAAAGTAAGCTGCACAGCCATTAAAGGTTTTGAGACTTCTGAGGTCTTTAAAATTATGGCCAAGAGAACTGTATCTCAACACCTACACTGGGCATTGTAGCAGCTGCAAAGCCTGAGCTGAAGAGAGCTATGGAAGAATCAGTCTGTAACACCTATGCCTGCTTTTTGATAGAGGAAAGCAACTCTCGTTAGAAGAAGAGCAAATCCACTAAGCTCATCTTTGAACCCATCTTCCACCAAGAGTGGTGATGGAGGATATCCATGGTGTATGAAATGCCTGCAGCCCCAACCCCTTTGAGTGCAGTCCTACCAGAACTGCTGACATGTCTTCAGAGGGGGAGCTGCTAATAGAGACCTTATGTGACACTGTAGCTGTTTTATGCAAAAATCCATAAAATTATTAAAAGCTTCTGCAGAATCAAAGAAAACTCAAAATGAGAAAGACCAACAGTTTTTTGGATCAAGCAATGTTGTAGCTCAAATCTTGTTGCCAGGCTTGCCTGCTTCTCTTTTCTCTTTTAATTTGTTCAGACTAGTTTGAAATGAGTCAGTGATGGTACTTCCTCAGGAGTGCTGTGTGGCTTCCTAGCTCTTGCTGTGAGAAACATCATCCTCATGTTTAGCCAGGCTTTTGTTTAACCCAAACCTGTACCCCTCCATTTTCTTGTCTCTCAATAAACACATCGAAAGCCCCACACTTTTTTCTAATGTCTCCAGATAGCTTCTGGGCTTTTACTATCTTTTCCCATCACTGGGGGCACTTCTACATAGAGACCTCTGAACAGGCCTTACTCCTTGGCCAAGCAGTTTGGGCATATGAGATCCTATTTCAGAAATCGTGTACCTACCTTACTGATCCAGAGTTTGGGGTAAGAAGCCAAGCTAGGAGGCAGGATATGGTTCCATTTGAAAGCAATATTGTGTTAATGCATATACACAGCTTTAGAAACGTAGCAGGGCTGTTACAGTGACATCTAAGGTTTCCCTAGACATTCCTGCTCTTTCCACCCTGTAATTTTATATAGTGAGCCAGTAAAATAAATGAACAGCAGACATAGGAATCTGCCTGGAAATACATTGATCCCAGTACTGAGGATCTGGACCCACCTATAGGTCTTGCTTAGAGGCTGGTCTTCAACTTTTGTTGACTCATCAGCCCTCCTGATTTCAAGTTTTCTGAAAATATAGTGGTTTTTAAAATATATTATTATTTGTAGACCTTTTACAAGTAGTCCACAAGTTGGAAGTGAAGCCTATGGAGGTAGTTTATAATTTAGCCACTCAGCCTATTTTCTTCTTCTCCTTTTGCATTGAAAACTTCACAGGGTTTTAAGCTGGCAATTAAAACCACTGGAGCAGTTTTATTAGCCCTGCATGCCATCTTGTTCTACCCATGTTATTTACTTATGCTAATTGGTCAGGTATTAAAGAACAAATGCAGCAATTAATTAGTGGTCTAACCAGAATTATAAAGAAATAAAGGCTTTTCATGGGTGTCAGATTTGAGTCACTCACAGAAGCTTACAGAGTGAAAAAATGAAGAAGGATGAATCATGGTCAAAAGAAACATTTTCAGCCATGCAGTATGGCATCCAGATGTGTGGGAATTGACTACACTTTTAGTTCAGGGCACCTTCATTCTTCTAACATGCATTTATTCTCTCAAAGGGCTGGGTTTGACAGGGAGCAGCAAGCCATGGAGAGACCGTGCTATTCAGGGAAGCTGGCTTGATGTGGTGACCTCAGGTGTTCAGGTAGCTAATCTTGGACAGAAAAACACCTTGCCCTTGAGGCTGGACTCGCACATGACTTCCTGTCTCAGATGTCCCTGGATGTCCCTGAATTTAAATGTCTTCTTTACTGGCAATCTGGACTTACAACTTTGGAATTTGTGCTAGCAAGGCAGTTTATGAAAAGGCAGCTTTCCTGTGGTGCCTGATGGCATGTGGATGTCACATCTGGGGGCTGATAATAGTAGCCCTGTCCTTCACTAGTTTGTACCATGCAAACACTAGCTTAACCTGTCCCTCTCGAGAATCAGAGCCATTCAAAGTACATGACAATTTTAATGTTTTTTGTCCACTGTCTTTGATGGCCTTTTGGGAAAATGATTTCTACTCCATAATTGTTGTGCCACAGAAGGATGGTTAGAATCCATCTTATTCTGAAAACATGGAAAGTGTTAGTGAGGGAAGGCAGACAAGTGCAAACTTGCACTGAAAATGCAAGTATCCATTTCTGTATGCAAAACCCTTACAGTCACCAGCTAACACTTGCAGCTCAATACATGAACAGCTCAGAGGTTATTTGAGGTTCATCAAAATGCTCCTTCTTGGCTTTGTAGTCCATGACTCCACTACAGAAAGATTTCACACCCTCTGGTAACCAATCTAGGCAGATAATGAGTCACCCCTGGGATAATAACCAGTGATGCCCAGGAGTGAAGAGGATTTCAAGTAGAGACTTCTGGTGGCTGCAGACAGCATGAAACTGAATGATGAGAAATCATGCAGTATAGATGCATACTGCTCTGTGAAATGAATACAGCTCTGTGAAATGAACAAGGTTCAAACGTTGGGATGTTAGATTTTTTGGCTGCTCCAGCTTAGAGTCTGCAGAATCTCTGGTGAGCATTTGAGCACACTGCTGTCACTCTAAAGCAAAACCATGAGGAGAACCAGAGGAATCTGGCACGTACAAACATCACCGGATATGTAACAGAGTAATGACCTCCCAAACAGCTGAGAAGAGCAGCAGATCTCATATTCACCCAGAGAAAGGTTGCTAGCCCCATCTATTGCTACCATTGCTGCTATTGTTATTTTTAATTGTCCCTTTTTCCCAGGGTGTTCACCAGCCAAATGATACATCCTAAAGGACAGTATGGCATCAACAGAGCTGCCAGTGAGACAGCAGTGAACACATCAAGGAAACGTTTAAGGGGTCCCTTCCTCTTGCTTTTGCTGCACAAGCTGTTTGAGGAGACAGATCAGTCAAGGAACTGAGAAACATCAAAAAATTAGACTAACCTCAGAACTGAAGCACTCAGCAGAAAAGAGGCCAGAGGGAGGAGGTTTCAGACACTTGAAGTTATGCCTGAGGATGACATGAGTCAAGCAAGGGTTGCAGTGTGAAGGGCAGATGTGGAGCTGAACCTGCCCATTTTGGGAGCAAACTTCCTCCTAAAACAGTCATTGTTCCCTACGCTGACAGCTCCTACAGAGATCACCTCTGGAGCAGTGTGGAGTTCCCATTACTAATGCAGGGAACTGAGGGCACTTAATGTGATGCAGTAAAGAACAGAAATAAAAAGTCTCAGCTCTGTAAGTGACTTCAGATGGTGCAGGCCAAAATAGTGCTAGAGAAATAGTACTTCTTAGAATAGTGCAGCTGTTCTGAACAATGCTTACATGGATGAGAGAGCTGCTATGACTTCAACACTACGAAAGTTTGCAAACTTTCTGTTTCCTGTTTTGACATTGATGTGGTTATTAACAGCAAAACAGACATGAATTTAGGGCAGACATGAAACAAGGCCTGAACTGAACATGTAATATTTTTTTTTCATTTTACTGAGATAGGACTCCAGAGAATCTTATCTCTCTTCCTGAGGGATATTCCTCTCATTTTCCTTCTATTTAGCTTGTTAGCAGAAGAATGGGACTGAATTTGGTCCTTCAGTGCAGGCATACCCTATTCAACCTGGGAAGCATGTAGCCCCATTGTGGGAGTGGGACCCAGGCATTCCACATGATCTGTTTGAGATGGATGAAATAAACTCTATAGAACAGGGAAAACCACAAAAATTACAGATACTGAAATTTAGTTAAAATTAATGTTCTTACCATTGTGACAAGCATCAAAGAAGGTATGTAATGAGCATGGGAGAAATAAGGATTTTGAGGATTTCCTCAAAAAAGTCAAAATAGCTCTCTTCACTGTGTTGGGCAAAAAAACTCCCAAATCTGCCCAAGGAAGAAAATCTACAGAATCACAGGTAATTTCTTGATGACCCTTGATCCAGCCATAAAATAGGCCTGACATTGTTAGTGTATAAGAGTTGGTGTTTTTGCAGCTTGTAGTGGCATGGCTGGAAGCCATATATAGAATTATATAGACAGGATGAAATGTTTCCAAGGGAAAACATGCACAATGAGAATATGCTCTGTTCTTCCCTAAAGCAACAGGCACTGTTGCCAAGCTATGCTTAGTCAAGCTGCTGTACGTACCAGGAAATGGGCTGTCTTCCAATGTAAAGCTATAAAACAAGACAGATAAAAGGGGTTGAAATAAAAATAAAGGGAAAGTGGAAACTTTTTTCCTTGCTTATATTTCTCCCTAGACATGGCTAGCCTTTGGAAGATGCTGCCATTATTATCTTCACCACGGCATCCATGAGCTTTCACCATGCCAGGCTCTGGTTTCAGTGGCCTTGCCCATCTCCTGCAGCTCAGCAGGTGACCACCTGTTTCACATGCCTGAGTAGCAACTTGCAGGTGGCTCCGAGCAGCACTGCAGCAGTGCCTACCTAAATGGGAATGAGAAATTACTCCCCTGGAACAGATCTCTTTTATTCCATGGCCTTTCATCAAGTTCTGAAGGGAAAAAGTGAAGATATTGAAGAGTAGCTATAGAAGGATCATGTCCCCTGCCCATGCTTCAGTTTCCCCATTATGTGTCAGGTGTGAATATTTCACCCCAGAGCACTGCATGGATGGAACAGTCACTAAGTGCACAGCTCTGTCATCACCACAGGTACTAACACATCATTGCACATATTGCTGTGTCTTCCCTCAGCCTTGATTGAAATCCAGGATGAAGTGAAGGGACGCACACACTGCACACAGACATTCACTCCCTTCTTTCAGAGCTTAAGTGTGACAAAAAGCAATTCTTTGCTGTTAACTGCAACAGGTCCAGACAGTGAAGCTGTTTTTTTTATGGATGATGATCCCATCAATAACAGGGAGGGAGAATGCTCTATTCCCAACATTTCTCTATTCCCCCTCAATTAAAATTTCCATTTGAAAATACCAAAACTGACACATTTTATCAATGCCAAAACATTATTCTAAAATATTAAATGTAATAATGTAAATATGGAATGGAAAGTATCAATACACATGGTACCTTATGCCCAAATATAAATGTAAGCTGGACAAAAACAAACTGTGAGTGAATAAATTGAAAAACTTGGAACAAAGTGAGATTTTTTTGCTGCTGTAGCAGCCTGACATTTTTCAGTCACAAATTTACTCAGTGTCACATGTTCCCAAGAAACATTTTGCTTTGAAATGTCCCTTTCCAATGGAAAACAGCTTCTGTCACAATTTTTTTTCCAGCTGGCTTTGACTGTGGCCAGCAAGGGCCCATGGGGATCCTCTGGGGAGAGCTCAGTGTGTTTGCTTGGGAGTACAGCATGCCCTCAAAAGATGGTGCTACAGATTAAGAATAGACAGCATGGGACCCAACATCTCATGCAAAAATGAGGAGGAGGAGGATTTTTTTCTTTAGCATTGCTTCAGCACAATGCCAGGATATTCTGAGAACATGTGTCAGCACTGCTGTCTAAAACCTGAAGCACAGGCACACATGGGCTCATACTGAGGTCTGACATCTCAAGAACCAGCACAATCCTAGTGGAACTGAGAAGTGTTAACTAGAACAGAAGAGGTTTTGAGCCATGGAATTGGCAAACTTAAGGACATGAAGCTCTGGTAAGGGACATTACTTGAGTTCTGTTTTGTTTAAGGAAGTGCATACCTGTGTTGCTCTGATCTGTGTTTGGGACTTGAAGTCCTATGTCAAGCAGATTTTCTGACATCAGTTATGCTTGTGCTCCTTAACAGTCTTGGGGGATGACTAAGAACATATTCTGGATTTTGTGCTGTAAAAAGCTGTAAACATTTGACATTTCCACTCCTTGTCCCTCTCCACTATAGCACTAAGGAGTTTTCTGGAGATGGAGATTAGGCAGATTCATGTCATACTTAACCTTTGTCTCCCTGCAGACGTGTGAGCGGCCAGGATGTGCAGAGCCATGACTCAGAGTGAGGGTAGCCAGTGGAGGGAGATGAAGTTGGGGCCATTTCAACAGTAGAAGCAGGAGGCAGTACAAATTCAGAGAAGTCTTTTTTCAGGGTAAATTATAAGAGGAAATAAGCCTGCTCCTTCTCAGCAGGACTTCCTCTGCTCTGGTCAGTGTCAGGCGTGAAGTAGATGAGAAGAAGTGGGGTTGCCTCTACAAATTGAAGGTGTTTTCAAGAGCCTCAGAGATTTCCAACTTTATCTTTGAAGCAGAGGAAGGAAGGTGATTTGATCAAAGTCTTCAGGTTAAGGTTACCCTTGGAAATCCAGCTCCAGCTGGCAACAGCCAAGGTGGCCCTGGTTGCCTGATCTGCAGGTGAGGGAAAATTGGGCAAGAATCCCTTCCAAATCTGGAACAAATGGCCCTACTATAGTGAGCACAGTGGTGTGTCCTCTCTGAGGTTGGTTGGAAAGTGATAAAAGCACACAGGAGAAGGTGCAAAGCTAGGATTCCTGTGTGCTGACAGTGCAGGCAGACAGGCAAGCACAGCAAGCAAAAGACATTAATTTGGTGGAGCTGCTATAGGTTTGGGCATGGGCTTATTGCAAAGATATGATTTACATTTGGAAAATAAGAAATGCACGTGTCTGTGGCTTTCTCACTTGCACCTGTGCTGTGCTACGGTGGAAGGTGGTGTGGTACTCCTTTAACAGGTTTGTGAACCCTCCCCCAGCATTTAACATCTCTCATTTTTGAAGCTGCTGGGAGTAGGACAGCAAAGGGGAATTGAGGAAGTGTTTTCTGGGCCAGACGCACACCTGATATTTCTTGTCCATTTAGCTATCTAAAGCCCCAGCATGCACTTGTAAATGCAGGTGAGATGCAAGATTGGAGGTGAGGAGCTGAGCTTTGCTCCCTGTGAGTTTGACTTTTAGCCTGATGTCATTATGAAGGTTTATTCAGTTTGTTCAATTTAATCTGCCAAGCACCCCCTGACAAAAATGCCCTCAGACCCTCAAATCTGCCTACTGTTGCAAAATCAGAGCTTGTTATGATACTGAAAGACTACAGAAACAGATGTGAACCCATTATGAGGGAAGGGTGACAGATGGAATTTCATTTAGGAGTGACTGAATCTGTTAAAAAAAAAAGAAAAAAAATAAGAACGGCTTTAAGAAAATGCAACCAATAATTAATACAGAGATTGAGCTTGCTTGAGGCTACCCGGAGGCCCAGTGCTTAGGAGAGAGAAAAGAGGATTAGGTACTTCACTTGTAAGAACAGCACCCATCAGCTCCAGCAGATAAAATAATCGCTACAAGAGCCCTGTGCCTCCTGCCTGGTGGCGTTGACTGGTGGCGTGACTCAAGTTACGTCCACACGCCCACACGGGAGCACAATTAGCGAGGTGCTGCAGGCAGGGCTGCTTTCCTTGGAAAACAGAACTGATCCCTGCAGCTGGAGGCCAGAAACTGGGAGGTGAGTCTGTTCCAGCAGGGAAGCTGCTGCCATGGAAGGGTATGGGACTGATATTGCCTCCACGTCTGCACAGATCAAAGGGCATAAGAATCTGGAACAGACTCCTTTCAGTGACATTAAGTAGCAACATGAACTCAGACCAGGACAGAGTAAATACATGTGTGTGTGTGCGTTTAACACAGCATATAGGCAAACTCAAGAGCTTTGCCATGGGATGTAGCTATAAGAACATTTAGCCAGGTTAAAAGGAAAACAGAAAGTCTCTCTCTGAATTTTTGGTTGAATACAAGTTTTTTCACAGTAACTGGAATTAATTATCATGATTTTGAAAGAGATGTTAGACTCATTGATACCTAGAGCAGGCCAATATTGATTATTAAAGAGCAGACAAAGACCTAACTCAGGATCTAGGCTTGTTTCGTCCTGTGAGGGTAAATTCTAACATTTTCCTCCTTTCTGGGGATGCTGACTGTTTGAACTAGGACATGGCAATAGATAAGCTTTAGTCCTGCCATTATCTGTGATCCTATGAAATAATCTGCCCTATATCTCTAGAGAAGTCTGAACAGCATCACCTAGGGTATGTGATATGTTTCAATAGTTTCTCCCCAGAGAGCTTCTTGCATTTGTCTGGCTCTGCATCCCCAAGACACATCACTGGTGGGAATTCTTCATCCCACTGACAAAACCTTTCCTTGATGTCATGGTGCTTACTCATTGCTTGGAAACCTGCACATGTTTTGCCCTCCTAATCAATTTTTAGAAGTGGCTTAGTGCCATTTGCCCTCCCTTGATCCTTCCAAAAAAAGTGATTTCTTCCAAGCTGGGCAGTGCTGTCCCCCTTTGTCCAGCAAATTATTTATTTATAATTTTTTTGAGGACACAAAAGTTCTCCATCCAGATCCCCAGAGCTATATATACTTGGTGTGCCTTTTTCTTATATTAGGGCTTGCAAATAAGGAAAACATCTTGCTGTGCTGGATCAAGCATTTCACAGCATCGTGCCCTGGCTCCCAAGACAGTTTGTGTTACTGGCCAGCTGCCTCTGCACATGGGTCCAGTTGCATCAGCCCCTACTCCTGCTCAATAGTCAATGGGCCAAACTCTGTCCTTACTTGGATCCAGGGACAATCTTAGTGGAGTTGCAAAGGTAAAAACAAAATTAGAATTGTGCCTCCTCTTCTGTCCTCGTTCTCCAGGGAGGAGAGGCAGAAGATTAATGGCCACTTGCTTTGCCTGGTGTTTTCCATCTGTGCAAAGTTATTAACTTTCTGGGATGGTCAGCCCAGGACTGTTCAGATCATTTTGGCTGTGCCGATGCTTCCCAGAAAAGTTTATTTTGCATATGTGTATGCTAAAACACCAATCTTTTAAAAATGCCTGCTCCAAAATCCTGGTACTACTAGGTCATATGAAATACTGGTGAAAATGGTGAGATTTGAAAGTTTATTTCAGTAAGTTGTTCCTGGAAGCAGGTATTTAATCAAGAATTTCCATTTTTTTATTGGTAGCCCACATAGCTCCAGAGGAAACCTTGAAGGAAAAAATAAATCCCTTGCAGCTCCAACACCAGAAGGCAGGTAAATCTCTTTTTGTCAAATGTATTTCTTCTTGAAATCCTATAGATACTCTCAGAGTGAAATAATTTTGGTGTCCAATCTACCTCCTTAGTTAAGAATCTACTAGCATTGCATAAGCTTCCCGTAACAAGGTAACCAGATACCAGTTGACTGGTAAAAATAGCTTTCCTGTGTTAGTCAATCCCTAGTTAACTTTTTTCAGCTGTCTTCAAAGATGATATTTAAATCCATCCATCTTCTGGAGGCATGGAGGATACTGATACACTGACAGAGGTACATGTCAGCTCATGATAGTTTGTATTAATTACTAGGCTATATGAGTGTTTGAACATAACTCTGGGAGTGATTGAAATCAGCCTCAAGGGAAGAGTTTGACATCAGGCTTGTCCTGGGATTCTTGAGAAGAAAAGGAAGATAAACTGAGATACTGAAGGGAAGTTGTTGGAGGGACCTTTGAGGTCTTGTCTTTGCAATGCCAGTAAGTTGAGAGAAAAAGAAATGCTGTGTGTCACGGGAACTAGATTGCTTTGCAAGGAAAAGGCTGTTCATGTAAACCACGTTCTGATCCAGGCCAGAGTAATGTCCCTGGACACAAAAAGTCATGAAAACTGTTTCCTTGTGGACTTGTGCCCAGTATTTCCCTTGTCATTCCTTACCATGCAACAACCCTCTCTCTGTTGTATGACTGCTTGCCATCTTTGTGTCCTATAGCCCCTTCATCAACTCCTCTCTTCTTGCTAGATCTTAGTAAGCGATCACATATCTATTTTCAAACTCAGGACCTTCTGGCTGAGCACAATGGAGAATTGCTGGGAACACATTGTAGCTTTTCACTTGCCAAGAGAGCATTAGCTGGCCTCTAGTTTCTATAATCTGCCATTGTTAATTGGGGGAACATAATGTCTTTGAGATTATACTGCACTGGTTGAAGATTGTTGATGGAGTCAGATGATCCACATGGAAGCATAAGCCAAAAAACAGTAATTTTGAGATCATTAAGATGATATCCTTTTAGAAGGAAAGGATACAAGTATTAGGCAAACTTGAGAACTGAAAGACTAAGGGAAAACAATGACTCTGGAAAGTGGTTTGGAGCAGTTATTTGAATAAAGGTACCATTTTTTTTAATGGTCAGAGGAGTAAACCCAGGAGATATTAGGAAAAAATAGCATTGAGGCAGCCTAGGGGAAGGGTATGATCTGCTTAAACTCTAATCTACCACTGCTTACAAGTATGGCTTTTGATTTAGTTGTCCAGACTTTAAATAGAGCCTTGGAGAACAGTAAGAATTTCAAGTGACTGAATTGGATGGGCAAAGAATAATGCAAAGTGTTGAAAAAACTCCTCTGTGAGACAAAGTCAGTCTTTTTATCCCAGCATTTTGGGGGTCCTCTGCTGTTGTTTCAGAGGGTCTTGCTGTGGGCTCGGATCTTTTCATGATCACCTCTGGCATATTCAGCCAGCGCCTTGTTTTCACAGCACAGTTCCTGACTGTCCTGACCCCTGTTTTCAGATGGGTTTGACTAAGGCAGCAGGAGGTGGGCAAAGTGACTTTTGGAAGGCTCTGCAGGGTGACTCAGCAGCTTGGCTCGGGTTACGTGACCCAGAATCCACTTGGCACAAAATCTGCCTCTTCTCACTGCTGGTCTACTGCTCTGCCTGCTGCAGCACAGCTTGTCCTCGCCCTCACTCACCCCGACCCTTACTCTGGGGCTCTGCTTCATCTTCCTTTCTGTAGCCACCAAGACAGTTCTTAACTTGGGCAGGGCTTTTCCCTTTCAGCTCCTCCAGGTATCATTGATCCAGATAAGTCTGAGCTTTGGTCCTGTCTGAAGACAATAGATGGAAGGTACTTCTGCCCCACAC
This sequence comes from Vidua macroura, assembly GCF_024509145.1. Taxonomy (NCBI): domain Eukaryota; kingdom Metazoa; phylum Chordata; class Aves; order Passeriformes; family Viduidae; genus Vidua; species Vidua macroura. Next base: position 25,673,620 of record NC_071577.1, read on the forward strand.
TGCCATGTTGCCCCTGGCTAGTCATACACTTCCCACCCCCGTGCTCCTGTTCTGCATCAGCCCTTTGGAATTCTTTTCATCTCCAACCCTTGCAACTGACTGCTTCTTCCTGTCTGGATCGAAGTTGAAAGCTCCAGTTGTTTAATTTGGCTTTTAATTGACCTCATCCAATGCTTGTTGATGCCTCAGCTAATCTGTGTTTCTCCTCTGCTTATCTGATGCAGTCCTTTGAAGTCCCCAACATGATAAACTGTCCTGTAAGAGAGAATGAAAGATGAATGAGACAAAATTACCCATGTAGCTCTCACTGTCCAGTTAATATTTTAGTAGCCATTCAACTCTGGGGCAAGAAGGAGAAGGAGGCTTCCAAAGGAATGTTAAACAATATATGTTCATCATCACTTAGCTGGAAATTTTTGTGACAACCTCTGCTGAATGGTCACACCATTCACGTCTCCATCTGTCAATAAAAGCAGGTAGCACAAGCCTGCTCACCACAGAGGTATTGCAAAGCCTGCATCTCTAAGCATTTGTGAACTGTTCAGATATTGTTGGGGAGGATGGGAGAAAATATGTTGTTGCCAGTGCTCTTTGCAGTTGCCAGGTTTGTATAGGGCAGCTGGGGGAGTTAGATATGAAAATGCCACTGAAATGAGACTTGGGGAGAAAAGATGGGTGAGCATTATAGAAAGCACCTCAGGCTACCTCTTCACATAATCAAGCTGAATAACAGGATGGGTGAGGTTGGAAGGGACCTCTGGAGACCATCTACTCCAACTCCCTTGCCAAAGCAGGTTCACTTACAGTAGATTACATAGGATCATGTCCAGGTGGGTTTTGAACATTTCCAGAGGAGACTCCGCAGCCTCTGTGGGCAGCTTCTTCTAGTGCTCTTGCCTGATGTTACTAAGACATACCCCTTCACCCTGCCTGTGTCTGCAGAGGCCAAAATGGGTTTGTCAGATTCCCTTGCTTGCCAGAAGCATGAGCTAAAAAGCTAAGCCCGGTCTGCCTATGATCTGAATTCAGAATTTTCAGGAAAATTAATTTCTGAGGTCATGAAGCTGGCTGGGACTTGGGGTCCCACCTCAGGTGCAAGGGTCACCATCTCAAGGCATTTGGTTTGCTCTGAGCTCCAGGACTTCTACTGGAGGCAGCACAAACATAGCTGGAAAGCTTGGATTTAAAAAAGAGACTCAGCCACCTCAGACTGCTGCTAAAAGCAGTATTTAGGAATCTGACATTAGTACCTGAACTCCACTGAAAGCTAACAGGATTTGGGCTCCTAAGTAGTAGTATGTGTTCTTGCCTTCAATGGTAAGTGCTTTAAAGCTTCCAAATTTCAAAGTTGAAAATAGCAAGACAAATGCATCCTTAGTGTAATGGATACAGTCCTCATTGATTTCAGCTTTTGGGGCATTATAGTTATGAAAGTGTTCTGTGCAAAGTTTGCAAAGAAATAAAAGACTTCGCAGAAGCACAGCAGGGAGCATTACAAATCAAAGGATAAGTTCTGCAAAGCTGTTTGCTCATGAGTCACTGCATGAACAGAGTCCAGGACTCAGAGGAAATAAAAGGGTCATACTAAAAGCAGCATACCATTGAGTGTGTTTGTATATATGTACAAAGCCCAGTCTTAGCTCCAGAGGCATCACAAAGACTGAAAAAGTCCATGGCAAGAATTTAACTTGGTTCTGTCAGATACAAGCCTGTTATTTTCATCCTGAGACAGTGAGCTCCACTCTTCACTGCCCAACCCAATTCTGAGTTCAAGAGCTTAACATTTTGAGCTATTCATTGTTGATGTTATTTACTCATAAAAATCACTGTCTGAGAATGCAGAGAAATGCGTTAAAATGTGTAATGCAATGGAAGCTTTGGATCAAACTCAGATCTGTGCCAGGAAAGGAAAAGATCCCATCCCCAGGTACTCTCCAGATATGCAGAACTAGGCAGTTATAGGTGGAGACATAAACTTTTTAACCTTTTTTTTCTTAATCTCGAAGTTTCGCATGCAAACTTTTTAATAAAATTGCAGCATAAAAATCCATTGCCAAAGGGCACAGTGAAATGTTTCAGCTGAAAAAAAAAATATTCTAAGAGCTGGTCAGTCACTTAATGTTCAGTTGAGGACTTAGAAAAATTTAAAGAACCGTATGGATATAGAACTGTGCTAATCACCTTTGCAGAATTAGTACTGGTATCTCCTGTAACAGGTCTTCTCTAAGTGGTCCCCTTTCTAAATTTATTTGCAATGTGGTTCTTGGAAGAAAAAGAGAAAAAGTAATCGTGTCTGTCTCCATTCCCCCCTCATAGATACCATCTGGATTGCAGACGAGTCACCCAAATGAAAATTAAGGTTGGTAGGGAAAAAAAAACCCCTCTCATGTGTCTTTCTAAACTGATATTTTCACTATTTGCATTTTGCACCAACTGAAACAAGACCAAATTTTCTGGTAGCGAGTGTTTGTTAACATGACTTCTATTTTATTAAGAAGAAAAAAAAATAATCATGGCAGTCATTTAGCTGTAATGGCCAAGATATAAAATGTCAGTTTTATTTATGGCAAGTAGCTGGGTAGAAAATATGTTCTGGCATCACTTGAGATTTCAAGAACTTTGTTTTTCTTTTTCTCTTACTGCATGAAATAATGCTGTATTCTTAACAAACAAACAAACAAATCAAAACAAAGACAAAAACAGCCCTCCCCAGCAAGAGGGATCATGTTCTTTTCCCCAGACAATGACCTCCAGTGTGAGGGGACCTGCTAGAGATGCAAGGACATGAAAATCAAATCATATGCAACAGGGACTTAAACCCATGCTTTCCACCTCCGAATTTACATGGCAATCACTGAATAAATGGGCACTCTGGAGCTGCTGTTTTCAGCTCTGTTTTTGAATAAAAATTCCATGCTTGGACGTGAAAACTGTTCTTGTCCTAAAAAAAAAAGCGTCGCTGAAGTCAGTCCACCCTTGCCACGTGTGCAGCTGTCAATGAACCCACATTTTCCGACAACAAACACTTCCATCGGAAAATTCCTCCCCAGTTCTCAATGATGAGCACTAATTTATTCCTTCTCCAAGTCCCCAGAGCTGCTCCCAGAGTCAGCAATACCCAGATTGTGGCTGGGAGGACGGCAGCCACTCTGATACTTGTGCATGGCAGCAATCTGGCTTTGTGCTACTGCTACATGAGCGTTACACTGATGCTGGTCCTGACTTGCATCTCTGGTGATCCTATGCAGAGGTCTTTAAATCATTCAAACACCACCTGAATCAGTTTCATAAGCAGGTCTGACCAAACTGAAGAACCTAGGATTTCTGGGGGCATATTTTTGCATATAGTTTAATTCTCTCTCTGCTATAATTGATTTCCCTGTGGTTTACCTTTATTTATCTCTTTTCTCAAGGAAGCTTCCTTACATGGCCACCATGCCACTGACCACAGACAGCTAAAAAGCTGCCCTGGTATGGTCCTCTTATCTGGATGTGAAAAATGACATCAGGCAGAGCCCTGCCTCTTCTTACACTGGTAAATTAGACAAGCCAGGTTCTGTAAGCACTTTTTTTTTTTAGTGTTTCAAAGAGACACTATCTGTCCAAAAAGAGCCAAGTATGGATTTCCAAAAACAGACTTAGATCTCTCAGCCAAGCACATACTGGAGCTCTGGTTCTTCTATCCCATGACAGCAGAATTATAAAAAGCAGGGCAGTCCCTGCTACTTTTTAGCTTCTGCTTCTACTGGCATCCCAGGGTTTCCTTTTCCAATCCAACAGAATTTTGGGACATAGGCCAGAAAATGGATTCTCAAAATCTGGATCTGCACAGCATGTAGCACCAGTTTAAATCATCTTTCCCCATTTCTGGACTGGTTGTTCCAGGAGGCTAACGAGGCTTTGTTAGCAGAAGGGTACAATGGGTCTTCTGAATGCTTTTGAGTGGGCAGGCCCTACTTCCAAAAATAGCTTGCTTTTTCTTCTGTTAATTAATGTAGTGTTAATTGCTACATTTTCTTTAGACTGAGAATCCTCATCTGCAGCATTTGCCAGACATTTTGTGCAAGGGCTGCATGAGCCAGGCATTTTTAGCTCCTCTAGAAATGAAGGTGTTTGAATAAGTGCAACATCCAGGGCAAAACCATTGGACATGCCAGAGGAGCCAGGATCCCACCTGCTGTCAGAGGGGATTATGAGTTGAGAGTTTTTAAGCATTTTGTACATAGGAGTCTGTGAGTACCATTTAGGACAATGGCTCTGTAGGATGTGTGTCTATGAGAAGGTGGACAAGCAAAGACTGACAAGCAGGAATCTTTCGACACCCAGGACAGAAGCCCAGCACAGCACAGCTGCTCCATCTGAGGTAGGAGCTCTCCCACGAAGAGTCACTGCAGCATCAAAGCAGTTGTAACACGTAAAAATCCCTGAAGCCTAATGAGATTTCTAGCTTGCAAGGCCTTGGGAGATTGCAGGAGGTCTTAGGAAGGGCACAGGCAGGGTGGGTCTCACTTTAGGGTAGGGAGATGGCCTAGGAGTTTCTTCCATCTCTATTTGCCTAAAGTGCTTTCTTGATAGAACACTTTGATCCACTGAATGAAGACCTCACTAAATCTACTGTAAGATGAATGACAAATTGAAGAGAAATAGAAACTGAACTTTTTTTTAACAGCAGAACAGTTTATCTAAGAATGGCATTGGTTGTCAGTAGCCTGATGCACAAGTCAGGATAATATGCTGATAAATATGTGGTCCTCAATACAGTTACAAGCTTGACACAGGATACATAAGGTCTGCTCCTCTATTGGAGTTTATTTTTGATCTTTGAGTGGATTATTGACCTGAATTATTGACCTAAATGCTGATAGTGGGACCAAAAAGAGATTGTAGCAGTGAGATATTAGAACAGATGCACTGTGGAAGCCAACTTGCCTCTATTGCAGAGCACAAAAAGCACCGGAAACTGGGCTGAGAAGAAAATGCTCCTGTTACCTCTTCCTCTCTCAAAAGCAGGACTAATTATGTCACCCTTAAACTTGTGGACCTTAATTGGCAAGGCTGTTCTCTCCGAAGCAGAGTAAAGGCATTTCTTTCAAGGCCATACTTCAGTGATTATCCCAAACAGAGTAATCATCTAGCAAAATGAAAACCCCCCAAATCCCCATATTTCAACCACAGCTGATGCCAAACATGAATGCCTGGAATATTTACAAGAACTGAATTTGTACTGTAGGCTTCACAGTTTCTTTCCTTGGTATTGCAGTCACATTTACCATGGCAAATGACTGGCATTTACCATGGCAAATAAGCGAGAGAAGAATTTCTAAGGTCATAAAAATCATGAGTGTACATGTTATGCATGGTGAATGGCTGGGGAGGAGCAAGTACATTTTCTGCTGTTACCCCATCAAAACATCACGTCCCAGTTTCAAGGACTGATTCAAACTAATTGAAGGACTATTCAACATATCTGTCCATTAAGTAGACAATATTAACAAATTCAGTGGCAACATATGGGAATGCATCTTGGTACAGAGGATGTATTAAGAGCTATACTGTGCCAAAAACTACTCTAAATTATACTGTGTTGGTCTTGAGCACATGCTGAAGTTACTCAGATTATGCTGCTGTCAGAACTGATCCTAATACTCAAAGTACAAAAATTAGCATTCTTTGCTGGGCAAACACCTTTGAATACTTGTTAAACGAAACTGAAAAATATCTGAGCTAGAGGGTTGCTGTCAGTGTTGCAGACTCATGCCCCACCTCTTCACTGCTAAGGGAAGACATTTTCCTTGAGACATTATTTTGCAGCTTACAAAAGACTAGACTCATCCCTGTCCAAAGGCTGCAACATGAGCCATGTTAAAAGAGTCTTTTTTTTAAGAAAAAAAAATGTGTAGGAAATATAATTCTACTACCCAGAATAAGGGTCTTCTGTGTTCTTTCAGCTGAAGAACTGTCATAGTTTTAAGGCATTATTCTCCTCCTCAGGTTCCTGGTTTAGCAAAATGCTTCAGCACGTGGTTAATTCTAATCACTTAAGTCATCCCATTCAAGTCAGAGCTTAAACACTTTGCTGAATTGTGTTTGAAGTGGGGAATGAGAGCTTGAATTTTCAAAAGTCTCTAATTGCAATTAGCTATGCCAAGGGTGGTTTTTCATCTTATTTCTGTATTTGGTGGACAGTTTGGAGTAGAAAAGAAATGGCTGCAACTCCTGTTGTATATACAAAACACTTCTGACTACATGATGGGAGATTGTAATGCAGAGCTTTGTCTTAGAGTAGTTTTGTCCTGGAATTTATTCCAACTTTTCAAAATAGAAGCAGAAGTTATCTCAAAATCCCAATCTGTTTTGTGAGAGCCTTAGGTCTTCTAATTAAGATACTGTGGCTTAACAAGTTACCAAGCATCAGCTAAGCTGAGGTAATTGTCTGGATGCAAACCTTACAGTAAATACTCAGCCTAAATGCTGAGTCAATTTATCCCTGGGCAAATGAAGAATAATGTAATTTAACACTTCAGACTAAGCTCAAATGAATCACTGTGTGTTTGCCACAGGCAAAGAGAAGAGATGTAGGGAGTTGCCCGAGCTGAGGTGAGGCATGGTAACTCTCAACTTTGGCCACTTGAGGAGTTCTGGCATTTTCACACTGATGGGAATGGAAAACAACTGGTACTTAGCAGTTCTGCCACATTATTCTACAGGTGTTTAACCACTTACTAGTCTAAGGAGTGAGTACAAATGTAGCACATTCAGTAGTGACTGAAATGGCCATTTAATGATGTGCAATAAAGCTGATGGCTCTCAGCCCATTTCTGAAGAATATGTGTCCATCATGGAAATTGTTCATATGAAAAGTAGATATTTGAAAAAGTTAAAAAGAACAATCTGTCCATTTCTATGAAGCTAATGAGATGGCCAGAAAGAAAAGACAATCAGGGAAAGGTGTGGTAGAAATCTATATGAATATCTTTGAAAGGATGAATAGGGAATGATTTCCCACTGTCTCTTCGTATTCAAGAACTGGGGTATACCAAAAGAAGATAAGTGGCAGGACAAAGAAAGGAAGAGAGGATGTTTTCCCATGCATTTTGCAATTCAGCTATGGAACTTCATGCTGCAGTTTTATGTGGCTGGGAAAAGTTTGTTTGGGTTCAAAAATATTTAGACAAATTCACAAGAGGAAAATACATTAAAGGTTTTAACAAAAACAAACCAAAAAAAAAACCAAAAAAAACCCCAAAAAACCCAAAAAACCAACATTTTGGCTCAGGAGGTTAGTGAGCCACAATTTTTTTGGTCTTGAAGTACCTGAAAGAGTCAGACAGAAGCTGGATCCATGTCTGTTGATGGGGGCACAGTGCACATGAAGTGTGGGTATACAATGAAGGATGAATGGAGAAACCCTTGCAACCCTTAAAGCTGTTGGAAGACATCAGATTATGTATAAAATGTCAGCCTCAGCAGAGAACAAGGGCCAAAACTGGGCCACGGGGGTGAACTCATCTGTTGCTTTAAACCAGAGGCATTTTAAGGAAGTGATTTCTTCAAAGCAAGAGTAAAGCATTCTGATGTGGTGCGTGGAGGGGGGTAAATCTACTGGGAATTTGGCATGTTCAAGTGTGTACAATAATCTTTCAGGCCTCTAGGGTTTGAAGGGGGTAAGTGGGAGCTGTATGCAGATTCATGAGGAATGAGATCAGGAACGGAGGCAATTCTTGCCAGATACCTTTGTCTAGTGATCTTATTACAGCCATGTAAGCAACCAGGGGACTTAAGACATTTATAAGGAATCATTAGGTTTGATCTACAGATCATAATGACTGCACATAAGATACTGGAAGTACCAGGACACTCATTAAATATTCATTTACTATTCAGAAAAGGAAGAGAAGTTGTCCAGTGTGGTTCAATAACAGACACAGACAATCCTTTAAATTATTATTTTATTAAAGAGAAGGAACTGATTTGAAGCCCATGGAAGTCAAGGACATATTGAGTTATGGGAAAGTGCCACGTTTTTTAAGTCTATAGGAAGACAGCTGTAGAACATAGCATGACATTCAAGCACCTTTTTCAATGGTCAAAAGGTTAAAAATGAGTTTAGCTTGAACATTGAGGACTTTAAAACTCTGTCTCAACTGTTGATGGTGAGATGGAGACTCAGCGATTGGCAGAGGTCTTTCCCAGTTGCAGGAGCAGACTGAAATAAATGTGATTTTCTTCCACAAAGACAAGCATAACATTTTCTGCTTATGAAGGGATATTCAATGGCTCAGGAGGGTAGTACTCAAGATGGAGGAATAAATGGCAAAGCAGCAGTTCTGCATTGTTCAGTATGAGATTGAGGGGGTGGAAAATGTACCAGACCAAATGGGAAACAGGGTTTCAGGTTGCACTGAAAAATGGGTGTATAAAGGAGGACTTTGCCTTGCAAAGTGTCCAAAACAATAATCTCCAATTCAGCATCAGTGAAGTCAGAACTGAAGTACAGGGCCCTCACACTTCAAAAAAAGGACAAAGCAACTGGTGAGATCCAGAGGAAAAAGAAGAGGCTGAGTAAATGTGTAGAAAACTCTAAAGGAAGGACTGAAAACTTTAGTGTCCTACCCACTCTCTACCTTTGTGTTTTAAAGATGAATGGATGTAGAAGAAGATGCTGAAGAGCTCTTGGCTTCTGTGGTGCAAGATAGCAAGGGCAGTGAAGCTCTGAACTCTCTGCTTGGTAATTTGAGGTATCTCCACAGCTGAGGGATTAAAATGACAAATTAGACAGCTATCTGTGAACAGTGATACAGGCTGAACACAGATACAGGCAAGGCATGAGCGCTTCAACAACCTTCACATGGAGAGCTGCTCACAGTGACCTTCCTTCCCAAAGGCCTCCCTGTCATGCACACTTCTCTCTAGTACCCTTTGTAGTGGAGCAAGGGGCACTTCTGTTGTCTAATATGCACTTACACCATTTCTAGTCCAGAAACCATGCAGGTTCTGTGAGATACCTCCAAAGATTTATATAGCTTTTAGTCTGATGCCAGGACACAGAAAAATAACTGCGCAGTGGGAGAAAAGTGCAATTTTTTTTTCTGCCAAGTTAACATTTTTAAACTTTGTAATAAACTTTCTGCCACATCAGAGGCCTTTTCAGAGTATCTGATTATTAAAACACTTTTTGATTTACCTTTGTTTGTGTCACTTCCTTATTTATGTGATTTGCTGAAGGTTTCAGAGGTGATATATCTAAACCATTCCCAATGAAAAGTGCCTGTATAATTATAAGTCCCTTTAAATCACCTTCTGTCCTTGGCGCTATGTATTCAGCTCCATACCCAGTGTCCTGCTTCTGTATTCTGCATCTGTAAATCTCTTGGTGTCCATGGATCATGTTTTTTACTGTTTCTTACACAGGGACAGTGTTATCAGCAAGACTGCTTACGTGAGTTGTAGATTCTCTGATGAAAACTCCTTGAGACTGGGGATGTGAAAACAGATCTAAGTATCCTTCTCTAACTCTGGGTGCTTATACTAGGATCAGAATCACTGTAGACATTCTGTGCATATATTTAGGAGCAAAAGAGAGGTGCTTCCTAAGGAATCTAGATCTAAGACCAAATTTTAAATGTTAATATCACTCCACAGTCCAGGTAGAGATCCCCACATTCGGGACATGGCTACCTCTGTTTTGAAGCATCTCAGAGATTACACACTGAATCCAGGTTCATTAAATGCTTTATGGAAGTTAGACTTCTGTTTGTTTCTTGTTCCCATAACATCACCTGGAAAGATCAGCTGTGTCAGTACTTTCTCTCACATGAAGATCTTTCCCTTTAGAGCTTGTATTTCTCTGGCTCCCTTGAGGACAGTACAAAAAGACTTCCCAGAGACCCAACAGTATTTTCCATTGGGTTCCTGTCACCTACTATTCCCATGAAAAAAACTCTGTGGTTTCTACATGTTTGGTGGAAAACCTACCAGTCCTCCAGAGCCTGTGATTTTGGAAGAATAATTGAAAGGTCTAATTTTAATCTCTAATGAATGAATGCAGGCAGAGAGTAACACAAGCAGAATAGAATGGTGAGTAGTTTCTTGTGAAAGAAGAATTGCAGAGGAAAGCAGAGCAAAGTCACATCTGCTTGTATCAAATGTCATCAAGCAAAGACTGTCACTTTTTTTTTTTTTTTTTCCTTTACCAGAGAAAATGAGAATGATCACTCAAATTTTTCTTAAAGTCACAGCTTACCTCCAGGATATGCCAAAACTGACCTTTGCGGGTCTAGAGATGCCAAACCCTGTCTACATTGTTTTGGGGTGTCCTGGTGTTAAGTTATTAGAGTAACATCCAGTTTGACCACCCCACAAACTTTCTTGCGTTCAGAAAGTGAAATAGTTGTCAAGTCTCCCATCTGTAGGGTTCCAACAGATAAAAATGAATGGTTATATCTTTCAAGAGGCTTAATAAAAATATGTTTTATTTTCCATCCTTTGAGATGCCATAGGGATAACATCATAAAAGTTCCCGGATCATTCCATTTGTATCTATGATGGAAAACATATTAAAAATTTCCCCCGTGATGATAATATTCACTGGGTTCTCCAGCCCCTCTCTTCCCTGCTCTCAGTCTCCGGTGATGAGTTCAGGTGCAGCAGAAACTCAAGAAAAGTAGTGTGACAGCAGGTTTAATTTCAGTTGGGAACTAAGATGAGGTCAAGATCATTGAAGGTGATTTAAGGAAGGTAGGGTTGAACCTGTCACTAGAGTTTCAAAATGCTCTGTTTTTCTTAATGTATGATTACTCTGGTCCCTATGGATCAACACTGAATTTATGTTTGCATAAATGCTTGACTGTAAATTAGAAGATGTTTTTGAGGCATGCTTCACTAGCTGTAAGACAGAGATTTGCAGTCCCTGCTGAGCCATCAACCATCCTAGGGGAGATAAGCCAAGAAGAACTTGACTCTTGGGCTCAGAAATAGTGGTGAAACATGGAGGACTGTCAAAATTTCTGGAAGATATGATGTCTCTTTTACAGATGAGCTGTTTTCCTGTACTAGGGCTGGAACAAAGAAAGTAGGAGGCATTTGTTTTCCTCAGGTATCTGTTCTTGTGGTTAAGAGAAGAGCATGACTAAGAGTGGATGGTATCTGAATTTGTGTGATTCGAACTGAACCTTGCTCTCACCTGTTGAGTGAGGATCTTTTCCAGAGGGCACAATTGCGGGCTTGTTGCAGGTCCTGCAGGCTAGTGTGGCAGCTGCTGCTGGATGGGGTGCTCCTTGCATCTGTCTCTCAGGCTACAGAAACTAATGCCTAACCATGCCACCCCAATCATCTATTGAGCCTCAGGCAGACCTTTGGGCTATTTGTTCAGCTGGGGCAAGTTTTCCTTCTTAATCTTTTCAGCTTGGCAGGAGCCCTGCTGAGCACACAAGGAAGCTCATCAGCTGCTGGCTCAATGTTTGGACAAGGGGATAACTCCTGCTGGGGCTGGTGAACTCCAATCCTGTCTAATTTACATTGTTATTTATTCTGCAGGCATTCCTGTGCTTCCTAAGTACAAGCTGGCTTTTCAGCACGTTTACAGCCACACTCCCACAGTGAGCTCAGCAGTGACAGGCAACTACACACAGAAGCAACTGCCCCTTGCATGGTGGAGAGCAGTGCTTGTAAACCAGCAGTGAGTCCATCCCCTGCTGTGGAGGACTAAGGAGTCTGATTCACCAGGTTCCATCTTCTTCAGTTTCTGGGGCCTTATATTTTGTTCAAATTGCTGTAGTTGTCAAGTCAGTTTTCCAGGTATGCATCACTCCCAAGCCACCCTGGAAACTACAAGGTTGTTTGCTCTCCATCCTCCACGTGATGTCAAAGTACTTGGTCAATGGTATGTGAGCAAAGGCACAATGCATTGGCTAATGTGACCATTGGGTCACTCACAAGTTCAGACCTGCTTGTCCATCTGGAAAGGGCTGCACTGGGTAGGTCTGCATGACAAAACCATGCGCAGCATCTGAGTGCAGAGCTGGGTGAGTTTACACCAGCTGGTGCAAGGCAGGAGGTCACCTGTAGGGACTGCCTCCGCACCAGGATGCAGTCAAAGTCTCTAATCTTTAGCCCTGAGAAGAAATGCTTCCTCTTTAGGGCTGATGCCACATCTGAGGTTTGATTAAGCTGTAAGGAGTAAAAGTTGCCTCTCCATGCCAGAGTTAACTATCCATAAGCAACAAAATAGATTCTTCATGGCTTGAGCTCAGGGACTCTGCTATAGTCTCTGTTGCCTGGGGCTCAAGGAAGAAGGAAGAGAAAGGAGCAGCTGTGCCATCACTCCAGCTGGAGCAATTGTTTCAGCCAGACCTGTGAGGTGATGGGACTAGGAATTTGCACCCCGCCAGAATCATGCATATACTATCTGAGGTTGGACCCCTGCTGACCAGGTGAGGGAGACTTGTGAATAGTGGGTCCTGGGGTGATGGAAGACTAGCACTTTGAGAGATCTTTATCTCATAATCTGTACCCAAAGTATCAACGAGCTAGTCCTTGGTTTCTCTTCTGTTTGGTGAAATTAATGTCTCCCTCCACCTCATGAGGAGGAGTGCTCTGGACATACAATCCATTTGCTGTCTCAAAGTACTCAGAATCCTTTGGTGCTCTGCAGTTATTTGAATGACTGTTCTGACCAAGCCATTCTCCTGAAGGAGCAAAGAGGAAGAAAACATCACTGTAGACTCTCTCAACCTGTAAACTATATCCTGGAGAGTCTGATGCCTGTGACACAAACTCACAATTTATCTTTTCAGTGTCACTGACTCCTCTTGGTGCACCCTGCCCTGCTCCTGCAAGACAGAAATTAACTTGGGGTGGCCACAACCTCTTGTTAGTGTGAAAGCAATCAAAATGTGCCACTCACTTTGAGGAACAATCAAGTCTGCTGGGATGGAGTCAAACCTTGGCAAGGAGGAATAGCTTTGGTGTCTTCTTTGACAACCACCTGCACCTGTCTGAAACATTCCTAAGGCAATCAAGAAGTGGTAAATGAAATATCACTGCATGGACATAGCTGGCTGTAAGAAAAAAACCTGAACAAAAATGATGTCTCTTGCAACAGCAGCTGCGCTATGGTCTTTCCACTCCGTGCTGATTGCCTCCTGGACTAGATCTGCCTGCCACATAGTGCTCCTGATGGGCACAAATCTCAGACTAGGAACTGCTGCTCTCAATAGAGCATCACCTGGGAGGTGATGAAGACAAACAAAGGCAACTCTAATTTTTATAGCACTGCTAAGCCCTTTCTTTTTAAGAGTTGGATTTAGCTTGGAGCCCATGGCTACCTGATGACGTGTGAATGGGATGTCAGTGAGGAGCTGACCTTAGAGCTGATGACAAGTTGTACTGGCAAGAACTGGTGTAGCTGAGTGAAGGCTGAAACCGTGTAGCAGAAAAACCATGGTAGGTTTGGCACAGAGTGCAGGAAGTAAGCAAAAATATGTGGGATGGCAACTACAGATTAACATAGAAGCATTATGTCACAGAGATGATTAGGGCATGGGTGGCTCAGGAGAGAACAGCATCTTAGGAAAAAGCCCCACCAAAATCAAACAAACAAGCTATGGGACTCTGAAAACCAAGCTGAGCTGCCACATGTGCTGTCTCTGTATCACAGCCCTAATTAAAGTGAAATTTACAGCAAGAATTATGCTTTTCTCCTTCCTCCCCCTTTTCTTGTGGAAATACTTGTTTTCCTTTACCTGGGAACAGAGGACATCCTGTCCGTAAATCTTTATGGCTTTCCAGAAGTTTTTTATTACTTGCGTAGCTCCAGAATACCCCGACTTGGCCCTGCCTTCCCTCAGGAAATATTCTCATGTTCAGATTTATATTCAAAGTGGCCCCAGCACTTCAGGAAGGCAAAGAATATGCAGCTTTTTAAATCCTTCCTGTACTATGGGCAAGGATTTTCATGTCACCTAGAGAATTCATTTATGTGATTAGATACACATGCACATGGATCCACACAGTCATTTGCAAGCAGGCAGGCAGGACATGTTTTGCCCACACTCCAAACTGGTCCAAAAGCTATGGAAATACAATCACAAGGTGCTGAGTGGCAACTAATATAATCTACTTCTCAAAAACTCTTATTAGCTGGGCTCAGCAATGCACTTAAATGACTGCATTAGATCCCACATGGCTTGTGTTGGGTCAAGTCAGAGCACAATATTTCATGAAGACAAGTCTGACATTTCATCCTATAGTGTTCTGACTCCTTTTAATGAGGTTTATCAGATTCAGATAGGAAAAACAGAATCACAGGAACAGAAAAGTCTCCATGGACCACCAGCCTGGACATCACAGCTGAAGAACCTTTCTGTAAGGACTAGCAAGACCCCAGAATGAAGTGAACAAGACTGATGTTGACAGTTTATTACAGTTCTTGGCTGGATTAGTGAATATACTTTTTTTTTTTTTTTTTTTTCCCAAGGCATTGTATTTTAAGCCAAAAAACGCTGTGATTTATATATCATCTTAGTTTTGAACCAAGAGCTCATTGATATGTTTTCAAAGAACTGCATTGTTCTGGAGCAAGAGCATGTCACAGAGAGGTGCCTGTCTCTGATGACTACCCTGAGTCAGGGCAAGCAAAGCCAGCATAAATCTTCAGGGGTAAATCTACCTACCCCACATTTCTCCCATTCCCTTTGCTCTTATAGCAGCATAGGCATCCCTGTGGTCTCATGATGAATGTGGTCAGGGAACTGATCTGGTTGAAAACTAGTGGAAGTATAAAAGCAGTTCCGTTTCAGTTGGATGAGCTTTCCAGTCTTAAATATCATGTGGCTGGAGCATGACTGTCTCCTTCAGTTTGTGCTGGGTGATTCTGACTAGGAACCAGGCTGAAGCTTTCCCTATGGCTGCTGATGCCGCATCAGCACTAGATCACAGGGAGATGTATCCAACACCTCCTCTTACCTGCTGTACCAGGCAAAAGGAACAAGCCAGAAACTGCAATTCATGTAAGACCATCATCTGCACTGGTTTCTTAGGCGAATCTCTTGTTCCCTACAAAGCCTCCTCACTTTGTGCAGTGTTGTACAGTGTACTCAGGTATTCTTGTGGATGGACCTTGAATCCTCAAGGCTCCTTGACCATAATAATGAAGACATTACCCAAGGAAAAGGGTTGAATTAATGTGACTAAAATAACTGAGCTGGCTTCCTGCCTCTACCCTTTATCTATGTATAAATTACATAATCACTTTTGAGAGCAGGAAGAAGAAAGGCACTACAGCCTCAAGAAGAGTATAGTTTGGTGGGACGTGTGTTAGAACAGACCTCCTTAATCTATACAGAGCATTAATGTCCCAGCATACAGCTAGCCGTGTACAGACATCTAGTTGCCTTTGTCTGTCAGATGCAGTGAGGAGATTGGTGACATAGAGCACTAAAAATCAGGCTTCTTCTCTGAATCAACCTCTAAAGAAAATTCTGCTTTGGTTTCAAAGGGTGGTTGGTCATTGCAGATTTCTAAACTAAGCCAAATCATATCTTATGTATTTAGGAAAGAAAGCAGACAGCTTTATTCAACATTCCCATCTGAAACACTTTCCATTGGCAACATTTTCCTCTCATGTTGGAGAGTTCTCTTCTGAAACACCCAGAATTTTGGCACTTCATTTCAGCAGTTGGTTAGCCATTCTCAAAGCCCTCCATCTAGATGTGCAGGTGGCTGAGGCCTCAGTTTTACCACAAAAGGGTTTTTGTGGGTCCCACAAAGTTCCCTGAGACCTTCCAGCAGGGAAGAGTTCTGGATGTGTTTTTTCTGCCCCATTCCCAGGAAGTCACAGTAAGAGCTGTAAGGCCAGGTTCCAGCTGGCCATTCCCAGAGCACAGAAGAAAAGAAAGCAGGGCAACCAAAGAGGCTATGTTATCAGTTTTCCTGGGACATGTTAAATACCTTGAGGCAGTACTGATAGACACCTTGGAGCTCTGCATGGAGAGGTCAGGTGCTGTCTTGGGCTGTGCCCTGTTATCCTCATGTCACCCTCCTTTTTCTATCCTTGTCTGCTATCTACTGCCAAATCAGTCTTCGCTGTGAAAGAGTTGGTTTCCTTGTTTGTTTGTTTGTTTTTTTGTTTGGCCAGGCTCTGGGCTCATCTCTGAGAAATTCAGAGGATACCACAGATGGCTGTGGGGCAGCACATGAGAACAGGCTTAGTGTACAGAAATACCACATTACAAGACATTTCCAACACAAGTCCTACAGGGGAAGCTCTTTGCAGAACAAAGATCCCCTAACCCAATTGACCTAGAGTTTCTGACTCATCTGACATCCATGTCACCCTAACCTTTAAATCTTACAAGTCCTACAGCAAGGGAGAAGGAGAACAAAAAGCTTAAGATATAGGATACAGTTTGTAGGCTAGGGAAACCTGATTGTGCTTCTTGGCTTCTCCAAGAACTTCCTTCCTGACATTTTCCAAGTGGTTTAATTCCTTCTGTGTAGTAATGCTTATTGACACACTCTCCTCAGTATTGCTCAGACCCAGGCCTGAGAAATGGGGACTCTGTGGCTTTTCTTCTTTTAGATGTTTGTCAGGTCAACTTAGATGAGAAAAGTGTTTGGAGGGTGGAAGAGGAGCAACAAAAAGCAATTCAGCTTGAAGGGATACATCCAGCATGGAAAACCTGAACCCAAACATTCAGCTTTGGCAAAGTCATAAACAACCAAAAACAGTGTGTGTTGTAATAGAAGCTTTGTGCAAGTGGCCAGTGCTGCAAAGCCAATCTCTAAAAAAGTCACTGAGTTTCCTGCACATCATCAGCCTGATTTTTGCTGTGGCTTTCCAGTGATGGTATGATGCCACTACAACAAACTGTGGACAGAAAAAACCAGATTGGATGGAAAATACTCCCCATCTTCATAGTTTCAAGCCACCATACAGAAACCTGTAGTCAAAAAGCATCTTCAGAATTGGTGCTTTTCTCCCAGCACAATCTACATGCGTGCTTTGGAAGTTTAAGATCTTGTTGTAAAATTTTGAGGGAATGTGAGGACCATCATACACTCAGAGTGAGAGCATAAAGTGTACTCCTGGCACCTTCCCCTTCAGGGAGAACTTTATTATGATGAGAGTCCTGAAGAATAGATTATATCCCTACATCATAGGGAAAAGAAAATATCTCTAAAATAATCCATGCCAGATCTGAGCAATGGGAAAAAATATCCTTCAAAAAGCCAACTCTGGCAATAGGATTTATCTGGATGGCATGAGAACCTCACACCTGCTGGGCCCCAGGGGAAATTCTCACTACTTCTGGCACCACCAGTATGCTTGTCCCACACCCTGTCTCTAGTTACAACTCAGCTGCAAAGCACTGGGAGAAAAATTAATAAAAAGGGACAGAAGTGGGCCTCTCAATCACAGGAAATAAAATCCTCCTTTTCCCTCTATCTAGGTGATGTGAATCCTCTACAAACCCTGTAAGCAGCAATGCAAAAAGGACCAGCAAAGAGTCAATAAACTGCTCTCATCATCCCTTGCAGGAAGACCCATGCATCTCCTCATCCAACTCTTTCACTTAACCCCAGGTTTGCCCTGATACTGCCACAGGATCCTAACTTCATCAGAGTGTTCTCTGAAACCATGCACCTTCCCTTCCAGAAGGCTGTTTTGGATAGGCATGCAGGCTTACAGCTGTAAGTGTTTCACTGCTTGTTTAGACTGTCACTGACCAGGAAGCATCTGCAATGACTTTGTATGGATGAAGTTTGGCAGCAGCATGTTACCATCTGACCTGATGTTGTGGTTGTTTAGCTTTTTTTCCTATATTTTGCTGACTTTAAATTGCTTTGCAATACTGCAGTCAGCTTGGATGCCAAACTTAAGCCTGTAAACTCTATTTTTAGCCTTGAGTTTGTCAGTGCAATGGACACTATCATATCAAAGTATTTAAGGGTTTGTGGTAAAACTTCCTCAAAACAGTTTTTGCTCAGATGAGAATAGTCTTACTGGAAGCCTATACAGATACGAGCTATAAAAATTTGGTTTAAAATTGAATCAGGCTGCAGGAAGAAAACAATCCTTTTTTACCATGGCAGCATAAAAGCAGGCTGGTTTTGGAACATGGATGGGTTTCGTTTGTAGCAGACACATAACACCGGCCTAGCTCCAATGTGGTCCTGAAAGGATCCATGTGTGGAAGCTCCTGGTCTGCAGAATGGTGCTGTATTCATGTAACAGAGCTGCTCCTTGTCAGCTAAACCAGTGTGGTTGTTTACCTTCCTGTCCCTTGAGAGATGAACACACACCAAGTTATATTTTGAGTGCCTTTGTGGCAAGAGTTCATTGCCATGAGAATTATGAGAAGAGAGGCTTACCTTACACAGGTGGCTGGCTGGGCTCGCTGTGGGTGAAGCCAATGTTGGACATCCCACACGGCTCATCTTGGATGTCTGGGAAGCAGGAGCCAGGTGGGCCTCTGTGTGTGAGCCATGCAGAAGAGTCAGTAACACCTGTCTGTAAAATGAGGTGGAAGTTGATTAGCTTGTAGGTATACAGTGTGTTCTTTGTGGATACATTGATCTTTCAACTCCTGAAACCAGGGAGACAACTGCCTATGGTGCAGGGAGACTGAGTGCAGATGGACACCTGGATCACCCCCAGGCAGACACCCTCTCTGCAACACAGCAAGCACACAGTGCAATCATTTCTCTCAGGAGCTCAGGTCTACTCTCCAGGAAACTGCTACCAGAAATATGAAGCCCATGAAATCCCTGAGCTGTCACCACAGCAGAGTAAAACTGACAACTGTGTTTGAGCCTATGGATGCTTTAGACAGGCACTAGAGGAGCAGAGGGCTGGATGTTCTTCGTGTCCAGGAATATCACTGGGAAGATTGTTGGGGAGTACATTTATTTTTGTTTGTTGGCTTGGTTTTTTATTTTGTTGTCCCTTCTGCACTGAAACAAACAATCTATGGAATTAGAAAGCTGTGGAAGAACGTATTTTACCTGACAAGCCAAAAGTACCTTTGTGAAATCTGATGGACACTCCTGGACTTGTCTGAAAATCAGGAAATTTTTCACAGTAAATGTGCCATATCTACCCGAGAATGAAGAATATAAATGAGTCTCATATGATTACAGCTGGGTGCAAAAATGAGACATACAGATGAGGTAAAAGACATTACTGATGAAAAATTACCTGTGAATATCACAGCAATTTACTACCTACTTTAACTGCAGAAGACTTTCCAGATATCTTAACTGGACAAAAGGATACTGCCACTACTATGTTCTTATAGACTATCTTTTAAGGAAAATTATGAACTCAAGAAAAAGATTTTGAGATCATGAGTAGCAGCCTGAAATGACATGCTAAATGCTCATTCCCTCAGGCTGTCATTGAGATAGACAGATGATGGATTGAGGTCTGGTTCAGCTTCTCTTGGTGCTGCTGGGGCTGCAGATACTCATCTTGGTACCTTAGAGAGCTTTTCATTGCCCCTTGGCTGATGGGCAGCTTTCAGCTTTTCCCCTATACTGTTTTGGCTATATCTGCACTGTTTTCACACCAGAGTCCAGAGAGCAACCAGGACAATGTTATTCCTTTCACCCACATGGCTTTCTTGTGGGCACACTGCAGATTGTACGTATTTCTGCCTTCCAGCTCACTAAATCACCTTGTGGGCTGTGATGGCATCAGTAACCTTTTTGGTATACAATGGTGCTTGGTCTAAAACCCACTCAGGGCTTGTTGGCTTCTTGTCTGAGATGACACTCTGGCCCTGCAGCAAGCACAGTATTTCAGGAGAGGACTCTAGCTGAGAGTTTGTAGCACAGATGCAAATGCTTCTTGGGAAGCAGCAGACCCACTAGAAGGAAATGCAGCAATTAAAAGACTACCCTGAAAAGACCCATGTGCAGAGCACACTCTGCCCAAACCCACATATTTGTGCATGCAAACCATGCTTATGCAAGAATGTGCTTAAAACCTGGCCCAGGTCAAGTCTCAACTGGAAGAAATTTACTCAAATGATCCATCTGGAGGTGTTCAACCACCAGACTTTGCTTCTGGAATATAAGTGTTCCTGGCTTTGGGCACTCATTCCCAGGCAAGGCTAATGGTGCACAGCTGCATCACACCCCCATGGGAACAGGGCTCATGTCTCACATCTGGACACCAGTTTTTCAGACCCACCACCTTGCAGCCTGGTGCTGCTAGATACACCTTTCCCAAGTTTTCATTATTCAATGACTTCTTGACTCACTCTTCAGCTATAGATGACACAAAAAGATGTATTTTCACATGTTTATGCAATGATGTGTCCTTTTTGCTCAATAAAACCCCCAACATCAGTCCTTTCTCAAAAGAAACTGAAAAATGAACATAGGAGTCATGCCTGGCTCCAACTCTGACAACATCATGCTTTTCTTCATTGGATTTAGGCTCACCAAGTGGTGCTTAATCAGCTTCCAGGATGTGTCTGGTTTATAGCATCTGGATTCACAACAGTAGAAGTGGGTCCTGTTATGTGCAGTGCATGATAGCCATATTTAATTTTCATACCAACACCAGATGCCTTAGAAACTGGACAGTTTGTGTAAGTGCTGAACCTCTTCTTTTCTTTAACTTCACCACAATTTCATCAGCATCAAACAGGCTGAAGCATTTCTGAGAAGTGACCAATCAAACCACATTAATTATTAAAAAATAAAAATAGACAAAGTGGGCATTTTTTCGTTGTGTCTACTAAACCAAGTGCTAGAAGGAATTTCCACCCCCGCAAATGAAGATTTATTCTTTGAAAAAACTTAAATAAAAAAAAAAAGCAGAAAGCAAAAATAAAGACTTTTCATCTTTCCAACTAGCATTGCCTTTGAGTAAATTGGATATAATTCAGTTGCTATAATTTTAGCTGGAGGTGATGATAGCTGAGAACTCTTATTTGTTTGTATGGTGTCTGACTGCAGGGTCCAAAAGTCTGTACTGCAACTTTCCTATAGAAATGTGACTTTTACTTGTAAAGGGAGAGGGCACAAGTAGGCTATATGGACATATCCTTAATTGCTCTTTTGTAAATAACGGATTTCAAGAAGGAGCTGTCATTCCTTCTCCTGTTAAACAAGCGGCAGTGATTTTCTTTGTAAAGAAAATAACCTACAGATAATGCTGGGAAAACACTTTTGGGAACACATTCAGCAGGAATGGATAGTCTCCTTTGTAGAACTGTAATTATTAGAGGGATCCCCTAGCAGGGGTTATTGAATTTAGGCTCTTCAGGTTAATATACACTCAGAGGAGAGCAAATAACAAAGAGACAAGCAGATTTTGGTGAACAGTTACAAAAACTGTGATCACGGTTTTGGAAAATTTGTTATGTGATTAGGCAGGATCTGAGAAACTTTTCCCAGATTCATATCAGAATTTCCACAGAATCTGGGAATAATCTTTATTCTTCAAGCTCAGTAGCATGTGGGAAAGTGAATGTTCACCGATGGGGCGCTGCTGCCTCTGAGATCTTTAAGTGCATGCTTCTTATGAGGTACAGTCAGTCTTCCACAGCCTTGAATCCAGACCTTCCTTTAAGAAATCCAGACAAGTTTGGATGTGATGCCCTAAAGCTGTGTCCTGTATGGGCTTCCAAGAAGCTTCAGCTGATCCTGAAGGTATCAGATTTTCAGATGATGGGTTTCAATTTCCACAAGTTGAAATTGCAGAGAGTTAAGATTCATGATCGCACACCATAGATCAGTTGGATATGGAACAGGCAAACACCTGAGGTGAGATGTAAGTAAATCTGGGCAAATATTTTACACCCAGGAGAGTTTTCATCTGGATCACTTCCAGAATAAGATACTAAATATGCTACTTTTGCCTTAAAGCTCAAAATATTGATTTTTCCCTTCCCCACCATAATAACTGAATTTAAGAAGAATTTAAGAAGATATGTTTGCTTTCCTCCCTAAGCATAAGCCACTGGAAAACAAAAAAGGTCATTCAGTGAGCATCCCTAGCAGGAAGAATCAAGAGAAAGGGAAAGATTACTGACATCAGCAGTGCTGAACAGAACTGCTCCTGACAAGTAAACATTGCAAGATTTAATGGAAGGCATCAACTGCTTTTATACACTCCTATTCTTCCCTTATATTTTCTCTTCATTTGACCACAGAAATCTCAATCCATTCTCTCCTTTACTTTTCACCTCTCTCTGAGCTGGGTGCTGGGAATTTGCTTGATGAGGCACTTTCTATTATTCTCTTTCTTTTTCCTAAGTTCTCCTCATTTTAGTGTGGAATGTGCTCTAAGTTATGGTGCTTACAGCCAGTTGCTAGTCTTTTGTACAGGTCCCAGGGCTGTCTGCAGTTACTTTCAGTATGAATGCTCAAATTTTATGGGGAGGAGCAGAATAATCCTGCTTCATTTTTCTATCTGTCCTTGCTGCAAGACAGATGTATAGCTGCCTTCCTGTTGCCAGCATTCAGATAACCTCTAGAATATGTGGAAGGGTTGCCAGATTCCCATTACCAGGAATTGCAAGGCTAATTCACTGTTGTCCTTCCTAGAAATTGTTGTCCTTCCTCTAAATGTTCCTTAAGAACAAAAAAAAAAAAAAAAAGAAAGAAAGAAAAAAGAAGAAAAAAAGGACAAAAAAAGAGAAAAAAATCCACCCAAACTTTATGTTATAAATATTTTTAATTTGGCTCTGAATTTCCAAGTCTGTGTCATGAATATCATCCTGTTCCTTCATGTGTTTTCCAATAAAGTAGGCAGATTGAAATTTTACCCTCCCTGACCTACTTGGGAATTTCAGTCTTGTTTCTATTCCTGCTTCCTCATCGAGTTTACTAAGAGTCTTATAGCACACTGCAAACTGACCATGGACAGAGGGAAATACATTGAATAAGCAACTGTCCCAGCTATCCAAACAAGCTGCCCCTTTCCCAGCCTGTGCTGGGAGCCTTTGGGTTTGCCCCCTGAGTACAGGCGCTCTTGTGCTCTGTTCTGGATGAATTTTCAGTGACCCAAAGTCTCTTCCAGTGAAAAATCAGAGAAAAACAGACAGCTGGATGTAGTCATAGGCTAATTTAGAGGATTACCGAATGAGGACATGGTGCAATGTGACATAAAGTAAATGTGTTTGTATCCCTGAAAAGTTCTTGGCCAAGTGAGCTTATCACTGGGGATGTTGGTGTTTTTGCTTAAGCCACTCTAGCAAAACCATCTTGGTCTTTTTTTGACCCATATTCCTGAAGTTTAGGACAGAGAAGGGACTTTAAACTGGACTACCAAGGGATAATATGTAAACATACACCACACAGGTGTTACTCCATCAGAAATCTGGAGCTGGGCCTGATCAGGACTACAGCATTAAGGTGCCTTGTTAAAATAACATTGTTCCACAAGCTCCTCCTCTCCATAAAAAGTCAGAGCTCTGATCAACACCGTTCAGATACTGCTGGATATAAGGCATTGCTATCTTCTTCAAAACCAGTGAAGTATTAAATGATCAAATTTCTGACTGTTTCCTTTTACTGGGACCATTTGTAACTCTGTCACTGAAGTAGTTTCAGAGTAATGATTAGTTATTTCTCAATCCTGTTGACAATGATCCACCAGTTCAAAGTAGTGAGGCTGAAGTAATACTAATTCCTCTAGATAAAAATCCAAACAACCCAAAATCAAAAACCCAAGGAGCCGTCCTGCTGACTGTTCTCATCTGATTTCAAGCTATTGGCTTTGGCAAGTGAAGTGGCTTTGGCAGGCTGCTCCCCTTGGTCATCCTTATTAAGAAGCCACTTCTAAGTCATGTGTGTTTGCATCTTTGCTTCCTTACACACATTTAGAAGAGAAATGGAGTTTCTACAACCTCATTCACCAGGCTATATCAACAATTTGTCATAAGTCATCATGAATTATATTGGATATATTCTTTTTTCTACTGTTACTTGCAGATCCCAGTTTTGAATGAAAATGCTCTCAAGCTCTTTTCCTACATCACTGTAGTTAAAAAAAAAAACCTTTGATTACTAGACTCCATATTACTTCTTTTCATTCATGGTATAAAACTCTTGTAAATCCTAGGCATTAATTCTTTTGGCTACATAGACATTGACAGGAACTTTGCTAGAAATATATTCCCCAAATGCTTTTGTGGCATCAATCCTGGAGAAATTAGTGGCAATGTAGGAATGAGACTCAAGTCTTAAGCCAAATAATCTTAAACACGCCTAAGGATTTAGATGACCTTTGTCTAGACTCACTCATCATTACTTCCTTATCTTGAGTTTCCTCAGACTTTTGCTACATTCTTTGTTTAGGTCTGGGTCAGTTGAAGAGTATGACAGTAGAGCCCTCTTGGATATGGTATTTTCTAAACCCCTCAGAGAGTGGCATTGTTTAGGCTGTCCAACAAGAAAGGACATAAAAATCAAACATTTAAGCCCATGAGATAGACAGTAGCAGCACACAAATGTCACAGACCAAGGAAAAATAGCTTGCAGACAGACAGGACTGTTAGCTGCAAGGGTTTTCAATAGAAAATGTTTCTATTCCAACTTTCTCACCACATATCATTTACAAGAAATCATTACTGTAAAATAAACTAAATCCACACATTCAATAAAGGTGGGTTTCCAAGCTTGATGGTGAAATTTCTGATCAAACGTAGATTGTTTCAGCTCAGAATAGTTGCTAATATAGGGAATATATGTCTTGGAATGGGTATGACCTGGTCTCAACTACAAGGATGATGTTTTGGGGTCTCATTCATAAGCATAAAAAGTTGAAAGATTGTCTTAGGCTTTTGTTGACTTCATGAGAGCAATGGCCCCTTCCCCAGTCAATCTCTGGTATTTTAGTCAGCTGATTCTTTTCCAGAGAGAGATAGTTTTTGTTTGTTTGTTCAGGGAGAGGAAGGGAAGAGAGAGCAAAAGCCCCAAAAATCCCAACTAAATGAACCAAAACCACTACAAAAGAGTTTGGGTTTATTCTGTGGTGGGACATGAAAAAATTCTGAAGTCTCAGGGAGCTTCACAGGATGAGAAAACCATTATCTGCACAGATTTATTTGCAAAGAAACTTTTAAGAAAAAAAAAGGAATCTGAATTAGCTTTTTTTTCCAAGCAGATTATTTAACTCAAAATAACTTGGACAAGTTCATTTGTCCCTAAGATCATTGAAATTCTATCTTGAATTCACTTATTTTCCTAAGATTTAAGTCATCAACTTTGCTCCCAGAGTGAATTAAGGTAAATCAGACTGAAACCACATTAATACCAAATGAGATAATCTAACCCGGGGTCCAGTTTAGTTTAAACATCAGCTTTATATTCAGCCCCACAGTTAATTGCATTGAACAATGCTGCACACCCCTGTGTAGGCAAAGCTGTGACAGGAGCTTCTGACAGTCCCTGGAAGTCCAGAAAGTATCCTTTGATGCTAACACCCTGTGAGGAATGTACTCTGGAGCCAGCACTAGTAAATTTTCAAGTAGTCATCAAGATCACTTCAGATTCTTTTTGAAGCCGCAGTTCTTCTGTAAAGGGAAATGGTGACAACACTTTTCTCTTTACTCACCCTTTCTGATGATTCCTTGCTCATTCTCTGGCATGCCATCAGACCTGCTTTACCTTTCATCACTTTTTCTTTAGGATATATATGCATTGCCAGATTTATTTGGGGTATCTATTTAGGATATATATTCTAGAGAACATGATTCGTGAACATGAACACTGATCTCAAATCAAAGATTTGACACGTTCAGTAGGAGCTTGAGCATCTGGGATTGCAACAGTTAATTCTAAACAAAAAATAAAAGACATCCTACAACTGTAGGATACAAGTTGTTCTGACTATCAAAAATCTTCACATAACCTATAACTTTTGTCATGAGGTTTCTTGCACTTATCCTAGAGCAGCTGCCACTGCCACTGGTTAGTATCAGACAGAGCAGTCCTCCATATCAGCAGCTTTTTGTTGTGGGTGAGTGGCCTGTGTTATTTCATGTTCAATGCTAACACTTTAATTATGTGCGCTAGCACTTTATGTGGCACATCTTGGAGGAACGGCCTGTTTGCAAAGGCACATGAATGAACTCGAGCAGTCCCTCATGGATCTGAGCACAGGCTCAGACATGCCTTCCTTACATTGCCAAGTCCAAAGGCAATCAACTCAGTGCCTTGGTTGCTAGCACATGGGAACACACTTCCCACTTTTTATTCATAGACTTTTTTAAAAAATTGCCCCAGCAGCATGCTCTGCTCCCCTCATCCACCCTCCTCTTATTTAAAAGCACAAAGTTTGGTCAAGATAAAAGCTCCTTTGGGCCTCCAGTATCACATCCAAACCTTGTTTAACAGGGATTTGACACCTGACTATATTAGTGGAATCTTTGGAAAAAGATGTGTGTTTCTCATGTCTTGGTTACTGTACAATAGTCAGCAGATTTTCATTGCTTTTCAGTTTTTCCCAGGTGTAATGCACTTCCTGCTGACAGGGCAGATAGTAAGGGTCAACTCCCGGTCTTTTACTGGGGTTGGATGTGGGATATCCAGACAAGATGTTGGCAATCTTAAGAATTTAGACCTTTATTGGCTGTCCAGGAAATGGCCATGGGGTGTACAGAACCTCAGCCTGAACTGTAGAAAGAGAAATATCATCCACAGGTCCCAACTGCAGCACTTTTCTCTTTCCTAGGCAATTTACACACATGATCTAGGCAGGGTTAAATAAAAAGGGGCTTGCTCTATAGTAAAGAAGAAAGTTATTAGATGGAATTGTCTGCTTTGCTAAACTATATCAGATAAAGGAGGCATAGAATTAAGAAAAACTACTATTTCAAAATATAGAACCAAGTGAGGAAATTCTCCTCTGCCGAAGCTTGCAGATTGTTTCATTGTTTGGACTGTAGGTCCCTTGGCTCTCAGAGGTAATTCCAAGCATCACAACTAGAGTTGAGGAGAAATAATGAATCTCCATCCCAAGGGAAAATCTGACATTTGAAAATTTGTTTTAGGTTCCAAACATGAGGTTAAAGAAAAAAAAAAGGAAAAAAATTCCAGAATTTCTAATCTGCAGAAAATGTCAAAAGTGTTTTTTTATTAGTAGCAAATGTCAAAACGTCTTGTTTTGACATTTAAAATGTAAATAATGGAAGCACTTCATATCTGAGACAGCCTGCAGAGGATCCCTTCCTCTGAGGTAATTTTAGCACTTAGTTTCAGCTTCACCAACCATTATGTTGCCTCCTGGGAATTGTTGTCCAAGCCTGTGTTGTCTTCTATAAGCTAGTGATAAGATTGACTACATCTCCCATTAAACTACCCAAACACGAGTGGAGTGGCATCAAGTGTCAAAAAAGTTCCAACTTTTCTTTGCCTTGAGGGATGTGTAGTTTTCTAGGAAATCTGCAGTCCTAAGAGGGAGAATGAGCACCTGATCTTTGCAGTGTACCAAAAAGATACACACCATGATAAAGATTTAGAAATAAAGCACTTTGAAATCTTGTAAGGAAAACCACATTTGGGCTGGAGTTTAGGCAACTGAAATCCAATGACATTTTCCCCCTGTTCTAAAATGACATTTTTCTGCAGAAAGTTTTGGTATTCCTGTATACCAGTGGAAAATCATCTCACCCCAGCACAGGTAAGCTTTTGCTGCAGCATGTCGTACCTTGTGCTAGTAAAGCAGGGCTACTGTTCAGCTGCTTCTGGTCATCCACTTCATAAATTGGGGGCAGGAGAGGGGAAGTGAAGAAGATTTCTTGAGTTCATTCCTTGAGTCAACACTATGATTTCAGTAATAATGAAACAGTGACATGAAGCAGCTTGCAGTCACGTACTAAACTTTGCCCCTCTATTGCCCTTCAGCAGAGCTTGCTGCTTTTCTAGCAATTGCTCTAATACTTCCATAGTCCTGGGAGTCCAGGATTGATACAGCTCAACACTTCAGAGATTGCATCTTCTCCTCTAGCTTGTCCAGTGCCCATTTGAGGAGAGGGTCTGTGTGTCTCAAATGTCCTCACTTCCTAACCCCTCTTGGGGTGTCATTGCCTCTCATGTCTGGCTGACATGCAGTTCTGCTCTGTGGCCTAAAGCCCTGGGACAGTGATGTCTGGACTTCAGATCTTGCCCCCATGCAGGAGCACATCTGCAGCTACACATAGGACCACTTGCTTTTCACAAACATGTGTGATGGCTCCCTCTGCTCCAGGACTGGATTACATGCTCAAGGCATGCAGAGGGCAGTTTTCTGTCCCAGCACATGTAGATCTCCCAGCACTGCTCAAGGGTCAAAAGAACACATAGGTGGAAGCCACAAACCACAAAGACAAGGTTAACCAAGACAAGGTTAAGAATATCCTGAATTTTAATGCACAAATGGTCTTAGTGCTGCTATTAATATTGTGTTCTCCAAGGCTTCTTCTCACCCAGGAACACAAATGCAGTTTATAAAAGGTAGAAAAACCAAGGTCTACAGAGGGAGAAAGTGACTTAGAAGAGGGAGTGACCCAGTTCAGCATCCTAGTGACAGGGCACAGAGTCTGGAAAGCTGGAAGAGGGAGTCCCAAAATATCATGCCACATCTACACATCTGTTTTCATGGTGTGAAAGATTAGAGGAGAGAATGCAAATTCTTTGTCTGCAGTGAAATACAGGGACTAGGGCATTTCCTCCTTTGAGTAATGTTAACTGTGATGGAAACATGTCAATGGATATAAAAATTAATTCAAAAAAATAAATCATTCCTTGATGGATTTGGATAACATAAAAAGTGTAGGAGAAAGGCTTTTTTAGAGCTTGTCTGTTTTAGCTGGCATGAGCTACTCACTAGTGAGCTGTAGGATTGATTTGTGCAGTACTAATGACTGTAGAAACACCACTGCATGGAGGTTGAGGCTTCATCCTGTGTGGATATAAGTGGGATGAATTTAACGAAAAGGCTGAAGATTTCAACCCAGCTCCCCAAGTCTCCATCTGTATTCTGGAGAGAGAAACTTCATTCCCAGAAGGTTCCAAAACCAAAGTAATATAGAACACTTGAGCTAGGTAGAAAGCGTAGGTGGGTGAAGAAAGGAGATGCCTTGAGCAGAGATGGACTCACCTATGGTCTCAGCTGTACTGCAGATGACTGTGCCACTGGCACTTGACACAGGGTTGCTATTGAAAACAAGTGAATAAATTTGGCTTGTAGCTTGGAGCTCATTCTTTATGGAGCATTACAATTGTTCACATCACCTCTCTGGAAAAAGAAGAAACCTTTCCCCTGTTCCTCAAGCAGTGCCTGAGAACCTCTCCTGGCCTGCTCCAGCTGACCTCCAGGAGGATGACGGGCCACCAGAGGCATGATGAATGCTGACGGCTCCGAGCCCTCCGCCAGCAGAGAGAACGGCCCCGGCCTCTCTGGCGGGAGTGCAGAGCAATAAACATCCCAGAGATGCTGCTGAGCAGGTCCGTTTCCTGCACGCAAGCTGCACATTGTAAAAACTGGGGCTCAGGTTCGCTTTCCTGTTTGCACTGGAGCAGACTTCAGAAATTGCACAATCCTCCAGGCCAGGTCCAAGGTGAATTGTGGGATGATAGGTTCCAAGGCAATATTTCACACTTGTTGAAAAAGTGATACAACCCAGGGGAGGGGGCTGTAATTAGGGGGAGCAGTGACAACTCACAGACAAAGTGATTCCATAAGTAGAGGAAGAAACAAAAGCTCATTCCAAAGACCCTCACTTATGTGGATTCTCTAGTGTTCAATAAAAGGTGTGATCCTTGAGTAAGAAAGTATTTCTCCTTTCTCCACTTGTTTATTTTGATGAAATATGATAGTCACAATATTTTTAGGCATTCTTTCCTGCCTGTCAGGTTACAAAGCTGTTAGCTGGAAGTTGTATGGGCTGACAGATAAACAGCATGATCACATTAAACTCTGTTTCCCAGGAAAAGCACTCTAGAGTAAAAGTTTTGATTTGGTGAAGACATCTGCAGAGATGGTGGGGAGGAAGGTAGCAACTTTCAGATGAATAACAGTAGGGGCTTGAGGAGAAAATAAAGTTTCTTTTTTCTGTTTGTAAACTTCTTCTGAAGGGAGTTTTTCTTCCTTTAAAAAATATTATACTGGAAAAGAAGAAGGCAAAACATAAAATCAGCAAAACGCTCATCAAAATATCTGGTTATAAATTTCTCAGCAAATACATATAGATAGATAGAAAGATAGAAAGATATAGATAGATAGATAGATAGATAGATAGATAAAGAAATATGTAAGTATTTTATATTTGCTGATTCCATCAAACAGACAACTGTTCTGTGGGATCAATGGTGTCATTTGCCTAGCATGAAACTTGAGAACTATAAACCCAGCAGTTTATTTCTGGACACAGGAGAGATAAAATTTTATCATAGAGAGAAAAAGGATGAAAGTTATGCCAATAACTGGAACCTGCTTGGCCGAACAGCGGATTGACTCTTGTGGAGGTGGAGACAGTGGACAGCTCTTGCTCAGATGACATTTGTCCATCTAATCAAGAGTGGCCCCATGCCCTATGAGAAAATGACTCTGGTGCTGTTCAGACCTTTTGGTGTGGATCAGGAACAGAGTACTAGTAAAACAACAAGACCCTTACCCTAGTGTTCTTAGCTAAGGTGTCAGAGCCATCACTGAATACTGTGGCAAAATGGCTGATGCTACCTTGATCTTGAAATATCACTGTTTTTTCCCATTCCTCTCACTCTGGAAAAGGCAGTCATCCACAAATCTGCTTGGGGATGAAGCAGCAGAATGACTTTAGAAGTTCTGCTTTATTGCCATCTTTGCCTCTTTGACTCGGTGGCCTCAATACTGCTGTGTGTCAATACACATGTTCATGCATCCCTCTCTGCAGCTCTAACTCCACTTGGCAGATGCAGAGAACACAAAAGAAGATCAAGGTCTCTTCAAGGCAAAGAATATTTGTTCTTCCCAGCCCTGGGGACTTATTTCTGTTGCTTCCCCTTGTACAAGTCTCACCTGTCCAATTTGAAGAGACTGTATGCCATTCCATGCACGGGGACTGCAGGGACTGGTTTCCAAACCTCAGAAGTCAAGTCATCCTGGAGAAAGGTTTTTTGCATGCCTTCCTTTAAACATTAAGCATTCAGCAATGTCAAGCCAGAAATAGACACATGAAGGTGGCAACAGGACTAGTCTAGCACTATACTCAGGATTAGTTTCAAAAGTTTTTTGTGCCATGAATGAATGGACCTCAGAAAATGTATGGAGTTATTGACTAACGCTTGAGTGCAACTTCAGTTCTAGGCAAAAGTTTTCCTCTTGTCACCTCTGCATGCAAAAAGAACAAGTACTGCAATTCACTTTTATTTTGAAAAATGTGTATTTGGCAATGTAACAACAAGAAGTGACTCTATCTCTCCATTCAAAAAACAAAACAAAACAAAAAAACAAAAAAACAAACAAACAAACAAACAAACAAAACAAACCCCAAAGAGCAAGCAAAAAAAGTCTCTGCAAAAAAACATGATGAAAAGGAATCTCTTATGGACCAGATTACAGGAGCCTGAAAATAAAATGACTTCCATAGAGGCAAGCAAGTCTAGCCTTTGGAAAAAAAAAAAAAAAAAAAAAAAAGGGGTCTTGGATGACCTACACAAGAACCAGTGTTTCTGGTATTAGACTGAAAATTGGAAAGCTTTTTGACAGGGTCAGTGAAAGCCTTCTCTGGAGAGGCGGATATAGAAAGAAAAGCTGACACCTTATGCAGCTTCTCCTCTTGAAGAGGAGACCTTCCTGATGACTAAGGCAACACCTATCAAAAACACACGCATCTACTATCTCTCAAAAAACGTCATATTTATTTCCTTTTCCACATCCATAAAGCCCAGCTATTTTACACTGAATATTTGCTTTAAGCGGTGCATTGCTAGAAATAAGTAACAAATTTGTAATAGACAAGCCAATACCCTGGCTCCACATCTCCTTTCCAAGATTCAGTGTGAACATAAAACAGATGTGATCCCAACAAAGAGGCATCTTCTGTTGTACCAGATGGGACTCTTGCACCCCTTTCCCATTGGCCAAATATAATTGGGGGGAAACAATAGTACACAGAGCACTGACGTTGGGTGATATGAGGCAGGATTGTTTCCTTTTTCCTAGAACTTAGTCATTAAATGGGAAATAAAAGTGTAAATTTCACCCTTTTCCCCCTGTCTGATTCTTCTACCTGGTTGGGCATTATGCACTGCAAAGTACTTCCTAACTTTGGTTTTGTTTTTAATTGCAATTTTTATCCCCCTTTCAACCTTAACTGCTGTTGTAGGCCTTTGTTACTGTTGTATTATAGACAGCAGCAGCAGCAAGAATTTTAAAAATAGAGCAGGAAATTTAACAACTGTACAAAACTCTTTACTCTGGAGAGTCATTGTTTATACTCCTTCATATACGCTAACAATAATTATACTAAAGTCTGTTAGGAAAAAGGGTCCATTTAACATCAGAGGAGAAAATGTAAATTTTTTTCCTTCTAAACTGAATACAAAGACTGTTTCATTAAATGTGGCTTTTTGGTAAAAAAATGGAACAAAAAGTCTACCCATAAAAATTCCCATTTAAATAAAATCTTTTCCATCCAAAAATTCAAACAGCTGAATAGAAAATGTAGATCTCTTCCTTAAAATGGGGGAAAAAATCCAAGTTGACCTTAGTTTTCTCTCTGTTATACAGAGCTGCTGGTTGGGAGACACCCCACAGACATACCACATACTTCAACCTCCTGCATGTGTCATCCAAAGCAGGAGTGCCAGGCTCATCTCTCTCTAGTCTGGTCTTAATGTTGAAATTACAGGTTTATTGTGAATATATACTAGTCCTGGTGAGCATGTACCCAGAAATAACAGTGAAACAGTGGGAGGTCTCTGGCTTTAGTGATACAACATTCAAATACAACGGGCTCTTAGACCCAAACTGATCTTTAATGTACCTTCTCAGGCTAAGAAAGCTTTTCACAATCAGGCTGATCATTTTCCAGCATTTCAAATAGAACTTCATGGGATTGGTTCTTTTCCGCTCATTTCACAGACAAGTTTCACCCTTTTGCAAGTCACAAGATGGAATTTTTCATTGCTTGAATTGAGCGGAAGTCTTCACCCAACATAGCAACCTCTCCTCTAAACCCTAAATGGCTGCCACAGCAATCGTGCAATTAGGTTCTACTTTGGGTAGAATGATTCATGCTTCAATAAATTCAATTTCAACAAGACATAATTATGGTGAGTCACATAATCACAGATTAATCACAGCACCTCCCATTTAGCAGTCAAAACAGTGGAGGATTCCAAATGCGATGCATATGATGCTTCTCCCCAGCTTTTGTTTCATTTCATTTCGTTCCATTTCTGTTTTATTGGTTGATCCTATACAGACTCTAGGAGAAGGCTTCTGGGGTTGCACAGAGATCTGTAAGGCAGGATGGTGGCCAACTTATTTTATTTTTTTTTCCTTTTTTTGTGTTTTTCCATGTGCTGAATGAATCTGAAAGATAATAGATGTTGACAGCACCAGCTATTTCAGTAAGAAACTGATGGTCTCTTATTTGCTCCTGAGCTACCCTTGACACAGTGAATTGTTAGTGGGATTGAAGATATCCAATGTCTTCTGTACCTGAGACCACACAAAAGGGGCCTCATATTGTGAATTCTTCTGCTGAGTTAGTTCATCAGAAATGCAGGGGTGAGAAACTTCTTCATGCTAATGTCTGGGCTTTCTGTTTCTATCAGCCATATATTGAAAACATCTTTTAAGGATTCCCTCCTGCTCACTGCTGATCTTAAGCATCTTGTCCTGGCTCCCCCCACAGCTAATGTATGGAGCTGTGTCTCCTCCTCTCTCCTTACTCCCTTTTTACTCTTACTTAATGTGGAGACTGAGAAGGGGTCAGTCATTCGGCAGAAGTTGTGCTCAACTTGTCTTCTTTGACAAGCTTCTCAGCCTCATGTACGCTTGCCACAAACCAGTGAGGGGGAAATTCCTTCTTTGTGATCAGACAATTTGTGGCTGCCCTTTACCAGACCTCGGGGAGGAACGTATGCAGTGGTTTTTCCAAATATTATAACCAAATTTATTCTGTAAGACCAGTTTATTTTGAATTGCAGTTGGATCATTTTATGGAATTGTTTTGCTTTCAAAACTTTCATTCTCCAAAGTGGTTAGAAAGGGGACTATTTTATTTTCCTTTTTATTGCTTTTATTTTTAAGGTGAGGGTGGTGGTGAGAGAGAAAAACAGGAGGATGTGGGTTTTGACAAGAAGTGAGAGGGAAGGTTGTTCTTTGAGATTTTGCTTTACTCTACCACTAATCAGTGTAACACTTGACAAGCTGAAATTTACTTCTCTGTGCATCTTGTGAGTTTTCCCTAGAATTCAGTTTGGCTTTAAAAGTTGGCTAAAGTTTCTATGGAGTAGGTAGGGTGTTGAAGGAGATGCCAGTAAATTAACATTGTCAGCAAACTCATAAAACCTTTAAAAGAAAAGCCTTTGAGGGCAAAGAAATTTTTTTTTCATCTTTTCTCTCCCTTCCTTGCTCCCCTCTTTCCATTTTTTTGTTTTTCTTTCTTTATTTCTTTTTCAGAAAAGGTTACATTTTTTTTTTCCCTGTGCACAACAGGATGGCAAACACTAGGGGATACTGTTTCTGGAAAATTAATAATGTTCTGGCAAACAGCAGGTGAAGGGGAATTGACAGGAATTGCGGAGCTGGGTGATGCAAAGACAAGCAAGGGGAACACCAAGCAATACACATTTGTCTTGTACGCTCCAAGAAGTACGATTGAGTATGCATGCGAGGCAGGGTAGTGAGCAAAAGAACAACTTTGTAAAGGAACTGATCAGAATGTGGACTCTGAGTGGGGCCTGGGCAGTCCTTCAACCAGCCAGCAGGCAGAGATCCATCTCTGCTGACATGGTGTATGGTCTGTGTCCCTCCTGGGTTTGCCCAGCCCCAGAGCCCTGGAGGGCCTGGCTCCCTGGCACAGCTTTAGGGAAGCCAGCAGTTTGCAGGCTTCTCTGGAGCCATGACTATGATGACTTTCAGAAATGGTCTGCATGGTGGTCACTGCTAGTGGTGCCATTGGGTACCTCCATTCCCGGGATTTCCAAGTCAAGTGGGAAGAAACCAGAGGAGGTTTCCAGCTGACTGTTTATACTCTCCCGCCAGCAAGCGCAGGGTGCGGTTTGGAGTGGAGAATGTTGCTCAGGACGAGTGCAAGCCCAAAAAGCCACATTTATTCCATGGCTCAAGCCTGTATCCACAGTCCCGGGAGATTATATTACTCATAGAAAAAACTTATTAAAATCTCCCATGCATCATAAGATATGCCACCCAACAGGAGATGATGATTCTGTTTCAGTCTTAGCAGCATCTGAGTTGTAGAGAAGAGGCATCCCAAAACAACTGGATTGTTACTCTCCCAGCAGGACATTCTGATTTTCTACTGTTTACAGGATGCAACAAGAGACCTCCAGGGAGAGGTCTGCAGCCTCAGTAATTCCATGGACATCCTTCTCAGCAAGTACAGTCTAAACCAAAATTTATTAATTACTTAATTAATTAAAGGTGGTTTTGGTGGTACTGTGTAAGTAAGAGGTCTGATGGACCTTACTAGAACTAGAACTAGAACTGCAACTTCATTCCAGCTGAGCTGTGTGCATTCCATTATAAACAACACCATGTGCCCTTTGAGCCCTCTGCTGCACTCATTTGATGGATTATACCCTTTTATTTCTTCCTAAATTATTTCTTGGGTTTGCTGCGCACTGCAAACACATTGCATTTGACCTCTAAGACAGCCAGCTCCTAGCTACATAGGGATAGTGATGCAGAGACCCCTGCTCATCAGTGTATCTACTCCCACTGACGTCAGATCAATTTGGCTCAATTTTGCCTGATGGGACTTTTGGCCTGTAAATATTTCGGGTCTACTCCCAAGTCACAGGTTCATAAGAACCATGCCCAATACCCCTGGAAGTGTGGTGAGGGTGGTATAGAGTCACAGAACCAGCTTCACAGCCTAGTATCAAAAACAAGAGCAGACCTGGAAAAATATTACAAAACTCTTCCACTGGCACCAGCAGGTCAGTGTCATTACAGGCAGCAGTGTTGTTCTCAGATACTATTTCATTGGCTTCCTTGTCCTTTTTCCTCTCCCTCTTCTGAAGCACATTTACTTTCCCTTGTATTGCACGGTAGGGTTGTATCCCTGGAGATTCACAGTGATGAGGAGGAGTAGGCAGAGATCAAAAGTACTTCTAGCTTTGAAAAGATTATTCCTGGCTGCAAACCAAGTACGGCAAGCTCCAATCCATCCATCTTATACAAACAGTGTTTCAAAACTGGTCAGCCAACCCTCTTGGATACTGCTTTCCTTTCAACTTTATATGGCACACAGAATTCTTTGATTTTACCTTTTAAAGCATGGCACTGAATTATTTTCTAGCACAACTGACTGCTCATATTTTTCAAACCTGAGGCTACCGGCTTCTGTGGTGTTTTTAGTCCTGTTCAATGTCATTCAGGGCCAAAATCTCATAGTTTCTTCACAAAACAACTGTGTGGATTTTACCTTGCCTTATTGACCTTTCCAGAGAAATAAAGCAAAAAATTTCACTGTGTTACTTTGGAACATTCTCCTCTGGCACTCTGAAGTATCAAACCAACAGCAAAAGAGCCAATGATAATTGCAAGAAGTTTGCCAAAAAATTGATATGTTCTTTTTAAGAGAATGTCAAGATCTAACATCTTTGGCTGAAAGAAAATGTAATTTTAACATCTGGGTGAAGATACTAGTATTAATAGCAGAAGATGTATGCATTGAATATCCTTCTAGTATTTATAAAATATACCGTATTTTCAAACAACTTTGACATTGGCAGGATACATATTGTACAGGAAGAGATCATTAGACTTAATCTGGGTGGACAGATCTTGTCCATCTCTGAATCAGAAGACATTCATGAAAAGACTCCAGTGTTTCAAAGTATGCTCACTGGCTGTAAGCTATGAGAGTTTCTGAAATCACAACTTGGGTTTTTTGTGTATTAGAAGTATTCTTATCTCCAGACATCCCAAAGTCTACTTGTCCATATCTGACTGCTGTGGATGATTAAAATAAAGATATTTGACTGGTTAGTTTTATCTGTGTATCACAGTGCATAAACAAGTGCTAATGGAAGATAACAAGTAAACAAGTGCTAGTGGAAAATTTTGCTGTTTTATCCTGAAGATGTGTCTTAATGTCACATCTGCAGGATAAAATAGCAAAATGCATCCTGCAAACTATTCCAGACAGACAGGTCACAGTCTGACCATGCACTGGTGTACTTGGAAAATGAATGATTATCCAACATTGCCTAGTTTTTGGAAAACAACCAGAAAAAACTGAATTGCTCAAGAAAACAACTCCACTCTCAAATTCAAAATGTTCTGAATGGATTAGGAAGGAACAACATCAGTGAAATCAGTCATTTTATTTCTCTCATATGCCTATGAGAAATTAGTAGGTCATGAATAACACTTTCAGGATATTAGGGATGAGGCGTACACATGTGTCTTGGTATGAAAGTTAAAGAAACTCTAGAGAATACAAAGAAAATTTTCAATGGTAAAGATAGGTCCATCTAATGTGGCTTCTCCAAAAATATTAGTATATTGGAAAAAAGGGGTTTCTGTGGACATGGGCCAAGCAAACATGCTGATTTTAATGCAAGAGTATCAAGAAGGCCATTCACTGTCTACAACTTTTCCTACATGAGATAAATCCAATATGTCATATTCCTCCATTGCAGGGGGTTACTGCCAGGATATACATACAAACATTTAGCTAAGAAAAGAAGACAGACGAATCTTGTCTAGATAGTTGCCACTGAAATTGCTGATTATTCAGTATTGGCTTTTATCAACCCAAAAGAAATCAAAACAGAGAAAAAAATAGTAATTTCTATGAGAGATTTGCATTACTAGCATCAGATAAAAAATAATGTCAATAAAGGTTCAGTTTGGCTTGATTTATGATGGCAGTCCAGTGTGCCAGTGGCCACATGAATTCTGTTACAGGAGAACCTGACTTGGTGTCATTTTTTTTTCACCTAGAAAGAAGTAAAATGAACATATAAATAAGTATTAGTTGTACTAGATAACTTCGCAAGGTTTGTCTCAGCCTGTTACCAGTAGTCCAATCAATATAGTGGCAACCAAACTTTCAATGAACGCCGTTTAAATAATTTTTCCCCAAGAGGATTATCTGCAATAGACAGAAGACAAATACAATTTGGTTGAAATGTTTCTGTACTATGAAACATCTCACACAGCCCTGGTCACTACCAGGCAGTTCCTAGCTCTAAAGTATCTGAATCTAGGCCAGACCATTGGAGTTATCTGATCTGATTGGTTTATGAATCCTAGGCGCAGTTTTTCTCCTGGTCACCACCTAATAAAATCCATTAACAATGCTCAGTGAAATTGTGCTTTCTAGAGAGATGCTCAGGTCTTATTTGGAGAAGACAAGGCATGGGAACATGAGAACAAGAGAAGAAGGCATGTTCTTTGTTTCTACAAGCAGATTACTCTAATTAGCTGATTCTTACCCCTTCCCAGTTAAATAATGTGCCAAGTTTTAAGTCAACTCCAAGCTACTGACTATTTTCCTGCATTTCTCTGCTGAATTGAGGATGTCTTCAGCAACTGTTATTTTTTCATTGGGAAGGTAATTATAGAGTGATCAAGTCACCTCTTGTCTCCCCAGTTGCTTTTATGATTTGTTAAACAGATTGACTTCTTTAACTCTCCCACGGTGAGAGGATTTCTACAGACCCAAAACAACCATGTGGTTCTGTTATGCTAAATATTGTGGTTTTGTATCCTTTTTTAGGTGTGGATTCAGAACAGGATGCAACCAGCTGGCATCAATAAATGTCATCTACAGAGGTAATAATGTCATCTGTTAGGTTATTACTTCTATTTCAACATATCCTATGAATTCATCAGCCCCATTTAGTATGTATTCATAACCAGAATAAATGGTCTTTTTGCTAAACTCTATCTTAAGACATCTGTGGTGAGGACCTGTCTTTCTGTAGGTATGATGAACTGCCATTCTCTTAGAAAATATTAATGAAATATTTCATTTGAATTTATCAGTTGAATGTTTTGATGATAGATCATTGCTCCAGCAATGCTTGTTTTACAGAGTAACTTTTATCAGCAGGGATTTTGTACCCATTACTAAATTTGTGAGGAAAGTGCAGATCCAAAATGAGCCTCATTGTAGAACAGCAGCACTAAATATACAGTCATTCAGGCTTTTTCTTTTATTGAAATTTTGAGATGTCTGTCAGTTTTTAATTAATTCCTGCTTTATATAATGTTCAGTGATCATTTGCTTTAAATCAAAATATGGGGCCCTAGCAATTCAGTGAAATTAATGACAGTAATCCAAACATACAACTTTTCTAATGAGTTTTCTAATGAGCAATGATTAATTAATGTTGCAAAGCAGTAACTGGATAGTGATTGCTGTTTTTGGAAGCCATACTAACTTAGAAGTTCAGGTAAATTTTTGAAGGATTTCTGTGCCCTCAATGGAAACACGGCTCCTTTCTTAGGATGGGGAAGTGTGTTCCATCAATACCTATACTTTGGAGGTCCCACAGCCTAACCTCCATGACCATGCCTAGCTCTTAGTTGTGTTAAATACCAAATCATAAATCTTTGCCATCATGCTCTAGAAAAAAGGGTGTAGGATGGCAATGGGAGGTTAGGTGGGTGGGAATATTAATATTTTTTCTGCTAACTTTACTTAACTTGTGCCTTAGAATCACATTTGAAGAATAGCTTACCTTACAGAATGGCATCAAATTTGTTTGACAAGACCTATTGTCTGAAGTGTGTCCAAGGTTTGCTTTCATGATATTTCTTCCACATTTCTTTAATCAGGCTACTTTATATATAACTTCTCTTTTTTTGATCAATATTTATTTACTGAGTTAATAGCCATCTGAGGGCAAACAGAAGGGTTGAAACAGGTTCAGGAAGTTCATCACTAGTAGGATCCAAGGAAGAAAGCTATCAGGACAGTGCCTGTACATGAAAAAATTGCTAGAGTATCCAAGTTACTTTATGAAAGGTCACCATATCTCCACTGGGGATGAAGGATCTACCTTAAAAAAAAGCATGGTGAAATAAATTATATTAATAGCCCTATTAGCATTAGAAAGCAGTCAAGCAAATATTATTCAGAATTTGAAAAATCCTTGTATTTAAAGACTTTGTAGTAGTAGAATTAGACAATGACAAGAATATTTGTGGGAAATAATTCAGAGCAAATTGAACGAAGTCACTTCTGGATGCATGACTTCATAAAGTGATTGCAAAGCCGGAGGAATGAGGATAACTTAACTTACACAGTAAAAAACAGTAGTGGGAAAAGAGGTGTTTCAGGATTCTCATAATAGTTTAGTCCCTTCCAGTTTTTAGCAAACCCTACCAGCTTTTAGCCCTGGATGTGCTGCAAGCTGTACCAGCTGCTAGAACAAGAAGCTGCTCAAGGCAATCCATGTCACAGGAAGATGAAAACAACAAAATCTAAAACTCCCTCAGGTAGCAGCAGGGAAGACAAAGTCCCCTCCAGATTTGTCTTCATGGTAAGAGGTCTCTGCAGAAATAATTAGTTCATATTGTGGGAGTTAAGTTGATGTTGATCAGTGCTCATTACTCAAGCTGTTGAAAGACCCAAAAGTGAAAATAGACACTGGGGAGGATGAAACTGGTAATGATTTCTAGGAAATTATGAGAAAGAGTAGTCTGATTGCCAAGACAGCCAGACCCAAGGATACTGTCAGGTGAGAATGTAAGGCTTACTGTGTAGAAAATGGAAATGGAGCATACTTCCCTGCAAAGAAGGATGGAGAAGGCAGCTGTAAGTGATCCAAGGGTGAAAGCTGACACTGTGGCAAGCTTCCTTCCTACATGTACTGGAGCTCTGCTCCCTGCCTGCTTCTGTCCCACACTCTGCCCATCCTCTGCTCCTTGTGCCATTCTCTATTGATAGACCACCAGCTTCAGATAAGAGGGTGGCTTCCCATTAGAAACCACTATGGGAATGCAGAGTTACTGTTGGATGAAGGATGAGTGACCGTGTTCTGCTCCATTTCACTCTGGAACTGAAGGACAGCCTTCTTCCAATTACTACCCATGGTGGTTTAAATGCTTGCTGAAGGCCAGTGACTTCTTTAAAGGTAGCAAACTTTCCTAAGTGCCTTACCATCTGTTCAGTGCTTTCGACAGTGTGTTTATGTTGTCAGTCACGTGGGGGAAAAAATAAAAGCACTTCATATTTTTATTAATGGAATATGTTGAGATGGCATTAATCATACAGACAGGGATCTCTATGTATGTAAGTGAATGTATGAGTTAAATACTAGGGCTGTTAATGGCCTCTGTTTCTGATCATTGCTGTCATAAGTGATAACAAGCCTGAGGCCAATTAAACCACTTTTCACATTTTTCTCAAAGCAGGAGAGTGCTGGGAAGGGATCCTGGCACTGGCAAGAGTGCTGAGGTAGGGGCTTAGCACCACAGTAACGTGCACAGGCTCAGACATGCCTGTGCTCTCTCCACTGCATCCTACCCAAGCTCCTGTCTGGAGTCTGGACACAGGGTTGGCTTCTGCATAGCAAGGTGAGGACAGAGCAGGCAGGGATTACCAGCTATCAGTAACATCAGCTACTGATGACGGCATCAAGAGAGTCTCCAGTTTCAATGTCCCATGTGAACTTTTCCATTTGCAGTGGGAAACCTAAAGCAGAAGCAAAGGTCCTTCTGTTTTGGGGTACACTTGCAGTTGGTCCAGCTATCAGGGAAGCATTTCCTCACAAGCTGCTTGTCATGTTCTGAGTCTCTGACTCCAAGTACCCCAGGGCATGTGCAACAAATCCAGACTTGTTGTTCTGCGCAAGAACTTTTACTCACTGGCCAAGTTCTCTCTCTTTCCTCATGAACAATATTGGCAGTGAGAAACAAGAAAAGATGCATCCAAAGAATCTTAAAACAATGGTCAGCCTGAATTTGTAAGGTCCTTGCATGTAGCTGGCAGAAGAAGACAAGCTATTTTTGAATCAGCAGGAATTTGATATAAGTGTATCTGTCTTCTAGTGTGGATTGTGCTTGGATGTAGAAAGCATAAAGCCTTAGTCACCCAACACAAAATGCCACTTTTCAAAATCTCTGCATATTGTTTTTCTGTCCCATCTTACTTCAAAATTAAAGTATCTTGAGATGGTATGTCTGAAAGACGGCTCTATGGATCCAGGCACTATTTTACTGTCTTCTCTCCTTGCCCTTTACCTGAGGTAAAGATTGTATCTGCCAGGCAAATGCTGAGTTGGGATGGTAGTGTTTCAGTGGTATGAGGAATGCTGAATTTTTTAGCGAGTTGTGAAAGCTGAAGTCCTCGCCAACTTTCCTTCAAGTTTTTTGACACAGTGTTTTTGTTTGTTTTCTGTTTCAAGTGAGGAAGAGATGAGGCAGGCTAGCTAGGGTCTTGACCCCTTTGTAATCCCTGTGGCCAAGCAGGATGCCAGGCAAACACAAGAAAATGGTGGGAGTCACTTTCTCATGTCCAGATCCTCGATCTGCATGAGTATTTCCAACTGTAAAAAGTAAGAGTAATATAAATCAAATCAAATAAAACAACAACAGTAAAAAAACCCTAAACAACAAGACAGTTAAATAGATTAAACCATTCAAAATATTTCATTATATTTGATATTGGGCAAAAATAAATCCTGTGATTTTTTAATGTGAGATGTGCATGAGGTTTGTTTTACTTGCCTTCCAGGTTCAGAACCTGAGTTTGTTGTTTGAACTAATATAAACTGTTTCTCTTGTGAAGGTATTACCCCCAGAGATCTTCCAAATCTACTGCATATTTGAAGAGCCTATTTAACCTTTTCTGACATTTAAAAGAAAACAGAAAGCAAGCCCTGCCAGCTGAAAAGTGAGTTAAAGGAAGCAGTCCAGTTTGTGTCCAACTGGATGAAGAAAGGATAGTCAAATTCCTTCCATTTTACACATAGTTAGTCATGAAATTGTACAAGA
This sequence comes from Vidua macroura, assembly GCF_024509145.1. Taxonomy (NCBI): domain Eukaryota; kingdom Metazoa; phylum Chordata; class Aves; order Passeriformes; family Viduidae; genus Vidua; species Vidua macroura. Next base: position 25,716,752 of record NC_071577.1, read on the forward strand.
GAAAAAAAAAAAGACAATAAAATAGCCATATTGTAACAGCTGAAACAAACCTTGGGTAACTGTCAGCAGTGAAATGTCCAGAGAGCATTTGTACCATTCCATTTCATTAAGCTGAAGGGTGGGATTGCAGACTGTAAAAGATTATAGCAGAGCTCTTTAGAAATTTACAGCTTGCAGCACAGCGAAGCACAAGGGAAGTCTCCCTTTCTTGTGTACTCAACGGGGAGCCTGGGTTTTGTCTCTTCAATGATGATGTGTAGGGGAAGAAGGTTGCCAGAAGCACCAATGAAAACTGAAATGTGCTCTATGTGCTTTTTTTTTTCTTTCCTGTGACTTACAAACTGCATTTGCACAGTCGGCTTTTACTCAATTCCCAAGCTCTTGACTTTGTGGGCTGGATTAGGACAGGGAACCTTATGGGTGGTGTTTAGGGCAATACTGAATGCACTGTGGGTATAATGTATAACAGGAACAAGTGCAATGAATACCACAGGAGAGGGGACTCTTTCTCATTTCAAACTGTTTAAGTGTCAGGAACTACTTTGTTTTGTACCCACTGGGGACCTGGCCCCAAGACGATCATTAAACTGCAACAGGAAGCCCAAATTCTGGCTGAAATTGGAACATGTGTCTACTGCAACTGCAATCTCTTGCTCTCTAACAGAGCAAGTACACTGGGAAGAGCAGTTCTTTCTCAGAAATGTCTTTGGTTTCAGTCTCCTCTCTTTTTATATGAGAGAATCATCTTACATCAGTGGAACTCCTGCTAATGTGCTGTGGAGTAACACAACATTTAGCAGTTATCTGTCAGCAGAAAAGACATAGGGCTCGCAGGGAAAGGGTGAAAAAGAGAAGTCATTTTAGATGACTAACAGCCCTACATACTTTTACTGGTGGCATTTGGCTATATCAACTAACTTCATCTGGCTTCTTTGTTCCTGCCTATGTTGGTTCACCAAACACTGGATTGTGCTTGTCCTTGTTGGAGAGGAGGAGGTATCTACCAACAGCAGAGATGGTGCAAGGCTCCAACAGGAATGGCAATTTTCACCAGACTGATTTTCCAAAGTGAAGAATTTTAAAAATCACAGTGGGAATGATGCAAAATAAAGTGTTGCAATCCAAATGAAACACAACCCAGGTTCATAAAAGAATATTTTTTCTTTTTATTTATACAAAATAATTAGTAGCTTTTTTAGTCTTGGTTCACCATGGCATTCAGCTTAGTTTCATTATGTGAGCATTGCCTTGTGAAAGTTTTAATTGGCAACTTTGTTCTCTCTACTATAGACCCATAGTCCTTTGGAGGACTCACCTTGCAAGAAATAACATGCACTTGGCTTGGCCGGAATTATGTGCTGTGTTTGGTACTCATGTGACTCTAGTGTTGCATGAGAAATGTAATTTGCACAGAAAGGTTTAGTCTGTAAGGAAGCCTGGGAGTTCTGGCCTTTTAACTACAAAGTCAAAATAGAGACCCTCACAAAATGTGAAGTCCAGTATTAACAGAATTTCAGGCAAATGGAGCACGTGTGTCAAATCTAGCAAATAAAAGGAAACCTTTCAATATAGGTAGTTCTCCATTATAGTTTCTATTCAAGAACAGTTGAAGTATTGGAAATTCTTTACAGAAATTATAAGAATTTTTTTTTTGTGCAAATTTATTATGTTGAAAGTACTTGTTTCAGCATAGAATAATAAGTTTTGACACGCTGGAAGTTCCCAAGGAACAGGAATTCCAAATTTCTCACTGCTGCAAGTCCATGTTCATTAATTTTCATGGGTTTTTATGTGCAGGCTCTCCTCTGTGGGTTATAAAGGCTTTAGCAGTAAAGCCAAAACCTTTACTGAGGATTTGTACATTGGTACTTGAAGGATTAATTCTTAAAAGTGGAATTGTGCTCAGTTAGGTTTTATAACCAAAAAAATTTTGATATAAATTGCATAGGTCAAAAGAAGTGTTCTTAATTGTGCTGAAGTGATTCCACAAAAAGCAATGTAAGTGGACAAAAGAACCATCAAACTCTGCAACGGAACAGAATTTGGACTCCTCTACAAATTTTTTTAGTTTTATGCTGCAAGTGATTAGTGGCACTGGCTTCTCATGCAAAATTGTCAGTTCAAACTAGTTTCATGACTAAATTTTTTATATATAAAGAAGAACATTTTGTGTGTGCAGTGTGGTAGGACTTTTGCTTTCTTTTGCACGTATTGTTTTACTTTCCCCTCAACAGATCTGTTTCCATATGGCAAAAGTGAGCCCCTTGATCACCAAAAAGACTCCAGAGAGTTCAAAAAGCCTTGGAAATTGATCCCCATTTTGCTTAATAGGACGTCACCTGCAGATTTTGTTTTATGTGAAATAACCTTGTTTTCAGATCAGCCCTCTGGATAGGGAGGAGACCTTCAGAAGTGCAGCAATGGACACAAATTTCATGATAGTAGATGATCTACGTATGGGTTCTTCCTTTTCTGCAAGGGGAGTTAAAGGACTTTTGGAGATGTAGGAGCCTATCTGCCTTCCAGCTCCAATCAACAATTTAAATAATGCAAACAGAATTAAATGATTGAGAAATTAGTAAGATAATAAAATTTTCTAGTTCTTTCCCAGGCCTCTCATTTTACTAGTCTGAGTTTTGGGTATGATAACAATCACAGTTTAGAAGACACTGAGGACAAAGCAGTGAAGCAGTTGAACAGAGGCACTGACCCGCAATCAATTATTTTACAGACCGTCATCTGGACTTCAAGGACTGTGCAAGGGCTCCCCTTCACAGCTGCTGTTGGGATACTGTGAGTAGTCACTGTACTGAGAAGAATGAGAAAAGAAAAAAAAAAAAAAAAAAAGTCAAAAAAACTATCCAGATCAAAAGACACGAGAATTCTTTTGGATGAAAAGGCAATAACCAAGACTATAATGTGTTTAAGATGTCATGCAGTTCTCTGCACAGGGGTGAAACTTCTACAGTTTGTGATGTAAAGAGAGAACACAATTCAGTGCTTCTCATGAGGTCCCTATAAAGAATCTGGCTCAAGTTGGTGCTTTATGTCTTAGTGGTGAAAAAAGCAATGACCAGCCTACAGCAAACACAGGAGATCATCCACGTGAGAAAAGTGGAGGGAATATAGATTTTCTTCTTTCTGAAAAAAAGATGGATTTTTGTATACAAAAAAAACATTAGTTCGTCTCAAACCAGGAAGCATTCTTGTTGGTGTTTTCATCATAAATTGGACAGATTCAAGACAGATGTCCACTTTTTACTACAGAAGTACATGTGGGTGAAAGCCTCAAATATATTCTACCTTTCTTTTTCAACAGGTTATTTTAAAATCAGCCTCATAGAGTTGCAGAGGACAATGTCAGGTCCTTCAGCCTGACATATGGGAAAAGCACTGTCATTTTGATCTCCCTTCAAGCCTTGCTCAGTCTTGATGGCTAGAACCATCCCTGCACCTTGCATAGAAGTACCTGAGATTTCTCACAACTGTTCCCACCATATGCCTTGCTCTGCTACAAATAGATTGCCTAGGGTAGGGTCTTTTTTCCTTCATTGGGAGCAGATTAGAGATCAGCATTCATTTCCCATGTTGTGGGACAGATTTGATGTACAACCATCCAGAGACCAGGCAAATAATTATTGTAAAAAAAGCCCTGCTCCTGCTGGCACCTAGACTTTGTAAAAGACTCAGTGGGACAGAAAGAGCTGATGGGTGAAGAGCTCTTTGTTGAGTTCAATTTCTTTCCCTGCAAGAGAAGAAGAGAAAATAGGGGTGTTGAGTTTTTGGTGGAAAACAAAACAAAAACATAACCCTGACTCTGCTAGGCTTGGATCCAGCACTAAGATGGTCTGTTTTTTCCACTGGCTCTCAACATTCATGTGAAGAATAAGGCAAAGAATGTAACTGTTCTCTTGCAGTTCCTGATCTGAATATGCTTCTAATGAATTCCCCTTTTTAACCCATCTAATTGTCCATCCTTCCCCGGCATTCCCTAGGCTTTTGAAACACTGGAGTTCCCAAGCCTATGAGGACATAAAGCCAGTGCTAAATAGCATTCCACATTCCAGGAAGCTCCCAAAGAGCCACCAATTTCCCCTCACCCCAGGAAGCTTTGGAGAATCCAAAAAACAGCTCCCACTTTTCTGGGGAAACAGCTCAAACCACAACACCAACAAGCATGGAATTGCCAAGTATTTTCTTTTTATCTTGAAAAATAATAGTATTAAATAATAAAAACACTTCTAGTTTTTCATGAATGTCACATATCTGTAATGCCAAGGGGAAGGGACACTTTTTTTTCATTAATAGAATAGTACCCAGACATCAAACCTAGTGGAGCATTTCCAATCCCAGCAGGGAGTGTAGGATGAAATTCTTCTGTGGGAAGCAATCAATTGCCACGTTCAGGATGGGGACAAGGTAAAGCAATCAGATAAGTAGCTAGTTCAGGTTCAATTTATGGTTTCAACAATTTCCCCCCATTCATATGTGCCAACAATATGCTAATATTTCTTTAAATTCCTCTACCACTCCATCCTGGCCTATCTCTTCCTTTTTGTCCCTCGGTGGAAAAGGACTTAAAATTGATTTGAAGTCCATTTTCAAAGAGAAAAAAGAAGACTAAAAAGGTGGACTTGGACCAGATTCCAGATCCCAGGTATTAATCAGTGACTGGGTCCATCATTGGCTAATAAGCTAAGCCAGGACCCTGGACTTTGAGAAGTTGATGTGGTCCTCAGTTTGCTACAGAATGTGCTGGAGACACCTGCCCCTTCTTCAGTTGCCACTGATCCTGCCCTGACCACTTGCCACTCACATCGTTGCAGCACTGGTGCACACATCCCTTGTAGATGTCACCTCAGCCTTCACTGCAAGATCAGCCCCAGAGACCCTGGAGAGAGGGTGGGCAGCTGGAAAGGAAGGAGACTGTTGACAGAGGCTGCAAATGCTGAAGTCAGTTTCTAATCCCCAAGACCAAAACAATGTTATTGAGACTTCAGTGAGGTCAGATTTCAGCCCCCAAATTACTCCATCTTCCTACCAATGAAAACATTGTGTTTGTAAGTCCCTGTCTAGGTGGAGTGCACAAGAGGAGCAAGAAACCATCTTAGTAAAAGAAAAAGAAAAATGCATTAATTCAGGCAATTGACTTGGTTTTGCAAACCTCTGTGTGTCAGATAGCTCATGGATGGGGGCTGAACAGTGCCTGTCACAAACAGAGACACTGTGGCGTGGAGCAGAGCACAAGTCCATGCCCCTGTTTAGAAAAGTGCCCCAAGTGCTTGCAATGAGCATTGCCAATCATTGTTTTCTCTGGTGAGATGTATCAGTCCCTTACTAGGAAAGTCACCCAGTCCCTCTTTTTCTCACGGACTGCAGCACCGGTTTGCAGCAGTAGAGGGGCAAGCAATGTAGTTCCAATTAAGGCCCACTAAAAACAGCTCTTACTATGTTATAAATTCTATATTTATCCTGAAACACCAGACCCATCCTGAGCCTTCTCCCCCTTCTTTAATTGTTTGCAGAAAATTTTCCATTGTGCTTTCTTTTCCATTTTTTAGGACCAGTATTGCAATATAAATAGTATTTTTTTCTTTTCTTCTCTCTCTCTCTCTATTTTTGCTAATAGTTGGTTTCTCTACTTGGCTGAATGTACATGACTCTGAGGTTTTGCGATATAATTGCATGATTGCTTCCAAATTTTCCAACCAATGGGGCATCTAATCAGTTGAAAAATTTCATTATCCACTGATACATGCTGGAGAGAAGACAAAAATATAGTTCCTTCATGTATAATTTCTTTTTCTCTTCTCTTCTCTCCTCTCCGCTATTTAACCTTCAGCCCCCACACCCAGAATGCAGACAAAGTCAACCCAGCTGCAAAAGAAGTTACTGTGGACCTGTTAGTTCAGGGGGTTTGGGATTGTGCCATGCTCCTTCACATAGTGATAACCCACTCAAATTGGACTCAGGGGCAGTCCAATTGATGAACAGCCAAGTGTGATTTGATGTGTGGTATGGAGACAGGTATTGCCCCTATTCCCAATAGAGTTTGGAATGACCAGTCTCTGGCTTGAAATGCCTGATTTCAACAGATTTGTTTATTTTATCAGCCTTGCACTTTCACACAAGAGAAAGAAAGACATTTTTAACTCTTCCTCACCCAATTTTTCCTCTTGGACTTGGTTACTAATCTCTTAAGCCCTGACTTAGTTTTAATTACTACACGAGGACACCACAGGGGTGCCTGCAATCCTTTCACATACTATCATTTCTCTTCTGAGATCTCTGACTTCAAGGTTCTGCTATTGAGCTGAGGCCACAGGTTAGGAATAATAGAGGGGGAAAAAGGAAGGAAAGTCATCCTCATCCTTCAACCAAAATAACTTTCAGTTTATTTAAAATATTTAAGTATGCTTGGTGAAATAGGAAAGCAAAATCTTATCTCTGCCTCTTTTTGTCATTTAGATAGTGAACTCTGGCTTTGGTCCTCTTAGGATCACTACGTCCTTCTCCTTTTCCCGGGTTGTACCAAGGCTCTTGCATGCTGGAAGGGGCAGGAACCCACCATCCTTTTTTCCTAGGCCCTCATCCTCTGGCTGTCGCAATGCACAATGCACAAAATCTCTGTTCTCATCAAATGACTATTTAAGGATCAAAACCTGAGCTCACAGTTTCACCTGGTTTGAGCAAAATACCTAAATGAAATCCTCGCTACCACTTCTGAGAGCTCATTTATAAGTACCAATGTTTGTACTATGTTTTGAACAGCCTGAATTATTTCAAGGTGCAGAAATTTAAACTTAAAAAAGAAAAAATAAATCCAAACAGAAAAGCATCTCCTCAATTAGTCTCTTAATTGAAAGCATCTAATGAAAACTCAGTTTTTTCATGTACAATTAATTTGACCCCTCCTTTCCACGTTCATATAAAAATAATTCCCTTCTGAATATTTAAGAAAAGAAAACTTTAGCTTATCTGAGCAGTTTGAAAAATAATAATAATTTTTTCTTGGTTAAAGTTAAAACAACTCTCAAAATCTTACTTCAAGTCATCAGCATGTTTTATATGTGGTTTCTCATTTGTGAGGAACGAGCTTTAAGTGCATTTATCTACCTACAGTATCAAGGAGTCATTTACAAAAGGCTTTCTAAACAGAATTTTTTATTTAAATATTCCTTGCAGGCTGCTCTTTGGAGTGTCGTGGATCTCATTAGAAGTGTGGTATTTTCCTCTTCCTCCAAAATGAAATTTAGTTTCCAATTAAAATCTGGCCCCTCTGACAGACACTGTGTTTCACTTTCAGGTCCAGATTTCTTACCATATTGACCCTACCAAATACCTCCAGTGGCTTGTAAAAATAATAAGTATTATGCACAGCTGCACAGATCACCAGCACCCCCCCCCCACCATTCAATTGCTGTCGTGAGTATTTTATCGATCTGCTCTAGAGTAGAGAGAGAAGCAATTTTTCAACCCATGAAACTGAGATTTCATAAATGTTCCCTTTCCACATTAAGGTGGAAAAAAAACCAAAGACCTTTCAAAGTTTTTGATTTTTTTGTACAAACAGACTCACTCACCACAGGGGAGCACTTGCCACGTGGTTAAGAGATTCCCCTGGGATGTAGAATAGCAGCAGGGGCAGGATTTCCACCTTCGCTACCAGGCAATGTGAAATGAGAGTATGACTTCAGGAGATCCATGTTCACACCTTGATCCACCTCAGACCTCCTGCTGTGTTATCTTGGGCCAGTCTCTTCAGCCTCCTGTCCCAGCCTCTACTCTACCTTCCCTCATTTTCCTTTCTCAGGTGATCTGTACAAGTCAAGAAGGAGAAGGGAAACCAAAATTGTGGGCAGATGTCACATAGGAAAAACATCATTTCCAGAGCATGAGTTTGTTCTGGTTACCAACAACAAATCCATGCTGACAACTCCTGGCTTCTTAGTAAACTAGAAAACTTCTTTAATTCATATGTAATTGAGTGGTTCCAGCTATGTATTAGAAGCATAATAGCCTGTTACATAATTGCAACAGCCTCAATAAATGTGGTTTGAGTTATTATGCAGTACTTTATTAATGGACAATAAATACAATCTAAAATATAAATAAAATCCTTAGCCTGTAGGAGCTATCAGAATGTGAGACTGATTAACTGAAGTAAAATGTCAGCATGTTTAAAGTCATGTGACAAAAATCCTAGTCCAGATGTTGTTTCAGATCTTGTTCAAGAGACAAGTGGAGGAATGTCCTTGGAGAACAGCTTCTTACAATACAGCTTCATCTGTTGCTCACACGTTTTGTCTGAACATTTAATCCCCACTAGCACATAAGTAGTCTGGAGGTCACTTTTGGGCAATATGCTTTGGAGGATCTCAGAAAACAGTCAGATGGTGTGACAGCATGGTGTTATTTCTAGCTGGATGACCACCCACTTCCTCCTATAAGATCCTCTGAACATAGGAAACAAAACCAGATGGACTCAAAGCCAAGAAAGAGGGAAGTTATTTAAAAATAAATGTCTTAATTGGGAGAAATAAGGTGGAAATTGCTATTTTCCTAAAACCAGATGATCATGAGCCCTCCTGAGGATGGCCTACCTCAGTGCCTTACTCCAGGAAAAAAAATAACATTGCGCAGAGAAAGAGCTTTCCTATCACAGTGGCTGGCAAGGCAGCTCCAGCCATTGATTTCTGCTGATAGCTCCTTCTACACAAACGCATGATTTTCCACAACCTAGGGTTGAATTTTTGCCATCTGGTACACCTGGGTCAAAACCAAGAAAGACAGGGAAATTCTACAGTCTGCACAAAAAAATTAGTGAATAATTCAAAGGCTTATGTGACAATGTAACTGATCTTTCCACATAGACCTGATTTCTAGATTTCCACATGCTTTAGAAATTTCCTGCAGGCTTTAGTTATGCTGACAGGCAAGGAAGAAGGGACAGAATATTCTTCAAACATTTACTCCCACTGAATTGGCTCACTTCGAAGCGCATAATGATTTTCTTTTCTTTGTACATTGGTAGCCTAGCAATACAGAACAGTGGCAAAACCTGCAGGTATTCCTACTGGCTATTTGTTACAGTGCAGCTTTCAGGAACGTGGCTGTTATAGGAGTAAATCTTTACAGATTACAAAGGATTGTTCTGGTTCTTCAAACCTCCAGAGAAGTCATGCAAGCTACACCCCTGAATAAGGCTAGCACAGATAGGAAATGGTTCCTTAACTACATAAAGAGGAACAAGAAAGGAGGCTTCATGTTCAGATAACTGGAGACCCTACATAGATTTATAATATCAGACAAGTATCTACTGGCTCAGCAGGAGGGAGAGGAATACAGGAAAAGGGCTAAAAGCTGGAGGACAGGGGTTCAAGGCTTCAGAGCTACACTTAGTAGGTAGAAAAGGACCATGAGAGAACCGGGCACAGAGAGCAAAGCCTCCTGGAAGAGAATTTAACAACTAATTTAGAAACCAAGTCTGATTTTGACTGTTAGTTCTACTAATTGTCCTTACCTTGAAGGTAGGGAGAAACCAGAAACCATATTGACACTTTGGTGTTCAGGGGGAGGAGACAAGGAGAACATGACTAATGGGCAAGATTAGAGAAATGAAAATGCGCACAGATGAAGCAAAAGCAGAATAAGTGTAATAATGCAGGGTTATACCCTAAGCTCAATTCTGAGACAGTGAGAGAACTAGTGTAAACAAAGTCAAGTAGCAAGATTTTTTAAAATAACATTGACAGCTTTGCAGGTTCATAAATAAAGAAGGGAAGGCAGATGGGCAAAGGTGAAAGGCCCTGCAGCTGAGCCATTCTCAAAGTTGCCACAATATGTGGGTTGTTAGAGTGTGTGTACGCATGAAACTTGAGCAAAATGCAAAATGGGCTCAGCAACACTGGGTTTCAAATATATCCAGTAAAATACCTATATTTCAAGGCTTTCTGGCGCTCCTTCCCCCCACAAAGAAAGGAATCCTTGTATGGTCAGAGCAATACATGCCCAAGAGTGTGTCCATCCACCTTAATATTGACTGAATGCCAAGTAAAATGTAAATAAAATTTGGCTAGAGGTTAGTGTTTAAGTAGAATCAGTGTCTTCCAGTAGAAATACTGGATGTAGAAAGCCATTCTGAATACCAGACATGCAAAATTTATTTTTGCAAATATGTAGAGGATGCCATTGTTTGAAGCAAAAGAAAAATTTCTTCAGCCCTAGGTTTGTAGGCACATTGCATGCCAGGGACTGACAGCCAGTAGAGATGGTATTAAATGTTAAATTTCTGTCCAAAGCCTGCTGTTTAGGAAGGAAAGAGTTCAGTCTGTAATGCTGCTGTCCTGGTCACTTGAGCCATGAGCACATCCTTGGGGAACTTGTTCAAGCAGTAGATCACATGCAGGTTTGGAAGACATAATTTCTTGCATATTTTGAGCTCTTAATAATCTGGTAGAGACTTTAATAAAATGCAGCCTCCTTTGTATTTCTGTATACAACTGCCATGTCCCTGGCAGTGCTGCAAGGCATTAAAATCAGCATCACAGCCCTTTTCCCTTAGTCCACCATGATCTTTGTCTCCTGGGGAAATGACCCATCCAAACTTCCAAAAATGTTTGTATATTATCTAGAATGCTGCTGGCATGAATGGAAGACTCATGAAGGAAACACATGTTCACATGCAGTAGGAAGGGCTCTAACACTGCAGGAAATGCACAAGGCATTTTCACCAGGGATCACTAAAGAGCAGTAACAAAGGAGTGTGGAAAGAAATCTGTATTGGTACCTACAGCCTGGTCCAAGGTCTTGTTGAAGCAGATAGAAAAATCCAAGTGGCTTCAAATAAGGCCCTTACTCTAAAAAGGGGCAATAGTTTAGGAAATTAAAGGAAAAAAAATTAAAAAGCAATGGGAAAGAAGAGATAACTTTTACCCAAAACAAGCCAGATGTTTCACCTCAAATCCAATTTCTGCTTTCATGACAATGAAGACAAAGGAAATATGGCTTTTAGCCTGTTCTTTGGGCCGAACAGCAGAGACCCCACAGGCAATGGGCTCTGAGCACATGTGCCTCACACACTTCCCGTGTCATAAATGGGCCATGGCAGGAACATACTCATAAATATGTTGGAAAGAGTAATATTAGTCTAAATGGCTTGATTCAAGCAGAGGCAATAAAACTAAAAAAAATATTTTCAGCTTGCCTCCAATGCTTGTTTCCTTATTTTTGCTTTTTTAAAAAAAATATATTCATATATTAAAGGAAGCTCTTAATTTCATTTTCTGTCTCAAAATGAGCAATGTGTTTGGGGATGGATGAACAGCGTGGGTTTGCTGACTTGAGCCATTGGAGTTACAGTCTCTGTGGAGCTTATAAAAGTTTCTGAGGAAGCAAAGCCAAGGGAATTTTCCAAGCAGAGATGGCAGGACTGTGTAGAGCTGTGGGTTGCTGACAGGGATTGCTCAGGCTCAGTGCTTTCACAGGACTTGATGAAGGTCACCAAGCCACAGCTGAGGTCAGTAGAGAGCACCTGAGTGATCTCATCCTTTAGTGTCACCTGGGAACTGAGGGATGAATTAGTCTTTCCTGCACTTGGCATCAGGCAAGGTTGTCTGTATTTAAATGTACTCAATAACCCTCAAGAAGCTGAGGGCTCTAGAGCTCTTTATCCTTCATATGAATAAGTGGCAGGATTTGAGGTGAAATTGGTGTTATTCCCACAGAAAGAATGTTTGCATGGGGTTCCCCAAAAAGCCCTATCACCCCATGTTCTGTAAACATAGGCAATAAAGATAGAATTTAACATTTTTTTATTGAAGAAAGGTCTCTGTTTTATCATTGCTTTTAAAACTATCACACTGAAATGGCTTAACCTGAAGTTTTCCATGATACTGCTTCAGAATTATTTTATTTGAAGTTTCAGCTAAAACAGTTCCACTCCCAAGGAAAATTGAAGACATCTTTTTGTCCAAGTGAAAAAAGAAATAAACAAGAGTTCCATTGAAAAACTGTAACGCCTTTGCTTAGAATAGGAATGTAAAATTTGACAGAAGGACTGCTGTGGTCTCACAGATGGCACTTATAACATCAATGTGAAAAACAAAAATATATATAAATATGGTCAAGTTGTAAAGTTAAAAAAATCACACAGGCTTAATAGAAATTTGCCAGTGTTTGGCAACTAAATTCGCAAGCAGCTTCAACACGCAAGGAGTCTGCTCCAATCCCCTCCCTGCTCTTATGCGTGCACTGTGCTACTGCTTTGTGTGCCCAGAGCTGAGCGGGGCTTGCTGGCATCAGCTCCTGGAGAACATTGTGGCACTGCATTTATGCAGGTAGAGAGCATCTTCTCTTCTCCCATTTCTTCCCTTGTTAATATCTACCCAGACTGGAAGAGTAGCAGACTCCACAAATTAAAGAAATACAAATGAGATAGTGTGCCTTATTTCATCAAGTGAAGACTGTGATAATGTATAACAATAGTAAAAAAAAAAAAAACAAAAAACCCAAACAAACAAAAAAAAAAGAGAAAGCATAGCTTGACCATAACACCTTTAATACCTTTACATCTGGCTTTCTTTATCTTAAGAATGTTTCAGATTTGCAGCTTTACTGTTAAATTTGTGGTTATTTAATTAATTTATTTTTTCCCCTCTGTTTTGGCTGTTACATAGCCCTGAAATGCTGGCAGCTGAAGTGTAGATTGCAACTACAAGCAGTAAAATTTTTGTGTCCATAACAGGTCCTTCCACCCCCATAACAAAAATAAATTATTTATATTTGTTGCAAAAGGGAGACAGGAGTATTCAGAATGTCCTTTGGCCAGTAGTTTAATAGAGAATTTGTCTCTTTCCCCACCCTTTTCTGGGTAAGATGGGTGAAATTTCTTTTGCAAGAACAGCCTCTGGCTGGCCTCCTCGTAGCCTAGTTTGTTTGACTTTGCTCTTGGGTGACTGCCTGCAAGCAAGCAAAGGCATGGAAGCTGAAAGCAAGCAGCAAGCTGATGCAATGGACAGGGCCCTTCGGGATCAATTTTATGAGAGCTAAGCAAAGTCAAACAGAATTGAAACAAGCACTGCCAAACACAGGATTCCCTCATCCCTGCAACTTATTAGAAATAAACCAAAGGCAGGGTGTCTAAAGCAGGATCAGTGACCGGGTGGCAAATTCTGTGCTGGACACTAGAGGAGAGGGTGGGCATGGGGGGGCAAAGGCAGCTGAAGGTTGTTTGGGCAAAGGGCAAAGCCACACATAATTTACAGAGCTCAAAACAGTACAATGGGAAATAACTTGCGTTTGATGCTCAAGAAAATATTCTTCCCAGGAAACCCTCTTCTTCTCCAAAGCATATTTTATAAAATAGCAGCCTTTTATATATTTGCACTAATCACCCACTATCTTGCTATTTTGGGGCTTATTAAATTAAGAGTGTTAACATGCCAGCTTTTCATGCTGCAAGCACATGAGAGTGTTTGAAGACTTGAGACTGACGATGTTGGATCCCAAACAGTGCCATCCTCTTCCTTCCTTGTAGGATACGCAGACAGGTGAAAGCCAATTCTATTAGGACAATCTGTATGGTGTTCAGAGGCAAACCACCATGGACATACAAGTGCAAGCTTTCTTCAGGACCAGTTACACATCTTCTGCAATAGAAACCCTGGGCAACACCACAAACCTGATCTCTAAAGTTCTTAAAGAGGGCATTTAGCCTCAAGGTTTTAGCTCATACAGTGCAGACATTAAAGCCACACACATTCCCTTCTGTCTGTGGGTCTTTTGTGCCCAAGAAACATCCATTATTCCGTGTGGAAAGCGTATGCCATAGTAGACTGTGCCTCTGCCTGGTCTCACTTCTACTGCAGGCAGCCATGCCATTTGCAGTCTGAGGCCTGCAGATGTTCTCCCAAAAAATATAAGTAGTCCAATTTGATGCAGGGAATAGAGACATTTCCTTGGGTTTGAAACTGGTTGAGCCACAAACTCCACACCACAAGGCAAAATAACAGGAGAATCCCTTAACAGCTGCGATGGACAGCAGTTCCTCTTTCACAGCTTGTGTCCCTGTAGACCATTAACAAAGCCTATTCCAAACTCCAACATTTTCACCTTCAGCTTATTTAAATTTATTTCTTCAGATGAGAGTTGTTTTTCACTTTCCAGAGGAAATTCCTGGTTGCCTGAGGACCCTCCGTATAATACTCACTGTGAGCTGCATTCCACAGGTCTCACTAGAATTTTTACTTCTTTGTTTTGCCCTTGAAAGCTTGTTCTGAATTCCAGAAAGGAAGGGGAAATGATTGGGGCATTTGTGTCTTGCAGAAGCTGAAGCAAGACATGCTTATTTTTAATACAGGAAAGGGATTCTTTTGACAATATCCATTCATTCTACCAATGACTGGATTAAAAAAAAAATCTTTATTACCCCTCTAGTGGCTGCTGCACAAATTATTTTTGCAGGTGTACATGGGTCTGGTTCAAATTGCTACAGCACTACAATTGTTGACAGAGTTGCTCTCATTTTGGGATGTCCCTTTCCACCAAAAGGGGATGAATTCATCATTTTCTCCTGAGTTGTCCACAATCCTCTTTTCTTAGATTGTATACTTGTCACACCTGAGTGTACAGTGTTCTGGCTTGTGCTCTTCAAGAAAGAGGAAGCAGGTGTAGGAGATAGCCTACTAAAAGTGGAATTAAGCTTTTATTTAGTAATAGATTTAAGTCATTCATCAGGAGGGAAAAGGAGGTATTTCAGCCAGCATAGAGTCAGAGAAAGGTATAGGGATAAAGCGTGTCACAAGAGAATGTCAGGTGGAAAGTGTGGAGAAAATTTAAATGAGAGGAATAAAATTCTTTTAAAACTTTCAATCTGAAAAGATGCAAGAAATTGTTAACTTTGAAAGAAGCATTAGATCTTCCCAGACTGGATTGTACGATGCTTTCTGTAGATAACTACACGTTATGGCCTAACATCTTTCTTGGTCTGAAATTTGACATTCAGCTGTCCTTCACTGACATTCATTACAAGTCCAAATCAGGAAGCTACTCTCCTTCTGCACAATGCTGTTGCAATTCTCCTCAAAGTGTCACAGTGGCCCTTCCATTCCACATCTCTGGAAAGCTGTGAATATGTATTTCCAGCATCTTGTCACTCCATCAGCCAGCCTGACTGCACCTACATCTACTTATAAGGGCTTTTCTATAGCCATCCAAGCAATTAAGCCCTTAAGACAGACCAGTATTGTGTAGCAACCTCAGCACCTCAAAAAGCATTTCTCCAAACAAACAAAAAAATTGACTGGCAGAAAAGAGAAATAGACTATTTCTAAAAATATCTCAATTTCAGAAAAAAAAAATTGAGAAACACAAGTATTAGCCCTAGAAACACAACCAAAATAGTTGTTTTTATTGCCATTATAAACACCAAACTCAGCTTTGTGGCCCATCTTCATATAAAATTAATATTCAAGCTGTACTGGTTAAGTACACAGAGATACTTCTTCACTTAATCTTGATATAAATGTCTATTGCTATCATTTAGTGTAGTGAATAAAGTGAAGAGTTTTCAAGAGCTTTCTGTAGGAGCCTGCAGACACAGGACAAGCCTCACCACAGAGTACCAAAGAAAAACCATTTCAGCCAATCAAATCTATTTACACATGTGTTTATAAATTGGCATGGATTTTGAGCTACTAAAATTAGATTTAGATCTTTGCCTCCAACTTCCAAGTGAAATTGGTTCTCTTGCTTCTAGGATGGTACAACATAATCTAAAACACACAAACATTTTAGTCTTAGTCCTGGTGTCCAAAGGAAGTGGCAACTCAGAAATTACACTGGCCAGCTGTCCCTCTTACACAACCAATTTCAGCTGAATTCAGCTGGCAGAAGTATCAGGACGGCTCCTTTTTACTCATATCTTATATCTGTGAGTAAAAGCATGTGATCACAAAATGACATCTGGCTTGCTGTCATGTAGGGAAGTAAAAAAACCCAGTAACATCATGATGCATGGAAGAGTGGATTTATTTTTTTTTTTTTTTTTAGTTTTACAATTTGGAGTGTCTTGTTTTCTTAATGAGCACTGAAAACCAGAAGTACAGCACAAGTCTCAAAAAGGAGCAGAGGTGGAGAAGCTACTGCATGAGCATAGCAACACAGGATCATCTTGCTTCAAAAACATTTTACTGTTTTGAAACAGTACACAGAGTCATAAAAAATAGCAATAGGCTTTGCCAAAAAAGCATCCAGAGGAGAAGAGGCAAGGAAAGAACAGAGAAGGAACAGTGGAAATAAATCTTTCCAAACAAAGTGACAAGTCCAAAAATAATGAGAACTAAAGTTCAAAGAAGAATTCCAAACCAAAGTAGAAAGAGAGAACAACTATACACAGGCTGTGGGGGCACTGGGGGTGCCTGTATGCTGGGGGGGGGTACACAGCAAACACTTTGTGCTGCCTCTTAGCTACCATTAAGGGTTCAAATCAGGACATCAGCACTTGACAGACATTATTTAAAAATTCATGTTTATGTATCCTGCTATGATGTCTGACCCTCAAAGTTTTCTAATCCCATCACTCACTTTAACCATTAAGATTGTTTCCCCCCTACACACTGAATTGAATTTCCAATTTTTTTAAAGTCTGCTGTGATGGCAACCTCAGCTTACATTTTGACACCTTCCAAGTTAGTGACAACTGGGTGGTCTGGCTGATATGTTGTATTTTCCCTTCCTTAGCCACACTTCCCAATGGCTTCCTTCTCACCTTTTATTCTCCCAACAATCAGGAGAGAAGGAAACACAAAACAGCACAAACTCAACACATAACATGCAGAGGATGTGGTTAAAAGCAGAGCTTTAACTATAGCTGCTGAGGCAGACCACAGGTCACAGGCAGGGGATTAACTCCTTAGGAAGGCACAGCATTCCTTTGTTTTTCAACAGAATAAATACAACACAGCTGAGCTTAATAGAAGTGTGTTCACTACCGGATATAACACACATACAGCAAACTCATTTAGCAGCATGATCTGTGTTCAGAGCTTACAGTTCTCTTCAGAGACAGAAAAAAAAGGGTGCTGAATCATGGCGCATGGCTTTGGGTGCCTTTCAGTTCAAACACCAGATATTTCCTTTGTGGAGCTCAAAGACAAGCAAGTAGCTTTCACACATACCAGGCTTGGCTGTGTTAGTTGTCAAGGACAACCCATCCTTCCCCACCCACTGCAGCCAAAATCTCTTTTGCTCACTACTTGTGGATTTTTCATCTTTGCTGCTCCTTCACATTGAGTACTCTGTCCTTCCCTTCAACTGAAGATATAGAGAAATGAAACAGGCGTAAGATGAACAGATACAATAAAGCTTTTATAACAAAACATATTAGTGAAGAAATAACTAGCCAAAGAGAGCATTCTGACTAATAAATGCAAGTCCCTCTTAGGAGTCATACAGCAGAGACTAAGTTAGTAATAAAACAGCAGCAGACAAAATTTGCCTACCAGGCTTTCAGACATCTAGGACAGACCAGATTTTCTTCTGCTTCCTTACAGAAACATTGCCTTTTGCTACAACAGACTGTTGACACAGCTCTGTAGAAAGAAAAGACATTCTTACTTTTCTTTATTTTCTTCCTGAATGAAGCACTGCGCCTTCCTCAAAAGTACTACCAACCCCTCTCTAACAAACTCTCACGGGCTACAAGCTGGCCTAAGCTGAAGGTGTATATAAGAGCAATAACCACAGGCATTGGAGCCATAGGTATTGCCAGGTCCAGCTTTGATTTAGAAGGGATGAAGGAGGAGGTAGGGAGCTTTTGGGGCTTGAAGAGAAAATGGAGGCTCTAGAAAATGAGGCTGTGCTAAAAGATTTTTTTAATGTGTTTCTCTAGACTCTCCTCTTTTGCTATCAAGTCTGGTTTCCTATTGAGTAAATGTGTTGTATGTGCATGCTCTTGTCTGTGCAATTGCTCAGGCACAGAACAGCTCATCTGATCCACCACAGCATAAGTTTAAAGGAGTGCAGAGGGTAAACTGGGTTTCTTAATCTGATCTTAGGTTCTTCTCCGTGGCTTGAAAAGGTTAAATCTCCAAGAGCCTCAGGCTAGATCCTGGCACAGCTGATGGAACAGCTATCTTAGTTGCAGGGGTGAGATAGCTCAAATGCTTGAAAATCCAGGCATGAAATGCAATTTATTCAGGCCAGAACTTTTTCTTTTCTGTAAAATTATCCCATACCAAAGTGTACTTTTAAAGCAATCCTCTATATATATGCTTGTTCTCACAATGAAACAAGAGACTAAGTGATCTGAGTTTCTAAATCAGCTGTAGAGGGGCAACAGAAGTGTCTTTATTTCTGCTTTGTAGTGGCAGAAGAAAGAGCCATATGTTAGTTGACTTTTTTTGTATTGATTGCTCACAGTCCTTGTTATAAAGGCTGGCAGATTTATTATTGCATCTCCTCAAAATAACAATGCTCTATATAAGAGGGAAGAAAGAAAGAAAGACTTCTGACTTGAGAATTATTTGTATTAAAGCAGTGCCCAAAGGCATTGACAAAATCCAGGACTCTTATGCTGGATGAGGCAGGAATGCAGGTTAAGAGACAGCTCCGTTGTAACATTAATATTTGCTTATGCTATAATGAGTCAAGAGTCACCAGGGGGATTTTGCGTGAGGGGCTGAAGTGTAGGTAGACTATTTGATGTTCCTGAGGTAACATGAGAGTTTTGAGGCGGAATCAGGAGATTAACATGCCCCTCTTCAGGACAACTTTGTGCTGCACCAAAAGAACATTCCTTTTTTCCCTTTAAAGGGCTCAAGTTGTGCCCAACCACTGTCTCAGCTCTCTAAAGCTGGTAGCTGCAAGTAATTCAATAACACAAATGTTCTGACAAAGTAATTTTTAGCCTGTTAATTATTCCCAAACACATTCTTTCCCCTTCAAGTGGAACTAGATGACATCAAAGCTGTTTGAGGGATGGAGGAACACTTGAAGTATTAGCAAGAACAATGGAGCAGACTACCCATTTTATTCCAATTAATTTAAAGGGGAGAAGGCTGGAGATTGTCCAAGTTTCACCTTTTAGCACTGATAACAGAAAGAGACAAGACAGTGTTGTGGGAGTCCCAAATTACCCATCTCTGCTAGGTTATACTAATATCTTCGAAAGGGGAATGCAGGGCTAAAAACATTTCTTGGAGATTGCAGGGAGCTCTCAAACTCAATGGGATCCAAAATAAATGATCTCACAGTCTGGTGTGAAATCAGAAATATTGAAATTAGAGAGAAAAATGTGCAAAGAAGAGTCCCTTGGAACTGAAGGAAATGAAGGCTGTGTTACCTGAATATATTATTATATGACACAGAAGGTAATAGGGGAATGATGGGATACAGAAACAGTTTCTACAGCATCCAGCTGGGATGAATATTCAGTTCCAGTGATGGATTTGTTTCTTTGTTTTTCACCTCCCTAAGAAAGGCCTAAGAAAACTCGTGGACTGATAAAATCCTTCTGGACTGACTTTGCTAGAATAAGTGCTGGGTGAGAGTTGAAAAGGTTCCTGTCCTAATTTCAGCCACATTAGCTTTCTAATGCTGGATTGAGCCATGCTTTAATTACAGGGCAAAATCCTGTAATGGGAGTTTAGACATGTGTTCACTTAGCAGAGAGCAGAATGGTCAAATGTGTCACTCCCTTCTCCTTCCCCTTTCTGTCACTGCTAATTTGGTGGAAGGGGCATGAAAACACTCTGAAGAAGTAGGGATTTCTCTCCTTTCCTGTGTAGCTCTGATGTAGGCATACAGGTAACACCTGGCTGTATCATATAAGGCCTGAATGTGAATCTAATGAAGTCATCACTGGAGCCAGGGCAGGGAAAATATAGCACTAGGGAGAAGTGGTACAAGGAACTTTGGAAGAAGTGAGAAATGATAGATTGTGCTTTTATCTGTGTTAAGGCATTTTGCCTTCTTCATTCCTTCTCCAATGGAGAAGGAGGAAATCACTATTAGAAAAACAATTACGGTTTTTTGACACCCCCACAAGATGCAAAAGAAATTATTTTTTGTACAATTTGGTGGATGATCTGCTCTCTGCTCCAACAAATCAGAGACCCAGAGCACCAGGTCTTGTGCTAAATCTCGTTGAGAAGCTTCTGCATGTCTGCTCACAAATAACAAACACTCTCTGGACCAGTGGTCAAAGACTGTGTATATAAAGTCCTGGTGTACAGCTCATTTGCCTACCAAGGAATAGCACAATAGTGTGGAGATCCCTGTGTTAAAGAGACAGAAGGCTAATCTGTCGTGCAAGGCACGATCCTCCCCAAATGCTCCCACTGCTGTGTTACTTGGGCTCCCAAGGGTAGCAAAGTCCCATATCAGAACCTTTAATCTGGTCTGAGCCTTGGGGTCATGAGTGACTCTGGGCTGTTCCTGTGCTCTGCCTAAATAAGGCTATGTCAGGCATTGCCAGGGCTGGCTGTATGCTCAGAAGCATAGAGCAGAATATTATTGCTAGGAAACTGAACTTTGCAGACTTAGGCTTCTGAATTTAAAGGGCTAGAACTGAGCTGGAGAGTGGAGCCATTTGTATTATCATTGTAAACAAACAACTCAGTTTTTATGGAGCATTTTTCAACAGGGGAGATGTATAAATAGGTTTTTTCTTAACGTTATTGACACGAAACATGCGTGAACAATATTACAACTTCATACATCAACAACATTGAAATGAAAATAAGGCTGTGTCTGAAGTAAAGTCTAAATGACTAAAGGCATTCTGATTCTTTTGAGCTCACAATGGCAAGAAAATGTCAACAGTACAATAGTTGAAATTCATTGTCTAGTGGCATAATTTCACACTAATTTCTGAATTTTTGGTTACTGGCTCAGCTGTCATAGCAATGTGACCAAAATCACAGCTCTCCTGCTTTTTGAGCTTCAGGAGATCATGTTCAGACTACAAGCTCTTCAGCTGCTACTTCAGTAAGGATGGTCTTCTAAAATTAATTTGTTTTCCTTAATGAACATTTTAAAATTTCTTGCCAATAAATAAAGCAGTCTCAGAGTGATCAGGACATGTATTAAATGTACTCTGATACCATGTAACAAGACCATATGGGATCTTCTAAACATAAGTACCTGGGAACAGGGGGCAAGTGCCTACAGATACTGAGACTGCTGCAGAATCTCACTGCAATCTGTTAAACAGAACTTCACTTGAATTGTTCAGCAAAGATAAAAAAATCAGAGTATTTCGTAATTGTTATTTCATTCCATTCTTCTTGTAGGTTGTCATTGCAATGGAGGTCAAATTCAAGCCAGCTGTAGGACCTAAACCATGAGTTGAATCACTTCAGCTGGAAAACTAGGTATAAGGCCTGTATCTATTCTAAAAATCTATCATTAAAAAAAGAAATTTTTTCGAGCTTTCTATAACCCTGAATGAATTTCACTATTTGAGACCTACTTCCAAAAGAAACTAGAACTGAGAGAATGGCAACAAACCAAGTCAGACCTTAACAGGACTGTCCCAACTAGCACAGAGTAAATAATACAGCTCTACAGAAAACAGAACTTAAAGGTCTGGAGTTTTAGTAGGGTACAGACTGGGAACATGAATTGGAAGCAGTACTAAATTCAGGAAATAAAATAAAAGAGTCACTCTATTTGCTCTTGCCAAACCTGGTGTAAACCTGGAGTTATTCCATGAAAGCTGTGGAGTCAAAGAGCCTTTATGAATTTCACTTGGATCTTCAGGATGATGCATCTCAGTGCTACCTCCTTGTGTACCAGAGCAGGTCTCTGACATTCACACAAATTAGGAGGGTTCAGACTAGGAATACCCTGGCAAACAAAGTGGAAGAAATGGTCTTGACTGGTTCTCATCTTGAAGTTGTAAGCTTTATTTACCGAGCTCTAGAGCTGCATGCCCATCCCAGCCAAAAAGGAGACAGGAGAGGACCATGCCTCTAAGGGAGAGGTATCTGATTTTGGATGATGCACAAAGGAGCTTTTAGGTATGAGCACCTAAAGGAAGTAGATCTGAGCAAACAGAGGACAGAGCTGGAGCCATTGCAGTGCCCTGAATTGGTGACATGATTTCTGGCAGTGGGGATAAAAGCAAAGAGGAATTTCTGGGAAATGGTTTTCAGTCGCTGGTTCTGGATACTGATGGGATTTGTTTCACCTGAACCCATTTCTGAAGTTAGTTTGTATCTCTGCACGTCTGTCCATATCTGAGAGGAAGCTCTGCAATAGTCCTGAGAGAGGGTTAATCTCCTCTTGTTCCTAGTAGAGTTTTCTCATCCAAAAGTTCCTTTTTTCTTAGAATTAGAAAAGAATAATATTATCTTGCACCTTTTTTTCTTCCCAGGTGATAGGATTATGTTCCACTAGGCACTCTCCTGAAGAGGGCCACCAGAATATAGTTTCTTCAAGAACAAATTATTTTAAAATATCAATATATCCAGGAGGAATTGTCTTGGCTGCCCTTTAAAAATCTTTCTTCCTCATCTTCTCCCTTTCTTATTTTTTCTCATTCCTGTCCTGTAAAATGAAGCTTTTTTTTTTTTTTTTTTTTGGCAGAAACAGTGGCAGATCCAAAATGTGTGAGCTGAGAACAGCATATTGGATCCTTGGCAGGAGAGAGATGGAACTTGGTGCCCATGTCTGTGTCTCTCTACCATGTTAAGTAGAGAAGTGACCACAGTGGAGCCTGAAATTAGGCACACTGCTGTTGCTGTTTGATTTTATTGTTGTTAGAATTGTTGTCTCAGGGACGCAGAGCTGTATAGAGGAGGTGGAACAGAAAATGCTGCAGATGGAAGGAAATTTAAAAAAAAAAAATATTCTGCAGATTAATTTGAGGACTAGGAATGGTCCACTAGGCAGGGTATCAAACCACAGTGAGCTGGAGAGGTTAAGCAATTTGCTCAAGTATAGTTTATAGTTCCTGTGGCTTTTCCAAGTTGAGGTTTTGCCCAAAAGATAAGAACTTTCTTAATATATCTGCAGGTAAATTGAGGACATCTCAGAATTGTGAAAAGAGGGAAGCAGGAAGCACCATAAAATTGTAATATGCTGGATTTCACGCATGACCCTGGAACTTGTGAATTCAGCATTCAGTTCACCCAGGCTAGCTGGTGTTCCATGCCTAAGAAGATTTGAGTCTGAGAATCTACTAGAAAACAAGTTTCCTCCAGCACAGCTGGTCTCTGGCATGTTGTTCAGGATGAGATAGAGACTTCAGATATACTCATGGTGGCTCACTGTAGGAATAGGTGGATATAATGACTTCCAGATCCGGATATGGAAATGCTGGAAATAGATTGTCCCCACCAAGGAATCTGACCCAAGAGGGGGCTGGAACAGCAAGTTGTTTGTTTAACCATGTTGCTGCAACGCACCAGAAGGTCACTGCCTGTTGGTTGTAAGTGGATAGCATGGGATCGTAGCTGCCCTCTCTGTTTTGTATTGCTAAATAGATTGGAAAGGGAGTTTGTCTACTGAGGTGGTTTTTCTCTGAAAGATGACAAGCTTTTTGACTCCTATATTTTTGTCCTCAAACAAAGTCTATTTTGTCAGATTTTTATTCTGATGGGTGCAGTGTACCAGAATGTAACAGGTGAAGAATGAGCAGCTTCGTAGCTCTATCATTGTCTTGCAAGGCAACCATTCGTCAGTTATTTGATTTATCTTGACCTCAGCTTCAATGTCTGTGCAAGCACAATAATGATATCAGCTGCTTTTATAAAAAAACTGGAAGATAAGGACTGATAAGAACTATCTGATGATAATCTTCCAATTATAATTATGAATTGCTCCCCTGCTTATTTGCTTTTATGCTATCTTAAACCTTGTCACTGATTTCTCTTTTGGTTTGTTGGGGCTGTGTGCAAAGGAAATGTGTTGGAATTAAGTCAAACCACATGTCTTCATCCTGTCTTATCAAAGTGAAATCACTTTGTAAGACATTTTAGGTTCAGCAAGGCCTATTTGGTTTTGAGCTCCTGGAATTAAGGCAAATAGGGTAGAATGTGGAGGAGTGGGAGGAAGTCTGTTTTCTCTGTGCTGTGATTCAGCACTGTGGTGGGTCGAGGAATCCCACCCTCAATTCATCCTGTGTCTCCTCCTGTCAGGCACTAGTGCAGAATTTCCAGTGGTTATCTGCGAGAGGAATCTTTTCCTTCCCAGCTTTGTGTCATGTACCATCAATGCAAATTTCCAGAAAATATTATTAGAATTAATTTAATTTAAATTAGATTGCACTACCTGGATTTGGATTTTCAAGGCAAAAACTATTCCTCAACAGTACAATTTTTGAAGGCCCAGCTTTGTTCCCTAACTGCTTACATAATGGACCTATCCTGAATTAAATCCAGCTGAAAGTCTGCCTTTGAATGACTTGAGGCACATCAGCATTCAGAGAGTCTCAAGGTACAGAGATTTGGCAGCATCTGTGCATGCCTTCACACTCCAGTGTTGTCCCTTGAAGGGGGAAAGCCTGCCTGTTATTGAGTGTTATTCTACAATTAACCCTGTTGGGAGAAATGTCCATGCCATCACGGATTGTAACTGTAAAGGTTGTAACAAATCATCACAGTGCAATCAACCCTAACAGTGCTGAAAACCTCTCCTTTTCTCTCTGGGGTATTTAAAATGTCATTTGTTATGTACATTTTTTCCTTTATATGTTTTATTATTAATAATAATGCAATTATGATGAAAAGACCTTCGAAGAAGCCTCAGGAAAGGAATTTTATAAACATTACCGTGGAATAAAATAAGCGCATTCCATTTTATCAGGACATTTTCCATTATAAATGGCCAGCTTTCTCATCACTCTGCCAACAGCTATGCCTGCCATCTGTTCACTGATGTCATACTATAAAGTTCACTCACAAAACTGCTTGTTGGGAAGTTGAGGGTTGTGCTAGAGAAGTTTTGTTTATGAATAAATATGCTGGCATCTCTTGAGTTTTTGGGGTTGTTTTAAGGAAAAAATTACATTTGTTTTAGAGTTCAGATTACTGTCTTCACTGTACAAAGATAATGCTTTCTGAAATTATTGGAGATTTTGACTCTTTGTATATTGGAGGAATAGCATTGATGGAATAACTGTTGGACATCTGGAGAGAGAGAATCCAGGAACTAGGTTTTAATAAAATGCAATACATTTGTCTTCTGGAAAATAGACTCCGTCCAGCATGCTAAATTGGGCATCTTAAATTATTAATTTATGCCTAAGAAAATACAGGTCAAATCTGCTTAGGAAGTGAAAGGGGAGGGGAAAGAGTTGTGTCAGTGAAAAAAATATAATTTTATTTGAAAGAATGAGAGAGAGAAAAGAAAGAAGAGAAAGAAAGTCAAGGAAGCAAAAAAAACCAGATATCTCTTCCCCCCCCCACCACCACCCCCCACCTTCAATTTTTAGAAAAACCCACAGAAATTCCAGGTGGGAAATGAAAATGTTATGGTTTCAAAGTTCCCCTCTCCCAGGAAAAAGACAATTGTACTTGGAAATGGCAGCAAAAACATAATGGAAACTTGATGTGAGGGTAGTGTTCTGGCCAAGCTCAGCCTTGGCCAGAGCACACTTTCCAACATGTATCATCACCAGTGTCTGGTCTTTCTGAACTCAGAGAAGCCCACACCTTTCCTTCACCACTGTAGTCACAGCAGCACCAGGGAGCATTAACTGCATCCTCCCCTGTTGCCCTAACCCTGCCACTCCACTGCTCCCTAAGTGCTTCCCGTGAACCTGCCCCGTCTGCCTGGCATGTGGAGGCTGCATGATCTGAAAACCAGGTGGGCTGGACTGGTAGGAATTAGAATGTAGCTGGGTCAGGAGTGGTGAGGACGCAAATGCAGCCAGAGGAACAAACTCGTGGGCTTTGAGACGGTGTCAGGTTTTGGGTGGCAGTATAGGAGCAGGCGTCCAGGATGGCAGTAGGGGTAGGAAGATGTGGATGTCAAAATCATACTGGCTGGTGTGGGGAGGTTTTGTCATCCCCACACGGGGTGAAAGTAGTCTGACTCCTGACCCACACTCTGAGTGTCTGTAGAGAGGGTCTCCCATGGGACTTCCTTGCTAGGGAAGACATGCTGACATGGCTCAGTGAGGTGTGGACTCCTGGTATGCACCATGGAGCTTTGGAAGAAATGTTATCCCAGGAAGGCATGTGTTGTCAGCCATTCTTTGGTGTAGACCATAAAACAGTGGGAACAGACAGAAGCTCCTTCTGAGCTTCTCCCCCAGGACTTTCTGCCAGATCATCCATGGTACCTCAGCCTTGGTGCTGTGGTCTTGAGTAGGATCCTATGGCCAGTTTCTGTTGCATGACCAGACTTGCAGCCTGTTTCTTTACACACAGAACACTGATGTTAGCACAGGAGTAAAATAGGAGTTTGGGAAGGAAAAGGGCATTGGAGACCCTGTTTCTTAAGAGAAGAAAGGGAACTTTGCTTACTTTTTTTTTTTTTTTCTTTTTTTTCTTTTTTTTCAGGAAAACAAGGGTGAAGAAAGTTTCCGTGGCTATGCTGAGGTTGGAGAAAGTAAGATGCCAGAAGGGGAAGAGCTATTTAAGCTGAAGTAAAAATGTTTCATACCAGAAGGCAAAAAGATAAATGTGGCCAGGAATAAACTAAAACTGGAAAGGAGAGAATTTCTGACCATTTGAGGAGTAAACGTCTGGCCTCCCCAAAAGAGGAGTAGGGATGAAGAATCCAACTTACCCTCTGGTGAAGCTTTCCCCTGTATGAGAAGAGGACAACATGCTTATTAGAAGAAGACGTGTGATCCCAGAAGGACTGAAAGGGATATAACATGCCCATGTTTTCTGTTCTTCTCCCCACAAAGCCAGAGTATTTGGCCCTGGTTTCTGAAGCATCTCCCTGCTGAATCCAGCATCATTGCCTATCTAATTTGGAACACCACATTTGTAATTAAGTCTCGGGTAAGATCTTTATTCAGTAAGTGGCCCTAAAAAGCTTTTTTTTTGTCCTTGGCCAAATCCCAGATTACTGAAGAAAGCAGCGCAGAAGCTAAAAATTAGTCAATTTAATAGAAAATGGGAAATGTTCCTGTGTCAAGTGTCCATCTGTGCCTCTTTATATATCCTAGTCTAAATATAGGTGCTCTGAGGGCTTGCTACAGATAACTGGAAAAAGGAAGGTGAAAAGAAAGAAGCCACTTAATTTCCTCTTGCCCTTCCTCCAGCCTTCACAGTGTTTGCAACCCCCACCCCATCTGTATCAGTTTAACCCCTTGAAGGCTCTGCATAGTGAAGCCACAAACCTGGGAGGATTGGAGGAAATCCCACCTGCAAAGTCAAGTGGCAAGGAAATGCTTTTCTTTTTTAATCGCTGTGCTTAATCCTGCCTTTTCTAAACACTGTCGGAGGCTAGAGTTCATAATTTATTTCCTTAAATTACCATAAATTGGAATTTATGGGCCAGGTAATTCTCTTTGAAAGAGTCCTTGTGCACTGGAGAGGGGAGGGAGGGTGGGGCCAACCTGTCAGCAGGGAGCTTTTGGACTTCTCCAAAAGCAATTCTTTGTTTTTCTCTCTTCGCATCAATGTTCCCCCATAGAAAAATAAATAAATAAGCATTCAACCTTCTTTTAACAGCTGCCCACAAAGGTTCTTTTCTTAACTCTTTTCCCCCCCTTTTTATTGATCCTTCTGATTTCTTGGCACAGCAGAGGAATAAGAGAGCTCTAGAGACAGTAGGATCCTTTTAGAGACTCCTTGCTTTCAGTGCCTCTTTTTTTATTTTAATGTAAGACATTTTGCGGTCAAGTAGGTGGACTTTTTTCCCTGAAGGAGGACTTCAGAGAATAGCTCAAGGATGTCTTGGGACTTGCAGTTTCCCCTTTTTTACCATGAACCAATTACCTTGTTTTTGCTGAGGAGGAGAAGGAGATTGTTTTATGTTCCCAACAACACAAATTTCCTTGAGTTAAGTACTCTGAGCTTCTCTACATTGCATACTGTATGCTTTTTAGTGAGGTTTATGCAAACATGTTTTACCTTGTGCTGCCTGGGGCTATGAAAGGGAATAAATTGCTTTCTGGGTCTCCTATGGATTGGACAAGGCATAATGGGATTAAATTGCTCTGAGAAAGATTCAGGTTAGACATCAGGAAACACTTTTTCACAGTCAGAACAGTTAAATGCTGGAATACATTGCCTAGGGAAGGGGTGGAATCTGTGTTAATAGAAATTTTTAAGAAGAAGTTAGAAAATATTTGGCAGAAATGTTTTAATATAGCTGAATTCTGCCTTAGGACAGGGGATTGGACTCAACTGGTGTTCTTCAGCCCTTGCTTCTCCTCTACCAATTCATCCAAGGATGACTTCACCTTTCTGATCCGGGAGGAACTACAGTTCACCTAGTGCAATGTTCTTACAATAGATTGCACTTCCAGCCTATTTCAAACATTGAACCGTGTTACTGTCGTCATCCCTGCCCCCTCAGGCCCCCACCTCCACTTCCTTGCTTGCTCCCACATGTGGAAATGAGTGTATATACTGGAAAATTAAGTTGTTCCAAAGTTTCCTGGCTACTGCCTGATGCCTACCAGACCATGGACCACAGATTGAAGAATGCTGGCTGTAGTGACCTCCTGAGGTCCATTCCAGTCCTAATTCCTCTGCTCCTAGCAGCACTCATGTGATTCATCACCATGGCTCTATTGATGCATGATAATTTGAGCTTTGGTAATAATTATGCTCCTGAGCCCTGGGAGAGAAAGGACTGTTCATTGGTGAGATCAACAGCCTGGAACCCGGACAAATAACTTCAAAACCACGGCCCTTGGTCAACCTGCTGTTAGGAAGTCCATTGGTTCAGACCTTAAGATACATCCTCATTTGAAATCAGGTAGCTTGCCTTTCCTGCCTCCAGACAGGCGTGCCATTTCTGCCCGTGAACAAGGGAGATACCTGAAAAATCACGTCAGCAGAAATTACTTGCAGAGGCATTGACTGAAAATTGAAAAAGACACATATAAAATTGGTATACTTGTTTTTTGTGCTTGCTTATTCACATATCTAGCCAGATTCTTCAAGGGTTTTAAGGCGTGATGTAGTACTACTTCTGATTTGCATGAACATCTAGAAGAATAAAAATCAGAATATTATGTACCATTCAAACTTTCATAGTTTCTCTATAGAAAGACTTGCCAAATAGTTTTAAGACGTGTTTGCCCTTCTTGGGACCTAATTCACACCCACAGAGTAACAAGTCCAGTTTTTACAGTTTCTGACTCCAGAAGAACCTGAGAGAGACCTTGCCACTTACTCCAGAGCTGGGTCAACAATATTATCTGAGATATGCTCAGTACTGGATATCTGGTTATCCTAAGAAGTGGTACAGCTCGCGCGGTCCTTTGATAGATACTGATTTTTTTTCTGCCAATCTCCCCATCATCCATCCTTAAGGAACCTGCTGTGTGCAAATCAACATTGCATGAAGCATGGCTCTCCATCCAAAGCCCTGGTGGTTTCAATTCACCTGCCCACACCTGCTCTGCATGCCCTCTATCTTTGTGTTGTGTCCCTTGGTCACCTGGGTGCGATGGTTTCTGGATGTACCCTGAGAGAGAGGAGCAATACAGACCTAACTCCAGGACTCTGAACTGAATATACAAAATCAAGCTCATGCACTAGAAATGGTTAGCTCATCTAAGCAACACAGAGAACTGCTTCTTTCTTCCTGCCCTGGGTTAGGGACACTTTAGATATAGGCTTGGCATTGTCTGGGCTATGTCTGTGAAATCCATCTGCTCCTTTCTTTCCACATAAAATCTTCCAGCTTTAATGCCACAATTCCTGCCTCAGAGATTTGTGCTCCTTCCTTGTGTTCAACTCCACTGGACACAATTTCCAGTAATTTCTGGAAGAATCACACGTGTGCTGTTCTTTTGACCCAAATCCAAGGTGACAAGAAGTATAATTCCCCGACAAGTTCCCAGCAGCTGGACACCTACGAGATCTATGCATCCAGCAACTCATTTCTCCCTTGCCTTTAGGCTGTGTTTTCCCTTCACTCTGCATGGGAAATCTGGAATTTTCCCAAGGACAGGAGAAATGAGACATGGGTGAATGTCTGCAGGCTAGAGAGTGAGCAGTGTCCGAACAGGGATGTCAGATCACACACTCATGAGCAGCTGATGAAGGCCTGAAAGCTGATGTGGCTTCAGGTCTGAACTAGATTCAGGATTATAACTTTAATAAGCATTTTTTTCCTAATGAAGCCAGGCTTCGGGCAATGCAAAGGCTGATGGAATACCCCATCATTTTTGGCATCCAGGAAAGTGATTTTCTGACCTACATAGAAGAGGGATGATTCTATAGGGCAGGCATTTGGTTGGGACACTTGGAACTCTCTTCAAGCTTTGCCACAAATGCAAATCACCTAGGCCAAGGCTTTCAAAAGCAACTAATGAAGGAGGAAGGAAAGTAGCTCAAAATGGCAATGTCCCCACCCATTTAAAATGGGAGCTGGCTTGCTTTGCGGACAGATGACGGAAAGGATTTGCAAAGAAGCCCAAGGGCAACAAGGTATGAAAAGACTTTCTAAATAAAGGCTTCACACTTTTGCTGGGGAAGTATGATGGACTGGGATGACAGATGGCTTGAAACCATCTCAGTGGCCTTTAAAGATAGAGGGTCCTCTGATGAACCTCTGGCAAGGTTTATTTTTTAATACTTTTTATCTGATGCTTGTTTTTCCATAACAGCTAAATAATCACAGGCTGCCAACCCCCTTGCTAGATACCAGGAAATACACATGGTGAAGAAGTCATGACTCATGATATGATCTCTTTCGCAAACTTGAATGCTGTTTGTCAAAGTGACTTTTTTGATGCCGAATACAGTATTGCACTTACATATTTTAGCATTGACTAAGTACCTCTTCTCTAATGGGTCACCTATGTGTCTTCAGCTTAGAGTGTTTTGAGACCTCTGCTAACTAGTTTCAGTTGCTCAGTTTCTCTAGTAATTGACTCAAGGAGACACCACTCAATCCTGTAAGTCTTGGCTTGTCTCCTTAGCAAAATGAGGTAAATATTTATGTATGTATTTGACTGCTTTTAGTCATTACGATCTGAAAAGAAGTAAGACATCCACTGAGACCTGCAGGAGGGTAAAGTCAGTGCCTCAAAAAGGTCAAACTCAGGGCTCCTGTTACATGTCAAAGCCTGTTAAGTATGGTCTGGGTACTCACATCTGTGGTATGAGCCATTGAAGAAAGGGGGAAGAAGAATGCTTAACAAGAGAGGCCCTTTCTCATCCTTCTGCATTGCCTGTCCTGAAAGCAGTAGTCTGAAGACTGCTGCATGACTTAGAGGTTACCTGCACAGCCCAGTCTCTGACTTCCTTCCCAAGCGCGAAGCCCAGTGGCAAAATGCACCCTGAATTCACTCTACAGTGATACAGGACACACAGAGTTCTTAGCTCCTCCTCTGAACACAGGTGTGTTTGTACAGGAGGTGCCTTTACACCTGCTGCCTTCTCAACCCTCATTTTGTATGAGATTCCCTGGTGGGTAGCATATACTTTGCTGGGAAGAGGCAGTAGTGAGAAAAGCAAGCAACTATCTTCCAGACTTAATTTGCATTACATTGCTGGCCTGAATTCCCAGGGAATTCAAATGTGACTACAGCAGGGCTTTTGTGGTTGATTTCTTCTTTGGTTTTCCCAAATTATTGGGAAACTTGTTTGGTTTTCTTTTCATTCCCTCTTGAGCACTTTGTCTTATGTGTGTCTGGTTTATTCCCTCTTCATATTTATACAAATAACAGATTTACTGGGGAATGGGGTATCATCATGACACCTTCAGGTCTTCCCTGTCAGCCTGGGACTATCCCCGTTCTCTCTTGTGAGAGAGAAGGAGTTCCTCGGGTCATGACACATCTTTATCCTCATCAGCACTGCACCTGCATTGAGCTCTGATGCTGATCAGCTCTGAACCATGAGAAATACCTCAGGGCCACATGCTCAGGTGCTGTGAGCAGATAAAACCCCAGTGGTTTCCTGGTCAGAGGCCAAATAATTGAGTCCTCAAGCCCATGCATCTGCTCATAGCTTCTGTAAGTAAGCAACTGGCTAAATCCTCTGGAGCATGCCAGTGTCTGTGTGGAACTATTCTGCTAAAGGAGGGGAAGGCTGGGAGGGGAAGGCACTCTCTGAATCTTTGGGGAAAGAGAATATGTTGTAAATAAAGCTACATGCCATTAATTAACTTAGCATAATCACCCTGTAATTATACCGATAATCATTTATCTTGGGCTCAGACCAAAAACCCTAATGGGGAAAATCCATCATCCAATTTTTGTCCAGATGCTTAATTCCTCTACTAAACTAATCCTAACGGTTCTGTCAGCCTCATTATGGTGCCATTAGAGATAGAAACTAGAAAGTGCTCTGAGCATCTGCCTCCCTGCCATGCTTGTCCTAAACCATGGGGGGAAAGGATGGACAGGAGCTGGAAAACTTGAGCTGCCATATTTCTAATGGACATCATAAGTAGTTGTGCAAGAAATTGTTGGAAGTATTTTGAAAGAAGTTCACAAGTAGGAGACTAATTGTTCGTTCTGGCACTGAGTGAGGAAATCTAGGCATTGATGTCAACCCCAGCTGAAGGGCGGCATGAGGCAAACATTGCTTCAGTCCTTTTAAAGCCTTTGCAAAGACTCAGGTCTGGTGGCGTGGGAAGTGGGAATAAGGCTTTCTGGGAAAATTTCTTTTCTGTTATTGCAAAATTTGATCTGAAGTGCCATGACTTTAAAGTAGCACTGTAGGTATGTCTTGCTTTGACCACTTTACCATTACAAGGACATTTTAGAACAGGATAAAAAAATTGTCTATAGGTTACATGAAGAATGGATAACAGCATATTTGGACATTCTTCTATTCCTCAACTTGAAGCTGCTACAATTACATGTATAAATTTAAAATGTATATAACTATTGCAGGCCCTGAATGATAGAATAATTGATCAAACAAATTACTAACTTTAATTAAAGAAGTCTTGAACAAAGCACATTAACTCTTGTGGTTTAAACTGTTAGCCTTAAAGATCTTGTCTTGTTATGTGACCAGATGATTTTATAAAAGACTTCCCAGTCTTGTCAGATATTTTTCTTTGCTTGAAAAAAATGTAGTGCAAGTCCAGACCAGTTAGGTTGGTCTCTATTTTGCAATGTTCTTTTTTTAGGAAAGAGGCACTGCAGAAGGAAGTCCTGTTTTGAAGGTGAAGCTCTCGTTCCATGGAGGAATTTCAATCCTGGCAGCTTCTGTTTCATTTAGGAGCTACACCAAAATGTTGCTTATTATTTCCTGGTAAGCACTGGTAAAGAGGTCATCTATACTGATGAATGCATCCAGCTCTCCTAAGTTAATTATGGCCCTAACAATGAACCAGCCTTCAAGGTCCTGAAATGCATCACTGCTTTCTTGAAAAACAACACCTACTTCACCTTCAAATGCACTCATGCTGTGCTCCTAAAATGAATTCTATCCACCTACTCCCTCATACCTTGCTTTTATTTTATTTAAGGAAAAATAATATTTATATTAAGGAAATCCAAACTAAGCAAAGCACTGCTTTTATTCCCTAGGTTGCACTGAGATTAAGTTTGTTCTCATCTATGTAAAATCATAGGTCTATCTTTCTAAACTGTTTCTTTGTATAAGAAAATGGCTTCCACCATTGGGAAGGGACATATGGTCCTATGTGCTGTATTTCAAAGTGGTCCCAAAGAACTGTACTGAACCCCATGACATGAGTCTGTCTTCACCATAGAGCCAGGGCAATAAGGGGAGAGCTGTGCTCATGTCCCTGTGGAGGCAACACTGCTGAGCACTCTGTGAGCTGAAGAAACACCAGGCATTGCTGTTGGCCCCTGCAAAGGGTGAACCTAGGGAAGGACAAACATGTAGGAGGATGGAAAGTCACACTGGGAAGTGATCAAAGGACTGATTGAGCCAGAAGTTGTCTTTGAATTTTTCTTCCATTGATCTGTCAACAGAGGTCAGCATTAGCTTCCTCTTCATTCCTCTTTTCTCTTCATCAGCCCTTTATGGTAAAAAGGCTGAAAAGGCTGGGAAAACCCTTGAGTTTGGCCAGGCTGTTTTATCTACCAGAGACCTTGCTGCTGTTCTGGTTGTTCAGTCCTGGGGTTCCTGTTGTGGAAAGGAGGCAGATGGCTCCACAGGCAGGTCAGGTCAGTAGCTATCACTGCTCAGGCCGCCTTGTGGAAGAAGGCAAAGCAGAAAGATGAAAGATTTCTGTATGAATATGTTAATGAATATATGGCTTATCATAAGTGACCCCTCTCTCACCTGTTCCAGCTTGTTGGTTGGCTTTGGGCTGCCTTTAACTCTGCCACTCCCTGATGCTTAACAAAGTTTTCCTAGAAATTTTCTGGCCTCTCCAGAAAGGCATGAAATCCTCTTGCTTTCTTCTCTCCTCAGGCACCCACACAGGACGGAGGTGATCAATGGAGACCTTACCGGTTATTTATTTAACAAGGGAAACAAACCTAAACACAAAGAAGCATGGTTAAAAAAAGAATTTTTAAACAAACTCCAAGAACAGCAGCTGATCCTTCTCTTTTGTAAACAAGGCCCTACTGTAATCTTTTTAACTCTTGCCACAAGCCAGATTTATCTTTGGACATCCTGCCCAGAAATCACTGCACTTTGCAGCAGAATAAACATTCAAGGGACCCAGCCACACAGACACACACAGAGAAGGAGGTAGAGGGACTTGGAGATCAACAAGGGCTTGGAGATCAAGGTAGTGCAGAAATGTTTAATTATGATGGCAAATAAAAGAGAAAAAATCTCCAGTGAAATAAAATCCTTGTGTTGATTGTGTGTGGGTGGATAAGTCACTTCCTTCACGCTCTCCTTATCCACTGGTGCCGCACACACCATGCGAGGACTCCAACTCCTGTGCCTCCACGTCATCTGCTTAAATCACTGAACTATATACAGAAAAAAAGCTTTGAGATAAAGCTGGCACAGGGAAAGACATGCAACTTCCCCAGCAGAGCTGTGGCAGTGTGACAAGCACTTGGATCCCATCCAGTGAGCTGAAGCAATTAAGACTCAGGCCTGAAGCTGAAATGAGTTGTTTGGTCCCGACCAAGACCTGCTGCAGTGACTGCAGGAGGTGGGGGGACCCTTTGCCTGCAGAACATGTGCATTTCACACACACAGCCTTGGGGCCAGCCCACTGAGGCACTGAGCACCCCAGTGGGACAAGGAAGCACCCAGTACTGTTCCTTTTTATTTTTAAAGTGCAAACTTCTGGGCAAATGCCCAGGAATTCAAAGCTGGGTGCAGAAGTAATAAAAAATTAAAGTTCCTTTGTGATACAGTAATGCTGAGATCTTTTCTATACCGACAATTGAATGAAGCTCAGAGTTTTTAAAAGGGTTATTTTAGATACTATAATAGCTGTCTTAATAAATATTGAAACAATGGGCATTAATACAGAATCTGATGGAGGTGAGCAGTAGTATACTGAGAGTTGCACTTGATTGATCTGAAAATACAAAGTATTTCCACATTTTGGCAAATTCTAAAACAATCTATTTTGTCTATCCTATCAGGACAGGTAGGCATGAGGCTGTAGACCAGCAGTGGTGTTGTGGAGCAGTGGGTATGTAGAGGGGTTCTGTGCTCTTACATAAGGGGTTCAGGGCTGTACAGGAATGATCAGGAAGGCAGGTGGCAACATGGGGCTAAAGCACATTTGCACTACGTGTAAGTTATTGCTCTCTCCAGCCTGGCCACAGGCCTGGGCAAAGAGATTCCCAGGGCCAACCATCCACTGCCAGCATGTCATGAATTACTGATAAAATTAATTTGCTGTTGCACTTGTGCCTAGTGCCAGCTTCTGGCCAAGAGTGACATAATTTTGTCTGTGATCAACATCAAAGAAAGGGAAGGGAGGCCTAGGAAACCCACATAAATCTGAATGAAAGCAAACAAAGATATGTCATCAGCTCTGGAGATGGCACCATCAGGAGCAAAATTTTATTACCACTTGTTTGGGAGGACCTGCGCAGCTTGCTCATGGCTCCACATGAGTAATGTGGTTGTCCTGGGTCCCTGACAGTGGAAAAAGAATAATTATATTGCAGTGCCACATATTTCCTCCCTCTTCGGCGGTAGAGCTAAAAAGCAACAGGAAGTTCTCCAGCTCTGAGAACCATATTTTTGTCATTCTTTCATTGGGGAGTTGCTGTTTGTATCAGAGCTCCCAGATTCGTGACATGCCATCAATGGGGGCTTCCTCTGGTTTTCATTTGCTTCCTTACAGATGCAAAATTTGGGGCGCCTTCACAGGCAAGCTGGAGGAATGAGTCTGCGGTGGAAAGGATGGTGCCTGCAAAATGGTTTCTTAAAATGGAGTCCAAAGACTCAGGCTGTTATCCTTGGGTGACCTGGCAAGGACTGAGCTCCCTCATAGCTGATGAACACGTGATATGATTGTTGTTGGGAAAACTGCAGCTGCAGGATAATGGCCTGAAATGTTTTACTGGGGTAGATTCTTTTCTGTTAACATTCTTCTTTATTTTTAACTCTAAAACTTAGGATTTTTTTTTAACTCTTTAGTTTGGCTTTATGGTTTCATGCAACAGACCAGATATATTTTTTAACTCTCTAGACCTCTCCAGTGCCTCCAGAGGATGCATGTTGACTCACAGACATGTTTTTTTTCCTCTTTTAAGTTAATTCTGCTTTTTTTTTTTCCCAGCACATAAAGCTATAAACAAGCGATGAAGAAATCCATATTTTAAAAATAGATGGAGACGGTCAGGGCATGTGTTCTGCTACTCATGCAGAAAAGAGGAGCATCTGGTTTGAAGAGAAGGCTTCAATGGCTCCAGCAGCAATTTATAGTCATGGAGCTGTCAGCTTCCACCTGCCCTACAGGCAGTAAAGAAGACAGGGAAAAGGATTTTTTTTTTATTTTTCACTGAGAGCTAGCCAATAGAACTCATCCTGGTGGCCCAAAGATTCTTTAAATGGCCAAATTAAAACCTGTCGTGACTACACTGAGGTACAGCAGCTAGTGTGTACTTTTCTGCCACTGCCTTTGACTGATCTTGATAATGGCTGGCTTGTAGGCTGGAAATGTGACTTACAAGGGATGAGAAAAAGGAATTTAACTGTGGTGCCCCACTTCCTTTAGCCCCACAAAACAAGTCTCAGTTCTGCAGGAGAGAGGATCTGACCTCTTTCTTTTCTCTGCCAGAACTCTTGCGCCTCTCTTCCTCTGCCTGTGACCACACCTGCACCCTACACCTGATGTCTGAACCCAAGACTGAGTATCTGTGTCAGCAGGATGCCATGGGATGCAATGATGGAACAAAAGGAGCAAACTGGGGTCTGGAGCAGAAGTTTTAGTTGGGTCCAGGTTCAGAATTGATATTGAACTTTGCAGGTAAAGTTGTCAAAAATGCAATTCTCATCCTTTCAGAATTCCAGAGAGGAGTTAAATCAACTATCTTAGATTGATGCAAATGATTAAAGACTCAGATGGTTTGTAGAATCCAACTTCTGAATTTCTGGACTTCTGAAATATCAAAGTAACTATGTGGGAATCTTCTGTTTTGGTATATGTTCTAACATAATACGACACATTCTATGTAAAGACATAAAAAAGGTTCATAAATTCATGTTAGTACTATTTAAATGCTTTAGCTTGTAAAAAAAAGTAGTTCACATAAATTACTATCTCCATAAAGTGCTCCAGTGAAGTCCAAATGAAAGTCTGATTTCAGAATTTTTATCAGAAGCATAATTTCACTTTGGCCTGGGAAGTAAAACCCCCCATATACCATTTATTTCCTCTCTTAACTAAGAGGGGCAAGGATAAATCATCTCTTGAAAAAGCAATAATTCAAGCAAGTGGAATGCCAGAAATGCTTACTTTTAGGGGAAAGTTATGCTTATGTCCTATCTGCTTTACTTTAATTAAATGTAAAATACTTTCAAATAAACTATATTTAGTGGAGTAGAGATACATGTCCTCTGGCACCTTTTTCTCCATGTTCTCATCTTGGTTGCTGTATAATTCCATATTTTTTATGTTGTGCAATTTCAGTGTTTGTTCTATCCTACTTTGCTCTTGGGGGCTGGATTTCATATTCAAAATAGGGTAGTAACTTTGCTCCTCTGGAAGGGAATAGTGGCAAGACTGAAAAGGTCAAATCTGTATCCCACAGGCTTGTTTTGCTGTAGCTATATCTTTTTTCAAAGTTCACATTGTTCTTCATCAGAGAACACTAAACCCCATACACTGGATGCCAACACAAAAGTGACGTGTTCATGGTTATGTTCTTTGTCAAAGATAATAATAGAAAATATAACTGGTTGACCCGCAGTGACTGACTGGAAGTCACACTTCTGCCCTCAAGATTATTTACAGATCTTGTTTATTATGGTTGGGTTCAAAAGATACCAGTGTGCTTTTCTGATAGATCTTGGGAAGGCCTTGAACAAGGCAAGGATCCCCCAGCAGTGAAGGGAACTATCAAGGTGCCTGTCACTGGTGACAAGACTGTCATGCCAGAAAGCCTCTGGGTCACCAGGGTATGAAGGGACAAGCTCCAGACTTGAAGGTGCCTTCAATTTCATCAGAGGAAAGGTGCATGAACTGCAGATTGGAGAAGTTCTCAGTAAGTCTATCGGTGCCATCATCTATCCATGTGAATGAATCCTCTGTAACTGGCTTTGCTTTATTCCAGTCACTTTAGTTTTAAAACCATAGAAACCTGATGTCTGTATTCAGCAGTTGGAACCCAAGAGTGGAAATGTTTTGCAATTGGGCAGTGAGGAAAACTTTGTTGGCTTTTTCTTCTTCTTCTTCTTCTCTTTTGCACAATTTGGTTAAAATACTGCTCTAAACCACTGGTGACAGCTCATCACTTGAGTACTGAGAAAAGCAGATGGTTCTATGCTCTTGGTAGACACACATTCCTGACACACTTGCTCTGTGCCTGGCCCTTTGTGAGTTTGTCTCCTGAGCATGTGATGCACACCCAGATCCACAGTTTCTCAGTATGGTATTGCCTGCAACAACAGGCACCTTGAAGGGTCTTTCCCAGAGAATTTGACTCCTTCACAGCAGCAGAGGAGACTGGTAGCATGTCCACATTGCAAGAGTATACTAGCTCCTGATGAGAACTGGATTGAGTTCTTTGCTACCATCTCCACATTCACCTAATGGGTAACATGCAGGATCCTATGTGAGTATGCAGTGAAGCCAAAAGTATTCTGTGGTCAAAAAGGGTGGTTAGAAAGTCAGACTGTCCTTAAACCCTTCATCCAGTTGTCTGTATTATGGGAAACTATTTGTATTTAAAAGAAA
This sequence comes from Vidua macroura, assembly GCF_024509145.1. Classification (NCBI taxonomy): domain Eukaryota; kingdom Metazoa; phylum Chordata; class Aves; order Passeriformes; family Viduidae; genus Vidua; species Vidua macroura. The sequence goes on from NC_071577.1 coordinate 25,756,157, forward strand.
CAGGGAGGTGAATATCTCTTTTGGTATCTTGGAAGCCTTATCATCTCTGTAAGGAGAAAAACCAGAACAGCTTTGAAAGGCAGCAATTGTTTATTTCATTCTCTTCAGAGAGCTGTTAAATCTCCATGCACAGTGAGGTTAGTCCCTTAGGCTTTCATCTGGTTATTTTGATGAATTAGCAAAGTCACTGGCAGATGCTGGCTGTGAGGTAAACGCCAAAACTCTTCCTCTGTCCTGACCTCTCCACTGCTGTGCTGTGCTCCCCAGGTGCTCTGCACCCTAAGCTGGAGACCTTTTTTTGCACATCTCTCTTCTCAGGTTTGCACCTCTGATATCTGAGTATTATGTCAGGTTTTAATAGAAGCTGTGGCTTCAGGTAGAGAGTATCCCCACCCTGCTTCACAGTCATCCCAGATCTAAACAGTCCAAGGGCTTCTTGGAGGAGACTAAGGCAAGAGAGGCCAAAGATATGTGTGGGTTTGGGTTGTGGGTTTTTTTTTCCCTTGTGACAATTTGAAGAAGAAAAGGACAGCCACTTGTTGGATGTCTTCAGATAAGTGGCTTAGGATGTCCTTGGAGTGGACTGAGAAAAGGGATAAGGAAGAATTCGAAGTCTTGGGAGTCTTTTGCAAAAGTGTAGGAAGTGACTTTTGGTTCATTCACATAATCCATTAGTGAGGAAACTGAGGCAAATTCCACATCAGATGAAGAAAGGATGATCTCCCAGTGCTTAAAAAGAATATGTTATTAGAAGAGCAGGACAGCAGACAGCAGATGGGCATGCCAGTCTTTGATCATTGACACACCTGAGCTGGGAAAATGGAGAGCCTTGGGCCTTCATTTTGGTGATTCTTCTAGCGTAAGACTGATATTTTCTCTGTTGAGAGAGATTTAGACCAGGTAATGTCCAGCTTAGTTCTTGCCAGCTCTCTGTGGCTCTGTTGCTGCAGATGGACACGTAGGGTACATGTCTCTTGCCCTTTAGAAATATGTTGCCCAGAGAAGCCAAAATATAACTAACAAGAAAAAAATGCTCTGCACAATAAAACAGAATGCCATAAAAGTGTCAGCGCTTCCAAACCTTCCCTTGGTGGGTCACATCAGAAATATCCGTCGTTCCTCTGGGGTATATCTCTGCCATGTGCTTCTCATTCACTTTCCTCCTCGTGTCACCCCTTGGAAGGATTCTGGAAAGGAGGGCTTGGCACCCATTGCCAGGAGATTTGCATCTTTCATTTTAATTTTAATCTTTCAGAAGGGTTCCCTCCTCTAAGAGAAGTTGGCATTATCCAGTGACACAAGTTAAAAAAGGAAAACAAAGGAATACACCCAGTTCTGCTGCAACTCTCATTGATTTCTGAGATTCAGGTGAAAGGCAAGCCAGGGGTTTTCCACTTGATGGCCAAGAGTTTCTCTCCGGGGTCAAGTGGGAAACTTCTGCCTCTGTGGCTCATTTGTTTCCAAGCTGGCCTAGCCTGGCCTGGCCCTGTGCTGGAGCTGGGAGAGGTTCTATTGCTTATGAACGTGACCTGGTTCTTCAAGGCAGCTATGGAACTGTGAGGGCTATTTCCAGGACTACAGATTACAACACTCCAAAATCCTTACTCATCCCCATTGGTGGTGCAGTGGCTCCCTCACTGCCTCATGCCAGTTTAGTTCAGCAGATGCCACAACAGAATGGTACCTGAAAAGGCCCTGGGGTGGGAAAGGATGGGGTGGTGTAGCTTTGGCAAACCTGAGCCCCACAATCAGGGGAGGCAAAGACTGCTTTTAGTGCTGGTGTTTTCTCACCTGCCTTTGTCCCATACCAGTCTGGGAGATCTTCTCCCTGTCATTGTCAAGACAATACTCTTGGTCCACTGCCCTAGATGCATCCCTTCCTAGCCCTTCAGCTGACCAGAAGAGAGGGCTCCAGAAGAGTTCTCCAGAAGAGGTCAGTCCAAGAAATCCTACCTTTTTCACCACCCATCCTGTCACTTTTCTGACCCCAGAACAAATGGGCATTATCTTTCAGCTGGATTCTGCCCTTGCAATTTGCTGTCACATTCTGGGGGCAAGGCGGAGTGTGTGTGTGAGGATTGATAAATCCCAGCACTGCCTGTAGTTACACAAGGTCTTCCTGTGTTGCTGCCCACCATAACCTTTGTGATTAGAGAAATGATGAGGACGTGCTCACAATACAGTCAAATGTCTCCTTTGCCATGACTCCTGCAGCTTATCCCTGCATCTGCAGGAGCACAGCAAGGAAGGGGGATGTAACCACATCTGCAGGCCAATCCTTGCTGTCTACTGCTGACAAGGTAGAAAATTTTAAGGACAACTTTTAGGTGTGGTATTAATGCAGCCTTGGATTGCTGGTTTCTTTGTCTCCCAGATGCATGAGAGCATTTGATCAGCATGGAGCTCAGCAGTGTCTCTTGAGGAGCCGGGCAGATATCCTCCCCCCAGAGAGCTTCTCCCTGTGCATAAGCCAACAGCTTCCAGCAGGAAAATGGGAGGGAATGGAGATACAAAGTCTGCCTAGAGCAAGGAGGAAGGAGCACAAAGGAGGAAAAGGGAGCGAACAGATGCCATCCATGAGCCCCCACAGTTCCTCTCCAACGTGCTGTGATGAGCCCCCACGGCACATGCTGCACTCCTGTTCTCAAGGGAGCTTGAGAGGGAAGCCAAACTCTCCTGCAAATACCCTCCATTCTGGCCTTCCCAGAAGCTGGAGATTGGTCTCAAACAGATGTCAACAGGACAGGCTGGCAAAACAGGACCCTCCCTCTGCTGAAGAAGGAATTATTTTTGCTTTCTGATCCCAGAAGTTCTGAGTTTCCCATGACTGCCTTGCAAGGGAATTAACTCTAACATCTGACAAGTGGTTAATTAAGGCCTTGTGCCTCATTACTGATCTCTCTGGTGAGCATAAGGGTGTTATGCAGCTGAGTAAGTGCCACTCATGTGCACTGAGAAGCCAGGGCAATCTTTAACACATCCAGCAGGAAATATGTGCTTTACAGCTTGCAGGAGGTTTTGGTTTCCCCTGCTGCCTGTGAAACAGACAAGAACCACTTTCTACACCTGCCTCAGAGGCTAGGGAACAGTTTGGGATACTTCAAGCACTGCAAATTGCAACCTGCAGCCCTACCCTGCAGCTGAAGTGCAGTTAGCAAAAGACCTGAAACATTTTGTTCAACCATACTGCAAATAAATCCCCTCCCTCCCTCCCCTTCTGAGATTTTCATTTTAGAGCTAGGGAAAAATGCACTGAAGGAAGAGAGAATTCTTGGCAAGATCTGCGACTGGCTGCCAACCAGAATCTGGGCTGCAGCAAGGTGACCAGTTTGAAACCAGACTGTCCCACACAGGGGACAGCACTCGCTGAATCCGCTGGGATTGCATTCAAGTGGCTGGGCAGGGTAGGCTCACCAGATGATGCCGATTAGCATAGCTCAGCATTGCCCCTCTTTGTAAGTGCCAGGAAGTCTGTCCTTTATTGTCTAAGCAGCCAAATGCACACACAAACACACACCCACACACACACACACACAAGGTCTCTGGGAGGACTGCTGTTGATGACAGGTTTGAATGCTTGGTGCAAAAGCTTTGTGCCCAGCAGACTTCTGTAGTGTTTTCTGAGAAACTAATTTATATGTTTGTTTCTTTGCTGCTATGAAAAAGTTCAAGAACATTTTACATTGGGCAAACAAAAAAAGGTGATGTTATCAGCCCATGTTTGCATCATATTTTATTGTGGCTATGTTTCTTTTTGCAAACAAACTGTTTCTAGGTCTGAGTCACCTGCCTTCAGTTTGGATATCACAGTACACAGTGTCTGGACAAATATTTAGACCTGTAAGGTAAAGACACAGGCCTCAGTATTCCCTTTTGTGTCCCGCCATTGGGCTATCTTTGCTGTCATGCAGCTCCAATCCTTCTTCCCAGTGCTCAGGTTTTGGATGAAAAAATACTTAATGCATATAAACATTCAGCAGAGAAACTAGTAATTGCATCAAGCCACTGATGATGCAATTTGCTTTCAGGCATGTAAGCAGTGGAGGCTGCTACAAGAGGCTTTATGGGTCAAGATCTGTTGCTGAGATTTCAGAGCTTCTTTCAGTAGAAAAGTGAGGAAATGCTTGAAATTTGCAGTGGAATTTGCAGGTGAGAAATTGCTTTTTATTGTGAAGTTCCTGGGGACAGTCACAGTCTATCAAGGTCGTGAGCAAAACAGAGACCTGTCCCTCAAAAATAATTATTCTACTCCTGACTCTGCTAATGCCTGCAGTTCTTCTCACTTCTTCTGACTTCAGTTTCCCCATCTGGGACATCAGAACCCTGTTCCTCATCTCCTTGTAAAGCCCTCTGAGATCCACCCATGGCAAGCGCTATAGCCTAAGATAGTACCAGCAATATTTTTGCTCCCAAGTGATATATTCAACTCAAATATTTATATATGTTCAAAAATAATAGATTTGAATTTCACGAGCTACATTTTTTCCATGAATGGTAAAAGAAGAAACTAATTTGAACATACTGTACTTCTGCTAAACATTTAACTATATGCAAAATACTGTAGTAATTACAGCATTAATTACCTTTCTAAAAGTATTAATTCCCTGTAAAACCAGATATCTAGACTTAGTCTGGGTTTTGTGGACTCTCAGCAAACGTGAAAATAGTATTAAAATTAGCGTTGCTGTTTACAGGGATTTTATGGAGGAAAAGAAAAAATGCCCCTTTTCTTTAAGTTGATACTGATGATCCATTTCAGGCTTTTTTTTTCTCTCCCTTGCCTTCTTCTCTGCACTACTTTCCTTTGTGCAATATGGCAATGTCCAAAATACTGAATATAATAGTGATTGCTGCTTTGCACAACATTTGGTTCCTGGGCAAACTGAGAATATTAGAAATTGGTCATCCAATAAAGCCAAAAGATAGAACTTGGGTAAAGCTTTTCCTCCTTATTTTGGTTGAGTCTTGGTGACACTCATGTGCTATTAAAACCAGTCTCAAAGGTCTTAAAGGAAAAGGAGTAATAAAAAAGAGCAGACAGAGATTTTGAGTGAGTGAATTTCTGTGCTTGTTTAGAGTTCCTAGACCAAGTCTGTAACCATTGCTCATGGGAGGAAAGCCTTAGAGGGTTAACTTTTACGGAAATGAAGGGAAAAAGAGAAAAAAAAAACATTTTATTTTGCTTAGTGGGTAAAATTCTTCTTCCTCTTCTCCCTTCTCCCCAGTCAGGACAAAATGAAGACTATAATTTCTAATGAAATCAGGAAGGGGGTAATAGTTCCTGGAAGAGGAAAAGAGAGATTGTGAGGAGATCCCTGCCAATGGTGTTCTGTTACTACAGAGAGAGCACTGAACAGCCCAAGGAAAGCACTTTGTGGGACAGATTCCTTTGGCTTAATATGATTGGATTTTGTTTTCTCATTGGGCGACAAATTTTTTCACTTTCTTGCTCTGAAACGTGTTTCTACCGTGCATTTTAAGGCTGTTCTGTCACAAACAGAACACTCTGTCCCCAATTGCACGTCTGTGGAATGAAACGCTGTCCTGTCCCCTTTTCTCTCCCTGCTGAGGTGCTCTGTGGGGTATATTGCCAGGAAGTGGCAGCACTTCCTCAGAAATGTTAATGATACCAATCAAAGCCTTGTTTTCAGGCCCCACACTGAGCCCTGGAAATTCTGGGAGTCAAATAATAGAGATGCCACCGCTAAAGATCAGAAGAAGCATCTGGGAGGGGCTGCAGTGAGGACAGCAGCATGATCTACTCTCTCTTTGTAGTCCCTGAGTGCTCTGACTCCCAGCACTTCTAGTAAGTGATGCTGGAGCATTTCACCTTGTCAGCAGACTCCACTGACTTCCCTACATCACTGCCCACCAGCAGACAGGCTCAACCATTTCTTTTCCAGTTTAGTGGCTAGGACCTGCAGCATGATGAAGAAAATTTAGAACCTAGCCCCTGTTGTTTTGCTGCAGTGCTATTTACTGCAGTGGCTGGTTTGAATTTGTAGAGTGCCCAGGGGGTGTTCAGCCATGGACCATTGTGTCCCAGATGCTGGAGAAATGCTAGAGGAAAAAAGACAGACCAGGCCTCAAAGGGTTTATGGCTGAAGCAAAAAGCAGGGTTAAGATGTTCTATAGATAGATGGGGAGTAAGCACAAACCAGAGATCTACGTGTTGGATATTGTTCAATGTCGTACTTAGGAGGACGTGATGCTCACAAGGATAAAATAAAAGCTATTGGGAGAGCTAAAAGTGTAGTCTGGATAGCCTCACTCCTTCTTTTGCTTTAATTCCAAAGTGAATTTCCTCCCTTTCTTACATCCTGGAATTTCTGTCACCCATAGTGATTAGCTTCTCTGAAACTGTGGAGATTTTCAGTTCAACTGGAGCCATTTCCCTATGTCAACATGTTGTGGAGTATTCCTGGCCCATTCCAGTGGCTCCTAGGCTGACAAAGCATCCTTTTCCCAAATATTTGCAATTGATTCCCATATGCATGAAAACATACAGAGGTCACAAGGCACCTCCATGAGCCTGATTCTCCACTGTGCTTTCTGGTAGCCACAGGCACAAGAGGGGATCCCTCCCTTCATGTTAGAACATACTGCAAGATGCAGGCAAATCCTGGAACAGTAGGAAAATGGCATGTTGTGAGAAGGAGGCAAGAAGATGAAAAAGAGCAAATTAGATGTAGTGATGAGGATTTGTGGATCTGAGCACTGCGAACAGGCAGGGTTTGAGCCTTGAGCTAACAACACACAGTCCAGTGGGGCACAGACCTGGACTGCTGGGGGATTCTGCAACTGGTGGGGGTGAGAGTGTGCTGAGCTGCTCAGGGAAGGCAGGGTGATGAGGAGGAAGGCTTCACTCCAACACGTGTGTGCAGTGCACACACACACACACATGCATGCACACACACACACGCACATGCAGAGCCACAGTCCAGAGCTTTGAAAAGGGTTAGAGGTACACGATTGTTCCATTAATTGAAGTTCAGGAGAGGGAGGTGTGTGTGCAGGAGCAGGGATGGGAGGGAGAGCAGAAATAACATAGCGCATTAATAAGATAAGAACTAGACAAGGACAAATAATGTATTGTTACACCCCAGAGACAAAAGGGCAGCTTCCAGAGGGCTGAGGCTTACACTCTAATCATCTTAACTTTGTAATGTTATACAAGTAGAGGCATATTCTGTGGCTTGGGAGACTTTGCTGAGTAAAACCCTGCAAGCCACAGAAAAATGCTTAAGCAGCCTTTTAAAGCCTGGCAATGATCCAGCTTTCTTCCCTTCCCTGTACCCCCCTTCCTCTACCTCCACCCCACTGCTGTAACCCAGCCAGAGAAGCAGGAAAACCCTTGAGACAGGCAATCTTTATTGGTGACGATATAAAAAGCTTTTAAAGACAATGGGAGGATTAAAGCGTTAGGGTCAGTTGCTACATTCTTGTAAGTGATGAGGGTGCAACAAAATATTTAAGCTCTCATGTAGCCAAAGGCTTTGGATTCAGTGAGAAAAAGGGGAGCTGTTAGGAGAGAAGGGCTTCTGACTGCAAGATTTGTCTTGGCTCTTGATGCACTGGGGCTTGGCCCTTGCATGCTTTCCCCCAGCTCCTGGTAAAGGTGGGGAGAGGATGGAGTGAAGGGTCAGGCAGAGATGAGCAGCATTTTGATGGGTTGTGACCTTGGCACTCAAAGGCCATCTCGCAGCAACCCTCACTCCCAAATGCCACGCCAGTGCTTCTGATCTCAACGTGCTGCTCTTGCTGCTGCTGCTGCTATTTCAGGAGACGGCAGCCCCCTCTACATTTGCCTGGAGCCACCAACCTGTAATTTGAAACAGCAAAATCCATTCTGGTTGAACTTCCCACTTCAGGATAAGGCAGGAACTGTTCTCTCTCAGCTGCACAGTCACTCAGCACTTCCCCGGCCCTTATCTGCAGCACCCCAGCTCTCAGCTCCTTAGGATAAGTGTAGTACAGGGAGCTCCTGACTGTACCAGCAGCTCCCCCTGCCCCAACATCGATTAAAGCCCGCTCAGATCCCAGGGCTGATGTACACCTCCCTCCTGCTGTCACTGGCACTGCTGGAGGGAGCCATTGCCAAGGACAGGCAAGTTTAATGCTATGAGGTAGAACTGTAAACGTCTGGGGGAAAAAAAAAAAAGGTTCAGGTATATGCTGAACTGGGCAGGATATGTGCAGAGCTGGCTGGAGAACAGAAACCAGAAAGCCTGATGTGGTTCTTCAGCCCAACTCCGATGCTGAGTGAGTCTGGCAGGACTGAAACCACCCCGAATGGTGGTCATCCCAGATGAGTTTCCCCATGGTTCCTGGTATCAGTGCTGCTGCAAGCCAGGATTGTCACAGCTAGCAGTTTCCCATGTCTGTGGGAAAGGATTTTCTGAAAGGTTACTTCTGTTGATACTCTGAAGATCCTCTTGGCAAATCCATGAGGGGAGGAAAAGAAGACACAGCGTAGCTTTGAAATTGTGAATAGGGCTGTGATAGGGAAAGCAGGGACTGGACTGCTGGACTGTAGGTGCACAGAGTGTCTGGATTGTTTCTTATAATGGTAAAAAAGGCTATCAAACACTCCACAAAGAGAAAAGAAAAAAAAAATAAAGAGTCAAAGTCAGACATATCCATTTGGTTGAAAATTTCACCAGAGTTCTTGAAGACATCTGTTTTTCTTTGGTCAGGAGAAGAGTAGGTGCTGATTTAATCCTGCACTGCTACATTTTCCCTGGTTTCAGGCCCAATGCCCTATTTTCTTAACACCCCAGGACTCCTTGCTCCTATGGAATACAGCCTGATTATAAGGAAGTAAAAAAACATAATTTCTCATCTTTGATTTCCAGAGACCTACTGACAATTTTACTTCTTTTTTTTTATTTATTTATTTATTTATTTTTATTTTTTTTATTTTTTTATTTTTATTTATTTATTTATTTTTATTTTGTAGAAGGAAAAAGGGGCCTTCTTCTTCTTTGGGCTGTGGCTTGTTATAAATTGTTACATTTGTCCTTTCTGAGCTTTCATGGTGGTGTCAGTTCTAAGTGCCTGATCTGTGCATAAATCTCTTGTATCACACTAGATCTTCAGCATCTACTTTTCTCCTTTTTTTTTTTTTTTTCATTTGCGGATTGATGTGCCCTAGAGTTTGCCTCCTTTCCTCCTTTCTTTCCAGTCTCCCTCCCCGTATTCCTACAGTCAGTTGAGTTAAGAAAACATATTTCTGTTGTCTATTCTTTATTCTTATACTCATCATAAAGTTCATAAATGTTGGCACATTTTCCAGTTATGATTAAGCATTGCAAAGAGCAGGAAAAGGGGTGGGAGCAGTGGAACATCTTAGTTGGGTAGGCTTAAGCAAATATGCAAGCAGTTCTGCATGTTTACACTGCAGGAGGCAAGAAGGAAATCACTTGATGTGCAAAGGAATTGAAGGTGGTGAGGTTTTGGAAGGTTCTCCTATCCTATGAGGATTTGTTTCAAAGTGTTGGACCCACTCCTGGAAAAAGTTCTGTGTCTCTTCCACATGAAAGTTATCCTTATAGTAGAAAGCTCTGTGGTTCCAGAGAAACAAAGTTGTCAGATATCTTTCATCTTTTGCTAGTAGTGTTGCTATGGCTGTGATGGCAAAAGAAGATCACTGAGACAAGATTTGTCCGGAGAGGGAGAGGCTTTCCAACTATAACTAATTCCTGATGCTACATGTCTCACTTCTCAGCCCCAATCCTCCAGGGAGACTTACAAAATACCCTAGAAATCTGTGCTGAAAGCAAGAATCCATAATTCTACTGTATACCAAAAATGGTGACTCCAGAAGAGGTTCTTGGTGTGTCACATAGTATGCATGCATAAAATTGTATTTTAACATACACACTGCCAATATTAAGCCTTTAGTGTCTCAAAGGCAATAATTGTGTGCTAGCAGACACACAGAGATCAGTGCCAACCTAATCAATGTTCACTTTGCAAACTTCATCTTTTCCTCAAGACATGAAAGTTCCTTTTCCTGAGAGAGGAAACCTGACTAACATGTGGTAAGGGTTCAGAGAACTTGCATGCCCCATTGGTGATTGAGAAATCATTGGCATTTCTGAGGAGATGGTCACAGTTTTTATTCCCATTTGTTCAGGTCAATGGCTACTTTGTGCCAGTGTTTCCCAAAATATAATGGCTAGCACATCCCCAGGATGAACTTCTTTAGTTTGAAATTTCCAAAACTATGAAGCCTACATATCCAGGTATATTGCTGTGCAACAATCCGTCTGATATATAGTGCAGGAATGATTAACTAACACCTGGTTGTTTTCTGCCAGCAGCTTGCATCTCCTGAATGAATAATAAAAGTTGAAATGCTTACTGGAGTTTAGTGCTGCATGAAGCTTGCTGTCTGTATGCCAACTTGTTTCTAATCAGTTGATTATTGGTCAGTGCAAAGTTTCAGGTGCAGAAAATCAACATGGAGGCTGCAAACAGCAGTTATTTCTTGTTTCCTGCCCTCAGCTTGTTCTAGAATTAATTCCATTTTTTGGGATACATTCATCCCCAGTTCAGAGATATTGAAATGCTGGGTTCAAGTGTGACTTGGACTGAGAAAGTTTAGATAAGGGTCTTAAAATTTTTGTTTAAAGAGATTGGCAAGCTATACATGAAAAAAGGAGAATGGCAAAATTCTCATGCTTTTCTCAACTAGAAAGAAGGCAGGACAGATGAAGACTAACTCAGTTTTTTGTAACATTAGGAGAGGGCAACATTCTCCTTTTTGATATGTGAGCTGGGAAGATCAGGACTGAAAACAGAACAAAGAAATAAATCAAAAGTTGTGCAGTATCATTTTTTTGAGTTATTAATTCTTTTATGATCGTGGCCATGTCTACACTTCTAATCCTGGATCTATTCAGCAATTTAAGGACAAACATATCAAGGGGCAAGGAGTACAGAGGCATCTTTTTGGTAAGTGACTCACTTCAGGCAAGATGATTTATCGTGTGAAGAGCATTGTGACACAAACAGCAAGGAATCAGCAGTGAGACATTGCATGTGAAGTGTTTCCATATTTTCTTAGGCTACCAAGTGCTTATGTGCTGGGATCATTCTGTTAACCAGTAGTAGCTAGCAGGGTGAAAATGTGTTGCTATTTTTTAATGGTATTTCAGAAATCAGACATACTGGTGACTGAGGAATGATAGTTGCATCAGATCCCTTTGAAAAGGTTAGTCTTGCTATTCTTAAGTACTTTGAGTACCTTTTTTTTTTTTTTTTTTTTTTTTTTTTTTTTTTTTTAATATATATCTAGCTCCATGCCAGAGGTTCTGAGGCTGTGCATGAAAATACACCACTATGTATAGAACATCTCCACAGATATGTCCCACACTTTCCTTTCTAAGGTCAGCACTGGCAACACACAAAGCCACGGTAGCTGGAGATGGAAAAGAAGCTAATTAGCTCATCTATCTCTTTTGAAGGCTAACTCATTGCCAAATTTTAGGAATTCAGTCCAATCTAGCTGAAATGTTCCAAGCATTTAAGATCTCCTCTTATCTCTTGGGAGACCACTTACAGGTCAAATACATATCAAGAAGCACTATGATAATGTTTAAGCCCCAAATTCCACTTCTTAGCTTTACCTCTTCACTAAGAGCTCTGCTTCCCTGGGCTACCCTAAGTAATTCCTTTCTTTCCTTGACCCTTTCATGCCCTTCACAAGATTAGTGTAGTGTTATTTATAAACTCTTCAAGGCAGAGACTGGATTTTCATTTATCTTACTGCTAAAGAAAAGACATTGAAATTATCACCACAAATGGCTAGAATGAATAGATTTATCTCCCCAAATATGGTGTGATTTTTTTTCCTCCAATAAACTTCTTAACTGAACATTTTATATGAAGGTAATATAAAATTCAGAAATAATCACTAAGTGGATCAGTGGAAAGAAACATGATTCCAGCTTCCCAGCTGCTGGCTGTGGATCCTTGTTAGTGCTTAAAGTTTCATTTGGCCTGTCATGAACCATCTTTTCAAACTTCTCACTGCATACTAAGGGCAACAGGATCCCGTGGATCTTCAGATCACTTAGCATGACCTGGAAAGTTACTAATAGTCTTTCAGTGACAGTCTGGGAATCAGCTTCCATCTGCAGATTTATTATCTACTCAGCTCCATCACTAGGTCTTGCTTAAACCTGACCTGTTACACACAGAACTCCTGTCTAATTTTCCATCTGTTTTCCATGATTTATCTTCTTGATCCAGCTACCTGCTGCAGCTGGATGCACCCTGAAGTTTCTTGTTCAATAGGTAGTATTTTAAAGGGGAAACTATAGTGCTGAGCCTGATGTTTCCTTTCTTTTTTTTTTTTTTTTTTTTTCCCTGGATGTCCATGTAATGCTAAAGCACCTGGGGCTATAGGCACTTGGACACATAAGAGACTTTGTCTTGGGTCCCTGCCTCTTGCCAGAGGTAAAGCACAATGTAAATCTAATCAATGTCCAGCCAAGTATCTTCAACCTGGCTGCAGCTCTGGAGTTGAACCTTCCTTCCTTTCCAAGGGATATTTGAAAGAGTCCTAAAAGGCTAATGAGGGCTGCTATTACCACACATTTGTCCTGGAGAAAAGAGGAGATGAGTGGATGGATGGATGGATGGATGGATGGATGGATGGATGGATGGATGGATGGATGGATGGAGACAAACCAGGTAACTAACAGTGGAAGAACCCCTCGTGTTTGGAGTTGAAGCATGCACCATGTCGCTCCCAGTTTTCAGTACCACCTGGAGCAAAGTCTGCTGGTACCTTGAAATGTGGTATATGAGACCTCTGAGGACAGGAAAGCATTGTCAGTAGGGCTCCTCACAGAGTTAGGGCTTCATTTCCATGGCAGAATCATAAACCCTTCTGTATAATAGTCACTCTACAAACAATCATAAGGAATGGACCCTTTCTGGTGTCATTCTCAGGGTGACTTTTGATCCCCAGCCAAGTGGATCCAATCCAATACTGTTGGATCTGTTGGAATGCTCTCGTGGCACCTGGTTTCTCATTTCCTGGTTTCTCACCTGGCTCTCTGGTTTCTCATTTCAAAGAGAGGGTGGTTGCACACAACTCCTTTTACTGTTTTGCTTGGTTTTCTATGTGTAATGTATTTAGAGCTCATGCCTAAATGAACTCAGAAAATTAGTCATGGAACTGGAGGAGTCAGCTTTTTCCTTGCATTCTAATATTTAGATGCTGGAAATACTGGGAGGTGATTAGATTTCATATCTATTTCTTCCTGTACATAACTTGCTGAAGTATCAAAAGCAGTTATGGGGAAGTACACAGTCTTACAAATACGAGGAATGAGGTATTTTACTTGGGTTTGCCCAAATCAGTCTATTTCTGGCCTCATCTGCTTCCCTTATGGGAGTTCTTTAGGAATCAGGAAGTTCAGTCCTCAGAGAAACTAACTGAATTACAATTTTGTATGGGAAAAATGCACATGGGGGTTAACTGGAGATAGCACAGTCATTTGTTTTTTAGTAGCACCTTTTTTTGGCCCTCCAGAGACAGGGAAACCAGAGTTCATCACCTCCTGCACCATTGCTGAATGCATGTCCTTCATGAGCAAAGTCCAGAGAAGCAACACCATGTGAAGGCTCCACCTGAGGTGCAACTGCAGGAGACACCATTATCACACTCTGTCCAGCAGCGAGAAAGTGTTTTTTAAACAAAAATTACTATGAATTAACATCAGAGTTGGGCCTGAGACACAAGGACTGCATAGCCCTGTGCAGGGCTCAGTTACAACTGCAGAGACAGAGGCGCTGCAGTAATACTTAAAGCTTTTTATGAATTCAGGAAAAGCTGCTTGGAGAATTTCCCAAAAGGCAATGATTATTATTTTAATTTGTAGATTTATCCAAATTAATAAATTTGGAGAAAAAGAGCTGGTTTTGACTATGCTCTGCATTTGACAGTGAAAAATACTTTTGGGATTGTATTGAAATATCTCATTCCAGCATTTTCAAAATTAAAAGAAGGTGGGAGGCTTTTTTGATTCAAAACTACTCTCTGGCTGAGCTGTTTTTATATATTAAAGAAAAACAAGGTTTAAATTGGAGTAGAACCAACTTTGAAATGTTTCAACCAATTCCATGTGAATACTTCTTAAATAATAGTATTTTGAACATGAGAATTTTGGCTTTGTCCTTATTTAGAGTGGGAGGGAAAAAAATTAGAAATCTTGAGAGTTTTGAGGAAAGAAAATTCCATATGTACTCTGCTTACAGACAGCTTAGAAATTAAATACTTCTTAAACCCATCTTGCAAAATGTTCAAAAAATGATCAAACATTGCTTTAAAAAACACAGACCACCACTGGAGATATACATACAAGATTTTTGTATAGCATTCAACCTATAAAAGCCTTAGTGTGATGCTAAAGCAGCTTGTCCAGATAGTAGACATTACTAAAAGTAGTTAAGTTACTAATACTTAATTTACTTTTGTTCAGATCAAAATACTTCATCTGTGCCTGCATAAACAGTAGCCATTTATTCAATGACAGAAAATCATTTGCTGCCATTATTTGCGAGAGTGTTCACATGAGCAATCTGTAAACAGCAGGTGAGGATACAAGGTATGCTTTGGGTGACTTTTCCACCTCCTCTTCTGTTGGGATCGCTGCCTTGGCCAAGCAATGCCTCCAATGTCTGAGTCACAGCACAGTGCTCTCCAGATGCCTTCAACTCAAGCCTTTTATTTCAAGCTATTGAAATTTCATTTTAAAGACTTTATGGCAACAGTTCAGGGAGTCTTAACAATGCATCTAGTGAGGATTTTAGTCCTGTTCCCAGAACACCCTTCCATTCCCCTGAAAGAGGCCCTCTAGGATTTTGTGCAAGGTCATGCCAGAGCTACCCAACATCTGTAGCACTGAGCCCAGACATTTGAAGCAGAGAAGTTGCTTTTTCTAGACCAGCATGGACAGATGGAAGAGCAAGGAAACCTTTGTAAAAGGGAGACTGCTCTCCCCAAGCTTTTACTCTGGGCAATTTTTCTCTTTCTCTAGTCTATGGGGTATCTCAGCAGGACAAAATACCTGCCTGTTCTAGGTTGGGATAAGACAACACAATAAGAGAGCAATTTCTTACTATGACTTTTCAGGGAGCCTGCCTGAGTGACTGAGCCTTGATGCCTAACCTTGGATCCATTAGTGTATTATGAAATCTAGCTGAAAAATATAAACCTTTTTCAGCCATCCTGCCATCAAAGGGTTCTGTTCAGCCAGTCTTTCTGTTATTTTCTTTTTTCAGCTTTCCTCAAAGAGCTCATCATACTGAAAGTTACAAAACTCTTTAAACATAGTATTAGATCCAGAGAACTTTCCATGATTTGGGACAAATGTATGTCCTGGCCATTCTAACTTAATTCAGGCTTTGGGGTTGAATCATACAATACTTAGATGAAAGAGAAATTTATCATTAACTGCAACAGGGAAACCAAAGCCTTGGCCATGGGGAGAAAAGATATCTGTCCACAGGGATTACATCCTGGAAATGGTGACTTTCAGAGAAATTATCAGAGATTTGTTACCATCACGTCTGTGTTAGGGTCTTTGTGGTCAAATAGCTTAGATTCTGAAGAAGATAAATAGAATATCCAAGGAAAAGGGGGAAGTGGTATTATCATAGTAGAAATGATACTGACACATCAATTTCCCTTTTGGGGGTTCAGACTGGACTTTTTCTTAAAGGAAAGAAGAAATAAGGTTTCATAGCCTGTGCAAAATCCATTCACAATCCCAGGGGGCTGCAGAAGGACTTTCCTCTGAAAACCAGGAGATTTACTCTAGAAAAAGTACAAGTATCAATGAATATCATATCATATCATATCATATCATATCATATCATATCATATCATATCATATCATCATAATCTTATCAATCAGTTTTGTTTACTTGTACTGCAATTCTTTTTATGATTTTATAATTAAGAAACATCTGAATCCTCAAAGTTTCTAGGCCAAATTTTCCACTAGTGATAACAAACAGCCAAATTGACTCAGGATATCAGAAAACACAGTATTTTGTCGTGCTGGGAACAGAGTCTATGATATTAGAGCAGGAAGATCTCATGAGTGAGAGGTGGGTTGGAACAGAGCCCTTGTAAGATCTTTCTGAGCTTAAATTGTTCTGTGTTTCTGTGATCCTAAAAATTCAAGTACCATGAATCCTTTGTAGTTCCTGTGCTTTTATTTCATTACTCTGTTGCTCTTGCTGCAGTCCACCTTGCTCAGAGAGTGATGATGAAAGAGATGCTGAATGTACTTTCTTCCTGATGTACAAGGAATTGAAGAGAGGAAAAAAAAGCTTCTCTGTGATCCTCAAAGTCAGATGCAATTGCAGTAGGAGATATTTGAGCCCAAAAATGTGCAGCTATCAGTATGTAGCTGCTTCCTTGCTGGAACCCCAGGCTCTCCAGGGCTGGAGCTGAAGGAATAGTTTCTAGCCCTTTCCATTTCAGAGCTGTGTTGCTGCAAGAGTTGATGAATAGCCTTCATTGTGGACGCTCCTTCCCTGCTGTGGCTCCCACCCTTGTCTCAACATTCCCATCTGGATATAAATCTTGCTTTTCCCTGTCCCCTTCCCCCACTCTCCTCATCTTCTCCCCCTGCAGCCCCCTCCAGAGCTCTCCCTCCCCCTTATCCTCTGTGGAAAGCTGGAAAGCTGATAAATAAATCATACCTGCCTCACTGACCAGGGTGATAGTCACCCAATCCATAACTACTACATGATTTCCTTTGCCAAGTGCTGGAAAATGAAAAACACACTGTCCTTTTGAACAGATCAGCATCTGTGTACATATAGAACAGTTATTATGGGACTACCAGCATATCTGTGTTGGGGTCTCTCAATTTTCACCATGTACTGATCCAGGCAAAAGCTTTCATTGAACATGATTTACAATTTACTGAGGGACACACTGTTGACTCAGGCCATTATTATTATTTTGTAGATATTCCCTGGTCTTTGCCAAAAGAAAAAGTTTCTCTCTTCAGGGGAGAAACTGCTTTCATTGAAGCTACACTAACTTTTCCAATTTTGCCACCACACTGAAAACCATTTAAAATATGAGCTTCAGATAGACTCCTATCCAATTTTTTTGGGTTTTTTTTCACTGCAGACATGCGGGAGGCATTTGAACAGCAAAGGATGGATTGTGGTCTTTGAGTCAAATTTTTGAACTAGCCCTGAAAATTACATCTAACATGTATTTTTTAATCATGTCTATAGCAAGTAAAAAGAACACATCTCTGATATTCTGACGCAAAGATCAGAGCCAGGTTTTGAAGTTCCAGGCCAGTGTCTGGTGATGTATGTTCGTCAAATAGTTGAAGGGAATTAAAGAAAAAATGAACCTGTGAAGGGCCATGATGTGGAAAAAGTGTAAGTTGGAAAGGGACATTTATGTTGCATCATTTCCTAACTGTGAGAGGTGTTCGGCTGCAGAACAGTCTCTGGAGATAAGTGGTGTATGAGGTATTGGTTGGGCTATTTTAAAAGATGACTGAACACTACCATGGTGCAAAGAGAGGACATTTCTTCTCACTGATAGATCCTACTACAGTGAATTACGTGCTTACATACAGATTATAACAACTCCTGTTCCAGGAAACAGGGTTAGTATGTACTTAGGAAATGAACAAATTGCAACAATTTGTGATTCCACATCAGTGGTGTGCTGCATCATGTGAGAACCTGGCTTACACAGTCTCGAAATCTGCTTCCACTTGCAGAGAGATAACAGAGGAAAGTACAGCCAAAGGGAATATGCTGGTCTACACGCCTAACTGGAATCTGGCCTTGGACCTTTCCTCTAATTATGGGACATTCAAATGTAATGAGGCAAAATGGAATCTTGCTTTTACTCAGGGACCCACCAAGGGCAACTTTCATCAATGTCTGTGAGAGAGAGACTGGCAGAGCTGAAGAGATTTCAATTCCAGGTAGATGTGATCATCCACTGTGAGTGGCTCTCTTCTCTTTTAACCTGCACAAGGAATATGGAACAATTACACTCCAAAATTGGAAGCTGAGGTAGGTTAAATGAGCATCAGTGAAAATTCTGTGAAAATTTACTTTCCAGTGTAATGGCATTTCACCTCCATCTGGCCCCAGCTATTCAGTATGAGCTTTTCTCAACAGCTCTTTGCTCAGCACTGTGCACATTTTTAAAATTTTTAAAATTCAGAATTTTAAAAATCAGAATTTTTTTTAGAAAGAGAGAGATGTGGTACAGATGCGACATCAGAAGCTGAGTGGATACACTGAGACAGTGACTGAGCTCAGCACAGCAGCCCAGGCAGCAATGCCACTGTACACCACCCGAGGACTGGGTCCAATTTAACAGGACAATATTTCCCTGGTTTAGGAGACAAGGAAGAGGGAATGTGATTTTAGTTTTCGTTCCCTGGTGGATGTATGGAAACAGGCTGTACTTTTCTGGAATGTGTGGGATTTTTAGCATGGTGACTCGCGACGTGATCTTGAGCAGGCAAAGGAGTGCGTGCATGCGAGAGCACACACACACACAGACACACACAGACACACAGACAGAGCCACGTGCGCACCTCAGCCCGCCGGGCAGCCTGCCCACCCAGCACTTGATGCTGCAAGTCACGATGATTAGCAGAGTTTCCTCCTGCAGCCTGCTGGATAACAGCGAGATCAGCATATACAGACACACCTCTGGTGTGAGTGGAACAGTATTTACTTTGTTCTGACCAGGCCCTTACAAGGACTCTGCTGTGACAGCTGACAAAAGGAGGGAGAAGGAAATCATTAATAAAAAGCGATATTTTGAGGTGAAAGTGTCAGGAATGCAAAAGAAAAAAAGTTTGTGAATACAGCCGTAAGGAAATAATGTGCCATGTAGTTTTTGTGTCTCTTCCTGGTTAGACTAGCAGGCATTTTATTTCTGCCCTAAAGGCCCAGGATGTGATCTCAGTCGTGCTTTTACCACTCTGGATTAACCCCTCAGCAGTCAGGCAAAGTCACTGGAGTTGCTTGAGGCTTATACAGCACCAAAAGACACTGAGATTTATTTCTCAATCTCTTCCCTTGGCAGTTACCTGACATCTCTCTTTAACACCTCCACATGAAGAAAACCAGCTCCTTCCATCAGCTACACTTTCCAACAAACCTATGGTCCAGCAAGGGAGCTGTACATGTAGCTGTTGTCTCACTTGAAGGTATCCTGCTTCAAAATGCAGGAGCACACTGGACATTTGAGGTCTGGCCATCATTCTGGGGCTCTGAGGAAGGGTTACATCTGCATCACATGCACACTGGCTGCAGAGAAGGATGAGGAGGAGCTGGTGTTTGGAGACTTGAGGCTTGTCTCAGAGCATATGCTGACCTGGAGCATAATCTTTAATTCATTCTCTTTTCTCTTCAACTTTGATTTTTGATGATTTGTGAGCAGAAAATCATCCATGATGTGCTAGAGCCATTTCAGCTTGGTCCAAATCTGTGGGATCTACAGCAACTCTCCTGTGGAGAGGGCAGAGATACTGATCTTTCAAACCTCACAGACTTGTGCTGTGTTGAGAGGCAGCACAGACCTGCTGGCACAGAGAAGCAGAGTATACATACACAAGTTTCTGAAAACTGGGAACTACCAATGTGAGGACAACTTCCCAACAGCACAATTTGCTGGTTGCCACAGTCTTCCAAATGAAGACCCTCTTCATCACCTTTTAGAGGATCAGAACACCCCAGACAGGGCTTCTCATGCTAAGCCATTATCTCCAGAAATAATAACTTGTTGCATGAGCAGCTGAACTATTGAAGCCAGATTTCCTGTGGAATTGTGTCCTCTTTTCCAGATGTTCCTTTCTTCTACCTCCTCCGTAATAACCTCATGTTTCTTATGTCCTTTCCACCTGGCAAGAGATGATGTGCATTGAGGCTAATCCAGTGTGCCTTGAGAAAGTCAGAATGATATGATCTCTGCATTCCACTCAGTCTTGGGGAAATGATTGCTCATAAAGCAAATTGCCATGGGAAAAAAAGATAGCTCTTTCTCTTGAGTTGCTTATAAATGACAATTTGATAACTGCTCTTCCTTGTGCTGTTCCTTTTCATTTTGCTCATATAAAGTGTTAATGTAGGATTTTGGTTATCTGATCATAATCAAACATATTTGCATGAATGTACAGATGAATCAAATTATTCATCTGAAGAACAACTTTTATTTTTACATTCTTGAAATATGTTCTCATTTGCTGGACAACATATTTGGATTTTATGACAATGAAAATTTCAGTGGTCCCCTGTAGAAATTTTTACTGTGTTCTTTTCACCAGAAATGTCACAATATTGGCTTTCTGTTCCAATTTGGAATACAAACTCTTCTCTTTCAAATGCCAGAGTATCCTAAGGAAAGGAAATTCTGGTTTCTGACTAGCTATAATTATAATCCAAAAGCAGAAAATATTTCATCAGAAAAATAATACTATAAACATTGGGTTTCTAGCAGGGAGGAGTGGTAGTTAATAAAAGCAACTGGGAATTGATTGAAAACAAACTAGTAAAGCCAATCTAACTTCATTTTTTTCTGATATAACCCTGAGATGAAGACCATGGCAAAACATCTCACAGAAGGCTGATCTTCATCTTTCCTACCCTTTGAAGGTCTTGAGAATGTTCACCCAAGTCTGTGTGTTCAGAGACACAGCTTCAGATACATCCTTGCAATTTGGTACTCACATTTGAAGTGAGAGAGGTGGTCTTGATGGGAATAACCTCTAATCAGACCAAAACGTATCTTTTTTGAGCTTCAGAGCTCTGCAGTGGCATTGAGCTTCATCTTAGTGGTGATATCCAAAGAAGAACAGCAATATCAGGGCAATTTTAAGGAGAAAGAGTGCTGGGATTCTCCCTTGTCATTGTGCTTCCGGTACCCCATGAGTTTTGAATTCAGGATTTAGGTTATGGTGGGGTTTTTTTGCTTGTTTGTTTCTTTAGTTTAAGGGTTTTTTAAAATTGTTGTTTTGTTTGTTTTTTAGTATAGTCTTAGTTTACCCAGAGTAATGAATTGTAACTTTGATTTAATTTCTGTATTTATTACCAATGTAGTGTGTAAGTGTTTTAACATTGCATGTAGCCAGTAATGTTTTTGAGTAAATCTTCCTGCTTCCTATCTGGAAAGGGGGTTCCAAGTTTTGGTTGAAATCACTGATACAGTGTTCTGGAAATCACTGATATAGTGTTCTGTAAAACTTCATTCCATGTATTCTTTGCCCATGTGCTTCTTTCAAGGAATCATATGAATCCTCCGGAACTGAAAAAAAAAAGTTCCCTTCCAACCCAAACTTTTCTATGATTCTATGACAAATATATTTTTAAATATTGAAACTTGATTTTTCACTGGAAAATTTGAAACTGTTGACTAAAAAAGAAAAAAATGCTGTGCAGAAATTCTGCTTTCCTCTTAAAACTCCCAGAATGCATTTTGAGAAATAATAATAATAAAGAAGACCTTGAAACTTGAGTTTAAAAGCTTATTTAAGCTGAAGTGAAAAATTCAATTTGTGAATCTACTTCCAGCACACTGAATTATTTCTGGGCTTCAGAAATCCATCATATAATAGTGTGGTCTCTTCCACAAGATAGGTTCAGGAATAATCCAGCAGGTTTACCAGTCAGCAGGACAAATGTCCAATCTATTGACAGCATAAAAATAAATTTTGGTGGGCGTAAGGGATCGTACTCTTAATGTTTGAATTAACATGAGTTGACAATATCATATCTGTGGTTTGACATGGTATGGGCAAGTGTTGGGAGGAAATCTTCTGCCACTTCATGCTCAGCACAAATGACTGCTGTGCATATTTATTGCTTTCAAAGGGTCATCTCTGCAATGTTCGTTATAGCGAATCTTATTTATTTATATACAAAATACCCATCTCAATGCCTTATCATCCCTGTTTCCTAAAACTAGATTAATTAGAAACTTCTCCTATGTCTCTGCAAGAGAATGTAGTGAAGCCCAAATCCCTTTTCAAACTTCATGTTTTCATATATGACTTCAACAGAAACATTGGAGATAGATGCATATATATACTGATGCACAAATACATATTTCCTTAGAATCATAACGTGCAGAGCCAGAAGAGACCTTTGTGATTGATTGTATAATCCATGTGGCCTTCAAACAAGTCGAGTGCTCTAAACTTTTGTTTGAACTAGAACAAACATATAACATGCATTTTAAAAATCAATTCAGTCCTGACTTCAGAACTGACCTTCAAAACAAACCTTCAAAAGGTGAGGAAGCCTTCAGCAAGCCCTGTTTTTTGCAAGGTGTGTCTAGGTACTCATGTATATAGATACAACTATATAAATAGCACACTCACATAAGTGCCTTAAAAACTCTGACAACAGCTCAGCAAACTTATTGACACAACACATCTCTTTGGGTTCCTAAAATGTTTCTAATCTTAGGCTTGTAGCTGCTCTTTACCAGGTCAATGTATAGAAGAGGCTTTGGACGCAGCCTGAGAACTTCACTCCATACCCATGTGGTGGCCCTTTCTTTTAAAGTCAGATGCTAATACTAACAAAAGAACCCTCCCAAAACAAACCAACCAACCCACCAAAAAACTAAAACCAACCAACCAAATAAAAACCAACCCCAGAAAAAAAGTACAACATCTGCTAAGTGGGATTGAGCTTTAATAAGCTCATCCTCCATTTCCAGCACTTGGACAGCAATGGGAAACGGGAAATAGACTTCACACCCCCAACACACCATCCATCAATGGAGTGTGAAAGAAATGTAAGGATTACTGCCCTAGCCTTTAGGTGCCAGGCATAATTATCTAGAGATTGCAGAGTTCAGTTTTCACTCTTCTCTGCCTCTATAGTTGAGAGCTCCCCTTCCTCCCCTCTTCCCTCCACAGCACAAAGGTGCTTATGGGGGCAAGAGAGGGGCAATAAAACAAATAAAAAGAATACTTCAGCTTTGAAAAGAAAGCAGATGTTTCTGGGATCTTGAGCACAGTACTTTAGCTATGGGTCTTGCCTGGGACTTCCAGAAAAGCAAATACCAGAGCCCCTGTTTATTGGCTGTTTCCTTGCTCACACTGCAATATGGCTTCCAAATGGAACAAGGAACTGAGCCAAAAATCAGCAGAAAATTGGCTCAGAAAACCGGGATTATTTTCTTTTCAGGGGAGTGAGCAGATTTTTGCTTTCAGGGAAGGAACCCTTCTACCCCCAATGAACCTGAAAAACAAAGTCATACCCTTGGCATATTCTGCTCTTTTCTTGTGGGAGGGCTGTGGTAAGGGAGATTGTAATTGAACCACCCCATAAAGGTGCGCATCATCACTCATTTTATTAGCATCTAATCAGTACAGCAGTGAGTGGAAAGAAAGCAACGCCCACCAATGGTAAGTCCCATGAGCTTGGCTTTTGTCAAAGAAGGAAAAGATATTTGGACTGTAAAGCTGTGAACATCTTACCAGAAGCATTATTTTTTTCCCTCTAGTTTTCAGTATCAGTTTCCCTTCTACTCTCCCAGTTTTTCAGACAGAGCAACAACTGCAACATCTTTGAGCTGTGACAGTATTGCCTGCTGAAACTTCTCCAAAAAGATTTCCATCTGTGCTCTAAAATCAGGACATTTCTGAGCAGCTTAGGGCTTGGCAGGTAACAAGACAGAGCCTTCATCTCAACTTTGTTGCTGATGAGGTCACATCAGTAGCTTGTTGGGATGCATCCACAAAATAAGCAATATTTTAGAATCTGAACATGGTCTTCCTCAGGGTGAGGCCCTTTATCAAAGCCTTGTCTCTCCTAGGGGGCATGCAGTTGTTTGTTTTGGCACAGCTTTGGCCATAGGCAGAGAGTCTATTGGAGAGGGGAGAGTGGGGTGTGAAGCTGTCAAACCACAGTTTTCACAAGACACTGTGGCACCTGAAGAGGCAGTGGCTGAATTTAATAAAGCAAATGAAATTAAATGTTTCATTTAAGAAATGTGGAAATATGTTGTTTTGGTTGGAAGCTGTGGCTGTCCACTGAAAATGTCCTTATGGCAGGCTTGCAATGGCTGAGAATGTATTCTCAGATAGAGAATGTATTCTCTATGGAAAGCAAATGATTCCTTCACAATGCAGTTTTCCATTGAGGTAAACCTTCAATTTTCTCACAGAGGGAACAAGAACAGTTTTGATGGAAGGAATATAACCAGATCTTACAAGCAGCTCTGCTGTATGAAGAACAACTAACTGATCAGTCTGTGTGAGGCCCCTCTGTAGCAAACAGGTTCCAGCCCAGCCTGAATTTTAACATTTCCTGTGCTGAAAGACCCCTGCAGAAAGCTGGGATGGTGGGAGGCTCCTGACTTTACTGTAGTTTGCTACTGTTCACTGGGAAAATACAAAATGTTTTCCAAAGACTTGTGTTTTATGTGTTCCTTGTTGTGTTTGCACACAGGAGGAACAAGCCATCAATGGTGACAAGCTCTTATGGGCCAGCCTTCAGGACAGATATGATACCACCCCAGTGTGCCCTAGAGAAGATGGGGGATATTCAGTCCTAAAAGGAACTTCAAGTTTATGTTGTGATCTTGAGATAGGCTGAAAAAAGGCAAAGGAAAACTAAGCTCCTCCTTCTGAGGCTGCAAGAAATTTGCTGTGCTGTGCCTGGGTGTGAAAAGCAGTTATGTACCTCCCAAAACATCAGACTCCAGCTTTCTTTATTACAGAGCTCTTCTATCACCAGAGGAAGACAGTAGTGGTACCTCTTGTGCAAAACTAAACAATAGTCTGGGCAAAGTGATAAACTGTATGGAAATTCGTGTGCAGATGTCAGTTTTGTCTCTTCTGTTAAATCACTTTGACGACTACAGTTTGTGTGCTGCTGTGTCATAACTGGGCTATGAGTTCAGGACAAGTTTTCCCAGTTATGTTGTCTTCTAACAGCTAGGAAAATTTGTAGAGACCCTATGAAAATAAAACTTTAAATGGGTAGAAAACATTACAATTGACCTCTTTTGTCAGAACCTAATGTACAGTGGGTTATTTGTTTTAAGCAGAAGATGTGATCAGCTGTGCTCTCTGGGATGCATGCTATGACTGAGAGGCTTGTTCCCTTGACACATATTGGCTTTAGCATTTTCTTTTTCTTCTGGACAAAATAACTTCTGTTGCAGTCCATACTCTGTTTGGAGGTCTTTGAAAACAAAGTGCATGTACTTACTATTCAGGTTTCCCAGGGTTGCTTGGTTTCTAGATCAAAGTAAAGAAAGCTATTGTTTCCATTTGTTTCTTTCTCTCTAACTACCTTTTGACTCATATTTTCACTTTTAATTTTATTTTTTTAATTAAAATGCAATTAAGTAGTGAAGGATCATGTTTTTTTCTCAGTCTCTAGAGCAGTTTCTGCAAGGAAATGCTATGGAGTACAACAGTTGTAAAGAGTCCTAAGGACAAAGACCAAGATATCTGGATATAAATACACTTGAAATAAATTTGAATTGCTATTGAGGAATAAGTCACTATCTCCTGGGTGATCATGAAGGATGTTGGTCTAGTTCATGTGTCACAGGGTATCTTCAAGACCTCAGACAGAACTTCAGGCAAAGATGACTCCATGAAGGTCTTCCAGAGTTAGAGTTACAACATCAATCTCCTTCCTAGATATAAACCAAAATTTATTGTAACCCTAGTTTACAAGCATTAGAATTGCAGAACTGATTGTTCTGGCAGCTTACATACACAGCTTCATAAGAGACAGCTCTGTGGTTTAACCCCAACCAGTCACTTCCTTGTTGCATCTAAAATATTTTTCTTTCCAGAAAATAAATGGACTTCTGTTTGTAATTGATAACCAGAAATATGTAACAGGAGGCTGCATCCAGAGTTAACTGAAGACAGAGAGAGCAGCAGGGAAGAGAGAGATCTGCTGGGGCTTGGCTCTTTTCAGTGCATCTGCAGTTTTCATCAGACACAGGGTTTAATACATCTCATCAGATAGGTGTCCCTTGGTGGGTGGGAATGCATACAAGTACACACACACACACACACAGACTACTTGGAGACCTCATGAACAATATCTGGTACTCACTTTTCCTCTAATCGTTTCCTACTGACTTGCTGAATTTCTGACAAATTCTATTTAGAATCTTAAAAAGCTCTGGAATATAAAACCATAAAGGAGCAAATTTTTAATGATTTTGCTCTGCTTGTCTGCCTTTTCACCTTTATATTCTCACAATAGTTTTAAGCCATAGCCTAGCTATATGAAATTTGTCAGAGGTGGAGATTTCAGAGAAAAGTTACATAAAGTTTAGTGAAAATTTGTTGTTGATCTAAATTTCTGTATAGCTAAAACCGTAATACAAGTTCCTGTTATGAAAAAAGGTTGCAATACTGTTCAGTAGTTATTGTGTGTGTGTGTGTGTGGTGTGTTGTTTTCTTAATTTTTTACCTGACTAGTCAGCTGGTACATGCCATGATATATTGATACTTTTTCCACTGCTAATAGAAGACCATGGAAGGAAGATGAAGGTGTATGGAAGAGCTAACAGATGTGGGGGTGAACTTGTAGGAGTGGTGGGCTTCAAGGATGTAATAATATGAAGGTACTATGAGGGCTTGAGATGAGGGGAATGGCATTGTTATCAGGAGAATTTACTGGTAGAGGACACACACCTGGAAGGAATCAAATGTCATTTATTTGAGTCTGGCATCCACCAGACTATTTGTTTCATTTCTCAGGGAACTCCCATCCTGGAACCTCCAGGCTTTTTTGGCAGCTATTGCTATTGGTACTCCGACAATGTCAAGTCTCTAGGCAAGAATTCTTTTACTAGCTGTGGTGTATACTAAAAGTCTGCAGGTACCAAAGTCTTTGAATGAAAATGAAGATAAGGCATATGGTCGAGAGTACAGAGTCTGAAAATGGCTTTGCTGAGGTCTTCTGGGGCATGAGACTAACAAAGGAATGTCAAATTCATAGTTGTCTCATTTGAGCCATGTTAAGTATTTGAAGTTGGCCAAATCACATGGAACTGGTTGGTGTTTACTAGAGAGAGGTGCCTGAATGACTTGACTGTTTTTTTTTTTTTCTTCAAATCTGTTTGGGCTCTACTTCCTGCCTATTCAAGGATATTAATTTTACTTACTGAGAAATATTTTATAGGTCAATGAAATTTTACATAAATATTACAAAATAACCACTGAGTGAAAATTTGTTATGATTACTCATGTTTATGTTTGGAGGCTAATACTATGGGCCACACACAAGCACTGCCACAAAACCTATATACTGAGTAATAACAGCTTGGATCTCTAACCTCAAGTACTGATGGTGAGCAGGTTTAATGAAAAAAAAATTCTACTAATAAGTTGCACAAAATTAAATAAGGTGCATAACTAAATCCATTCAACAGTTTCCAAGAGACTTACACCACATTTATACCAGAAAAGTAAAGAATGATTAGAAATATTTCCAGGCACTGGAATGTGATTGCTCATATTCTTACACACGATTCTCATATTCTTCTGCTCAATGGTACAACACATTACATGGTATCCCTGTCAGCATTCTGCCCATGCCAGCTAATACTCTCCAAAATTTACTTCCAGGTGTTGTTCAGAGGCTGATCCAGAAACCTTTCACAGAAGGCAGTTTTCAGGTAGCCAGCCTATTTTGGGGGTCTGAGAGACGCGGTTGTCCAGTTATTTGGTGCCAGTTGATTTCAGTGCCAGTTGATTTCAGTGCCAGAGAACATTCCTGGGCACATGTACATGCTCTATTTGTGTCAGTCTCATTGTGCTTTGGGTGTGTCTGGCTCAGATGCTTACAGTTAATCAAGTTGCTGGGACTGGGAAGAGAGGTGAATTTTTCCCCAGCTCAAATCTGCTTTTACTCTCCTCTGTAGAAAAGGACAAGTTCTATTTTCCAGGTATCATATGACAAATTTCTTTTTTAGAACAGGATTTTTGCAATATCTTTCATGGACAGCTAACAACAGCTTTTGTTAGCTGTTGTTGCAGCTTCCCAGCCTTTTCTACAGTCTCCCCTTTGCTGTGCACTGGGAGAATCCTGCAGCCTGTGCTGTGTAGGAATATCAGAAGTAGAAGATTTGTAGTCCCCCTAAGTAAAAAGCTATTGAAGAGCTGCTGCAATTGTGGAGACAGGGCATGGTAACCCAGGCAATCCACCCAAGTTCTCTGTTCCTAACTTCAGGGGGAAAAAAATAATGATCTGTTTTTCCTCAAGTTGCAGTTGTTCAAAAAAGACAGGCTTAATTCCGTTAACTAGTCAACTTGAAACACACACCAAAGTCTCTTTTCTACCAAGACAAAAGCTCAAGGGAAACAAGAGGTTTTGTGTAACACCATGCTTTGTAACCAGACCAGGTTTACCCCTACGTACAGTAGACATCCTAATTTCTGAAATGCAGCACTTTGGGAAAAGTTCACTTAACACTTACATTTTGCAGCTGAAAGCAATTAATTAGCATAACTGTTATTTTTGAGACTATAAATATAGGGACTAATGAAATGAAACTCTGATTTTTCTGAATTACCTGTGATTTGGGATTTCAACGATTACTCAGCGTCTTAAAATTTGTGTTTAATCCTCTAACCACCATAGCTGCTGATTTGCCTTTTGATATTTGCCATCTGTGAAAACAACGGCAGGTGTCTGAAGTTGGCTACCTAAAGCTTTAACTAGTGGTGCTTCCCTGGTCTCTGCATCAGATTTGAAACAAAGGAACAGTGTTTGAAGTAAGAAGGAGTCTCTATGTGTTTTCAGCAGCTGATGCACATTTTCTATATTCTTAGCTTATATTTTTTGTTGGTGATCCCACTCAAAATTGAATCTTTTTTTGTTACCTCTGTGTCAATAGAAAACATGAACAAAGTCTGAGTAAGATCTTATTGTGAAGGATTCCTTTCAGCACGTAGCCCTCTCCTGCTCCAACTGCCCTATAGCTGAGGTCTATCTCAAGCTGAGTTCAGAAAAGGATGTTGCACTCCAGGGTGGGTTTTTTGCTTGTTTTGTATTTCTTTTTCCTGTTACTCTAAATTGCCCAATCAGTAGAGAAAAAGATAAAAAACTTTAAAGAAATGTGTAAGGGAAGGCTTAAAATCTCCCTCCTAAAGAAGCTGATTGATCTTTCAAGGTTTCAGGGTGTTGTTCCCTCTTCTCCTCCTGCCATGCCTAAATTTGTCCTTCTAATAAAGTTTTTATAGTATGCCATTACACAAAGAGCACAGTAGAAACCCATTCAGCTCAAGCTCAGCTGCTTATAAAGGCTGGATGAGCAAGCTGATTTTTTCCTCCACTCTGCTTAATTTGTTTCTCAATACCTCTGAATTCAATTCAATTTTTTTTTTTAAGGGAGGAACACAGACAGACTTTTCCTTTTCATTTTATAGGCCAGTTGCCCTTTATCAGCTCTGCTCCAGAAGTGTGAGGAGCATCTCTTGAGGTCAATATCTGGTGATCCAACAGGCCTTTAAGGAATATTGCTGTCTCTTGTAAATTCACCAGAGGAATTAATCTGAAGAATTAATCTGATTTCCATCAGTCCTGTTTGTAGCAAGGGGACAGGATGTGGGCGCCTTTGACCCACTCAGATGTTATACTAAGAGGAAACTTGCAGAGTCAAAATGTGTGCCTGTATGTAGGCATATAGCACAATTTGGATGCTATTTTCTCTGAAGTCCATGTCTTCTGTTGTCCTTCATCATACCCAGGATCCCCAAGGGGCTGTGTTTCCTGCTGCAGGAAGTACAATAAGGTGCTGTGTCTGTCCTATATCTGTGTTTTAGGTATCTGAGCTATTTCTGCAGTGGTGTGGGAAGGTCAGTCTGGGGTGCATAAACAAAATATATTCAATCACAGATCCCCTGTACACATTTGGTTATAAAGTTTAGCCTCCTGCTACAATAATAGTATAGAAACTATAGTTTCTCAAGAGCGAGGAGGGAGGCAAAGCAGCTGCTCAACACCTCTGTAGGAGCAGAGACCATGCATGCCCAGGTTTTCCCTGTGGGAAGAAAAAAGCAGTTATTGGCATGATGGTGGTGAAAAAGAAATGATTGTGCATTCTTTGGTTCAATGCCTTCTGCTTCTAGAAAATTACCAAGAGGCAAATTGAAACAATCAAAAGAAAATACTTTTGTGCTCAATGCAAAAAGCTGTGTAACCCCTGGCCACAGGATTCTGTGAACAGTAGAATTTACTCAGCTCCAAAGAGGGATGAACTGAATGAATTCATGGAGGAAAAAGTCTTTTCTGGTCTGTTGAAGGTGTTGCTGCTAGTTTGGGTGGACAGAGAAGAATAGATAGCAGGAAATGAAGTACTTGTCCTCTCCTTTGGCTGTGTCTAGGCACTGCTTTGAGTTCTGGGCAAAGAAAAGCACCAGGTGACATGGATTTTCTTATTTTTTTAAAGTTGTGTCCAAAAGAGAAAATGTATTTTGAAATTTAAAAAGTTTCATTTCCATTTGCCAAATAAATCTAATTTGTTTTACAGCTGAGTCAACTTCAGTCTTCAGAAAACATCAAGAAAAGGTTTTAATTCACAGCAAATGAAATATTCTGTGTTCTCTTCAAGTGGTTTTTTTGTTTATTTGGTTGGTTGGTTTTTTGTTTGTTTGCTTTTTTTTTTTTTTGTTTTGTTTTGTTTTGTTTTTTTTTGTTTTTTTTTTTGACATTAGGGCCCCCCTCCCTAATGTCAACTTCCAAAATTTCCAGTTTTGGAAAGCAAAACTGATATTTTTTGTGTTGGAGTGACAAGAAACATCTTTTTCTTTCTTTCCTGACCCCCTAAAATTGATTATATTCATGCAGCTGTCCTTGAGAAAAGAGCTGCCTTTTTTCCCATGCTATCAAGTTTGCTATTAAAGCAAAACAAAGATATAAAAACAATGGCCTAGAGAAATAGCCATGGAACACTGGAAACCAAAAGGGAAAGCTTGCCAATTCCAGTCAATTGTCAGCCTTGAAGGGAATGAGAGAATGAGGAGGTGAATATTGTTGTATAGTCACTTGTAAAGTTCTCTGGGTTCCTCCAGGATGAAAGGCATTGAACACAAGTTGCTGTTATTAAGACTTCTGAAATGTGAAGATATTATTAAAGGATGTGGTCAAATTGCCCTAGGCAAGAAGAAATTCCCCTTTCTCTTTTGCTCCCTGCAATTGGATGTTTATAAGGTGCTTGTAGCTGGCTGATTCTCTCCTCAGTGTTAAATCCCATTTTAGTGGTCATGTTCCTTTTTGTTGACAGATTGTTATTCAGTTTCTCAGAAATTAGTTTTACTGGGCAGTTCCCAGTGCTGCTGGATGTCAGACACTCTGTCTTAATAATTTTCTATTGATGTTTCTTCTCTTGTACTTGAGGGTCAGAGATGGACACTTCTTCATGACTAAAATTTTGCAATACAGGAATATCAGTATACGAGATGAGATTGACTCTAAGGTAGACCTTTCCCATCATTTTTCCCAGCATGCAGTAACCCATGAGATGGGACAAAGACAGTGGCATCAGCTTGTTCTCCTCAGGCTGCAGATACCACAAATAGATTGAATCAGAAGATAGAAATTCACCTGTTTTTATTTATGCAGCCCATTTCTGCCTAAAAGACAAATGGTAATGCTCATGATACTCTATTTGGTGTACAGTAACCTTTCTTCTACTTGCCAAGCACTCCCATTGCACCAAACCTTCCTGCCTTTGGCTCCATCCCAGGCTTCAAAGACTGACAGTGAGGCTCTGAGAGCCCTTCTTTAAAAATTACCCCCAGCACAGAAGATAAAGGGCCTGGATTCCCATGTTTACCTGAAGAGTCACACACTTTGGTAGTAAATGTCACAGAGATAATGCGCTGCTCACTTTTACAAGCAAATTCACACAGCCTGGTTTGTGGTTTCTGGCAGATGCCCAAAGCTGCTCTCCCAGAGGGTCACAAGAAGTGAAGAGAAAGGAAGAGTTAGCACCCAATTTACAAGCTAGGGAGGCGAAGGATGCAATTTACAGGTGGGACAAGGGAGGACTGCTGCACTCTATCAGTTCAGGGAGGTTGAGGAGGAAAAAGCTGGTCTGTGCTTTAGCACTCATGTATCACTAGAATCTGCAGGTACCGAAATAGTGAACAGAAGGACTCTTCTGATACTCTTACCAATCCCTGGTAACTTGCTGGATACAGCTAGAAATTTGTATGTGTGTTGCCCTAATGAAATCATTCTGCCTCTCTTTGCACTGTCAGTTTTTATAATTTTACAAAGATGAACACATTCAAGAAGCCTCAAGTCTCTTTAAAGTGCAAATCACTCAAAATGGAGCAGTGGCCCAGAATTCAATACTGCCCTTTGCACATTTTCCAGTCTGCTGGTAATGACTTCAGTGCATCCCCACACAGATGTGCAGCAGGTTTCTAAAGGAATTGTGCAAAAGGGCCAGCAGATTGGGCAGCACACAGGCATCCTTGTTTCAGCAGATGGAGAAGCAAACGTCTTGTCACATCCTGGCCCAGGGTGTGATTTTTTACCAAATCTGGGGCAATCTAAAGGCTGCTGAAGCAAAGGCCACAACAAATGCCGCTGTGTTCCTCTGTGTCTCCATCTCCGTCTTTGAAAGTGCCAGCTGTCTATTCATGGAAGCAGTGATGTTTCCCATGACTGACATCCCCTCCTTTTCTTCCAGGGTTGATATGAACCAGGATGAAGGATAGGGGACTAGACTGGCTCCAGGGTAGAAAGGTGGGTGAAGGATGGGAAGGGGCTGTAGAAGAGGCTCATGGTCTTAATTAATTTAAACTGCTGGTTTAGGCTCTTTGAGGTGGGGATTCAACAAGCTCCTACTGTGCTCTTCTCATCTTTGAATGCAAGTGCTTTAGACTATTTTAAGCCCCTGTGAAAGGAATAACAGAGCAGCATGCAAAATTTTCTCAGCTGAGACTCAGGGGAGGAGAAGCTGCAAGTAAGGAAGAAAAAACCTTTGAAAATTCCTACCTTTTCCACACTGAGCCACTTCCAGGGTTAAATTGCATGACCCACAGTTCTCCTTGCATAGCTGTGGAAAGACCCCTGAGGTGCTTCATGGAGACCTGCCAGAGCCAGGCATCCATCTAAGAAGATGGTACTCTGCACAGAAATTTCCCTATCAGAAGGGGCAGCAATCACTTGCATTTAATTTCTTTGCTTGCTGCTCCTGAGAATGGTGCTCAAATGGGGTTGCAGATCTTCTTGTATTGATATGATACACCTATCACAACCTAGATGTATCTCAGACACCTATTTTCAAGACTTAGAAGTCAGAATGGGATGATGCCACCAAGTAACATCTGTTTGTGAGTTTTACTAAATTAAAATATATGAGTTTTAATACCACTCTGTCCCTGCATTCAGTTCCTAGAAAATGGAGGCATATACTTTTTTTTAGCTTCTTTTACATTTAGGACATCTTTGTCCATGTTCTCATGTTGGTATGACGAAAAAAAAAAAAAGAAAAAAACCCAAACAAACATCCAACAATAAACAAGTAAACTCTGATTCAGAAAAATGCTTAATCGCCTGTGCAATTTCATCTCAATTTTTAGTCCTGTTAAAAAGTTATGGGAGTGTATAAATATGGAATTAATTCTTCAGCTGTAGTATCTCCATGGCTTATTTAATAGCATTCCACTGAATTAGGGCTCAGACTAACCCCTAATTTCTGGTTCAGCAAGTATAAGATTTCTCAGCCTTCTTAGGTCATAACCCCTTTCTAGAAGTCAGTCATTTTTGTGACTCCCCATAAAAGTAAGAGTGAAAAATCTGCTGGTGATAGGATGGTGAAGTCTCTCTAATATGTTTGTGCTCAGGTTTTCTGAGATCTTGGCAGGGAGTATTTGACCTTGCAGTTGAAGGTGGTACAGGGAGGAGAATAGCAAGATTTTCTTGGCCTTGGATTGTAATAACATTTCAATGCCTTACAAACACCCCTGATTGCCTTTCTGACCCCTCACTCCCTTCTCCTCCCCTATCTCCCCTGGTTTTGCAATGCACAAGTTGAGAAACCTTGGTTACAGAGGCAGTTAACCTCGGTGCAGTGGTTTCAAGGGGTCGGGAATCAACTGCTTTGTAGCTAAAAAATGCTTGACCCTCCCTGATGGAAAAACAAAACAAAACCAGGGCACTTCATCTCTAGACTGGACAAAGCAGGGGAGGGAGGAGGAGGAGGAAGGAGGAGGAAGGTGATAAGCATCCAGGCTGCGCCTGTGACAAATAATTGAAGTAAGGAGTCTTCTGATATTGTCCCTATGCCCCACGTTCTCCTCTGCATCATACAAGATCAAGCTATAATGTAGGAAAAGAAACCTGCATTTCTTTCACCTTTAAGCAGGTTTTCCAGATTTCAGATAATTCCTATGCATTATTAAAATATAGTATTGGATCTGAATGCTAGATCACAAAGTCTTCTTAAAGCAATGCATGAAACTAATTTGGGTTTCCTAATCCTAACTGGCGTTTCATAGTATAGTGTTGTGCTTTATAATATGTGTGATACATGTTTATGCTGCCCAGCTACCCTGGTCACTCTGTTTGGCTCTCTATAAATGGCAATGTAATTGGGAGGACATGTTTACAAACTCTCTTCACACCTCTCTGACTGGTTCCAGCTCTGCCTCACTCTGAAGGTTTCCATTTTGCTGAAACTGCCTGGCAAGAAAATGTGTTCACTTAAGAGCCAAGAGTTTTGACTTAGTTTTGGAACAAATTGATTGCCTGAATGTGATAGAATTTCTCTGGTCTCACTGCCTGACACTCAAGCATCTCTCCAGCCTCGACAGTGGTATATCCCAGAAGTAGAAAACTGCTAAAACTTCACTTTTGACTGTGCCTGCATGTTCTCTCAGAAGAACTTGATCAGACTAAGGAAGTGCTTCAGCAAAACCAGGACCCAAACATGGGTCTCCAAATTCCAAACTCCATCCTGAAAGCAAGGCCACTTTTCCTTTCCTGACCTTGCTTGGCAGGAGCAGTATTCCCACAGTGACTCTGCATGCTGGTTATCAGCCTCACAGCTTGCTCTTTTCTATTTCATTTCCATGCAGTAGTACCATACAAAGACCCTTCCTCTTTTAGTGTCCAGCTCTGATTTGCAATTAGGTAAACTTATTCAGACAGCATTTATGTGGCGCTGGGGCTTTCCTGTGATATGGTTTCCATGTCTGTGTTCTGCAGGTCACTGAAGGTTTTATAAGCTCCTACCTGTAGTGCATTTCTCAGCTGTGACTCACTAGCAACCGGCCAGCCTGTTCACTCCCAGAACACCATTCTACATTTGGAAACCTCCTTAGCCGTAAATACATCTGAGGTTACTGTGGATCTGTCAGCCACTGACCAGTCAGGACAGATGTTCACAATTATTTTCTCAGCAAATATTGTCCAAAAATTGCAATAAAAAAAGTATGAATATTTTCTGTGACCAGCTTATCATTTAGGGATAACAGAATCAGCAGAATCAGCAGTGCTAGTTTTGGAAACTGCTAGTTAAAGCTTACTTAGTCATTTGAATATTCATAAAAACCTGTAGTATTTAAAGAAATTATTTTTGATGGTTTGTGAGTGAGCAAGAAAATTTTTGTCACTTCACTTGTGCAATAGACTTATAGCTACTGTCACACCTCTGGATTTTTATTAGCATATATCAAAGAACTGTTAGAGCTGCAAGGTATGCAATATCAGAGCACAGTAAAAATATTGCAAAAACCTCCAAAAAATCTGCCCCTAGTTGAGTGTGAGGGGCTGATGTCACCATCTTGTAAATCTTAACGCTGAAAACAACTAATGTGTCTCTTCTTTTCACATATAAACATCTTCCTAATAGAGGAAGGTTTCACCAGAATATGCAGAGTTTGAAATTTCAGGAGGGTATCAAGTTAGTTCTTTGGTACCCTGACTAATGGTGGAAAGAATATCATAGACACTTCTTTTAAATACCCTCCTCTGTTTTGCTTGAAATCCAAGACATTATTTAGTATATTATTAGTGTTATCATTGATATTATTTATTGCTATTTGATTTATCTCGGAGGTTATATTGAGAATCAATTTCTTTTCATGATCCAGTCATACAGTGAGTTTCTTAAAAGATGAATGCATGATTCATAAATTAAGTTCATACTCTGTTAAACTTTAACTGTTTTACTTCTATTTGGGGCAGAGCTTGGTTAGTTTATTTTGGATGTTCTTCATTACTGTCAGTGATGAGGGCACATAGGCAATGGACTGTGTGCAAACGTGGTTCTGAGTTTTATTCCTGAGACTGTTTGGGGAAATGGAGGTAGACAGCAATTCAGATGTCCACCATCATATGTATAATTATTGCTGAGAGTGGGAAATAGAACCAGAGATCCTGAAAGGAAAGTATGTTACCTACTTATGGAAGAGGGTCATATAAACTGTAGTTCTTGTAACTCCCTGCTTTGGAAACAGTGAGATAAAACACTGATGTTCACTTTATTTCTGGCATTCTTGGTAGTTGTGGAGCTACTGCTAAAGGCAGACACTGTGTTTGGTGCTTTCCTGTTTATTTGCATCTGTTGCCTTTTATCCTGGACTCTTTACATAATCTCTCTCATCTTTGTTCGCACAGAGCGGGGACATTTTGATCCAAGATTAAAGCATGCCAGGAGATACAATAGTGTGAACAACTTTCAAGAGGTCACCATAGTTTCTTTTGCAGCTATACTGCACCTTTCTAATAAGCTGTCCTCTGAACCACTTTTCTGAGCTCTTGAATGTCTTCCAGCCTGTTCTTATGGGTGTGAAAGCTGATCAGTGTTGGTGTCTGTACAAAGGGATGTACTGGTGAAAAGCCCATAAGCTTCTGATATACTCTTTCTCAGCTGGGCTCTTTGACAGCAGGAGAGTCAGAAGTTTAATTTCGAATTGGCTTCACAGAAAGCAAAGAAGGACTTTAGCATCACTTGGTTGTCAGTTGTATCCCCTTGAATACAACATACTGTCTTCTTGGGGAAACTCAAATAATCTTAGTGTACATTTCAGCAAGCAGATCTGTCTAACCTTCAAGATCTCCTCTAGATCTGACTCTCTTCAAACTTGCCTTCCTTTGGAATTGAAGATGTCAGCCACCTGTTGAAACTGTTCATTGGTGTAAACCATATAATTTTTTTACATGGAGGAAGCTATTACAATGAAAACTCATGATGTGTTTCCCCCCCACAAAAATACAGTACAGCAATAGGAATCATGCCTGGTTTACTGCAATGGTTAAGCTTTTCCAGATGCTAGATCCAAGTTATCATTTCACCACACTTACATGCTAGAGTGGCAAATGCCTCGGTGTGGTAGTAGCCATAGGAACACGCAGGCTCTTGTGGGATGGCTGTGTAACACAGGGGTCATGGCCCCTTGAAGCTTGAAGTCATGAAGTCACAGGGGTTTAGGGTTCTTGTGTTTCAAACAAGAGAGAGTCACAGTCTTAGGCCTAGCCAAAGAGTAATCAGTGCTTTTTCATATTACAGAGGGTAGGTTCACCAGTCTGTTCAGCTAAAAGGACTTCTGGGGTCAGTCAAAGTTCAGTTATAGCAAACCCAACCGTGTCTGATTTTTATGCATGTCCCTAATGTGCTCTTAAGGAAAGCAAATATCAC
Source organism: Vidua macroura (assembly GCF_024509145.1). Classification (NCBI taxonomy): domain Eukaryota; kingdom Metazoa; phylum Chordata; class Aves; order Passeriformes; family Viduidae; genus Vidua; species Vidua macroura. Next base: position 25,793,832 of record NC_071577.1, read on the forward strand.
AGCCATTTTCCACCTCAGCCTTCTTGCCTTAATTATTTATCCCTCTCTGGAGCTGTTGCTGGTGCAGAAGCTGGAAATCTTGTGCAGGTGGAGACATACCTATTAAAATGCAAGGTTCATTGCTCCTGTATCCCATATGTTGGCTAACCAGATGTTTCTCCAACCCTTTTGCCCTGTTCCTTCATGGTTTTATGAAGGTAAATGAACTCAGGACAGAACATAGCCATGCTGCAGGGATTATTCTGGATGAAGGCATATTTAATGTAGAAAGCTGAATAGCCATGGAAAAAGAACAAAAATGCTACTTACTTACGGGCACTCAATTTAGACTAGAATAAATGGGAATGGAGGCTGGAATGTTTTTCTGTAAAGTCAACTGTAAGGTAGCTGTTTAGGCTCCCTGCACATCAGTGGGGAGAAAGACAGACTGATTCACGTGTCTTGCCCCTCTGTTTTAGGTGTTTGGTTGTCCTTCAGTGTTAGGAAAGGAAGCTGTCACTCCTTGTGCACGTGTACAATTTGCATTGCTCTGGAGTTCAATTCACAGTTAAGGCTATGGTTGAAATGTAAATAAGAGCAATAGCTGGTTACAATTTGCAATCTCAGCAAGGAATCTGAAGACTGTCCAAGTGAGGAGACTGAATGGGGAATCTGGAGATTGTCCAAGCAAGAAGACTGAATGATAAGCTCTGTCTAAAGCAGATACAGCCAGACAGGCTGGGGGCAGTGGCCACGGGTAATGCCATGAGAGCTTTGTTTTGAGGAAGAAATGGCTTTCTCAGGTATTCAGCCCAGCTCCAAATCGCTTTCAAAAAAATCCAACCTGGATGTGGGAGAGGGAGAAAGAAAGAAAGGCTTAATTCTTAAAGATCCCATGAAAACAATAAATAGAGTTTAACAGTCAATAGGCAGATTAAACTGGCTGTGGATCAAAACACATCAGGAGTAAAGATTTATTGCAGAAAACTAGACATGGAATAAGCCCCGCTCTGTTGCTGGAGCTCTGACTAACTGGTTCTAGTGAGGAAAGGGAGGGGGAAAGAAAATTACAGTCTTTATAAATAGGCATCAGCAAAGCTGTTCCTGGCATGCTTTCCTGCCCCAGTCCATACCACCCAGTGGGGTAAATATCTCATTCCAGTAATACCACTGATTAAATGGCTGTGGGATAAGGAATTTAATAAATTCCACACAGCATGTGAATGGTAATCAGGCCAGGAGCTTTATGCACTTTGGCTTGTGACATATACCACTGGGATATAGGATAATTAAGGGAATATTCCCTCCTGTCTCCAGATCTCTAGTGACTGTAGGGCATGCTGAGCCTTCTGTTTCAAGGGGTATAAATAGAGCACATGGGATGAAATTAGGTGGGATACATAGTTGGAATACCAGTAAAATCTACAAGGCAGGGGCACTGTCCTCTACAGCCTTTTACTTAAGGAACTCTAAATGTCCTGGTAAATAACTGTATTCATCCTGCATCCAAGGTGTGTAATATGCCTACATACTTGTTTGATGATTCATTCCAACTCCTCAATATAAGGCTAAAGCCTTTTTAGATCATATATGCTCTGTTCCTGAGGATGAGAGTGACATTTTTTTTTTAATCCCCTGCATTGCTGTTAGTCTGTTATAAGGTTTTTTTTTCATCTGAGACATTCAGTTCTGGGCTGGATTCTGTCTAGTAAGAAGGTACTTCTTCACATTTGAAATTCATTGAATGTGTCACATGATGTGAAACCCAAACTTGCACATCCCATATTTCTGATCAGAATTCCCAGGCAGAAACGTGACTCATCCTGCAGGCAGTGCCTATGGAATGTGCCTGTGGGAGGCACACTCCTGTAGGGAGCTCCTTGCAGTGTCTAGTTCTGATGGAAGAAGCCTGTTCAGACTGCCAGCACCCAGTCTCCTGTGCACACTGACTGACCCTTGCTGAGGAGTTTGGAAAATATAAAAGAATTGTTAACATCCCTTTTATGTGAGCACATGCCAGAAAATGCAGGTCAAATGGAGGGATTCCATCTTCTCCCCAGAGAAACTGCCTTCTCAGGCTGCTCTGAATAAACTGGGGCATGCTAAACCTTTTGGTATCTCTTTCCAGTGGACTCTAAATTCTGAAACTGTGTCATGATGAAGATAATGCCCTGAAAGGCAAAGATATAGAAAAATTCAAGTTGTTTTTTTTTTTCTTTTAAGCTGTGTTCTTTTTGAATTTTGGCAACAACTGTTTAAAAGTTGTGAGTTGTTAGGTGTGTCTCAAGGCAGTTGTACTTATCATTAACCAGAACCCTGATGTTTTTACATCAACAAGCTTGCAATAGAGACTTGGTGCATTTAAGTGGGTACATCTAGATTCTGCATAAAATTAGGGGATTGTTTAAATAATAATAATAATAATAATAATAATAATAATAATAATAATATGTCGTTTGTGCAGGGCAACTGCTGGGCTGACTCATATATTCAGAGGACTCTCTCTTCCCCTACCACATCTTTCTCTTCAGCTGCATGAGTGGTAGGAATGGCTGCTACTTCATTTAGCCTCTGGAGAAGGGGCTGACACATACTTTGCCAGTGCATTTCACAAGTCACAAGACAGGAGATCATGTATCTTGGTTCTGTCCCTGGCTGTGAGAGAAGAATGTGGCTTATGGGTCTGATAGGGGGTAATCAAAGCTCAATCAGCCTGAAAGACATTGCAGCTGACTAGTGAAGATATAGACTTACTGTGCTATAGTCCTGCTTTCTGGCCAAGGTGACCTCTGGTAACCTCAGCGTTAGTGTTGCTCTGAAATATGGCAGCAGCTTGAACTCAACTGTCTTCCATAATTGGGATTTATGGCCTTGGTCAGTAATAAGGACAAAGAAATGTGCAATATCAATCACAGGAAGTTATGAGTACGTGAACTAGAGTTAGCTCAGGGAACTGGCTCAGAGGTTACGGAGTATTGGTGTGGGAGCAACATCCTTCTATTCTTCCCACCTGTCCCTAAAACAATCTTAGTCATTACTGTCATCACTTCTTTATGGTGTGTGTCTTTTCAGCCAGGCTAGAAAAGGGGTAAGATCAAAACACGCTGAATATTTTCTATTTGTAGTGCTCTTGTTTTTGCCAGTATTTGTGGTTCTCTCAGCATTTTCTCTGAGGATGGTGTTTGCCATTTTATGGAAATCTTCATATGACAGAAGTTTCTCTAAAAGTGAGAGTTTCTGAAACAGCCTTTACTCTTGAATGGAACTCATTATCTCTGTTACCACTGCTTCCCAGTTATTTTCAATAGTTGATAAAAATCTGTTCTGTTTTCTGATGATAAACTATACTCAACCTCAGGAAACTGGTGCACAGCTTCTCAAAACCACTGGTATGCTTCTCAAAACCTTTGGCTGTTTTATATTCACTCTATTTTTTTTGAGGTGTCTCTTGGTGTATGGAATGATAAACACAGGGTCACTCTATAAGTGTGGACATTGGTAAGATGTAGCCTCCATAGTGACTAATGGATTTTTCTAAAATTATGTTAGATTACTTATAAAACACTAATCTGATACACCTTTTCCAAATAAACCTAATGTTAACTTTGTATTTTAAAATGACATATTTGCAGTGCTGTTGAGAAGCATCAGTTCTGCTTTGAAACTATCCAGTCTGTCAGTTATTATGGAAAGCACAGTTATTATGGAAAGTTCTTTAGTTTCTATGGTTTATTTTTTTTGTTTTGTTTTGGTGTTGTTTTTGGTTGGTTTTTTTTTTTTTTTTTTTTTTTTTTTTTTTGTTATTTACATTCTTTTCCCTTACTTTTGAGTTGTTTTACATGTAAATACCTTCACTGTCACAATGGCTTTCATGAGACCAAAGGGAAAAGAAAGCACCTCTCTGCCAGGTGTTTTGAATCTACTTCTTCTCTCTTAATAAAAAGCAGTGCTCCATCTGCTCTTGAACGTGCACATCTCCACTGCCAGTCCTATCCAACCTCACACCCCTCCAGCTGTGCACATGTTTCTAATCACGAGATAAGTCTGTGGAGGAGGATGGCAATTATTGCTTGGTCCCCATCTGAAATAAATTCCCAAGATGAAGGATGGTTTCTTAGACTGAAAGTTCTTGTAAGAATAATAATGCCTTTCAGGCCCTTAGCAGTTTAGGTTTCCTTCAAGAGGGAACATCTCTCAGTAAAAGATGCCATAGAAAACCTATATGTTTTGTTTAATTTTATTCTTGGTGAATCTGGTTATAGACAGATATGATCTGAGTGATATTTTTTATGACTTTGGTATGGATGAAGAATGGACCATTAAAAAAAAAAACAACAGCCGGTGGTAGACAGACCCACCTATTATTTGCCCCTGAAATCATCATGTTTTTGCAAACTTCTTTATATATCTATTATGTTTACAGGTTTTTTTTTCTGATCGTACAGGAGAGGTAGCATTATGACAGCACTAGCTTTCTTACATTATTTATTAATGTGAAAGAGAGAAATCTGGAAAAAGAAGCATGTAGTATATGTGTTCGTATTGATATACAAATGTTTGTCACTCCTGTCAGTGACACCCTGAAGGGGACCTGTCCTGCAGGGCCCTCAGTAGACCCACTCATGTAAACATGAAGGCAGTACAGCAGATAGATGCCACAGACATCTTGTTGAATCAAACTTCTTCAAACTGATTGGTCAACTGTATATCCACAAAGTTTCTAATGGATTGGTATGGAAGTAATAAACTTGTATGATTACACTTGGGAAAACGAATTCTGTTAAAACTTTACATATTAGTGCATTTACTCAACATACTTTCTCCTGTCTGTGTTGTAAAGTTAGATAAGTTTCCTTATGATGTTGTAATATTTAATGCTTGTCAATAAAGAAATGCTTTCCTGTATCAGGGGATATTGAACTGGAGAATAAAGAAATTTTCTCTCTGGGTATCACGTGGAGAATGAAATAGTCATATTTAAGCGTACTCAAAACTTATGAGAGTATTAGTGGGAATGGAATTATCACAGTGGAAAGGAGTGGTGCAGTGAAAAGCTTGTATCCTGCAGAGATGGGAGATATGTGTTATCAGCTCTGTAAAACAGTGAAAAGGTAGATCTGGACACTCCTGCGAGTCACAGATCAAATGAGAAGATGAGAAGAAAGAGCTGTAAGAGATGTCAAGTAGTGTCTTGAGTGTAAGTTAGATACTTACAGACATCCTTGGTGGTCCTGGGAGCCTGGAGTCCTGGAGAGCTCACAGTTAAGTGCTTTTGGAAGCCTCCATCTACTACTCGGATGGGTTTTGCAGCAGTACCTTGCTGTTTGACCTGTGATTCCTGTTATTTATGACCCCCATTTCACTTCTCTTGGCTGGATTCATTCCACTGTGGTCATTCTAATGGGATTCAAATTTCCTTTCTAAAATAAATGCTTGTCCTCCCTCAACTTTCTTCCTTGTGTCCACCTCAGTTTAGCAAATTACATAGCCACAGAGTATTCCCCTGGTCGCTGCCTTCTGACATCTACCACCTGCTCACGTGAAAATTTTGGTTTGAAAACATTGCTTCTGTGTCCCCAACTTCTTCCTTCAGTGCAATGTTTTCCTCTTTAATTTTATTTCTTTTATGGAAACTGCCCTTCTGGAGGGAGGTCTTGTTGTTTCTACTGTTTTAGGAAGGCAGGGAGGGTGTTTGGTTTTACCCACAGCAGCCAGAGTGCAGTATGCTGTTTCTATAAATGGACTGCTACAGTGTTTTGTTATGAAACAGCCTTTGATAGAGGATGGCCACAGTCTTAGAGCTTCCAAATATATTCCAGCCTTCTATAAAAATGACAAATATTTCTGTGCCCACAGGATAGGAACATATATGTTTCCAAGAGCTCAGTTGTGCTATCCTGAAATTAAACTGAGAACTGCTGTCTCAATGTTGAGAGACAAGTGTTGACTGCATCTCTTTTCCATCCCTTCTGCCTTTGAGCTTTGGAGCTGGATGCTCTGGTTTCAGTTGGGATAGAGTTAATTTTCTTCCTAGTAACTGTTAAAGTGCTGTCTCTTTGGATTCAGTATAAGAATAATGTTGATAACACACTGATGTTTTAGTTGTTGCTAAGCAGTGCTTACTCTCAGCGAAGGACTTTTCAATTTCCCAAGCTCTGCCAGCGAGCAGGTGCACAATGAGCTGGGAGGAAGTGTGGCCAGGACAGCTGACCTGAACTGACCTAAGGGATATTCCATACCACAGAATGCCATGCTCAATATATAAACTGAGCAAAATTGGTCAGGAGGTACTAGTAACTTCTCAGGGCCTGTCTGGGCATTGGTCAGCAGTTGGTGAGCACTTGTATGGTGTATCAATTGCATTTCTTCAGTTTTAGTTCCCTTTAATTTTGCTGCCTCCATTTTCATGACAATTGTTATTATATATTTAATTTATTTAAATTATTAAAGCTGTTCTTATCTCTACCCAAGGATTTTGCCTTCTCTCTTTTCCAGTTCTCCTCCCCATCCCACTGGGTGGTGGGGTGAGGTGCACATGATATTGAGTTGCCAGCTACTCTTGAACCACTGCACTGAACTGGCCAGTTCTGAGGAAAAGGACAACAAATAGGCTCAAAGTTGTCCTGTTTTGTCACAGATCATTCAGCAGTCTGACACTAAAGAAGGGAAGCTATGCAGAAAAAGGACTCTGGTCCTTTGTGATGTGTGGTGTTGGGCCAGGTCAAGGTGTAGAAGAGCTCTGCCTAATCTTAATCCAAAAGGACCTGAAGTTACCAGATTTTCCAGGACCGCTTCTCAAGTGCAAGAATGCACCAGTTCCAAAAATGGTGCGGGGATTTGTAACAATTGCAGTTTGTACCTCTTTAATAGACAATGTTTTTTTTGTTTGTTTGTTTGTTTGTTTGTTTCATTGCTTCCTGTGACCAGCAAGATTAGGCAAGGATGGGAAAAAAAGAAGACATCAAAACGATAGGCAGAACACTGAAAATTTGTAAAACAGTTTTCCTGGCAGAGGCACTAAAAATTCTCAAGACTATACTCACAGAATTGTCCAAGCCTTTAAGGGTTTGCTTTTCAAATTCATTTTTTAGTTTTATGTGGTTTGCTCATCAGTGCCACAGCAATGGGACATGGCATTTCCCAAGGATAATTGAATATTCCCATAATGTTGCCAGATGACCTGTAGGTCCCACAGTAACATTACTCAGAGAGACAGAAATGGGGCCTCAAGACAAAGGCCTTCCTTCAGCTGTCTTCTTTCCTATTTTCAGGAAAGCAATGGGTCATGCAAAACGAGACTCATGAGCCAATGAGGAATTTTGACATGGAATGATGGATTCTGGAGAAATGATTCAACCAGTCAGGGTGCAAACATTTATTCTGCATGATATATGTGGTAATTGCGATCCAGAAACAAAGCCATATGCCACAGGACTCTAAATGTATACCTAATTTTCTGTTTTCATGATATAAAAATAGCTACAATAATCTATTTATAGACAATAGCAAGACATTTATTAACTGACCAAAATCAGTTCAGAGCATCAGCTCCTCCTAGCTGGGCATTAAACCCCCAGGAAATATTTTTGCTTCACTGTTACTGCTTCATTATTTACACTAACTATCACAACCATTTGTCTAAATATTTGCTTTTCTGATACAGACACCCTGAAGGAGTTCAGGTCAGGACATTGTTTGCCTATTGTATAGCATTGCAACATGCAAAGATTTAAGTTACTGTGTAAAAGAATAGGAAGCTTAGAAATCAAATGAGAAATTAAGGGGTCTGGCTTGGAGCACCTGCTCAGTACAGTTGTTTTTTATTAAATAATACAACGTGCAGCTCTGCAGGAGGTCAGAGCAGATGATCTAATGGGTCTTCCTGCCCTTGAAATACACGAACTCTGTTGCTGTGCAATTAATGTCAGTGGAGCAGGTGTAGTGAATGTAGGCTTGTCCATTTAGATTATAGCATAGCCGATATTTGGTGAAATAGTTTCCTTAACCTCTCTTTTAAAATTTCCAATAAAGGCAATGTTGTTATGGGAGGGGAAGGGAGGTATTTGGAGTCACCGAACTGGTCCACATTCCCAAATACAATGTCAGTGACCAGACGAAGATAGGCATCGAGTGCCCTTTGCTCTTACTCGTTTTCATTTCCTGGGTGTTTTCCTTATTAGGCTGAATGATGAGCCAACTGTACAATAAAATGTGTCCTCAGCATATCAGCACATTGGAATTTAAGAACTCTTCCACATGTAATGAGCTGAGGAATTACAACACAAAGCACACCTATCTCTCAAATTGACTGATTAACATAATAAAGTTAGACTCAAAGCAGCTTGTTCTCAACCTGTATTTAGCCTGAAGCATTTCTCTTGTATTTCAGACCTGACAAAGGGCTCATGCGCCTGGAAGCACGTGCCTGCTATTTTCCAGGCATATCAGTTGGTCTAATTAAAAACCTTACCTCTTCCTACAAACTTTGCCGCAGGAATGAATCTACATGGCTAAGCAGGGTTTTTTTTTTTTTTTTGTGTTGTGGTTTTTTTTTTTTTTTTTTTTTTTTGTTTTTTTTTTTTTTTTTCTGGTACAATTTTAAACCATTAGAAGTATCTTACATATGTATAGCCTAATTTCTGATGACACTGACCATTATACCTATAGTTTAAATTTGGTTTCAGTTTCACATGTGGTAAATATGCCTTGCAGGCAGATAATACAGGAGCTAGGTAAACTTACTTTATGACAAAAAGGATTAAGGGCTGACTTAAGTACTGCCAATAAACAGATGTGCAGGCAGAAAAATTGGATGCCTAACTTGGAGTAGCTGAAGAAATTGCAGGACCCAGTCCCTGACACAGAAGCCAGAAATCTGTGAATATTAAATTGCAGACGGTCTTTTATAGTTGCTGTTGGGTTTTTTTCTTGTTGCTGTAGGTTCAGTTTTGGGGTTTTTGTTGGTTTTGGGTTTTTTTCAATTTTTTCTTTCCTTAGAAAGTTTAATAAAGTAATTAGTTTTATTTAGTAGTAAATCCACATCACTTATCATCTGCACAGAAAGTTCAGTAACTACCAACCCAGTTTTGAAGTTACTGGGCTTAACAGAAGCAGCAGTGGAGAAGCTGGACAGTCCATGTTCTGCTGTAAGATACAGCAACTGATCAGAACAGACCTTTAACTCCTATTTAAATAGGTTGAGAAACTCTGAAAGGCAGTGAAAGGCTATTTACATATCAAGGTGACCTCTGCTCCAATAGATGTGCTCAAAGATGCTGCATGGTCTCCCAAGAAGAGCATCCAGCTGATTGCCTTAAGTCTTTGCAAAGCAGCAAGGTGCCAAGTTTACCTACTCATTGTGTGTGAGTCCAACATCAATCCTGAATTCAGACAAGTTGGGATTGGCCTCATTGTGGGTGGGCACATTGAAACCTTTGAGTTTCACTAAACAGTGGAGTGTTTGATTTTGTTTTCTTTTCCACTAGGCTGCCGTCCTTAGCAGGACTGTGTGATGTGAAGAATGGGTGTTTCCAAGAGCCTGCATAATACCCTGGTAATTTTTGCAGAAGCAAGGGCTGTTTGTTCATACCTGTGACACAAGGGTAGAGCAAAGTCTTGACACAGGATTCCTGGTCATGAATGAGGTTGTTAGAGCTGATTTGCCAGCCCCAGGTTGAAGAGGCTGCTGAGCAGATCTCTGCCATGGTAGAAAGAAAGTATTTAATGACAAGATCTCTGATTGTCTGACAGCAGTCCGGAGAAATCTGTGCTCTGGAAATATGGAAGTGGAGGGAGGAGAAGGCTTTGGTTGTGGGAGGCTGTGATTGATGTAGCTTCAGGTGGTTGCACTCTTTCTTCTACTCTGACACAAGAGCCTGTTGCTCAGATCCTCAGCCGCATGAGTTTGTGGACCCATGCATATTTTCCCTTGCTAGTACATCATAGCTACTTAAATCTAATGATAATGGGTCGTTTTTCTTAGTTTTGTTTTGTTGATTTCTGAACCTAGTGATTGGTTGAAAACTGCTAGAGCCCTGCAAATCTCCATTTCATTAAATTCTGGTTCTAACTGCTATGAAAGTAACATAAAAACCTCTTCTCAGGCAGAGTTCTGTGCTGTAACTCATATGGTATGTGCTTGCTAGCTGACAACTCTTGCCAGCTTTTACTCTTATGCAATAGAGCAGGAGACAGATTCTAAGTTGGCACCTTCTCTAACTGCCAACAGTCACGTCTTATTATCTTAACACCTGATCAGGGGCAAAGCTGAATATAAGTTACAAACCAGAAGTCTGAAGCTTAGCCATAAAGGTTCTTCTGGTGCACTGAAGATCTGTGGCTCAAAATACTTATTAGGCAGAACCAAAAATTATAAATTAATTAGTGCCAAAAACTTGACAACCAGAAAGCTAATTTCTTATAGAAACATTTGGTTCTTCTCTAAAATTAAAAATAGAAAGAGAGTAAAAGAATAATATGAGATTTAAAATTTTTTTTAGGGCTGAAGCAAATTGTTAAAAGAAAAGATAACACAAGCAGTTCTGACAGGGTGTTTCTCTTAGGAAATGCAACTTATTGATGTCTAAACTTAAATTCACAAACCAGTGTTTCTAATAGACCATTTCTGTGGATCATCCTGAGGTTTATCCCTTAACAAGAGCAAACCATATAATTATTATTTACCTAGATGACTGTAATTGAGAACAGCACCTTGCATTCAATTGTTTGTTTTTCCTCTTCCAGATGTGAGATGGAGACCTGATCTGACTGACAGATTAAATTACTTTGATCCTTATAATATTCAGATAAAACAATCACACATAATTGAAAAGATCTGTTCTAATCAAGAGTCTCTGAGAACAAATTAGTCTTCCCTTCTTCCTGCTTCTTGTTTGGTGAGTTCACTTTCAAGGTATGCTAATAAATCTGTCCAAACTCAATCTTTCTTAACCCTTTCCCAGAAAGGAGTCAAGGAAGAGTTGTTCAAGCCAGGCAGAATTCCAGGACATGAAGCACAGTCTAATCTCTTAGGGTGCTTCTTCACTTCATCCCTTGGCAGCTTTCATTGAGGCTTCACTGATATCTCCTAGATGGGAAATGAACCTCTATAAAGACTTCTCAAGCTAATTTACCCTGGAACATACTGATGCATAGAGGTATAATCCTTTGAGTAGCTGTTTGTCTTTCTCCCTCCCACCCCCCTATTAATTAGTACATTTTCACACTTCTTTTGGGAGATTTGGCTGCATATGGTATAATGAAATATCACAAATCTTGGGTGCAGAAGACACAGTAAGACACATTAGTCTTCAAAGAATCTTGCTTAATTTTGTTGAAATGCTATGTCAAAATTTGACAAGTTAAGATTACTTCAGCACTGCCTTAGTAGAATACAACAAAGTCATTTACACAGAAATAAGATTGAAAAGTTGATCTTCACTGGGATCTTGATAAGTAACTGCATTTACAATACATATGCAGAATAATATAATGAATTTCTTACTGAGAAGATTAAGACTGGTTCATCTGGTTCTTGATTATCTTTTTTTTTGTTTGTTTTCTCACAAATGGCAAGCATGACTTAACAACTTGCCTCCAGATATCAGTTCTTCTTAAAACTGTTCTGGTTAGCATTAGGTACTTAATGTTAGTTGACATGAGCATCTAAAAAAGGGTGTACTCATATGTCTGTGTGAGCCTGGATCTTAGTAGCTTGTTTTTATTGCCTATTACTGCTGTCAATGGCAGATAACACACTGCAGTCTCTGGGTGCTACATAGAGCCTTGGGTTGTTTTTGTCCCAGGGAAGCAGAACAAATCAGCTCATATGCTCCCAACCTTACAAATTTCTAAAAGAGACAACTGGATCTTCCAAAAAGAGAAAGGATACAAAGATGCTATTGGTCCTTTAATATGGATAATAATCTCTTGTGCATCAGCTAGCTATTCACATTTGTGTATGCATTATGAAAAGGGAGATTTTCATAAGGAACCTGGAGGGAGCTATGATCTTGTGGAGTCATACATAGAGTGCTCACTTTATCTCTGATGACAATTAATATTTTTATCATGATGGCAATTAATATTGTCACCTATATGATAGCCAAAAAGATGGAAGTGCAGACAGCCTGTCTCAACAGAGAGGTTCCTTCTCCAAAGACAGCTAGAGAGAAAGCAGAGGCTGGGATATGCAGGTAAAAGTCAATTGTTTGGAGATGACACAAACTACTTGTTTCTCTGGGAACATTTGGCCACAATGGAGGGATGGGTGGGAGCACCTTGGTTCTTGAGCTCAGGCCCAGAGTGGCAAACTGTCTTTAAGAAATTGAGCCCAAACTTGTTAACAAATACTTCTGCTCTAATCTTCCACATACCTCAGCACTCAAACATCCATTGAGAGGAAAAAGTCCTGTTATGACAACATTTAATTTACCTCTGTTTTGGATAGTTTTTACATGGAGCTCAGAAGGACTGATTGGAAATTTCTGCTGGTGAATATTCTGACCAGAATACTAGAAGATATATTTATTAATGTGTAAAACCAAACACAATTAGAAATGTTGCCAAATAGATATACATAGTCTTCAGTGCCCTGTGAAGTTGCTTATACAGATAGCTCAAGAACTGATCGCACTGAATATAATTCCATTTTTCACAAATTATGTCAGATGAGAAAACTGTGAGGAAAAAAGTATGTGAGTGGGGAGTAGACTTGTAGGAAAGAAATAAACACCAGCCCACGGAAAGGGGAGGGGGATCTCCTGCTGGCCACAAGCCCTGCATTTCTGTAGGAATCTTCCAGGCCCAAGAACAAGAACGAGTCAGCCTAACTTGACAAACTGGGTGTTAGTGGATAGTAGTGACCTAAAGGTGAAAGGACTGTAATGCCTCTCTGGCTTGTGAGTATTCCCCATGCCACAGCTCCTGCTTTTGTAATTTGCTCTTGTCAGTTTTATTTATTGCCAATTGTTCATTTGAATACATCAACTGCTGTTAGTGACAGGAGAGCCGTGCAGTGAGAATGCTGGATGTGCACTGTGGAAATATGTTTTACCCATTAGTGTCAGAGCAAGACGATGAAGGAAACATTTGTACTAATTTTGAGTGGGTGTTTATGCTCTTAAAAGCCACTCTGTTAAAACGACATGAAGGGGATGCAGGCAGGCACAACCCCCAGTTCTTCTCTCTTCGTGATATTAAAGGAAATTTGTTCCATTTACAAGTCAGAGTATGAGTGCTCATAGGCTTTGCAGAGAACTATGTTTTCAGAGTCACAGATTGAGCTAAGTCTGGTCTGACTCAAGTGTCATTGGCAGGGATCAGCACAGTCCAAATCTGTATTCAGATACATGCCAAACTCTGAAGCAGGATAGATCTCTTTTGCTGGTCTCTATCCCATGGGACACACAGGGATAAGAGAAGATGAATTTTCCATGTGATTTAAAAGAAAAACTCACCGCTTTCCCAGCACTTTTCTTTTTAAATCAAAATTTTGACATAATCTTCGGTCTTAGTCCTTCCCTAAATACCGATAGCCAATATCTTTGTCTTCTCTCCTGGTCTTCTTGCTTTGTCCCTCATTCCTTTGCCCTTGATGAGAGAAAGAAATTATCCATCTCAGGGAATCAGCTGATTCTTTTAGATAACGGATATCTGGACACCTCCCTTCAGGAAAGCTGGGGCAGGTGGTGACAGTGCTGTGTGGGAGCTCAGAATAGGCACACTTCTAACACAGGTGAGGACCGGACATCTTCAGTGCTGGGAAAATGCTTCCCCAATTCTAAAGGCAACAACTGCTACAGTGTTAATGACTGTTCACCATGTTCTACACCCAGATGTCATTTCTTACCTCTTCTTTATCAAGTGCTTCCAACGCAGTTTTGTCTAAGAGATGAATGCAGCAGCCTTGAAAAGGGGCACCTGATAATGTTATCACTGCAGCTGAACAGGCATTTTCTCCTGGCTGGAAAAAAGCCATTAAGAACTGTGGTGGTGATTGCCTTCCAAAGGCTCTGCTGGATGTGAGGAGCTGTAGAGCAGCCTAGCTAAGTGCAGACCACTGGCAGCCTGCTTGGAGCTCAGCACAGGCAGTGTTGTTGGAACAACTGTCGTTTATAAATCACTCTGGGGCAACTCCCACTTGGCTGTACAAGGTATTTCACCCAGCTGGTCAAAACCCCAGGGATGGCTTGCAACCACAGACAGCATAGCAAGTGGGTGGGATAAGATGTGTTATTCTTCTCTTTAGCATTACCTCTTTTTTTCTTTAGAGTATAGCCCCATTAAGCTGTTGAGTGCTTTCTTGACCACAGTTGACTCAGGATAATCCTGGTCTAGCAGAGAAGGCATGATGAGATTTAGCAGCTGGACATAAATTTGACACGAATTTAGTCTAGAAATAAATTTCAGATTACTACTTTTTTAAACAATGGGAGGTGTTTAATCATTCCAACAAACTCTCTGGACTTGTGTTGGGATTTCCCAAACTTGGAATATTTTATGAATATCTTCTTAAAAGCTCTGCCTTAGTTTCAATAGAATTTACTAGCTGAAGGCTAAAAACTTCTTTTGAATTCTTTGGCTTTTATACACAGGAGATCAGATGAGAGCTCATAAGTGCCCTTCTGATTTTAAAATTCACAATTATTCAGTTCATCTGAGCCCTTGTTGGCTTTAGATTATGCCTGCTTGCTTATGTTTTCACTCCTGGTATAAAATCTGTACCTATGCTTAGTATGAAACTTATTATTATTTATTTATGAGCTCCCCAAGTACCTTCTAGATGAATATCTGTGGGTGAGTATAACTCTAAAGCTATTGTCAGTGTTGTCCTTTATATATTCTGTTCAGATATCTGAACACTTTCTCAAGTTGAGCAAGGTAAATAGAACAAGTTGGAGCAGGTCTCCCATATTTTATCTCTGTCTCTGTCTTTTCTAGAAGGGTGGATTGTATTTGTAGTAAGAAAAAGCTCAGACATGTTGCAGTCAGAAATGAAGGGTCAAAGTTTTCCCCCAAATCTTTTTCAGGCAAAGGTGACTCTTTTGCCTCTGTACTAGAAAAGTTCTTTCTCAAAGAATCCTCATCTGTAATAAGCATAGCTTTAGGGTTGAGCTTTGCACAGTTTACTTAGGTGCCCCTGAGTGGGTCTACAGATGGTTTGAGGCAGGAAGGAGCTTGATATAAAAAAAAAAAAAAAAAAAAGAAAAAAAAAAAAAAAGAAAAAGGCTCTGTGATGCCTTCCTGCTGTTCCATGCACAGCTAAGCAACTTCACAGTCTGAGAATGAAATGGGAAACAGGGCTCACAGGGACCTAAAAAGATATACAGAATATCTCATGGGCTCATGGCCAGATTTCCACTCCCTAGCCTGCTCATGGCAGATATCAGTCTAATTGTCACCTTCCTCCTCATTAACATCCACCCAGAGCTCCTGCAATAAGAAAATCTTTTTTGTTAATGTCCAGTCCATCCCTGTCCTCTCCAATTCCTGTTCCTTTATTGTGTCACTGGGGCTGCCTGTTGCTCTGCCACCTCTCCTTCCCTGAGCATCATGACTGCTCTTTTATGGGAGCAATAACCTCCCTACATCCTTTTGCTTTCTCCTCACAGTACAGTGCACACCTGTGTGCTCTCATGAGGACAGTGATACTCTTCTATACATTGCTCTGTAAAACATCTTGGTGTCTTTTAGCCATTGTGACATTTCATTAAAAGAAATAAAATAATTAAGACAAATAATCCTCCCTGTATCATCTCCTGCAGAGAAAAAGAATTGTAGCTGAGTTTCTTTTGGGGGATCATTGAAGTAAGGGAGCCTGAGAATCAATTTATATCCTTAAAGCCAAGACCATGCTAGTTGTTAACTCAATATGAGGGCTTAAGGCATTAAATATGTCTCTTTAAGCACTTTGCAGTTCTTCATTTTCTTACCACAGGGAATCACTTTTCAGTATCAAATCTGAATAGCCTGTCTTCTCTGGAAAAACACTTGAGTGCATCTTTCTGATTTTAATAAGGTTTGGGTTAGAGAAGAGATGTGAGCAGCTTATTGAACAATGGATGTAAATACAAAAGTTACCACTTTTGTATTGAGACCCACCTTGGGACTGATGTCACATCACAAATTCATTGACACAACTCTACTCACCGATGGAAATGGGCAGGCTGAGATGTTTGAGAAGGGATTTTTGCAGTATATTAATTATTGCTTTAGATGTATTTCCTGCTGTGACTATCCTTTAGGATAGCACTTTTGAAATCTCAAGGAATGGGGAGAAATTGATTGGTTATTGTATTTGTCTGCTTAATTAAAGTTTTGAAAATTGATTTTTTTTGTAATTTAGGCTCTTTTTCAAAGAAGAGGCGCGCGCGCGCGCGTGTGTATGTGTGTGTGTGTAATGTGTAGTGCTAAGTGTTTTGCCAGCAGATGTCCCCTAACCAGCTATGGTTCAATTCAGCCCCTGGGTTATTCAGATTGACAGATTGAATTTCAGTCATAAGTGTTTGGGATTCATAGAGATTAAAGAGCAGAATAAAAGGGAACATTGGTGTCAGCAGGATGCAGGAATGGGATGTGGGGACTACAGAAGTAGTGGTGGGTGCCTTGGTTATCTTTGAAGTTCTTCCACAAAGCCTTTAACTATACAAATGATAAAGACCCATAATCACTGCTCAAGGGAAAAAATAGCCAAAAAGCTAGTATAAAACTAAAGGTGTAGGACTATAAATCTTTCATTTCATATCATTCAGCTGCTTCTGTGTAATCACCATGGCACAAAAGTCCAAATATCATAATAGGTTCCAGACAATTCTTAAAAGTGCTGATGAAAGTGATTTCACCCATAAACAGTGTTGGAGTGTTACTAATCACAGTGGTTTGTTTATTTTTTTCCTGACTGTCTTGTCTGTTTCTTCCTGCCTGTCCTTTTTCCAGGACTTGGTGTTGGTGTCCATAAGACATGAAGGTTCTTGGGAAAAGTTTATTTCTGATTGCTTTGGCATTGCTAGCTCTGGCAGTGTGGCACTGGTTACCTGAGAGATATTTTCCCTGTGAAAGACAAAGAGTGTTTACAATGAGAGCTGTAAAACTGCACAGTGAGATGTAATATCTCAAAACATGGAGAAATGAGACACACACAGTACTGCTGTTTGCTTTCTGGTATATGTTTTATGTAAGAGATCTCTTCCAAACAGCAGAAGAATTTATGTCATGCTGCAACCCATCTAGCCTAATATATTCAAAACAATTATTGATATTTCTTCTGGAACAATAACTTCTTGTGAAATACATTGTTGATTTTTCTATAAAAGCAACCAAATTAAATTATTCCCCCCCCCCTTTTTTTTTTTTTATTTTTTTTTTTTTTTTTTTCAGGATTTACAGATTAGCTGTTCCAATGATTTTTTAAAGGCTGATTGATTTTGGACAATTGCTTCCTAGGAATTTGCCAGAGAATTTAATTCTTTGGAGACTGGATGAGAGGATGAAGGGTGAATATTTGTTTTCCTAAAAGAGCTTTGTTTCCTAAAACTGCAGCTACCTTTGCTTTAGAGCTGAGATGTATCATTTAAATGAAAAAAATGACATGCAGAAGATGTCCAGGACTTGCAGCACTGATTTTATCAAGGACAGAAAAAGCATCCTGTGAGATTTGCAGCCTTTTCTATCATGGGGAGTGGTGATAGGACACATACACACAAACCCCCCCAAATCCAAACAAACCTAGAGACTCACCAGAAGGCAAACCAAAACAAAACCCCACAAATAAAAGAAACAATATGAACCCCCCCCCCCTCAACACCCAAAACCTTAATATTTTTAGGAAACAGGAAGATGTTGGGAACAGAGCTTGGGATACAATATCCAAGTAGTCCCATATGGGAATATGTTGCGGGAAGAAGGAGCTGAAACTTTGTTTGCTCCTTCCTGCATTCTGTGTTGCTACCTCGAGCTGGCTGCTGTCCTATGAAACCAGTGGCCCTCAGCCCTTGCTGGCCCACCGACAGCAGCTCTGAGCAAGTAACAAGCTGTAGGTCCCATACAGTGTAGCTCTCTGTGTTGATGGGACAGCAATGACAGTGGCATCAAATGCACTGATAATCCTGTGAAGGTTTGGAATGAGTCAGGGATGATTTTTCCACAGATGCTCCCTCTGTGTTGGGGCGAGTCAAGGATGAAGGGGGATTTTGTATGCTGCCTGGCAGAAAACATACAATGATCTGAGCAGGACTTTGAAAAACAGAGAGAAAATCAGGAGGGGGAGAACAAATCAACAATTATGCATAAAAATATGGGGCTTATATGGAGAAATGAGACTAGAAAAAACAGCTTTACTTCTGAGGAAGACTTTGAGACATGCATGGTGGCAGGGAGTCTGTGAGCCCTCAGAGGGATTCCCTGCCTCCACCTCTACCTTAGAAAAAGTGCTAATAGTTGGATGCAAATATCAGGAAAGTAACGTGAAATTTTAACAGTAAAAGGTTGGAGTGGCTTTGACTGATATTGGAGGAAGAAACTGAGTCGTATCCATATACCTGGTTGGAGAGATGGGACTCTGTCAAGTTGTGAGGGAGAAGAATGCTGTTATGGCTGGCTGTAAACAAAAATAGGAATTGAACACTGTGCTTAATATAGTGGCAGACCCTCTGTGAGACAAGCACAGGATCTGTTGTGCAAGGGGCTTTGAGATTACGCACAGGACTATATGACTGATATTAAAACTAATAACACACATACTCTTTGCTGTGAGTGAAGCGTATCTGTTGAATTTTTCAGTGCAGTCACTGCTGGAGATTTTGGTTCTGCAATTTTTGGGGCAAATCCTCAGAAAATGTACATTTCTGGACCTCAGTGTCAGAAAGAATGTTTTTCTACCACATCTCCCTGCTGTATAGTCTGCAGCAATCAGCAGGAAAGGAAGCCCAGCATCACAGCATGTTCTGTGCATTCTCTGGAGCTAAACAGGAAGCCATTTCAATGGGACTTATACAACCAGTGCATCTGGGCCCTCTAATGAAACCTCTGCATTAAAAACAACAACAGGGCCTAGATTTTTGCCAGCAGGGAAGAGGAATTACAATTGAGTCAGGAGCATTCCTCCCAGAAGGCTCCTGTAGGACTTAATGGAGGATGGTGAAAAAGGGCTTGATGGTGGAGATGCGATGTATAGGGACATGCAAAATGTTCTCTGCCTGTGGCAATGAAAGGCTATCCCTGGCCTTGAGGCTCTCTATTTCCTTGCATGGTTGATAGGAATCACCTGTGGTTTCACTGATGGCCTTTCAGAGCTACAAGGGGCTCTGGGGAGTGGCCAGGCATTGCACTGCCTTGGAGAAGATGGTCAGACATTCTCGTGCCTGCCAGGCATGTTTCCATCCCTGTTTGGAACAGGCTGTTTCCTGATACAGGCTGGGCTGCTGTGACCAGCCCATGTCCATGAGCACCGCTGGTGGGGCTGTGGGTGTGCAGCATGTTCTGACAGATGGTGGGTGGGAATGGCTGCAAAGGGAGGGATACCACTAATGAGAGGAAGGACAGCAGGTGGGGAGCTGGACAACATCCTTTGCCATGGCAAGCCTGATAAGGTGGGTGTTTACTTCTGTGGGAAGGAACAGCTTTCCAAATAAAAGATTAACTGCTAAATGATCTCATGGTAACAGCCCTGAGCCATTTCTAATTTAGCCACTCTGTGTAAAACCAAGCAGGGAGGTAAGAAGGGTCATTTTCCAGTCCCAAACACCCTTGGCTGACGTCAGTGTGTGATCTTTGCATCTCCACAGAGCTCAGTGCACTCATCATTATTTCACTGTTTTTCATCTTTGAGAGGCTTAGGCTGATCCTCCTTGCTGGAGACTGACAAAGGGCCAGCCAGCCTAAAAGCAGAGTGGACTTTTTTTCCAGCTATGTTGGTTGGCTTCAAAAAAGACAATACCTTTCTTTGCAAGTCTTGCTGCATTGGGTAGACACCCAGAGGAGAAAAGGCTGAAGCAGAAGAAGGAAAAGTTTATTTCCATTCCCTACTAGCTGTGCAGGGGACATTCAAACATCTCCAGGGCATGAGAGCCAATCTTGTGCTGCAGATATCAACCAGCTAACTTCTCCAAAGGAACAAACACATAGGTTTGTATTTCCCCAGGACCTGACACAAAGCTGGCTGAAGCCAACAGCTATTTAATTGTGTTAAGTAGTAATTTCAAATTGTATTAATTGTGTTAATATTCACTTGCACACATACTAGATCCAACATGGCTGTCACCAACAACATCAATGAAGGGTCCATCTATGTCCACAATCATCAGACTCCTGTCTCCAAGGACTGTGTAAATCCTGTCTGTGAACACTGTTGGTCACCAGGTCCAAAGCATTATGGAGTTCTCTTTGGACTGTGTAGCAGCTTGGGAAACAAAAGCAACTTCTGGACCAGCAGTTCTAAAGACCTTTCATGGAGAACATCCAAGGAAGTCTCTTCATGTTTATGCCAACTGCCATCTGAGGAGACATCTCAACATGGACTTTGGAAAAGAGGATCCCAATGATGTCAGCAGCAACAGCCCAGAGAACAGCTTTCAGCCTCATCTGCTTTTAGAAGTTATTTGTAAAGTTCCTTGCAGTTGCAGTTATGTTTGGTGATCTTCACCATCATTCCCTCTCTCTGCAGGTACACTGTTTTTTTGGCTTTTAATCACAGTTACTGCAATTTGTCAAAGGGTACTTCAAAATTTCTATCCACAGAAGATACAGAATAAAATTCCTCCCTGGGCTGTCCGTGTTTGTTAAGGAATAGATGTGATGATTGAAGCAACTCTGTCTCATCTTGAGTTCCTTGGTCCTGAATTGTCAAAACCACCAGTGCCTGAGAAGCTTGGCTGGCTTTCTCCTGTGTTCCTTTCTGCTTCTTTCTTCAGGCTGTGCTGGGTTTGGAAGACAGCCCTGGAAAACACAAGCCTTCTGGGTCAGAGAAAGGGAATGGGCCCTCTCTTTCCCACCTGAAGTCTGCCCATTCCTAAAACCTAATACTCAAGTCCTTCACTTGAATTTTGATGGGCAAGATCTCATGAGCTGGGGAATTCCCTGGGGATTTTTTTCCCCCAGTACAAGCAGAGACTCTGGGCTCTCAGTGAGCAGTGTGGTGAGCGTTGGTTGCAAACCACAAGGGTTAAGTGGCTTGTCAGATCATGGGTGGTGAGAAACTGCCGCATGTGTGTGGTCTTCTCGTTCACACTCAAGTGTTTTACCAAACAAAACCCCAACAAACAACACAAAAAACTTTTTGTAAACCTTGAATTCCTGGTAATGGCTTGACCTGCACCTCATGTGGAATCACAGTGATGCTTGGTAGACAGTCCCTTTCACATCCCTGGGATTTTGTGCAAAATACTGTGAATGCAAAATAACCTGGGGCCACCTGTGGGTTTTCTTAAACTAAACATCCCACAAGTGTGAGCAAGTGCATTCCAACAATAGCCTAAATCAACAACACAGCTCAAGGCTGTGAGAGGGGGAAAGCCTCTTTGGGGAGAGTGACATCTACAGACTTCTCCTCTTGTCTTCAGACTGGCCTGGGCTGGAAACCAGTCCAGAATTGAACTTTGAGGGAATTTATAATGGATGTTAACATGATCTGGATCACAGACTCACTCCTGAGCTCCAACTAGAAGAATAGCAATATTTTATGTTCTGTCGTGCAAATTTATTGAAAGAGTCAGGCCTATTCCAGAGACCTTGCAGTGAGAGTATATGAACAGGAGAAGGGAAGTTGTCTTAGGCCCAGTATTAGCAAAGTGTACTGGGAAAGGCTAAGTGACTTGCCCGAGGTTGTGCAGGGATGTTTTGGCACATCGGCAAGCTGAACCCAGCCCTCTTTATGTCCCAGTCTAAGACTTTAAGCACAGAAACTTAGTTTTTCCAGAAGGAACAACTGGCAGATTTAAAAGTAAAGTTTTTTGTTTTGCTTTTATTCTCTTTTTCCTCTTTTCTTCCCACATTTGATGTACAGGAAAGAACAAATTAGCTCATTTAAAACCAAGTGGAATTTTCACCCCAACTTGAGCATATTTTTCCAGGTTCAAAGCCATTTGTTCAATATTTTTGTTTCTTAATCTTATTTTCTATGAACATGAGACTCTCTTCCTCCCAGAACTGTGTGTGCCTACAAGGGCCAAACCACCACTTGAAAGGTTATTCCTGAAGTATCCAGGGCACATCCAGAACTGAGGAACACTGAAAATCTTGCAGACAACCTTGGCCTCTCACCCTTTGTTTGCATATCAAGTCAATCTGCAGAAAACACGTTCCAGAAAAAAAAATTTAGATTGCAGACGGCTGATAGAGAGACCTTTGAATAACCTCAGGACTTTGGTGGCTTCAAGAAAATGGAAGCTGATTCCAAACCCATTTCTGGTGTGGGATTTGGTTTGGCAAAAACAAAGTCTGACTGATGAGGTTTGGCCAAACTGAGCCTCCAATTTTCTAGCCAATCTCTGGTTCAAAAGATCGTCAGTTCTTGGGTGTGCTTTCACACATTTGAATTTCCTAACTGCTTGGAGCCTCCAGGAAAAATAGAAATAGCCAGAAGTTCCTTCTGCGAGTACATTGAGTCAAAATACAAATTCAGGAGTGGTGCAGTCTTTTCTAGATATGTGCAACCATGGCGTCAAATCAATGAATGCTGTACCAAAAAAAGCAAAAAAGCACTTGCTTTTACTTCTTAGCACTGAAACAGCAGTAAAAGTCTTTATATCCTGGACTTTCTAAGACACTCTTGCCTTTTGGGAGGTGTTTAAGTGTTGGGCAGGATGGTGCTGATGGGGAAAAAAACAACTGTGTCGTGTCTTCCTTGGAAAAGTATGATCTGGCCCTGTTCCCCAACGATACACATCACATTCCAGACCCATGCAGACAGGCATCTGCAGTTTCAGTCTCTGGCCTATTCACTTTGTGCTGGAATTGGTAACTGAAGTGTCAGTTGTGCTGACAAGCTGTTGTCAATGGAGAAAACACATGGCATTTTCAGGCCCACATGGAGGATGTGTTGGTTGTAACCCGCATGAATCATTGTGCTGGATACAATCTTCACACCTCAGACAACTCATCCTAAAATACTGAAATAGCTCAAACTGTAAAAATGGCTCTGAAACATCCCAGATCTGGTGTGTGGATGTTTCTTCTGGAGTCAACATTGCCAATGAGGGCTGCAAGAAAACTTTTCAGAGGTCTACATGGCAGCCAGGCAAGATAGAGTGGAAGAATCAATGTATTTTTCAGGAGTTTCCTTCATGGTCCTTGCTGTCCTGCTGGTGTGCTACAGAAGTATCTTCATACCTCTGAGCAGTCTCCAGCAATTCTAGTGTTTTAGGCTGCCTAACAGGTGGTGATCTGCATTTCAATTAATCCTTTTTTTTTTTTTTTCTTATCTTGAGGTTCATTTGTCGGGGCTCTCTGTCCCATTAGTAGCCTTTGTTTTTCCTGTTGCTGAAACCTGCATTTTTGCAGCATTCCACCTTGCTACTGGAATTTTAAGTCTGTGTTTTACCTTTCTGTTGGAGATTGCAAACAGCAGACTTGTGGAAATATGTTGAACATAATTTCAGAACTGAACTTCCAAGATTACATAACTTCAGAACAGAACTTTACTTCCAAGGACCATCAAATGTTTAACATTTCTATGAGAATTGACTTCCTGACCAGTGTCTTTCCTGGCAGTTCCTGACCCATTCAAGGTCTTCCTCCATGCTTTTATCTGTTGTTAGTCTCTGATTTCTTTTCTGGGCTTGGCGTTTCTCACAGCTAGTCCAGGTTCTCCATGACAAAATAATGCTGCCTACCACTTCTTCCTCTGGCACGGCTCTCTCTGAAGTTCCTTCCTCCCTTCCTGCCATGGGCACATTACCAATAAACTGTCACCTTTCATTCTTTCCATTGCTCCCAACCTTTCTCCTTCAGGTAAGTAAAAAATCAGACTCTTCTGGCCGTAATCACCTCCTTGGCTTGTTCATTGCCATCATTAAATTTAAATGCTCCTCGTTGTTCCCATATTGAAGGATGCTTCTTGGCCAAGGTTAATAAACACCAAAAAAGAAGCATTCACAGCACAGCAATAACACTTTTGTAGTAACTTCACAAACACAACTGGTATCTGTGAGAATGAATTGGTTTCCTGGACGAAGAGACCTCAACATAAAAACTATGTGATGTTCATGGGCAGGAGGCTGTAGCCCAGGTCCAAGCATAATCTTCACAGGTATCTGCTTCTTTTGTTAGACTCTGTTCTTTCCCTTTGCCTAAGTTTTAAAGTTTTCAGAAAAGTATTGTTTGAAGTTTTTCTTTTGCCAACCTGTCTGCAGCCAGAAAGTCAGTGGGAGACAGAGAAACCCATAAAAGGTAATAGCTAAATAAGTAACATGCAGAAATTCCTCACACTCACCTCTGTATTGGCAAGGGAAGATGCAGTTGACAAGGGAAGATGCAGCTGACACGGATTAGCTGAGCATGAGTTTAAGCTAAAAGCTTTGTACATAATTAACAAAACCCCCAAACTAATTCAGTTGATCTATTCCTTTGTGTTTTCTTGACTTGCAAGTGAGGACCTGTTGAAGTTGCTTTTTTTTTTTTTCTGTTCCCAGGAGAAAATTACTAAACAGTAACTAATAATACCAAAAATCTTGTTGCCTCGTGGGGCTTCTCTCTGCAACATTATGTCACTCATTGAAGTGTGGAGGAAACAGAAAAAGGTTATCTTTATTTCTGCATAGTCTGGGCTGGGTGAAACTGAAGTCACACAAACCGGCAGAGTGAAAGAAAGGGATAGGGTGAAAAACATTCTCCTGCTGTCTTCACTTTCCCTTTGCAGCAGAGGAAGAAAATGTTTTGTTTCCATGTGGAATATTTTTCAGATATTTCTTTGTCAAGAATGAGTTTGAGCTTAGGAAAAGCTTATTTCACTTCCCCAGATCAGCTGCAAATTCTCCAGTGCACCTTTGTCCACTTAAGCCTGGGTTAAGTCATCTCTTCCCTCTTCTATCATGTGCATAGTTCAGGCCCTGTCCTCTCTAGGTAGACTGGAATAATTTAAGTTATTAAATTCATGCACTCCAGGATCCAGCAAATTCCTCTGTCTTTTCCAATTCCTGTACATCTTCCAGAACCAAGTGCTGTTTTAACCCTTCCTAGCAGCCCAGGCTGCACCTGTCAGAAACAGAGACCTCGAGTCCATAAAATCCCTCTCTCTATGCAGACAGCTCTGCTTGAGTGGTTATCTTTATTGCAGGATGAGGAACAGTGTTGTTCTCTCTGCTCTGTTGAATGTAGGAGTCTTTCTGTCATATTGCCAAGCCTGGAGGGGGAAAAAAAAAAAGAAAAGCTGAGTTCTGCAACTCAAGGGGACAAATTATATTTGGTTGGAAATTCTGGGTTCCCTGGGGTAAATAATCTCTTCTTCCTCATTTCACCCAGCTCTAAAATGGGAATAACATACCTTATCCATGTAGAATGGACATGTATGATCCCACAGCAGAGAGGAGAGGTTTATGCCTGCCAACTGTATAAATATGTAGATTCAAAACTATTTCTGGATATTCTAAGGAACCTTTTTGAGGATGTACAACAGATCATGGACTAATTAAACTTGTTTTGAGGATTCTGTTTTTGGAAAGGGACACTCTCTTATGCAGCCACCCATGCTGTAGGCTTATGACGTGTCTGAAATAGCCAATGAATCAGGTGTCCTAGTGAGGGCCCTGACATTCACATGGAGCTGAGGCTGACCCATCTTTCACATTGAGAAACCTCCATGGGTCCCAGCTTGTCCACACAGAAGAAACACAGACAGCTTTTACAGCCTAAAACTCTAGGCTTTATATTTTCTATGGTTTAGGAAAATTATACGTGAGTCACAGCCCAATGCTGCAGCATACATAGCACGTATGATGGCAAAAAATTTCTTTTCTACAGTTAGTGTTGCACTGCGAGGTTTATCCTTTCTCTTGAATCATCCAGCAACTCTTAAAGCAAAGCTATCAAGAGAGAGAGGTTGTCAGAATACCCTGGTGTAGCAATTTCTATATCTGTCTTGGAGTGGAAGAACCTGAAGCATCAAAGTTTCCATCTTAATAAATTCCTGGAGGGTTTAGAGCATAAGCTGAATTCTGAAAAGCAATGACATGATTAGCAAGCTTCCAAAAATTATCTCATAATAATTCTTCCACACATGCAGACTGCTCTCTGATTTCATGACAAAATAGTATCAATTAATGCATCTTTTCCTATGTCTAGTCATGTTGGGTCTTTCAGTCTATAGAGGACCCATTAGTCCAGCCAAGCTGCAGCTCACAAGAATTGCTCTCAGCTCTCCTCTTTGTGTTGATAAATGGATCAGTGTCACTGCAGTTAGTTATGCTCCCTTAGTTTGTCTTATTAAAATTACCAGCAGTTTGAGGTGATGTTCACAGGGGCTGGAAACAGCTACAAAACAAAAGCTTATGTCGCCACGGATCAACATGTGTGTTAAGCAAGAGGTATTTCTTCACAGTGTAGCACTGCTGAAGGTTCAGATTGACACAATGCTGGTTCTTGCTTCTTCCCTTGCTCCAATCTGGACTTTGCTATCTATGAGGAAGGATAACTCCTTGACCATTCTCATGGGCATTTTAACCCACTGGAGGTGAGGATTTCTGGGTAAAATAGCATTCTTCCTAGCAAACCCATGAAGGATACAAAGGACTGAACCAGCTGCTCTGAGAAAATATGAGCTGTCTCTGATACATATGTTTTGTGGAGAAACAGAATGACTCGAACCTATTATCTGTCTGCTTTTTGCTTGTGTAGGTAGTGAGACTGGCCCCACATCTACAATAACACCATCACTAATGAAGTAAGCAAGGAGAGATTTGTAGGAAGAGATGACAGCCCTGGTTAGAGCAACTGATAAGAAGCAAACACCAGGCATTTCTTGGGCCTGAAACTGAAGAAGCAACATTCCAGCTAACAAAGATGGGTAAAACTTGCTTTGCAGCTTGGGCTGAATTGTGATTATCAGCTTGATGTTTGGTGAGACAAGGGTATATAGTACCTATGAAAATGAAAGAGAGATTAACAGAAGTGGCAAGTTAATAATTTCTGTGTCACAAAGAAAGATGGAAATTGCTTTAACTGTAGCATAGAAAAATTGTGACATAAAATCAGAATCTCCATTGTGTTGAAATTTTGAGAATGAAGTAGAGTTAGGAATTTGACATCCAAAGCTCATCTTTTGAAGGTGTATTGTGGAATGCCTTTGAAGATCAAGACTAAGAAGTCAAACAGAGCGTGGTTGCATTGTGATAAATGTTCTCCCACCGGCTGTTTCTGCCTTTCACTGAGTGCCTGTGTGAAAATGCTGTGGTGCACAGCATTGGTTGATGGGTTTCCCCCCAGATACTTTCCACAAGGGCATTTGGTGCTTTGGATAGAATAGATCACGTTCTGGAATGAGTACATGTAGGATGCAAGGCTTTGATGGTTTCTTTTGGATGGGAATGGGGTTCTTATTCTATGGGGTATGCACATGTGTCAGCAAGTTTTAAATCTATTGCTTTGGCATGGCCCAGCTCTGCTTGGGATATATTTGCCATGAGAAATTTTGCTTGTAATAAAGTATTTTGCCAGGCAAGGGCAATTTGGAAAGTTCAAAGGGAAAGTTTGAGGACAATTTCTCTCAAATGATCATCAGATCACCTAGCAAAGGCTGTAGTTTCAGAATATTCTGGACAGACTCCAATCTAGTTTGAAATGTGATAACCGAGTGTGCTGTTAATAGGGTTTTTCTTTATTATATTCTAGTGCATTTTACATATGTTCCTCAGGAGGCTCATTTACATTTGTGATCTCTGTCTGTGGAAGAGTTACCTTGTTTGCTGAATGTTTAGGGGCTGGTACTGTGGTTATCAAGACTATTTTCTTCACTGCCAATCTGATAGTGTCTGGGGGTTTGGCTGAATATTACACATTTCAGGGAGTGTTTTGGGTAGTTGCTATGTTTCTGAAGCCAGGTCTGCTAGTCCTTGTTTTTTTTTTCAATCTATAAGTTTATTTTTAGGCTACCATTTTCAAGGTGGACTTGGTGTCTGGGAATCATCCAGAGAAAATTAGATGTTTTTTGACATGTGAATGACTGCTGGGAATAGCAGAAATTTAGCCCTAAGAGAAGGGTATTACTGAACATTTGCAAACCACCTTTCTCCTGAGAGTACAGGTCAAAGCCCGCGATAACGACTTTGCCCCTCATGTAACAAAAAACTCTCCCCTCAGAAAGGTTTCAGTCACCAGTTTCTCTGTCCACAAGACTGCACTTGAAAACAATAACATGAGAACGACACCTTCAAATGAATTCATTGAAGAGTCATGAACTCAGTAGTAAATCAGTCCTGGTAAGAAAGCCACCTTGTGTTGAATGCACCTGTTGTGGTCTAGAGTTCTGCCATACTCATTCGGCCAAATAACTCCCTCTGGTAAGCTGTGGTCCCAAGGCATATCATAAATATCAGTCAGGTAAAGGCTATGTGGAAAACGCAGCTGTGGACAGCTCCAGGGAGGCTGGATCAATAGCACAGCTGGTCAAAAATGGGTGGAGAAGAGGGGAAAACTGACAAATATCTGCCTTCAAATTAGTCTCTGTCCGAGACTGTGAATTTATGTTTGTCAAAATAGTCTGCCTCTGGGCAATAGATCCCACTGTTTCTCTTTCATGCAATGCGTGGTTAGAAAGTCATAGTTATCTCAGTATTAAATACCCATCACTTCACCCACAGGGGGAGAGCAAATGCATTGATGTGAGTGTGGTATGGAACGGACAGAAACTGCAAACCACTGTTCTGCAACTTCTGTTCTGCATTGTAGGCATTGAAATGATCTATTGTGCTAAATGATAGTTTTGTCTTCTTTTGTGTTCTTAATGATAACATTTAGGAGTGCAACAGGATTGGACAGAATCATGAATCTGTATCTAAATCTTTCTTAAATGAACTCAAATCATATCCAGAAGTTTACTCTCAAGAAGTTTATTTTCAGGCTGCCATTTTGAATGTGAATGAATTGATGTGAATTGAGAACATCATACCTGAAAATTGAAGGGGAACCATTTAAGCAGATTTTACACCTTCATGATCACTTTCATTTCTTTTCTCTTGGTGGCTGCAGTCACAGACAGCTCACATTTGGAACATAGTGACCGATACCAGACAACTATAACAAACATCTCTAGTTTTAATTTTCTCTCCCATTTTTTTCTACAACTAGTTCTAGAGCATAGACCTGGCACTGGAATCCAGAGGACACTTGTACCAAATAAAATGATTTCCAACTGATTTATATTTTTCCCATACTAAAAGTGAATCTGGATTGCTCTTGCTATTTTGGTGGCTGTGATGCTGGGAGCACATGCTCTTTCTGTGAAGAGTGCTAAAATTGAAATAACCATATAGGTGAGTTTGGTTGGAGCTGAAAGCTATGAGTTTTGGGAATGCGATTAAGAAGGACACTCACGATGAACATACTGCACTGAAAAATCCTTTCCTGCTTTAGTAATAACTCTGGAAAAGCAATAAGGAAGCAATTTAAAGCAATTACTGTGTTTGTATTACCTTTTCACAAAATGGGTTTTCTCTTGTATATCTTACCTGCTCTGGAGGTTTAAAATAGAGCACTTTATATGGTACATTTCCTTCCTGATTTGCAGGTCAGGATAATTTTCTGGCTATTGTTCTGATTACTTTAAATTATAAACATAGAAGCTTTTATTCTTTGTCTCAGAACAATGCATTCCATAGAAAATAGAGCTCTGACAGTTTCAAACATTAAAAAAAAAACCCCATGAAGCATCACCTCAAAATAGTAATAATGTTAATATTAAAAATAGTAAAAATAAAGATTATTCTCTTAAGATATATTCTGAATTTTGAATCTTAAAGATTGCCTGAGGCCACAAAGTTGCAAGATCTGCTGTGATAATTAAAATATAGGGGTTTCTTTCGCTTGTGTTTCCCTTTTAATTGATTGTTCCCAGGAAGGAATGACAACAATTTATAAGAGTGACTTTGCATACAATATATGAATCTCTCTCTTTTTATCAGGATAAACAGTATTTTTTGAGAGTTCTAGTCTGGCATTTTCCCTTTGTATGTTCAGAAAGCCAGCATGTGAAACCTCTTTCCTAATGGAGTAATACCACATACTCCCTGACTTTATCAATAAAATTTTTTTTTGTTTTGGTTTTTTTTTTTTTTTTTTTGTTTTTTTTTTCCTGAAATGTATAAATTCTATTGTTTTAATTGAAAATACATCTAAGGTGTCAGAATTTATTGGAAATAATATCTGTAATAATGAGCTCAGGAACGGTCAACCTTAATATACACCATCATCGAAAGGACCATCCACTGGATTTATTGGATTGCCATCCATAAAAAACTTTACCTTGCAGGAAAAAAGAAATGATACTACATGGCCCCAAGGGTGGCTATTTCTGGGGCTCTTCTCCACATGGGAGAGGTTATTCTTCCCTTGATCCCTGAACTTCTCCTGCCCACTCTCTGCCTTTTCCAGCAGACTTTCCTGCCTATGCTTCCCACAGCTTTTTCTGCTGTTGATGGGAAAAGACATGTTCAACTACATGGTTGAATCCTTCTGAACTTGCTCAAAAAATGCAGCACAACTGTGAAAAACCTTTATCCATGGCCTGATGTAACTTGAGAGAATAAAGCTGCTATGGTCAATTCACTATAGAGTGGTTTTTCAGCTCTAGCTCTTTTGCCACTTCTCATCTTAAGGGCAATAAATCAAAACAGAAACATGAATCGAAGGATCTTTCTCCTTGACAGAAAGGCATAGGAAACCTAAGGTTTCTGTATACTCACGTGACGATGCTGGAAGCTGTTTCCTGGATGTGATATACAGACAGATCACACAGAAAAGAATGAATGTGGCATCTTGTGGTTACATACTTGATACAAGAAGGAACAGGAACTGCCTCAAACCTCATTTCTGGAGATTTCTACAAAGATATGAAGTGATCATGAAAAAGAAGGCTTGGACGGCCAGGCTATCTAATCCACCGCAGTGCAATTAGTACATTGTGATGCCTGAGGAAATTCATGTTGGAGGTACAGCTGTGCGGACACACAGAAAGCAAATTTCCTGTAAGCACAAGTGAAGGTATTCACATTCAGTGGTTCACTTTTGCTCAATGCAGAGGTGGGTGTGCAGTTTGCAGACAGGCTCATTTGAGTCCTGAAGCTCTCAGAAGGTGGAGAAGTACTCCTTCCATGTGAACAAGAAAACGAGACTTTGCATCTCCATGAGAAACAGCCTCTAACGTGATGTCTCCATCATTGACCTATCACACAGAAATGGTGCTCCACCATGGGAAAAAAGAGACAATGAAAGGTATTTCTTTGCCATCTGTTGTGGGCAGAAAAGTACTCACTCTTGGGCAGGGCTGTCAGGTGAATGGCCACTACAGTTGCAGGACAGGAAAGAGCAGCAGGAGATGGCAACTGGCTTCAAAACTGCAGTGAGGGGTTACATCTGCTAGAAAGGCACTGTGGAGCAGTGGCCATGGCACATGGAACACTGCACTGCTGAGGTTGCTGGCAGGCAACAGAGAAGTCTTGTGCAGTTTATTTGGGAGGAGATAATAAAGTACCATTCTATTCCCAGAAGTAAAACAGCAGGAAAGGTCTGCAAGACTCCAGATGTAAAGTCTCACCTTGCTAGTCCTAAGCACTGAGAATGCATCTTAGAATGGACATCTGTAAACTTTGAATTGTTCTAGGAGGAGTTTTTCTTGGTTTTGTCAGATATTTTAGCTAATCCTATGTCCCTTGTTGTTTCCACAGGACTGTTGTTCATATGCAATTGTTTCTACTTTATGTAATTACATGTAATCTGCTGAGGAAAAAATGGTGCATGTAATTTGTTAATATTATATATATAGACAATATTCTGATAATGCTATCATTCACTTCTTGGTACACAGTCATAAAATAAAACACCAAGATGTACCTAGAACAGATCATCACCGTCCTTAATGCTTTCTACTGGCATCATCCACTGAACAACCCACTTTCCAAACTTTTCTCTTTATGCCCAAAAAGAATCTCTGAAACCTGCTTTTCAATCCTTCTTACAGAGTGAAATTAATGCCCAGTGCTAAGGATGTTTGATTTTCCCTAATCTCTCACAAGGAAAGTGTTTCATTAGTGATGTTGTAATGTCTTTTGACCATGGTTTTAATTTCTGTGAGTAATTTTCCCCAAGCTGGAGACCTGGGAACAAACAAGCTCTTTGTTGGAGGAGCAACACCATTGATCCCAGGACTGCTTAGGCATCTCTGAATAATATGTCAAAGAAAGGTTACCTTTCTGTCCAAAATTCCACATTGATCAGATAGACGGAAAGACAAAGGGGAGAGGAAAGCAACACCCCTCTTTTTGAAGAGCCAAAGGAAATAATACTGAGAAAGTATTTCAGATTCTTTTTTTTTTTTCCTGATGTGTCAGATTCTTATTTACTGCTGAGGAAAGAACATACAGAGGTAACTAACTGTATGCTGCACTTGGTTGAAGCCAAATCCCATAGCACCAAAACCCATTTTCAACCTGGGTTCATGAGCTCATTCTGCCCTTTTACTTTCAAACTGCTCTGCCTCCTTGTTCTTTCCTGCCACTTGTTTGTTTCTAAACCAGCAACCAAGAGATTAGAAACAAATGGTATGCAATAGGTGACCTTTGGAAATGAAGAACCTTTACAAAATGAATGCCTCCTGTTCTCTTCTGACAAGGCATCTAACTTCCAATGTGTTTACAGACTTTATTGTCACTCTCTAGCACAGAATTTGACAGCAGTGGTGAGGAGCGTTCCTTGGGGTCATGCACTTTGCAACAGCAAATACCTTATGCCTGAAGCAAAACCAAAATAAATCCTAGAGCCACCTCTTGTACATTTATTCCTGCAACCTTATGACTAAGCAAGTGAAGCAGAAGCCTAGGAAAGAGCAGCCTGGCTGGAGCTGTAGCATCTTATAACACTGCAGCCTCTGAGCTCTCTCAAAATCAGTAGGGGATGAGTTTTTAAGGCCAGTGCCTTTGAAGATGTAAAGGGAGCACTCTCAAGTCTTTCTTCTGCAGTCTCAGGGTAATTAGAGGTTAGTCAGCTAATCTGAGTGTGAGGTTCATGTATTGCTCAACTCTTTTCAGTAAGGAAAATGTCTTGATTCTACTTGTAATATTGTGTAAGCTCTGGTGATCCATTACCTCTTCAGCTCAGCTCATCATTTTGACTACCTCAGTCCCAGAAAGAACTGCAGAAAAATATAATTTAAGTTAGTTTAATCTTTTTTGCAAAGAAATTCACTGCTCTGTCATTCTCTGCTCCTCCTCCATGAGATGGGCAGAAAGCACTTTGTAATGGTCATAAATACAGTATATTGCTTTTAGAGGCAAAGTTGCTCCTCCTCATTCTCTGTGAAAGAGATCCATCTCATGATGAAAATCAGATAAATCAGGCCATAATTCTTGTTTAATCTTTCCTCCCCAATGTCCAGAGAGATGCAAAATGAGCTCAGGACTCATGGGTGCTAAAAAGTCAGGGCACACATTGAAATTCTGAAGAAATGCCTGCTCACGCAGTAAGTTTAAAGTACACCTTAAAGGCACAGTATTTTATTTCACCAATATTCCCTTTCCAAGCAGCACCAAAGAATGAAAAGGTATAATTAATAATCATTATTTTTTGCAAAAAAGTAACAAAACCAGAGATACTTGATCTTCAGGTTTTGGGCTTATTTCTGTCAGAAAGAAGACATGTCTTCAAGCTGATTCTGAACAAAATATTGCATTTGTGCTCTGAAAAGGCAGAATACTTAAGCAACTGTGTGTTGCCTCAGCCAGCTGTTGTGCTGAGGGAACTGAGTAGCAGGCATTTGGGACTGTTCTGTTTCAACCAGAAAAAGGAACATCTGACACTCAGAAAACATGTCTGGTTTGCTTGGGCATTTGAAATATGTTTACTGAAAGAGAAGAACAGAGACATTGCGTGAAAAACAGGCTAGTACTGCTGGTTTGAATGGACCTGACCCCTGTACTAAATTGGAATTGGTTCTTCGGGATGTTAAAACTGCTTGTAGAGCCTTCAACATCCAGTTCTGTTATCCCACACCGTAATGGCATAAAGTTACCACTTGATGGCTCCTTGTCAGTTTGGATGGATGAAATGAGTCAATAGATCTCGACCAGTCCCTCGCAGTGCATGCAAGATCTCTGCAGACTCACCACCAGCAAAAGGACTGTGAAGCTGTGAGAAAAGAGCCACTCAAAAGACTCCTCTTCTTCACTGGACCAGAATACCATGATGCAATCTGTCACTGCTTTCACTGTCCAATCTTTGAATTTCCCTTTCTGGAGCTGTCTGCCCCAAAACTTTCAGTATTAAAACCAGATGCAAACACAACCAGCAACAACAGCAGCTTCCTGGACTTTTGTACATCAAATTCCAGAGGTGGGGGAGGAGTGAGAGGGGAAAAAAACCCACTGGAAATAAATACCCCTATGAAGAAATTACAACATCAAAATGCAATTCCCTCCTCATGTTTTTCTTAGAAAGCAGTTCAGTTCCATCTGGCTGTGGGCCTGCAGCCAATGCTTGCTACAGAAGAACTAAGACATTCAAATATAAATAAATAAATAAATGAACGAATAAATAAATAAATAAATAAATAAGGAATAATATACCAAGTGGCTCCTGCACCCATCTCTAGAGCAAGGCTCTCAAAGCAGATATTGTTCTGAGCCAGCTTTGCACCCCCATGCAAACATTAATCTTGCTTAGGCTGACAGAATTGCAAATAAAGCCACGTTGCACATGCATTCAAGAGAGAGGGAGGCAAAAGGAGAGGGTCAGTCAGATGACACAGAACAACTAAGGTTTTGTTCTCAGTGATGAGTGAGTGGAGCAGCATACATGGGGAGATACATGCTTGTTGCAGCGACAATTATTTATTTATTTCCATCACTAACAAGCTCTAAACAATGGTGTACTCTTCAGCTGCAGGCTGAGAAAATGCAAAGAGCCACTGGAAAGAAGTGTTTAGACATTGGCAAAATCTCCAAATATTATTTCCTCTTTAAAAGGTGAAGAAGAAAAAATTGAAAAAAAAAAAAGAAAACAAAAGGAGGGATTCATTTATTTCTAGCAGCTGTAGCAATATTCCATTTGCCAAAAGAACACGAAGTTCATGCAAAGTCAGTCACTGCTTCTGCATCCTAGAAATGTGCTCTGGCCATAGGTGTCAAAAATGACTAGGGATTTTAATTGTCTCTGGTTGATGAACTCTGACACAAAACTCAATAAAATTTCTTGCTACACATGCTGTACTGAGGTGTGGGGTTTTCCTTCATGCTGTGGAGGAGAATACCCAAAATGCAAGTCTTTTGAACCATCTTCCCAAAAGAACTTGGCCTTTTATCCTGAAATTTTCTGAGCAAGGAAATAAACTCAAAACTGTCTCCTCATTCCCATTTCAGTCAGGCTTAATGGGAACTCTCTCTGTTGTGAATGTAGAATCATGGCCAAAGCAAAAGCTGACACACAGCTTAGGGAGGAAGGAAGCCCTAGTGGTCTGTAACTCCTGGCAATAAACCTGGGGCATATCCATGAGTAACATTTATATGACACAATAAGAATGCCATAGTGAAGTGGCATTTCTTTTCTACTAAAGAGTTTCCTACCATCCTTCCAAAAGTTGGCATGAGAGAAACAGCTGGGAAAAATGGCAGAGATGAGAGCCAGAGCAGGCAAGTGAAATGTATCCTACACCATTCCTGCTGGTTAATGCACAGAAGCAGTTGGGTGTTGAGAAAGGACTCCATCCCATTTCTACCTACCTCAAGCCAGGATTAGGAGCTGATTTTCATCTTGCTTTGAGATGTCAGAGAAGAGGATGAAGAGGGAGATGAGAAGCAACAGGTCTGATGTGATATTGCTAAGGTATCTGTCCTTAATCTTTGACCCAATTGTTTGGACAGCAAGTCTGGCTTCTTGCAAGTAGAGCCTCCAGCCAAATACAACCCAAAGTTAGTTTATTCTCTTCAAGGATTTGGGAAAAACAAAATGAAATCAGAGCAATATAGGATTATGTCACAGATTTAAAACAACATCTAAAGGTAAACAAAACATCCACCTAAAGGTTAGATGGATGAATGCATGTTTTCTTATACCTCTGGGAAATTAACTTAATGTCTTAGAGTAAGGGTAAATTGAAAATTTGGGCATGATCTCTGCTTCAGATGAAAATCAACCTTATTTAACGTCTTCCTGTTAATCCTCAAAATCAGCTAGTTAAGGGATTTGTAAGTGTGTGCTTCACCAGTTTTATTTCTTGGGCTCAGCTGAGTGAGAAGATATGTAGCACCACCACAGCTCTAACTGCCAAACCCATGAAATGTCTCCATCAACCCCAGTCAGATTTGTCATTGATAAAGATAGCTGAAGGAGCTGTCCTGAATGCAGTCAGATAAATGCAGAGCCAGTCAGTGATAGGAAGGAAGGGTGGGATCTCAAGCTGTCACCAGTTATCAGAGCAGCAATTCCAAGCAAGGCACCAGCCCTCCAGCTGCCAAGTACCCACCACATCAGGATGGCCTTGTGCCTTTGAACATGTCCCTGCTGACAGCCAACCTTTCCTGCACTCACTGGGGAAGAGGGGAAAAACTGCAGCCACCCTGGCACAGACAGGGTGAAAGCAGCTCAAAGCAGCTGTGCTCTGACCTTCTCTCCTCCAAGGAAGCTATTTTGTTTGCTTTTTGAAAGGGGTGTGGGGGGGGGAGAAATTTGGAGAGGCATTATGGGGGAGAAAGGTCTTGGAGCTGAGATTTCTGACAGATTTCCAACAAGATAAAAACATGACAAATTTTCACCATCTCTAGATACAGCCCATGGTGAATGTTCCACAGGGGGATAGAGAAGGGAGAAAGATGGGAGAGTGAAAGAGAACCCATTATTTCCATCTGAAAATAATTTTAAAAGGGATATTTATTCCACTGAGTAGAACAACTCCTAACTAAAGCAATGTGCCTGGTCAGTGAGGTATTGTGAAGAGAGAAAGAAGATTCCTCCACTCCAGGAGGCAAAACACAGCCTGAAAAGGTTCAAAAGTGCTTCTATAAGCAACCTGCTAGCTGTGATCTATGTATTTACTCTGGGGAAAAAACCTGCATATTTTAATTTGGGCAGATCCTTGACTTCTTCCTCCAAAGCAAAGAGAAAGCCCGGAGGTATGGGAAAAGAAACTGAATGGTTTAAAAGCTGCCTGCAACCTGGGCATTGAAAATATTTGCTTTATGGCACTGTCACTTAGTCTTTCTGAGAATTAGTAATTTTTTGTGAGAATTTCACTAAAGCCTGGGTGGAAAAGAGCGTGAGGAAAATGACAGATATAAGACAATGGAATGTTGACTGCTACAGAAACAATTCTTCATTAACTGTGTCAGGAAAGAGTCCCTTTCACTTCAGAATTGCTTGTCCCTTTTTCTGTGGTGGTATGGCATTTGTACGTATGTGACCAGGAAGCAGCTTCCTCAGCTTTGTTGATATAGTGCTGAGCACAAGAAGTCAAAAACTGGGACTGGCAGATGTTACCACAGTTGAAACTATGTAGAAGCAGAGTAAAAAGACATTTTCTATAACTTAGACTTTTTAAAGTGTTTCTAGAGATAAAGTGCTCCCTTTCCACTTAATGTCACCCCTGGGTTTCCCCAAGAGCTTCTTTGTACACAGAGTCATTCTCCAGAAGCCCCAGTGACTTGACAGGGTTTGTCCTGTTGTTTGTTGCTCACTGATGTGCCCACCTGGGACATCTCAGGCTCCTGGGGTCAAGATGCAGACAAAAGGGACCACAGGCAGAGACTTCTGGAGGAACTGTTGGAGAGTGAGGGTGGAGGTGGTTTGGGGCTCTTCTTGAGGGTGAAGCATTTTCTCCATGAGCAGTAGAGCCATATGAGAGACTTGAGAGCAGAGTCAGCTCCATTGGAATGCAGTCAAATATTCCTGTCCATTTGCTCCTAAATCCCTATATCCCAGAGAAATAGGTAACCCTTATTTTATTTATTGAAAAAAAAAAAAAAGCCATGTTTTATCTTCTCATAAATTGCAATGAGTCTTTGACTTTAACAAAGAAATATCCTATATTTTTTTATGCAGAGACCTTGAGCTCCTCATGAAACACTTTTGCAGCACACAGGAAAGTCCACGGAGCAGTCAGAACTGGTAATGTTCATTTGCATGGTAGCTGTGAGGTTTGCAAATGAGCACGAGCATTACCCCAGGATATGCAGGGGGAAAATCCTTCCACACAAGGTAGAAGATTTCTCTATTCAAGCTTTGGATCAGCCACAAGCCAACCGGAGTTCCATACCTGCCCTATCAGGAGGTTATATTGCATCTGGTCTAAAGACAATCCATAGCTCCTGCTCAAAGCTCAGCCAAAATGAACTTGTGTCTGTCTGCAAAGTACCATGTAGCCACACCCATGATAACAGGCTTTGGAATATAAAACCTGTGCACTGATCTGCAATGCTTTGAACAAATGGCTTTGTATGCCAGGACCACTCTTGCTTAACAGATTTCATCCTAATCTGATTTATTTATTGTTTAACCTGCCATGTGCCTGCAAACCAGCTGGAAGCACAGCCGGCTAATTACTGGGCTGTGCCAGCATAGCCTGCCTTTGATTGCTTGAGACAAGATGCCTGTAAGATGGACAAGATTTAAGGCACACAGTTATTGTCTATGACCCTCTTTTAGATCCTAATGAGCTCTGAGAGGCTGAAATGTTGTGTTGGAGAGGCAGCAGGGATCTGGCTGCATCAGGGCAAAAGCTGCATCTGGAAGTTATTTTATCTTTAACTTTCCTGGTCTTTTTCCCCATTCTCTCTCTTGTACATCTGTGAGGTGGAATGTGTTTAAAGCACAACCCTGATAATCCCTCTAGACCTTCTTCTCCCCTATTTGCATCTTTCTGGGGGCATCTGTGCTAACACTTTTCCCACTTTTGCTCCAGACAAATGAAACATCACTGCTTTCCTCAAGACTGCGCGAAAGATTTTATCTTACCCTGCACATGTCCACATGCTGAAATTCCCTTTTGTAAAAAATACTTAATTCCAGGAAGCAAACTGAGCCTGAGCAGGAACAAAGTGTATTGAGGATTACCCTAGCCCCCATCTTTCATGCTTAATTTAGAAGTGAAACTGCAAAGTGAAATCACTCTCAATTCTGCACCATTGATGGACTGGCCCTTCCAGTTACTGCCTATATTCCCTTTCTGAACTAAAGAAGCAAGGACACCACAAGACATAATAAAACTTCAATTTAGTAGCTATAGGGGAAACTTTCTTATCGGCCAGTGTTTGAACTTTAACCTTTAGCAGGTGGGAGGTTAAATATAATTAAATATATATCCCTTCATTAAATATACCTTGCTTTAAGATCTCTTGCTGGCCCCACGTGTTTAAAGTTCACTGGTTCATGTTACATCTAGACTATTGAGGAGATGAAGGTCTGGGCCAGAAAATGAGAAAGTACTCGGTTACAGACCACATTAAAAATAACAAATCAGAACAGAACCGAAAAAGATGATCTAAATAACTTAAAATCCTTTTATTGGCCTGGAAAGGGTGGAGGAAACAGGAGGATGGGAAGGGCAGGAAGTGATCTCTTTGCTCCACAAGGGTTCTGGGAATCTGGCTGCCTTTGGGAGACTGGGAGAAATGGGAAAATAAAATAAAAACATGTTCAAAATGCCAAAAATGATAGGAAATGGTTATCAGCTTGAAAAGTTCCTCTAAGGGTTATTAATAGCTAGCAGCAAGGAAATAATGACTCATTGGGAAGATAAGTATATCCCAGACCCTAAAATGAGAACTAGTTCAAAGTTGCTTAACCCTGACTATTCTATCATAGCACATATAGGGAAGGTCTATCACAGAAGTATCACCACATGTACATAACCCATCTCTATCTTGCAAAGCACTTAAATGTGTGCATAAACCCTGTTACTTTTTATGAGCTATGAACACATAAAAGTGTGCTAAATCTGGACAGAATTCAACATTGGATTTTGACTGTGTTGCAAAAAGAATTGAGATACTGGCTCTGTTCAGACATTTAGAGTATTCTGCATATAAGTGTCGAGCTGGTCATAGTTCTGTCTTAGACCATGAAATAAGAAATTATTCTATGATTTCACTTGCCATCTGACTTATAAGTGTTATTTTCTGGCATGTGTAGGGAAACTGAGGCACAAAGACATTATGGTGCATTTTTTTCAAACTCTGGTTGGAGAGATGTAGGTGCACATAGTTCCACAGCAGTCCATTTCCAGCATCCACAAAGGCATATTTTCTCAGGAGGATACAGGTGTGTTTAACTACTATGTGTAGACACACGAGCAGCAGATTTGTAACCTAAATTTTTTAAAAAAACCCTGGAAGTCTGGGGACTGGGAAAAAGCTGGGCTAGAGGAGTCGTCAAATGGAGAACTCTGTTGCAATGGAGTGTGAGAACAGTCTGTGAGATCCACAGCCCTGCTGGCTGCTACAGTGTGTTAGCATGGCAATGAAAAATCCTTGTGTTGATAATGAAAGAGAGAGGTTGGGGGTAGGTCAACAGTGAAGCTGCAATTTAAAGACCAAGTAAGCAAGCAAACA
Source organism: Vidua macroura (assembly GCF_024509145.1). Classification (NCBI taxonomy): domain Eukaryota; kingdom Metazoa; phylum Chordata; class Aves; order Passeriformes; family Viduidae; genus Vidua; species Vidua macroura. Next base: position 25,834,541 of record NC_071577.1, read on the forward strand.
GGGAGCAAACTGGTGGAATGGGTGAAGATTACCTGAATTTTGGCCAAATGGATAAGCCTTAAAATTAACTTCTGGGTTGAAGCAGTTTCTTCCTTTCATACCCAGTAGCTTTTCTGCATCATGTCTAGATTCAAAAGAGTTTGTAGTATGCCTGTCCAGAAACCACGGCTATAAAAATGGCTTTCTGCATATTAAGCTGTGTAAGGTATTCTCTTGACATAGCAATTGCTGCATTTATGCAATCATGTAATCACTGAATGGGCCAGAGGGAAAAGTGGCTTCAGTGATGCCACAGCCCATTGCCTTGTATCACTTCCTCTGATGGGTGTTTTTCTATCTGGTGTGGGAAAACTCCAACAAGAGGGGTGCCCCAAACCCCTGGGTAGTCTGCCTGTGAGGTTTGATATCCTGCCCCTCCAAAATCTCCTAATGTGGAAAAGTGAACTCCTGAATTCTCCTGTCACAAGTGTATACAGAGAACGTGTTGCTGCCTTCCTGTGACACCACCTTCTCTGTGTCTGAAGCTGGTCCTCCTCTTCCCCCTTCGTTGTAAAGCACCACAAGCATAAGAACACAGGGAATTTTTTCAGTGTCACATACAATGGGAAGTCATCCTGATCAGGCTGCTAGGAAAGAGAAGAAAGGGAAGTTAATAAATCTTTTCCATCTCTATGGTTTTCTATTTTTGCACTGGAATGGAACATAATATTCTAAGTCCTTCGGCACAACAATATGTCAGGCAATTGGTAACAATGCATTGGACTTTTGGGTGGGCGATGCTCTGTTGTGGCATCTGTGTGAAGGATGATTTTCATCAAACAGCTTTATGGCTTCAATGAAATATTTCTAAATTGGCTTCTGCAAGTGTGACTGATTGTGTAGTTTTATTCGATGTTCTGTTTTCATTGGTTTTTGTAAATCACCGAGTATTATGTATACTCTGCATTTGATAATTTCAAACTCGTAATTGAAGAATTTGCGTACTGGAGTAAATCTATGGTTTCTATGAAATCCTTGTTTACTATAAATAAGAGCTTGTTTACCCATATGTCAATTAATAGGAACATAAAAGGTGTTAGGAATAAACAAATTGTTTTCTTTATTTCTTTCATGAATATACATGTAAATTTATTTATTACATGCATTCTGATGAAGCAAAGGGAAAAGTTTGATACATTTTTTCAAGTGCCATGTATTTAATGAAATGTATTACACAGACACTTAGAATATAACAGACAATATGGAATGTATTACAGCCTATAGCAGCTGTCATGATATTTCAAATATATTACATGGAATGACATAAAATATTTTCAACATACTCTTATAATTTTAATGTATATCGTGTGGTGTCCCATATTTTAAGCAGCAGAACAATAGGCCAATTCTATTTTTTCTTCTTCTTTTAAAAATTGCATTTTATATATTGTCAGATATATTTTTACCATGTGTGCAATAAATTATATGAAACACGTAACACACATATGGAAAAGGTATGACTTTTTTGAGGGGGGAAGGTTGTGGATTGCTTAGCAAGGAACTTAAATCCTTTGTGCATTGTTTAAGCAACGGTCGGTATCTCTGGTCTGGTTTGCGGGCAGAGAGGTTTGTAAAACTAACATTTATGATTTCCAGCAACTGAGATGCTTTCTGCTGGAATTAAGGTGGTAGCATAGAGTCATTCACAAAAATCAGTGTCACTCAATGACGTATCACCTGAAGCAGCCAGTCTGAGCTAGGGGATAACAAACCCAGTGGCAGGGTTATCTACATCACCAACACAGCCCAGCTTCTGGGACGGTGTGTGAAGAATCCTTGCCTTCTCTCTGGAGGTGGTGGGACACAGAGTAATTCAGAGAATTAGCCTTAGAGAAGGCAATGTCTGTTTAGAGACAGTTATCAGAATTTTATCTGGTCATATTAGTGCACTGGGAGCTGTAGTGTGAAGAAATCTTACAAAAACAGATTGAAGTGAATCACAAATACAGTTCTTCTGTCCTAATGGCTTTCAGATGCCTATTGGTTGCATTTTCAAGAAATATATTAAAATCTGGACTTGTCTGAAGTTGGTTTGGTCAAATTAGCTGTTTTGGTCTGCTTTTTGTCCTGTGCAATTCTGTGCTGCTCTTGAATAAGCTCCTTCTTCTCCATGCTGATTTTGGTGGACATTCCCCTCTCTCTGCTCTGTAGCTGCTCAGATTTGAACGAAGTCTCCAAACCTGAACCAGATGAGTTCCAGGTCTTAAATTCTAGCTTAGATGATACTTGTGACTTTGGGAGGGGATCTAAGTCCAGCTGGACCATTTCTCCAATTGGAATATTGCACCTTTCCTAAACACAGCAGATGGTGGGTGGCAAGGCTCCTCTCTCACCACTAGAACTGCAGAGGGCTCAAAACATGCACCACTGAGGGAGGTTTTAGAACAAGGGAAATAATCCAATGCAGGGTTCCAGTAGTGAATCTGGATTTTATAAATGTAAATTGGTGTGCTGAAAGAGTTACCCAAGTTATTAATAACTGCTTAATTCATCCACTAGGACTACATTTTTTATTTCTAGTAAGCCTAGAAGAGCTAAGATTTTACTACTTGAGGTTAGCAGAAACTAGAACCAGGAAGAATTGTCTTTTAGGCTTTATATTTAGACAAATGACACGCCTCATTCTTGTCATACCAGCTACAGTGAGGAGTGGTAAACTTCTTCACTTGACAGGAGTGAATGGCCATCTTTAGTCCTTCTTTTATAGTACAATGCTTGCCTTCTGACACACCATGCTTCTGTGCAAAGAACAGCTCAATATAGAGCTTTTTTTTTTTTTTTTTTTTTTACTTTATTAGTCATTAATACTGCATGTCATCCAAACCCTCTCTTACTTGCTTCATGGTCTTTCCCTGAAAAGATGCATTTGAGTGGTCATTTTCCAGCACTGTCTTTCTTAGTCTGTGCTCCCCATGAGCACAGCACATGTTCAGTTCAGCTATGGATGGGGAGAGTATGGAAGGGAGGTGAAACATATCACTGATTTATGGGGATGGCATGTGAAAAGCACAGTCATTCTAGATGGTGAGAGACCAGAGCTCAGGGAGTAAGAACTTTGGAGATTTTGGATCATAAAATCCAAGAAATCTTGACAGACCACTGATAATCTCCAGGAATCTTGTTAAAATAACATGGCAAATTTGAGTGGATGTTCACAGGTATAAAAAATGACACAGGTGTTGGCTGACACAACAGTCATATGTAGTTCTACACATCAAAAGCCTGATGGGTAGCACAGAAAATTAGGGCTTTCAAAAGATTGCCATTTTGTGTTTGACGCTTAAGTTGTCAGAGATAGAGTGTTGCTTATCAGCATTTTCCCATCATTAGTTATTGCCAGTAGTGCCTATAATCCTTTTAAAGGAGACTCTTGGAACAGTTTAGTCTAAGTAACTTAGAAATAAAGGCACATTACAGAACAATGTTGTGAATCAAAGCATTTATCCCACCAAGTCTTGCAAGTTAAGTAAGGTATTTTGGCCAAAACATACACACACACAGACACACAAATATATGCATGCATAAGCATTTACATACATACACATATACACACTCACAGAGGTACACACTTATGCAGACTTATACAGATAATAAACTTGAGACAAGACATCCACTGGCAATTGCAACATCAATGATGAAAATCTGGCAAAGCTGCAAGCAGATTTCCACAGTGGGAATTGTTGAGCAACCTTCCTGATGTCCACAGGTCTCTTCAGGATCAGTCACAAAGACAGACAGTCAGACACTTGTCATGGCTTACTCCTCACTGAATCACCTTGACCACATTTCCTCCACACTGAATTTACATCCAAAATAACCTTTGCTTCCTTATGCCTGTGTGGTTTCCAGGCTGGTGCTGCTGGGGAGAACCAAGGTGTGTGTCAGAGGTGTGGTATTAATTCTCCCCCGCAAGAGATGTGCAAGGAGGCAGATTCTGCCAAATAAAGCAGGTCTGTGAGTGCCTCTGTGTGGAGAGGGACATGTGCACATCAAACAGTAAGGTGATGAGAACTCAGAGAAATAGGGGTGACTGTGGCCCTTAGGAAGATCTCATAGCTTAAGCAACTCTGAAACAGATTCTATCAGGCAGATTAAAGTGCTGTAGAAGTTCGAGAGGAGAGAATGGTTCCAGCTTGTCTCAATTTCCTGACAGGATTAAGACAAAGGAGGGGAAATAGAGAAAAAGAAATGTATATAGCTAGAAATATTTGGTCTTTTTCCTTCTTTTTATTTACTTTCTGGCTTCTGAGCATGCACCATACATTTGGATCAGATAAAATAATTACTTTTTCTTTTTTTTTTTTCATGTCTTTAGAAGTATCAGCCTTTCATTTGCATGATATCATCCCTTTCCTGTCCCCGAGTTGTATTTTTGGGTGGACTGTTGGAAGCAGCAAAGCCTGTATATCTTCTCATTATATGAATTTTCCATTCTGATTTGTAACACACCTATAGCCAAGAGAGCACAGGAAGCATAGAGAAAAGGATTTCCTCATGAAAAGTGCATTAAAGGAGAACAGCTCAGTGAAGGGCTGACTGTGAGGCCTTTGATTCTGTATCTGGCTACTCAGAACCAGATCATGATTATCGTGTACTGCTCCTCCTGTTCATGGGTTAGAGATACACTAGCCCTGAGGTTTTAAGTGTTGTCAATGGTTAAGCAAATGAGTGTTATTGTGGCCATGACTGTTAAGTGGTTATACTTCTTGTACTCTCATATTATTATCTACATGTTATTTAATATATATCATTGCGTTCTCGGAGTTAATCCTCAATTGTACTAAACAACATCACTGAGGAAGAAAAGAGAGAAAGAAAGAGAAAGAGAGAGAGAGAGAGATAAAAGAAATAGAAGGATAAAGAAAGAAAGAAAGGAAGAAAGAAAGAAAGAAAGAAAGAAAGAAAGAAAGAAAGAAAGAAAGAAAGAAAGAAAGAAAGAAAGAAAGAAAGAAAGAAAGAAAGAAAGAAAGAAAGAAAGAAAGAAAGAAAGAAAGAAAGAAAGAAAGAAAGAAAGAAAGAAAGAAAGAAAGAAAGAAGGAAAGAAAGAAAGAAAGAAAGAAAGAAAGAGTTCATTCTTGATGAGTTTTTTCCACTGATGGATGTGACACCACAGTTTTTAGTCATCATAAGTCAATGAGAGACCATGAAAAAAAATGCAAGCACTATATTAGACTGTATAGAGAGGATTATTACCTACAAATGTGTGGAATAAAAGTTCTGTTCTACTTAATTGGTCAAGACAAACAGAAGTCTTTGTCTCCTCTCTTAGGCATGATACTTTTAAGAAGTGAATAATGTTTAGACAGTCCAGAGATCCGTGCTGAGGGTTGTCAGAATCTTCTAAAACCAGAGTTATAGGAAAGAGAAGGAGAAAATTTTGGGAGTTTTCACTCTAGATAAGAGAAGTCTGAGGAAAGGCTGAATAAATATCTATAAACCATGATTTCTTGTTTTGCCTCAGCGAAGAAATAGCACAGATGATTTCTTTCTTCACTGCAGTTGCCTTTTATGTATAAATATTGTAACATGATTGATGCAAGGTTTTTAAAAGCAGATTATGCAGCATCTGTCAGAAGTGACATGACTGTTGTTGATTCCACAGTGAGCAGGGAACAGATGAGGATGTTTCTGAAGGATCGTGCCACCCCTTCAATGGGATTCTGTAAGTCTCTTGATGTGTTAATCTTAATTATTTCCTTCTGAGGAATGTTTTCCAATGTAACTAATCAAGAAGATCTACCATTAATCCTCTGCAAATTGTCTATATGCTGCCTGAATCCTTTATGCTAGATATGAATGCTGTCCTTCAGCAGTGGTCACACCAATGACAAAGGCAGTTGCACATTGCCTCTTCTGTTTCTTCTTAGTGTATATTTTTCCAGAAATAACATTTTCTCTTCTTGACGCAGAGGCACTCAAATAATTCTCTAAATTGGAGCTGGCATTTGTGGAGTCCTTTATCCTATACATAAACTCCATTACCGTTTTGCCTGGATGGATGACTATAGCTGGATGCATCTATCCTGTGTTGCATTCTGGTTTCTTGCACTGAGCTTGCTGGCTGACCCAAGACATTTGGTGCCAATGAGCAGCCTTCTCTATTTACTATCTTTTGTTTCCCCATCCCATTTCTTTTCTTATTGAGACTTTAGACACTACAAAAACTCTCTAGGTATTGGCATTACAGTTCCTCCCAGGTTCCTTGAGGTGCAGTGGGACAGGAATGGATGCCAGCTGGGCCTTTCCATAAATGCCTTTGCTTCATATGAGTTCTCTCTTTTACAGCTTAATTTGAGTCCCACAAGTCAGCCATTTCTGAGCTGTTGAATGAAAGCCAAATGAATTCTGTGTCTTTTTAGTTTCTTTATTAAAACATCCTGCAGTTCAAAGTCAGATGTCTTACAGAAGCCTGTTACATCAACAAGATTATCTTTAGACACCAAACTGGTAATTTTATCAAATGAAGATATCAAGTCCATTTGACAGGATCTGTTTCCCATAAAACCCCATTGATCTGACTAATTTATATTTCCCAATGTAATTGTTTATTAGCTGAATCCATGTCATGTCATGATTTCTCTTGGGATGTATGTCAAGCTGTCAGACTTACAGCTATAATGGAAAAAAACAGAACCATGCAATTTTGTTTGGAAGGAACCTCTGGATGTCATTTTCTCCAATATTCGCAAGTCAAAGGAGGCCCAACTGCTCAGGCCCTTGTCCAGTCCAATTCTGAGTCTTTATGAGGGCAGAGATTCCACAGCCTTTCTGGGAAGCGCTCCCAGTGCTTTAATACAGTCATTGTACAAATGTTGTCCTTGATTGGCAAGACGAATTCCCCAAGAGGTGAACTAGGCCCATTGCTTTTCATCCTTTTCCTACAAATCTCTAAGAGTTTTCTAGATCCATCTTCTTTGTTAAGACTCCCTTAGACAGCTGAAGACAGAAATATGTTCCCCTTTACCTTCCCATCTCCAGGATGAAGAAATCCATCTTGCTCTGCTTCCCACATTATGCACATTATGTACTGCAGCCCCTGAAAGCTCACTGAAGCACCAAACTCACTGAAAACTGCAATGCTAAAAATTGTTGTTGATTATGTTACATACCTTGGTACATTAATAACTGGGAATGCATCCCACGTTGCATCTACATTCCCTACTGTAAATGAAGATTGGGAAATACCTTTGAGGAGGGTTTATTGCACGTACCTTTGGATGGGAAAAATCATTTCAGCTGTACCTTAACATTCATTGTCTCAGAGACAGTCTCAAAATCTGTTTTAAACAAGAATCCTAACTTTGGGACATGTGAAATTTGGTGAGAATCATTCTACTGAAAGAGAGCATGCCCAGTCTACTGTCTTCAGATTCTATGGGTGTATGTCGCTTGATGATAACATCTACCCCTTAGCCTTGCTCTTTAGTATCCTTCTCAGTCTTGCTGGAATGTAGTGTACAGACCTCATACAATACTTTTTGTCAAGTACTTGAGAGAGACAGATTTTCTGAACACTTTTTTTCCACACTGAATTGTTACATCCTATCCCGTAACAGTTAGCTTTCTTTTAGTGACACTTATTTTAAAACAAGCTATTTGTGTTGTCCATAGTGCTCATTGCCACATGTTTTTCCTTGCAGCTTTCTACTCACCTTGCTTGTTTTCATTTGTTTTATAATGTATGGCCATGCCAGTGTGTGAGTCTGTGTGTACCTACGTTTATAAGTGACTGTGTGAGATTTTCAAAACCCCTGCTAAGGCAGTGCTGTTTTATAACCAGCATCTAGAATATCATCATTTCAGTTTGGGGGAATTTAATAAGATTTCTTTTAGAATTTCCTAATTACCATTCATACTTTTGCCACTGCTTTAAATTCCCCATCTCTACTGACTTGGCTAATAATTACTTTGGCTTGATGGAACTGGCCCATTTGAAGCATGAAGTATATAAGATATTTGTTTATATGCTCACACATTCACTGCCTCCATATGAACACATAAGCACATATACGCACATGCACATGCCCCCCATTTTACTGTAGACCTCCAGAGCTCAGCATAACCCAGTCACACTCAGCCTCTTTTCAGGTATTCTTCAGATCTAATTGTGACCTTACAGAACCTGAAGGGAGCCTACAAGAAAGATGGAGAGGGACCTTTTACAAGAGCATGTAGTGATAGGACCAGAGGGTATGGCTTTAAACCGATAGGGTGTAGGTTTCAGTTAGATATTAGGAAGAAATTCTTTACTGTGAGGATGGTGAGGCACTGGAACATGTTGCCCAGAGAAGTTGTGGATGCCTCATCCCCGGAATTAAGGCGAGGTTGGATGGAGCTCTAACTAACATGGTCTAGTTTCTCTGTACATGGAAGCGGGGTTAAAACTAGATGAACATTAAGGTTCCTTACAACTTCAAGCTATTCTATGATTCTGTGGTTCTGTGATCTCTTTCCCACTTAGCTTTATGGAGAAGAAAGATAACTGAAGCCTTCCTGGAGTCACAAGTCAAGAATCCTTGGAGCTTATAATGGTTCCACCCTACTTTAAAAACTGAATTTTGTTATTCCCATGGTAACCAAAATGTCGGACTCATCCTTAAGTGTGCTGCCCAAGTTAAATACAGCTTTGATTGTGCATAGAATAAAGTTAAATCATATAAGTATCTGATTATCCTCTACAGTAAACTACATATAGAGCAGTCCTACAGTAGGAAAATAGAACTCTAAATTATATTTTCATAGAAGACATGTTTTTTCATTTGGGACACTTAATTTTGTTCAGTGCTTAAAGGCCATGTCAGGGGGTATTTGGGAAGGGTGTTTCCTTCCCAGGCTTTTAAACAGTACAGCTACACAGATAAACTCCTCTGTTCATTCAAGTAAAAGAACAAAATTGTGCTAAGAGGCACTGAGTTTCCTCTCATGCTTTCCTTATACTTTCATAATGTCTTCTTTTAGTTGTCTTACCTTGAAAAGTGAGCAGCTTTGGAGACTTAATACTATTCATTAATATTGATTATTACTCATTTCATTATCTTTTGGGTGAGAAATGAGATTATGTCATCTTTCTGTGTTCCCCACTACAAATTCTACATCACACTGCGCTACCAGGAATACTAACATCTTTTTTGTGAGATCAACATAGATTATACCACAATGTGAAAATGTTCCAAAGGAGGTGGGGTCTATGAAACAGGCTGTTCTCGATTTAGCTGGTTTGGGGTTTTTTCCTCCAGCTGAGAAGTTAAGGCACTATGTTTTGTTACTGCTGAGTCTAATATCCTATTGACCTGCACCACCATGGGATGGAGTTCCCCTAGTTTTCATAGGGATGTATAAAAACCTTTTTAAATTTCTGCTTAGGATTATTTTTTTTTTTTATGCACTGAAGGTTTCCTAAGCATTGCACACAAATCTTTGTAACTTACAGAGATGTAAAATATTGTTTACAGATGGAAAGACTGTGGAATGGGGGGGGAAAGGAAAGAGCAATAGAATCACAGCCAGACTAATGTAAATATCTTCCTTCCAGGAGTTGTTCACAGACAATTAAACTCCCCACCCCTCCCAGCTGTGGTCTTTCTCTGAGGCAGACCCTGAAAAGGCTAGAAAATTCTGACAGTAAAAACCCAGTTTATTCAGTTGGGCTATTAGCAGAGCATGGTCCACATCATGATATTTTGGACCTTGGTCAAACCCATCCCAAAATGTTGGCTTTCCTTTTGAGTTCTTTCCTGTGAGTGGAGCCACAAAATGATTACCAGATTGGCTTCTTTTGTGTTGCTGCCCTCTGTTTTTCTTCTTTTTGGGGGGTATGGAGACAGTCACCACTAGTGTTAGTCAGTGACGTGGGTTGGTTTCACCAGTGCTAACATCTGCCCAGAAATCTGTTAAGTTAGAACTGGATAAAACAACTGTTTTTTTTTTCTGAAGCTCTCTTATGCTTTCTAAGAATTTGCACTGGGCCTGTTCCATCTTCGAGATGTTCTTTTTCTGTATCTCACATTGGCCTGTATGTTTTTTTTCCCTGGGAGTTTGGCTGACAGACAAGGAGGATGAGGAAGAAGAGTTTGATACTCTTGCTGTTGAGAATTTGTGATTAAACCCTCGAGAACAGATTAAGCTGAAATTGCAGTTTGGGAAATGTAACCTGATAAAATAGCACAGACTTCACTTTCCTCTGTGGGAATCAAAACTAGCAGCTATTTCTGATGCACAACAAGCTGAGGTTTCCCTCTTTCAGCTGCCTTTGTTGTTCTGTATTTTGCATGTTCCTTGCACATCCCAGGCTTTAAATGTCTCCCTTGCTAAAAAGCAGTCTCTGCTGAAATTAGGGAAACTGCATGAAAATGAAAATAGCAGTGTTTGAGATCAGAGGGAAAAAACTCATCAGAAACCAAAACCTAAGTGTCCTAAACCCTACCCTTCCACTTGGATTTTGATGACTGATGGCTGGGATATAGTAAGCAATTTTTGTTTGTTTATTTGTTTTCACCACAGGCAGATGAAACACTTGGAGAGAATAACCAACAAGCTGTTGGGAGGACACATTTAGATGTTATTTCCTCTTGGCCTCAGTGCCTGTCTGCATCTCCACAAGTGGAGATACTGACTGGGAGACTGGACAGCAGATTTCCTCTGGAAATGCTCTGATCAGAGCAGAATAAAACCACATTGTTCCTGTCCTCTCCTGCTTCAGAGCCCAACCAGTCTGGTTGTGACTTCCAGACCTGACCTGGGCTACAGATTTTCTATGTTTCTAAAAAAGTATGCACTGAATATCTGTAGTGATGACATCTATTTGCTAGCCTGCAGAATTTGCATTTGAGGGGAGACTTTCTAGAATCCTACTAATATTCACAGGAGAAACCTCATAGCAGAGCAACCACTTTTCCATCACTCCCACAAAAGGATGACAGGACCCATTTGACACGCAGCATCTGGATAGACCATTTACTTCTGATTACATTAATTAGAAAAGATGATCTGGCTCTTTTTTCTTATGCAGGCCCTGTTTCATAAATAAAAGAACTTGATATAGTCTGCTACAGGAGCAAATAGTTTTTGTGGTTTATTTTGTGAGAGCTAGTGATATACAAGAGATTGCCAGGATGGTAGGACTCCTAGGACCCAGCCAGTAGCGGCAATGACTGAGATGATGAACCCATTTATGTCTTGCCCAGATTTAAAATTGCCCAGGGCTCTTGAGCTGTTGCAGTCTAATTGTTCAACCCAATTGAATAGTGTGGTTCACCAAGACTATGACATTGCCACTGCACAGGAAAGGGCTGCTGAAGGAAAAGCCTTCCTGAAAACTGAACTGAGAATCTGGAACTTCTTGCTACTCAACTGAGACTGGGAACCTCACTGTGCCAGGAGAGAAAACTACAGCTTGTGACTTGCCATTCCCCTAGTCTGTTGTTCACCCACACAAAGACACAGGCAAGCAGGTCAGGTTACTCTCCTGCACCATGACAAGGCAGATGGAGCAGCTGCTAACACTTCTTCTCCTTGGGAACTCTTGGGAGGGATGACAGTACTGTGTTATGGGGGAATCTACTTAGAGAATCTCTACTTAGAATCTCTATCTACAAGTGAGAGAGGATATAGGACTGTTGAAGTATATCTGCAAAGGATTTTTTCCTGTTTTTGGACTGCAGGAAACACACAGGGCACATGATTCAGTCTGACTGCATTACCTACCAATGATCACCCTTAACTCCACCTGCACCAGGAAAGGATTTTGTGGACACTACAACACAGAGTTTTATTTCAAAAGAAACTTTTCTGAATGCTCAGTCTGTGTCTGAGTCTAGGGTTTGGTATCTGGGTCAGATCTTGTTTTATCTCTGTGGATTTTACCTAATCCTCACTGAGTGCTGCCAGATCTCCTTTAACCTAATTTTTAAACTTTGGATCCCTCTGATAATGCCATCTACCATGGTTACTTAGATGCGTTTAGGTTCTTTTCCCTAAAATAATAGGTATATGAGAGGAAAGATGCCAAATACAAGCCATCCCTACACTCTGAAAAAAGGCAAGAGGGTGATGAGGGGGAAGACTGAGGAATGTTAAAAAGAGAAACTCCTGCTTTTAATGGGTGCATTTTCCAAGGAAAATAGAAGAAAATATAAAAGACACCAAGAATAACATCCGATTTTCTGTTGCCAGCCCTTTTTATGACTTTAAAAACCAGTCAGTTTTATTCAGCATAGTTTCTGGGAAGGAAAAAAAAATAAAGACTGGGGGAAGGATCCACACACTTCTAATCATATTCAAGTAGGCACTGTACAAATCCTGCTGGAAGCCAGCAGTGGTGATGACTGGCTCATTACCATTATATAAATAGTATTTAAAGTGCAGCTGGGCCCTCACATGAGCAGAGACCTAATTGATGCCGAAATATGTTCATTTCAAGTCCTGTGACTTCATGTGGAAAATATTACACTGGCTAATTAATGGCAATGAGAAGAGATGATGCATTGCCTTATAAAACAAGCAACTGAAATGTTGAGCCTCCATTCAAAAGGAAAAAGAGGAGGGGGGAAGAACTCTGGAAGTTTAGAGTATAAAAAGCCCCAACAAAATAAAATGCATGCTCAGAGACTCTCAGTGACACACATACATAATCAAGAATTACAGACATTCAAGAGGAAATGACTTGCTATTTATCTAACAGCTTTCAAGCCGAATCTGAGTTTATTGTACGCTCTTGACAGAAAGATAGCACCAAGCACAGTGTTTACAGAAGAGTTCATGAAAATATAAATGCCTTAATTCTGGCAATTCTGAACACCATCTACCTAATATCCTTTTCAGGCACTTAGCAACGTTGCATCTACCATGTCATTATTTAATACATACAAAGAAGAGTTGGCTCAAGCTGGGAATGCAGGCTTGAATAAATGGGAGAAATGAATTGAACACTGTTGTATAGCACAGCAGACAGGTTATTAGCATGGTCTCCTCCAGCCATAAATTCTACAAATGTGTGAATTGAAACTTTAATGAAAGCTTTTAGTTCAATACATAGTTCATCATACAAGGTGTAGTGACAAAGGTGTCACCAAAAAATTAGAAATGTCGACAAGTCATTTTTAGATAAGACCAGCAGGATGAGATCTGTCACTGGTTAGTTACATGAGTGTGAATACCAGCTTGTCCCTACCATGCCCCTATCATATCTTGATATGATCCTTCTTTACTCTAGAATATGAGAAGGAAATATCTGCTGCAAGTTGTTGAAAGATTGAGATGGGGGATGCTCCATCAAATATGAAGTCACAGAAATTGGAAAGCCGTTACTGGATGTCTGGCAGATATCTTGCCTTCAGGAGACTGTTTGGCACATAGATATTATCCATGTTTTTTCTCAGGATGGGGTCTGACAGCCCTATATCCCAGGTTTCCCAAAGCACCCCTATGCTAGTGCCACTGAGCTCACTGTCAGGAAAAAAACTGGCTGCAAATTTCTACTTTGTTTATGTTTTCTTACATTATTCATAGCAAATCTCTTCCCACTTTCTGAAGTCTGGGTGATTATCTCTCCTCCCTGCTAACTCAATGCCTGGTTTTCAGATTTTTTTCTTTTATTTTTTTCATCTTCAGATCTTTATCCTTTCTGCATGTGTTCCAGTTCTTTCATCATTTAAAGATGTTTTCTTTGAATTTCATGATCTTGTCATCATCTTCCTTTCAAGAATCAAATTAATTGTTCTGGGTTTTGATCTTTGTAGATTTTGTGGCTCACAGACTTGATCCCTTCACGCAATTCCCACTGACCTGTCTTGTTGCCAGTTTATGCCCCCCAAAATTGTGCCATAAACCCTCAGCTCTTTTTTCTTTATCTGCCTCCTATAATGTACTTTCCCATTAGTTCTTTGTGGAGTTTTCTTTTGTTATGGCACCAATGAATACAATTAGACTGCAACCTTCCTTTATGCTATTTGCTCCCAAATTATACTCCCCAAATTGTCTTCTACTTTTCTGCTGGGGTTGTTTTTCAATCCTCCCAGATTATTGTTGTTTGTAAATTTCATCAAGTGCTTGATTATTTCCATTTCCAGAGATTAACGAAGATGTTAAATGAGACTCTTGGAGAATCCAAGTAGGCACATCTGTCTCCATGAAACAATGTTTATAGTTAAGCCAGCCACAATGATTTTTGGAGTAGAATCTCAGGAAATAATTTTGGAAAAGCCAAAAATGTATCATCCACTCAGATTTATTTCTCAGTGATATTGTGGTACTAGCAAGTGCTGTTATTGTGGAGTGTTAAAGGCCACAGCTAGGACTGTTTCTCTTCCCCAGCTTTAGTTTTGTGCCACACAATTAGGTGTTACTTGGTTTGTGAATAGCTTAAGGAACCACTTACAGCAGGACGCCACACAAGGCAATATAGCTCCAAGGGTGGATTTTATTAGTAATTAGCAACTCTCTTTGATTAAATTATTTGAGCTGTGTCTATCCACCCTTCCTTCATGATGGCTACTTGTGACCTAAGCTGTCCAAACAACCAGGGTGAGAGAAGGGTTGGACCACCCTTCTCCCATGTCCCCAAAAAAACAAACCCAGAGCAAAACAGACCGACCCCAAACAAAGACTTCTTCTCTATGTGCATCTCCCCTAGGGAATAAGAGAAGGCACAAACAACAGTAGGCAGATGGCAGCTGTGTTGTTTTCTGCCCTACTGGCAGGGACTCAAAAACAATGGCACTGAAAATGCATACGATCCAAGACAGAACAAAATCAAATGGTTTCTCATAATCTCCTTTCCAACAGTTCAAAGCTTCTTTTCAGCAAATGGGAATGTCATCATGATGGCCACAGTCATAAAAATTCAGCGTATCTCTTTCTGAAACAAGCTCTCCCAGAAAGACTTGCCTATAGCTATCTATGAGTATGAGTACTGTGCGCACATTTATCTTTACTCTTGGAGCAAGTAGGGCTAGTGTAGGACACCTGAGAGCTACAGGGGAAAGTGAACTTTATCCAGAGCTCCTTTCATATGATCTTCAAGCCTCCCTTGTATTTGTTGTCATGTAGTTGCACTTCCCAAATTCATGCCAGCAGTTCCTTTAATCACACCCACACATGTTTGTGTTTGTTTATTAAGTGCTTACTGCATAGCCTGAGGCAGGCAAAGCAATTGAGACTTGACAATTTCAGACTCACACCTGCATCTGGGGTGTAAGTGTCATCTTCCAAGTGAGGTGTACCTTGGGTACTTACTGTTCAATAAGCAATATTGGAGGGGAGGGGGCTGGGTCTAGGCCACCTCATATAGGTATTTATCTGAAACTCCACACTTGTCTGTGTCCAGTGACTTTATATGGCAATCTTGGGGTCCCTTGACACTCCTCTTTTCAATGCATACACCATTTGCAGCCACCTGAGCTTGCCATAATCCCTGTGGTGTAAAGGCTGGATGGAGTCCAAAGTGTTCTGCCTGAGGTTGTGAGGAAGATCACCAAAGAAAGCTGTGATTTGAAGCATTATCTCCCAAATCCTAATTAATTTCCCTACTCGCAGCGACCTTTCCCTCTCCTCTTGTGGTTTAATTTGCACACGTGAAATAATGAATGGAAATAGAGCAGGAGTGAGAGAAGCCTTGGCCTGGTGCAGGCTTTGAACAGGCCCTGGAAAGGGAGCACGAGTGTGGAGCCTGGCTTGCTGGCTCTGGTGAGGAGACCTTTTCCAAATTCAACTCCACCTAGGAGCCCAGATTACAAATCTTCTCAGGCTTCAAGGGTCTGAGATCTCCTCAAGGGATCATGTGCCCTTGTCCCTCTTTTTGCCAAGCAAAAAGGATTCCATTCAGTGGCCTGCAGATGAGGAGCCCATGTTGCAGCTGCACACACGGGCTGGTTACATGAGCATGCAAGAAACATGCACTCTTTGGGGACTGCATAACGTCTGGGACAGGGGGATGACAGAGGACTTCAGGAATGGTCCTCTAACTTGAAAGTGTTGAATAACACAGGTAATTGTGGAAAATTCGTGGTGACCAAGGGATTGGTCATCACATTTGGGTTGGACTCAATGATCTTGAAGGTCTCTTCCAACCTAATGATTCTGTGATTCTAACAGTTTTCTTTCAGGACAGAGTCTGGCAAGAATAAAGTCTTCCTCCTGTCTCTTGTTTCTCATTTCTGTTTAAGCATTGGCATATGTGCCCTTCAAGTTTTATCTGCCACTGTTACGAAGACTGTTCTCCAACAATTTCTAGTTTCATATTGCCTTTTATTGTACTAATAAATAATAACTTGGCCAAAAGAGCAGACTCTCATGGTCTACTATTTTGATGAGCTGGACAAAAAACCACCTATTTTAGCAAAAATATAGTAGACAAGGAGTACAGTACAGTTCAGCAAGAGTTTTTATAGTCCCTTCTGTTGTTTTTTTCCCTCCATTTTTAAAAAGATATTTGGATTAATATTTTTTTTAATGATTGCTGATTGCGGATGTTTTACACCTGAACTGTGTCCTGTAAAATGCTTTGACCCAGTGATCTCAGAGGAGAAGAAAAAAGTGGTTGAAACCACCAGCAATCTCCAGCTGCATCTATGGCTTTGGACAAGTTTGATCTGAGCCCAAATGCTGACAGATCAGGGCCTGTGCTGTGCAATTTTTAATTTGATACTCTCCAATTTTAATTTCTGGATAGGGGAAAGGAAGGGGTGGGTAGGGGATCAAAGGCAGCAGCTACATCCACACCCTCATGTTAAATCCAAACCCACTTGCTTTAGGATGTTAAAGAAGACATAGAGGAAAAATAGAAAAAATATAGGAGGAAAAGTAGAAGAAAAAAATTTGCAGAGAGAGAGGAAAAAGAGGGGATTTACAGCTCATATTCCATTGACAGTTCAGTTGTGCAAATGTAAACCTTACAGAAAAACAGACCTTTTTTTTTTTTTTTTTTTTTTTTTTTTTTTCCAGTTTTGGCATATATGCCTCCTGTTGTGCTGCTGTCCAGAATGAAATGGGAAGGTTGGTTTTTCCCTCTTGCTCCACTCTGGCAGAGTCATAGTGGATCATTTGTCAGCCTGGTGCCTTCTCAGTTGGCAAAGAGCAGACACAAAACAGAGGAGCATCACAAGATGTGACTGGAAGAAGTGAAGTTGCATTAACACTTTCTTCAGGGAGGCTAAGCCAAGGAGTGGGTTGAGTTCTGGTGGTCTCCTCTGATATATGTCTAGATATCCATCCTCTGGCTGATAGATAGCCTGTGACTGTAGAAGTGTAGTCTGGGCTTACGCAGCCCACAAATCCCATCTGCCTCTGGGGCACATGATCTCAAGCCTCTTCTAAAGTGGATTCTGGGGTGGGCTTGTTTGTCCAACACTGGTTGCCAAAAGAGCAGCTGGGAAATGTGGAGGCAGCTGGGCCAGGCATGGTGAATGTCCTTAAAGATTGATGTAGTAGAAGAGTGTAGCTCCAGACAGGAATCCAGACTGGAGGGATTTCAGGCCATTTGGTTGGCGTCACGGTGGTTGTCTGACCTGGAGGGCATAGCTGGGAGAGGTGCCATGAGAATAGGCTTAAATAACCCAGTACCCAAAAGTATGGGACTGGCTGAGGGAGAAGGGTTGGAGAACAGCCTGTGATCCCTGAGAAGCTGTATCTAGATCAGCAAGAAATATCTGCTGCGTCAGAGTAGCTTTGTCAAACAAATTTAATTTCCTTTGCAGCAGCCACTCATAGGGGCGTCAGGAATTTTTCATGAGGACAGAAAGCATTTATGGGATGAATGACAGTTTGTAATAATGGTATATATTTATATTTTTATGTGTGTATACTGGAGATCACAGACCACTGTGCTATAATGTGGGCAAGTATGTGGCTGTTGTAAAGGGCTTTCGGACACTTGCCACTAAACTTGGATTTGTCTTATCCAGACATTACTGCAACAGCTGTTACTGGGGACCATCCTGCCTTTAATGGAAGGGAGCCAGGAGATGGTCTGGCCAAGAGGGAGTCAGCTGGGGGTCTCCATCACTGTGTCAGGAGGAATAGAAAATGAAGCAGGTGGTGTGCCATGCTCCAAAGCTCTGAAAGAGCAACAACCAAAGCACTTTGGAAAGAACCTTTAAGGGTGCTGAAGTTAATCTGGTAGTGATGACCTATCATGAAGAAACTCTGGGGACATTCATTAAGAGTCTGATTTCATGGGCTGCACTATTGCCTCTTTTCTGTGTAGCTGGAAGTGCTGTCCACCAATGAACTACCAACAAAATAGCACCTGCCTTGGGAAACCAAAATATTCTTCTTGAGTGAAGCCTTTTCAGCAAAAGCTGGCCAACCCAGACTCTTTTTTAGAAAAAGCAACTTCTGCTGAGACAGAAAGAGTGCTGGTTCCCTGAAAACTTTGGCTCCTTGAGAGACAAATGCTAAGAGAAACTGGTGCTGGATGGATTTCCTGCAAGAAGAGGGGATGTTCTTAAGATGTGATTCAAACTCTGCCAAAATTTTCTTTCCCATTGCTGCACTCTCTGACATCCCTCAATCAGCCACCTTACTTCATTGGATTGTCCTCCAGGAGGATCACATTCACAGTGCCCTCAGCATGAGCCCTCCCTTTTGCAGCTGAAGATACAAAAGCAAAACTGGTCCAGACTCCTTCCCTGGTGTGCTATCAATAGTTACACATCATATGAACTTAGTCTAGTAAGCTACTTTCCTTTAACAGTCATTGTCCAATGTTAAATTAGGTTGTAGAGAGTAATTTCTGGCAGAACCTTCCTTAAGAAGTTCTCCCAGTAGGAAGGTGGAACGATTGGTATTTTTTTATCTGTCTTAATATTTGATGCTGTCTTTGAGTTGATGATGATATGGGGCCTGGAGGGTGCTATTTGTCCTCATAGCTAGAACAGCAACCTAGTGAAACAAATGCACACACACAGAGCCACTTACAAATGTACTGCTCCAGCCTGGAGGAATCTACCAGGAGTTCATTCTGAATGGCACTGTTCATTCTTTGATCTCACTGATAAGTGCCAGCAAAGGAGGCCCCACTAGGGAAGCTACTGCAAAAGCCTTATCTGATTGCATTTATTAATAAACTAGGCTGGATTTGAATGATTCATCTAGAAGGGAATGCATCCCACTGCATAATCCACAGACCAAGACATGCAACCCTTGCTTTCATGAGGTGAACTGTTCCAAAAGGTGTAGCAGAAACAGCATGGAGAAGGGAGGATGGAGTTTGGAAACAATACACTAGCTGATGCGTAGCATTCAAGCATAACTGATAAGAGAGCAACAGCTGCTAAAATACTAGCAAGCACAGAAAGGATGACCTATCTTGTACAGAGCCATGAGACACATTGCTCAGAGGAAAGCCTGGAACCAAGAAATGACTGCCTGGCATTAAGGTACTGGCATAGAGCCATTGGGTGTTAAGACCATGTGGGTTTAAAAGAACTTGCCCAGATGGCTTCTGCCCTATAACCAGTACAGTCATAAACAACATGTGCTATTTCCTCATCATCTATCACAGAGGCTTCCCTTGGCCAGAGAGAGCACAAGACTGATTATTCTTGGCTCATCTTTTATTGCTGGACAAGAGCTCCGTGGTTCACATTCAGATTATTAGGATTGGTTTTGTCACTCCCAGATTACTAGTTTAACTGCTCCATTAGGGGAACGTCCAGGAACGGATGGGAAGAGGTTCCAAAACTTAAGACTGAAAATTCTGAGTGCAATTATCTTTTTTTTTTTTTTTTTTTTTTTGGGTCTCAGTAAAAGTTTGAACCATATTTGATGCATTGTTGGCTTCACAAGGCCATTGGCTCCAAAGTCCAATCCAATTCCCAAACCAAAGGTTCCTTTGGTAATGTGAAGCATTGTGCATTGCCTCTCCCAATCGTTTTGCTGTTTGCATCTCTAACGAAAAGCAGTAAGTTAAAGAAAAGCACACAAGAAAAATGAAGCATGTGCAGTCAGGGAAAACTCATGGCACAGCTGTTCCTTTAGTTGTCAACATTACGAATATGTGAGACTTCCAAAGCCAAAATCTTGCATCGACCTTGATAATTACATCAACTGCAGGGAAGCACCTCCAGCAATAAAGGAGATCAGTGTTCTTGATTGCTGGAATTCTAATAATTTGTTTTTAAATTTGTAGGTATTTAAGCAGATAAAAAGAAACAAAGATTCTCTGCTGTATCTTTGCCTTGGAACAACTATTTGTCTTGCTCTGTTTACCTGAGTCTAAGAAGTTCCTTTCTTCACCCTTTCTAGGTGGTATCTCTAAAGACAGAGTTCCTTGAACCAATACAAGTGAGCAAAAGGACTTCATTCAAAATCTCATGCAGGCAAGGAGTATCTTGTGGATTTCCAGATGCTGTCTGTTAGATCATAAACAACTGCTGATGAGCAGTGCTGCTCATCTTTGCCTGCAAAAGCAGGCACCCAAAAACTCCTCAAAGGTTTTGCCTCTCCATAAAGTGCAGTGTTATACAGACACACATGTCCCCAAAACCTCTTTATAATGTGACTGAAAAAATACATTCTATTGCACCAGTTTGTTATTTATTCTTTGAGTAGTCTCAGCCACATTTGTTCAAAAATATTTTTTTAATGAGGAAGAAATGGAACCTGATTTGGAATGACCATTTCAAACCTAACTTCAAGTAAAAATAACAAAGCTACAGCCACACTAAATTCAGGCTAACTATATGATTAAAGAACACTTACAATTGCATAGGTTAGAAGTAAAAGGAGTGTGAGACATTTAAAATTAGGATAAATTTGATATAATTTCATTGAAAGATTTGAACCTGGCAAAATGATCTATCTACATATTTTCCACTAGTGGGTACCTTCCAGAACAGATAATGTATAGGAAACATCAAGCCAGAAGTTGATGCTACAGTAAGCTGCAAGCAAAAGGGAGTTCTAATTGAAAGCATTTCCATACTATGGGCACTGCTGAGTGGCTGCCATGTTAATTATATGATCCCTTCTTCTAAAGCAATCTTCCACTTGGATACCAAGTTTAACTCCTGCCAAGAGGTCTCTGAAATGTCATCAATAATTGTGTTTTCTGACAAAAAGATAAAGTTAACTAATTGTAAGCACCCTTTGCTGATGAACTTAAGAAAACCCCACTGGCTTCTCTTCCTGGAGAGACAGCAAATAACGTGGGTCATGTGCATTAATATTTTTGCACTGACATAACTTTGGCACAGGTCTTGGGTTCTTGCCAAGGTGCCACCTGGAACCAACAGCATACATTGAACACAACACAGAGTAGCAGTCATATAAAATTAAATCAGAATCCAGCCCAGTGCCTTACCTCTGGGAAAGGGACATAGGGCGTATCTGGGGGAGAAGTATAGAAAACAAGACAGATATAAGCATGATCCTCCTCTTAACAGTCTTGCCGTGGCATCTGTGTGATTGAAACTCATCCACTACTAAAGGTCCCACCCTCATGTGCCTTGCTTTGCATTTATCAACACCGTATTTGTGGAATTGCAATCCCTGATCACTAGGTTTCATTAGTAACATGGCAAAGAAGCAATTTATCCAGTAACAGAGAGCCACTTTAACCACAGCCAGGATTGTTGTCACCCAAACAGATTAGTGGTTAATAATAGTTTGATATAGCAATCTACAACTTCATTTTACAGGTATGACTAAGGTAATGTTTCACCTCTGTTTTCATTTGAATCAGGCATTTATTTGCCAGGCATGTGGTAGCATAACGTAGATGTTTTATGATTGAACCAAGGCCAATTTCACATCCAGATGGCAGCAGCAGTGCTCTGGCAATGTGGGCAGTCTTCTCAAAAAAAGCAAAGTATTGAAATTGCCAGGAAAATCTGTCTTCAATTTTTTTTCCTAGCAGCAATGGACATCTCCAGATTTAGAAAGCTGAGCAGGTCTTTGCAATTGTCAATACATCTTTAGCCTCTTCCCTTTTATATGCCTCTTTTAATGAAATATGCCCCTTTTAATGCCCCTTTTATATGCCAAATTAATGAAATCACCGCTTCTTCTAAACTTTCTTCTAAGAATCTAGATCACCGACTGTGTGTCGCAAAGCCTTCCTCTACAGGAGTGGGTATTAAAACAAGTACAAACTGTTCTGGTTACCCTTCATAGAATTCCTTCCTCATATGGACATACTTTCTGCAGACATTGAAATTCTTCATAAGGAACTGCCCCATTTGGTGTTGGTTTGCACAAGCATTTGATTTTAAAATATGAGGAAAGGATGTTTTACATGATAATGTAACAGCTGTCATGAAAAGAGTGTATTTTTGGACAAGGGATAAAAGAAAGAAGGGGCAGTTGCATTACTTTTCTGTGATAGCAATGCCCCTACCATTATGTGTCTTATCAACTTTCAACCTGTCCCCACAAACTGTTAAACCACTTATAGCTACAAGAATGCTTTTTTCCCACTAATCTTTCCTCATTTTCAGTAATTTTCCTATAATCATTCGGGGCTAGAAATGACTAATATGACACTGTGCTGTCCTGGGTAGCTCAGCCTTCAAAAGCTGTCATTTTATTCCTATCTCTCCCACCAGGCTTGTGATATTGTGCCAAGCTGTTTCCTCCTCTGGAAAATAAATTAAATAATTTGGAATCTCCTTTGCAAGATTGTTGAAAGATCTGCTGACACAGCACACTGTGTGAGAGCTGGACAATATTATGATTATTATTATTATTATTAACAATATTTGAGACCTGATTTGCAATCCCTCTACCTTTCCCTTTTCCTTTTCATGGAGGAGGCAGAAATCAGCAGGTGATGGGATCTGCAGGATTTATTTTTTATTACTGACCTTTTTCAAAACATCAGCAATTTTTAATTTCCCTTTCTAAAATACACATGAAGACAAATCAAAATCTTTGGCACTATTTTTGAAAGGGTTTCTACATTTATTTTTATTTTATTTCTTTTACTGTCTTTCTACCACCTCCTTAACAAAGACAGAAATGAATGGAATTCCATTTTGGAAAGGCGTGAGAAACAGATGCAAACATGTGTGCATTAGGCAAGGCATTCTCTGAAACCTCTTCTATTGGAAGAGCAGATTTAGGAAGATATTTGATGCTGGTAGCCTGTTGACTTGCTACCAAAGGCACTGCAGGATCACTGTCCATCCAGCTATATGAATAAGCAAATAAGTATCGCACAAGTAAATATATATGTATGAAACTGTGTGTATATACATTCCTCAGAGCAGAACTGCAAAGCTGGAATTAGAATAAGCAGTTTCTGTGTGTCCCCTTTTCGGCTGTATTTTCTGATTTAATAAGCTAGATAATATTTACAGAGTTTTTAGAACAGTTCCCTGGTTCTCAACACCTCCTTGCCCTGCATTTTAATACGATCTCAGTCCAGACTTAGATAAGGCTAATGTAGGATTTCAGTTAAGCCTGTAGAACTCATGAGACTGGTGAGATTCCTGGAGGGTTTTCCTGTTCTTTGGTTTCCAAATGTAAGTACAAGAAATTCATGGCAGTGCTGCCTACCCCTAGAGTTGTTCTAGCATCTGAAAGCAGCTTACTTTGTACCTAGGGAATGTTTGTGGAGGGCTTGCCCTTGAGGGCAAAACATGCACAGAATGACAGTCCAGACCTCTGAGCATATTTTTGTCAGGCACAGCACATCTGGTCTGGTGGATCTTACCCCAGATCCTGCAGATTTGGCCAATTTTATCTGCAGAACAAAACAATGGGAACTGTCTTCATGTTGCAGGCTAAAACCTAAAGAAGTAATCTTCCTTGGCCTGACAGCCTAGGGGTGGCTGAGATAATGAACACATGTACTCTCAGAACCAGGCTATGATTCCAGTTCATATGTGTTTCAGTTATGAGAAATTTTATTCACTCTGGCCCAGAGAGGAGCTGAACAGGTGTCCTAGCACTGAACAATGATTTTCAGAAAATCCAACTACTGGACAAGTCTCCACATGAAGGATTTTTAATGCAACATGGTAGAGGGGTGCCTCTGGAGACCCTTCTCATTTATAATACTGAAAAGGAAGTTGAGATATGGGTCTTATGAACTCTGCAAGATCTGATGTTTACATGCAGCCCTGTGTTTATCACAAGCAAAGAGGAGAAATTTCTGTGGGCATCTCTTGCTTGGCTGTTGTGTAGTTTACTGTAGTCACTGATTTACTGTAATATAGTAAGGCACCATGATATTGCAGTTCAACTCCATGCACACTTCTGTGAATACAACTTGATGTGGCCTAGTTTCCCAGGAGGTTACTCAGCTCATCCTTTGCTGGCAAAAAAACATCCTTCCTACAGTATTTGGTGCACTGAGTGTTGGAGATTTAGTCCTCACAGGACCAGAGTCTCCTGCATAGGACAAAATTCAGAGAAAAGTAAGATCAGGCAATGACATGAACAGCAGAGCCCTTTTCATTCTCATTTGACAGTTTGTGGAGCTTCTTGACAAAAGAATTCATGACACCAGATTCAAGGCTGAGCAGGAAACAGACCTTTCTGTGGGGACAACAGTAAAGGGCAGAATTAGACCAGCAAAGCATGAAGTGACAAAGATTAGAAGGATGAAAGCCCCTTATCCCTCACAAGCTCAAGTCCATCCTCTGGGAAGACATATATGTATCTTCTTCATCTCTTCCACCAATGACCCCAAAAACAGGCAGAGATGTTCTCCACAAGGTGGTTGGAGAGCTGTTGTCTCCATGGTTTTCCCCAGCACTGTGATGCCTTGTCAGTATCAAAGTGGGGGCATGATCCTCTATCTGCTTTGGACTGAAGAGAAAAAACCTTGAACAGCTCTTATCACCTGCTGCTCAGCTTCTACAAGTGCCTGTACAAGCTGTGAGGAGCTGGTCAGTCCTTTACTCTGCCTCTATTTCCCCACCTCGAGACCTTGTACCTCTCCCAGACCTACTGTAACAAAATAATATAATTGTGATAATTTTATTTGATGTAACTGTCTCTATTATTAGAAAAGTTCCAATTTTCAGCTGGGGTCTAATTTCTCAGCTCCAAAGAGCAGTAGTGGTGTGGTGTATGTACTATAAAAAGCATGATTCTGGTACAGAAGGAGAGCACATATTTTGCATTTAAGTTTGACTTTCAGCCCTATGTGAGAAACACGTTATATGTTCCAATAGACAGTAGCATAACCTTTAGTCCCTTCCGTGGTGCCTTTTCCTGCCTGAATTTAGGTTTAAATTATACTGGCTAGCAATATCCACCAGGAGACGCTAAAGTAATCTGAGATCCTGGGGCACATCGAAGCCCTGATCACACTCTCCGTGTCCTAATCCTGCCCCTCCTTGTAGCTGCAGGCAGGCAGGGAGCTCGACAAATGGTGACCCTGTACCACGGAGAGCTGGTGGGACCTTCCTGCCTCCAGAGATGCTGGTTCAATTTGTTGGTCCAGTGCAATGCAACCCCCCGTCCTTTCCAGCCCCAGCACAGGGTACAGGTGTAGGTGACAATGATGGTAGTGCCACTCCTTTGCCTGTGTGGGCTTTATGGCCAGAGGGCTGTGACAAGGAGGAGTATGTGTGGCTGGCACGCTGAGAGAGAGATGGAGCTCCAGGCACAGGCATGATGACAGTAGATGGTGAAATCATTAGCTCAGGATTATAGTGAGAGATGGGGCCTGAGCCACAAGAGCAGAATCTGTATCCAAAGCTCAGGGGTGGTGGGGTTGGGCTTGGGCCCATCTCATATTCAAACTTCAGTGCAGAATTCAGCAAAAGACACACTAGGCCCAAGGGAGAAAAAACAACTTATTCACACACACAGATTAGCTGTGGAGGGGGATGCAGGGAAATACCTGCCAAGAACACTGTTTAAATATTAATTATGTCCTCTTCTCCTGTATTTTTTAAAATTTTTCTTTTTTTTTTTTTTTTTTTTTTTCCCAGTGGGAAGGCCGCTCCCTGCTTTTATATCAGGTCTGTTGCCTTTATTTCCTTCTCAATAAGATATTCCATCCATCCCCAGCACACTGAGCAACATGTCTCTGCCATGCAATATCCACAGTGACCCAGCACTCCCGTCCTTCCCTTGGAGAGCAAATGTCCAGACTGTCTTGGAAAGGACAAACTGCCTGCCAAGGCAAAGGAAGCTGCAGGCTGGTTTAGAGCTAGGGTACCCAAATTCAGCCCCCACTGGAGGAAAAAAAAAAAAAAAAAAAAAAGTAAAATAGAATAAAGATCACCTTTAGATTTAAATCAAGGTTTGAATTTCCCAGGTTCATGCTTGTTTTAGTAAGGGGGCTGGGGATATTACAGCTTTGGAGTAAAACTTTGCTAAAGGCCCCATAGGTTTGAATTCTTGTCCAGCTATAGCTCGATTTTTCTGTTTGAACAAACCAGCAGTGAAGGTCATGGCTGGTTCTGTGCTTTGTGACAGTGTCTCTTGCAATGTTTAGGGAAGAAGATTTGGAAGACTGGGTAGTCAGCGGTGAGGCTTGAACGCTAGTGCAGCTCTGGCAAAACATGAAAAACAAGGACTACTCTGTCTTGCATCATTTGTTGAAGATTAATTTTAATTTAAATTTTAATTTAATGCTTAACCAGGATGCTCCTTGTTTTTTGCCTTTGCAGAGATTGCTTCAAGGGTCATTTGAAGAAAAGAAAGTTGATAGTTGACAGAATCTACTGAAAACCATTTATGAGACATACCCACTTGTAGTACTTTGATACTTTCAATCTTTCTCCTGGACAGAAGTCCACCCTCCTGAGGACAAAGGTCTGTGTGAAAAAATGAGCTTTTCTCCCATGCCATTACAATGAAACTGGACTGCTACAAGGATGCTACAACCTTTTCCACTTTGATCTTTACCTACTGGTCATAAACTGGTGGAGGATTTCTGCCTTGGAGGATTAGGATTGCTGCTGGTGGTATTTTGATCTCTCTCTCAAGGGAATAAGCTGCGAACAATAAGAACAATTATTGTCACAACCGTCCCCATCCAGAGAAACCCTTCCCTGATACCAGGCACCAGTTCATGTCTGGAGAAGAGCATGACAGAAGGCAATCCTATAGTAGTCTTTCATCTGTTCTTGCAGTTTCAAGTCACATGGATTACTTTGTATGTAATGTCTTTCCATTGATTTCTCCCTCATGAACTGATCCAATCACTTGATGAATGTGGTGTCCTGAGGCAGGGCACAGCTGAGTTAGCTGTTGTGAGAGAAGCCACCTCTTTTTTTGTTTTGATCCTGCATCCTACTAGTTTAACTTGATGCCTGCCCAGCCTCTCCTTCCCAGCATGAGTTGCACACAGCCAAAAAAAATCTTCCCTGGGACTGGGGTCGGCTGTGGAGATAATCTCCTTTCATAAACTCCAGTGGAAAATTTTCCCCAGTGTGCTTCTAAGCTGTGATGAGGTGAGTTCACAGAGTCCCATAGGCTTGGATCAGAGACAGGGCTTGGATCACACAGGGGCTGATGTGTGTGATAATGTACGGGCAGGGCTGGGCTGGCACAACAACGTGGACACTTACACTGTCTTCTAATAAACCTCTTTGAACATGACCTCCAGGGCATTTCTGTTCTCACTAGGAAGACATATTTGCTGTGGCTGTTTTTATTTTTTTCAGTAAATAAATTGATCCAGCCCAGATTTTGACCTTTTACAGAGTTAAAGTGTGAACCACCACCCAGAGAACCTAAAAAGGATAAAAGATATGGGAAGATGTCTTTGCAAAATATAAAGACATTTATTTTCCGACTAAGCAACTAGACTTTAAGGTTTTGAGGACTATATGACAATACTAATTGGCAAGCACTTACTGGCAAATTTAGAAACCAATCCTGCAATGCAGAAGTAAATAGTCATTCAGTAATAATCCCTCTTGGAACAAAGACAGAAAATTCAATATCTTTGCAGATTCCAAAGTTAGACAGGGACCATGGGTTTCATGAGCAGCTTCTCCAGGGATTGCATTTGTAAACTATAAACAGATTAAGAAAACCCACTCCTGCAAAATAGCCTCATCACAGTGAATTTTCCCCTTACTTAAATCCTATCTGCATTTGTGCTGTAAAATCTCCAAAAGTCATGGTAGGGTTGGAATGTTCTTGCAATGCAATGTTTTGCTTGATCAAACAAAGAAGGGAGGAGAAAAATAAAGGAGCTAAAGAGAGATATTTCCTGAAAAACAAATAAATGGCAGTATTTGGTTTGGGTTTGGTTGGGCTTTTTCTCACCAAAACCGCTTCTATAAGTCTCTACAGTTCTGGAAGTCATGAATTGTTTGCATATTCTTCTCTGCTATCAGAGATTTCTCCCCAGCCACATTATTAGAAAAGAAAACTATACTCATAACAGACAAAAACGTGATTAGAAACTAGAGGAAGTCGAAGAAGAAGTTGTAGCTGTGTTTCTCATTTGGGACTGGTTGTGCTAACCAGGAGAATGGCAGGTAGAGCACGAATGATCTGTAATACACAAGCTGCAGACTCACTAGTTGCTTTTGTGTCTGTATCTTTCAAACACATAAAGATCTGAGCTTCATTAATATGCCTTACGAAGGTGTAAGATGTAGGATTGGGGAAAATTGCTGTACCTGTTACTGAAAAAAACTTCTTTAAAGGAAGCCTACAACTGTAAGAAGAAAAAGATAAGAAGGGAAAGAAAAAAGAAGAAAAGAAAAAGAAAAGAAAAAAAGAAAATAAGAGAATAAAAGGAAAAAAGGGAAAAATAAGAAAAGTCAACAGAGTTAGGGATAAATGGTACAGAGTCACAAATATAAATGCAGGGTTATGTAGAAGATTATACATATTAGAGATACAAGAAAAAAATATACTGTAAAGCAGAACATAACCCTTATGTTGGTTCAGGAGCCTGTACAGAATGTTTCCAGCAGATCAGCTTTATGAATGCCCTTCTCCCCAAAGAGCTGTTTTGATCACCAAGAAGACTAAAAGGAGAGTTGACAGGAATGTTTGAATACTGTTGGAGAAAACACTGCTAAAAAAACCTATAGTTTCTGTATTTTTTATGGAGGATAAACAACTTGGAGTTACCTAAAATGAGAGAAAATCATGGAAGGTCAGACTTGAACTTGCTGTGAGCTTAGAGGTGAAAAATTTAAGCCTGTTTTCACAATCAAAAGAGAAGAAGAAGGACAAAAAGAAAAAAAAAAACGGAGAAAATTCCTTTGTCAGGTTACTTTCTAGCTGCCCTTAAGGTCATTTTATCATAATGGTGCTTCTTCTGATGTGGACACCTGCTCAGTGAGAACTGTGCTTAGCTCACTAATTAATTTCACAGCATCACTGGTAGGAAGATTTGTGTAACAAAGTCCAAGCCATGTGCATGCAGATGGTTTTTTTTAGTCATTGTTGTGGAAAGACTTTGGGGATGATGAGTTACAATCACAGACTTTTCGGTTGTTCTTTTTTGCTAAGAGGAGTTGTTGCAGCAAGAGTACCTGGTTCATAAAATGTCCACTTTAGTAGGGGGATGCAGAAATCACACACTTGATGACCCAGATTTTTTGAGATATATTTAGATAAAAAAGTTGTATTAATTTCAGAGGGAGTGAGACCTCCTGAACCCTCTAAGCACTATGCCATTTTCCCGCCATATCTTAGAACATTATTCTTCTGGTTCTTACTCAGCTAACATCTCTTTAGTATCCTCCTTGCTTCCTTACTACTAAGATTTATTCACTGGATTCTAACTCTGTTGTACCATGCCTTTCACTTGAGTTTCTTGCTTTTTTATATCCATATTCTATCATTCTGTCACATATACTGGAACTTTATTCTGGCCCCAGTATCAAAAGGTCCTTTTTGACTTTTCTGATGTGGTTCCATTGGCTGAATATAGAGAATTTGTCTGACTTGTTTTTCTTTTAGAAAAAATACTTTGGTCTTTTTTGTTAGCCTTTTTTGATAGCCTGTGTATCTGGCAACAAAACAAGAAAAAGCCAAGGAAGCGTTATCACGTCCAATTTAGGAAACTGAGGCAAAGCAAGGGAAAAAATGAGAGAGCAATTGTCTACATGAGTCATGTGAAGACCACAGAGCATCAAGCTCTGATCTATGAAGTCACAGGATACACTAAACCTAAACACTGAGATTTCCTTCTATTCAGCAAAGCACTAATGACTTGTGTGTGGTGCTCCGTCATGCTGAGGTAACTTCTGATGTGATGACTCCTTACCTTAGTTTAGCCTTTTGTCTTCTGCAGATTTTTTCTCATAGTTTTAAAGGATTTTACCTGTGTGCAATTTTTGAGGTGAAACATGATGTATAAAGATATGCCTTTCAGGGTCCTAGCTGATTTCATCAGAATTCTACTTCAAGTATCAAATCAGCCTTTTGTAAGTATTTGTAAAAGATTATTTGAAGGTGGTGTGACAACGGAGGATTGAATATCCACCACAACCAGAGTAATTGTCCTCTGGACAGATATAGGATGCTAATGGCAAAACAAAGTCAAGGCCAGTGATAAAGTCCTTGGACCCTGTGACCCCCCACTGCACCAGGGACTCTTTCCATTGTCACAATCTCACCTAAAACAGGAACTGATCACATATGAAGCTGGCACAAGGCTACCTAAAAGGCATCTGGTTTTCTTTTATGTTTCCTTTTTTTAGTCACGTGTGAGGCCACTACAGCTTCACAGCTCCTGCATGCAGGGAGACAGGAGTTCAGATATTACTTACATTAAAAAGCAACAACACCAACAGAAAATAAACTAGATTCTTGTTCCCATCTCCCCTTTCTCCTCTCATCTACCTGCAGGTGCTTCTGAAATAGAAAACTTTTGGATGCATCCCATGGGAGTCAGCGGGGTGACTCCTGTGAGATTCAGGCGCCAGCTCTTTGGGGATGTTCAGATCGTATGTCTAGACAAGATAACATCCTTCTCTGAACCCAGGAGCTAACCCCTGGGGAAACCATTATTCATGTATAAAACACCAAGAGAAACTTTCACTGCATGCAGCTTCCTTTTTCTTTCCCTCCTCCCGTGGGAATTTGCTTACTTTAACCCTTTCATCCCTGTGAAGCAGCAACTTCCCTGCTTCAAGCCATTACCCTTTATCCTTCCACCCTTCAGGGCTCACCACTTTGCACCTGCAGAAGCACAGTATCTGGCTGAACAATGCCAGGTGAGCCTTCAGCAGCAGCTTTAATGTGAAGTCCAAACCCAGAGAGACCTCCTCTTTTCCCCATGGAGAATAACAGTTCTTGGACTAAACCTCCAGCCCTGTCTGTAGGGCCCAGGTAGCACAAAACACCTGGCAGTTTGCCCTAAAAAAGCACCTGGAGTTGCTCCTGAGACAGAAGAATACCCTGAGCATACTAGAGGATATGGATATGCAAGACACAGAAGGAATACAAGACATTTTATTCTGATCTACTTTCAGTAATATCGAGCCCCTTGAAAGACTTATGATCTAGTGTAGCTTTGTAAAGGTTGAAGAATGGTTTGTATTCTGGGTGACAGAAACTGGTGGTAAGGCATCTCGCAAGACTAAGGAATGTGTAAAATCTGTTCTGGACATGCTGTTTGGGCGTGCACTTTTCCTTGTATGGGCTGACCAAAGGGTTACACACACCTTCTTCATGTTTGCTATGGCCATGGACACATGCTACTGATTTTACATGAGCTAGTCTGACTGTGCAAATTTATCAGCAGATCACTTTTAATCTGGTTACATTATTTTATTTAGTCTCCATCACTGAATTGTTACACCATCAAATTTTTCCAAGGCCCTCAACACATGGAAGCCAGCTTAGTGTCTCAACTTTTTGGTTTTCTTCAGTATATTCTTCTTTTTGTCCTAAGGTTTTTGGTTTGGATTATAATGGTCAGAGAGGAAAACACAAATAAACATAGAACAGTCTCTGTGAGAAGATTTGCTTTGATCTGTATCTTGCAACATGGCAAGAGACATCCATCCTCAAAAACATTTGTCCCAGCAGTTAGGTTGTTGATAGATGGAAGGGAGTTGCATATCTTTATGAGGTCAAGTTGGCAGAAGAGAGAAGAAATTTGGTCCCTACAGAAACTGCTATATCCAGAAATTATCTGGATCTTGGGTATGACTGATCATGTGTGATCATCTGCCTTATAGAAGGCACTTGCAGGGAGCGGTAGCACCATATTGCACTGTTATTATATCTTGGCTGAGCAGAAAAGTCCCTTTTAGGCAGGTGGCATGTTTACACTGTGTGGATCCATCAGCTCTCTCCATTTAAGAATGAGCAAGTGGAAATGGAGATAAGAAAATGGGATCAAGTACACATAAATGATGCTTATTGAACAAAGCAGCAAACATTTTTTCTTCTTTTCCTGTGCATTGAGAACTGCAGAGATTTCACAACATCATATCTGATTCATCATAGTGATAGAGGTCCATGGATAGAGTAGAAAAATTCTTGCAATCAACAATGTGGAAAAATCAAGCATTTTTTATAAAAGTTTCTACATTTAGAAAGAAATGTGATGTTGCATTCTCACGACACAATAGCAAACTCAGATCCCAATCCATTAGTAACCAAGTATGGTTTTAAACAACTTCAGTAAGAGATAAACATTTTGAAATCAGTGGGCCTGGATAACTTGCACCCAAGTGTCCTAAAAAGGTTGTCTGAAGATCTCTCTAGCCAACTTATTTTAGTTTTGAATAAATCTTGGCCTACCCAGTAAATTCCAGTAGATCATAAAAGCTAATTTTGTGCCAATGTGCAAAAGGCCAAGAAAGATGACCCAACAAATAGTAAGCCAGTTAGCTTGACACCAGTCTTAGGCAAAAATAAAAACTGAAAGAAAAAAAAACCCAAACCACAAAAACAGGAGTCAAATAATTAAAAATTAGAGAACAATTGCACTTACTGTCAGTTAATATGGTTTAATAGCAATGAGCCAAGTAGAACCAATACAATTTCATTCTCTGATGAGATCACTAATTTTGTTAGTAAATTCCATGGTAAAAAGATAACAGACTTTAAAGGATTTTGTCTTTCCCAATATCCTTATTTCAAAAGTGAGGCTTTGTCTCATTCCCATAAATTCTGCACTAAATTGGAGCTGATTAAACTGCTGTACAAAAAAAAAGTTGTGAATTAGGGCACTTTTACAAATGAGGGTTTTCTGGAAAAGTTAGATGAGGAGATGAGGAAATAAAATCTTTTCCCAGTGTTATCCAATAGCTTGATCAAATAAAACTGCAGGAACTAGCAGGAGTATTCACTTATATTTTTATTTTTATTTTTATAAGCTCAGAACAATCCTCCTACACACAAACTTTCCTGCTGTGCAAGGAAGCAATGGAAAAGAGTTAAAAAATCTGAATCTTAGCCTAATTTTAACTTGATTGAGAAAAAAAAAAAACAGTATTTCAGCCTCTCATGAGTTACTGTAACCAAAATTTTTCTCTCTCTTAAGTGAAGAGAGACATTGATTAGAAAGATCAAGATGTTTGATAAACCAAGCCTATTTAAATGAAGTACATACATGGGAACAAACAAATAGTTTTGGAGCTACCCTCAATAAAGAGGACTGCTTTCTGAAAAGTGGTGGCTCTGAAAGGGTCATAGTGGGCAAGTGATTGAATGTGTGGGAAAATTGCATTCATAGAGTTATCAATTTTTCACTAATGAAATGGATGGGAATTGGAATAAAGTTCTACAGGGATTTGTTCCTGTTTCCTGTGCTATTCAATATTTTCATTAATGACTGAATAATGGACTTTTGGTATTAAATTTGCAGATGACACCAACCTGGGAGTATCTGGAGATGCTAGAAGGTAGGAGAACATGCATTTAGTATGACTGTAGCAAATTGGAGAAATAATCTGAAAAGAATAAAGCAATCTTCAGTAGAACTGATTATAAATACTCATTCCTTAGGCAGCAGCTCTAATTTTCTCAGATATGGGATGAATAATGCTCCATGGGTAGTGAGGATCTTGGACTGCACTAATACATGATCTGAACGGTGTCTTAATATTGCAAAAAGGACAAACAGTGTGGGGGATGTATAAACACAAGTATCGTCTGCAAAATACGTGCTGTAATTCTTTCCTGGAGTTCAACGTTGATAAAGCCCTAGTTGGAGGCTCTTCTAAAGTCCCGAGGGCAACTTTAGACCTCTGATGCCAAACAAGATGCAAATGAACTGGAGGAAACTGAGAGGTGAGTGATAAGTTCAGAGGTCTAGAAAAGGAGGTGTTGTTTATCCTAGAGCGTAGGTGTGTAAAAGGATGCTGCAGAAAGGAAACAGGTGCTCCCTTTCTTCATGCTTATGGCAAGCCAAAGTCATGGCTTAAATGACAAGAGAGGATCCCAGACAGGAATGAGGGTAAAAAGCTTTCTAAGCAGAAAGCAGTGAATCACTCCAGTGCATTGCCTGGGGTGTTGTTCCCCTGGGAAGATTACTGGAGGTCTTTAAGAATAAATTAGAGAAACATCTGTAGGGGTAAAACAGCTGGAATTGATCCTGAATTTGGGTAGAGAGGTAGGCTGGAAAGGAATCTTAATGTCACTCTAATTTATGAACATTTTAGTGAAAGAAACAATTCAATAGATGTTAGTACAGGAAGGAGTGTCAATTAGAAGTAGAGTTGTGACTCTTATACAGATGAGCTTTGTATCCAGTGCCACTGCTCTTGCTTTCTTCAGCAGAATGATATAAATTACAATGCAGAAAGCATTTCATTGAGGCTTAAAGTTTGCAGAGACAATATAAAATATATGTAAATTTGGTTTTCCTTTAGGCAATAGCTTCAGTCAAAGGAAGAGGGAATATTATTTATATTAATGAAAAATTTTGGTTTGATATTATCAAATAAATATATTTTATTTTTTGCTGTGAAATTATATTTTATATTAAAGTTGATATTTTAAAAGATAAAAGTTTCACAGAAGAGTTTAAAAGTGTTGAATTACTTCAAAATGAAGCCTAACCATTTTCTTTGAACCAGAATTATTTTTGTGATTTTTTTTTCTAAAAAACAACACCTCAGTACAAAATAAAGTGGATTTTTCTTCAGCGATATTTTGTTTGGTGATGGAACAGAAAAGGTTTGTTATTCTCTAGTTGTATGTGTCAAAACTTTTGAGGCCTGTGTGAGCCTTGCTGCATAGAAGAGTGCACCAGCCCATTTCAACTACTTCTCTCAGCAGAGTCTCAATTAAGAATACTGTCTCTCCATTGGACTGCAGACTTTCTCTCTCATTCAGTAATTTGCAGCAGCCAGGGAGGAAGCTATTATATTCCTCTACACTTAATATCATACAGAGGCATACAAATCAATGAAATTTTGTCAAAAAATGGAAACAAGGACATTGATGGCCCAATAAAGAAGAGGCAGACAAAATGTAGTGGTCTTTGACACCTAGAAAGCATGCCAGTAATTTCCTTAAATCTCAAGATGACTGATGTATGATATGCCAACATATTCTTTTCCTTCTTTCCTTCTCTTTCTTGTGGATGTCACCACCTATCAAATGTATTTAATCTGGCTTGTGTTACTCTGATCCTTCAGTGAGAAGTAAAATTCAGCCTCACCCAGCTCCCTTCCACATAGTTTTCTGACTAGTCCGATCCCTTCACTCTTTACGTATAATCAGTGAGTCTCATGGAGTTTGTGTGGGAGGGGGTTGAGCCCCCTCTCCTCTATCCCTCAACTCACCTATTTCCATCTTCCCAACCCCCTTCTCAGTCAAACATGTCCATGAAGAGGTACCAGACTTTCCTCCTTCAGTCACATGGGCTGCTGTTGTTCAGGCAAGAACTGCTTTTGAAGTGAGGGTATCAGAAACTGTCCAACAGCTGCAGAGACTCCTGAGGGTCACTTTCTGGTAAGAAACCCTGCAGGGTGTTTGCTTTGTATCTGGGGGCCTATTTTACTTCTACAGTAACTCACTTGTTCCTTTAAATATGAGCCTTAAATAGGGCTCCTGCTTGAGGCAACTTCATAGCAGTTGATTTTTTGTTTTTGTATGTTTTTTTGAAGTACAAGTGCCTATCTTCTCTCAGGCAACACATGAGACGTCAACTGTCTGAATTAGGTCTTGCTTGCACCAGGTGTCATTGACACCAGCAGGGATGAAGTAGGGCAATCAAACCAGTGTAAAGTTGCTCAGAAAAATACCCTGTGCTTTTCTAGGTATCTTACTGGCCTAAACAGAAACAGAAGTACTAAAAAAATTCTCTGTTCCTCCTAAGCAAAGAAAGATAATCAAATCTGTAAAGCCCACATTCCTCCTCCAGTGCTTATTGGACATGGCTTCCCTTCTACAGACAGGGGAAATTAAAACAATTATTTGTCTTTAAACTGCTCTGCAGTTGTAATTTAATTCTTTGGCCTGTTCATTCAACTACACCAACTCATTTTAATCTCAGCAAGTTATGGAAAAGATACAGTTTTGAAGCCTTTTCACAACAAGTCCACTTTGAGGTTTGGCCCAGGGAGCTTTCGAGAGCTGACTCCTTCAAGTTCAGGACATGGAATTATCCTGTTTTGATGGCCAATGGAGATGCAGATGACACTCCTCTCCAAATACATGCAAGGACTTCTAATCCCAGTGACTTTTCTTGCCCTTCATCCCCTCTCCTGACTTCCTCTTGATGCATCTGTTTCCACAGAGTGAGGTTTTTTTGACTCCTCATTAAAAGATACTGGTCACCGAAGCTTCTCTCTCTTCTAGACTACAACAGTGAGCAAATACCTTTGACTGTCCAGAGCAGAAGGGACTGGTATCGGATCATGAAGGTAATTTCCTACCGTCAGCGCTGTCTTATAAAAGATGTGTCCCACTCTCACCCATAGAGAATAGGGACAATTTTGGACCACTGGAGGAGCACTTCAACCACCTGTGCCGCCGTGCCTACCCTGAAGCTCCCTGGCTTCGCCTGCCCGGCTGAGGCACGGTCAGCAGTGGAGGACACTCCCCTGTTTCTCGAGGAGATTCGGGGAGCAGCTAAGACAGAGCGCTTCGCTGTTTGCCTTGTAAGGAGGAGAGGCGGCGTCGGAGGAGGTAATGAGGGAGTCAACTCAAGGCCGGGGAAAAAGTCTCAGGTTTAATGCAAGCTCCGGGGAGTTCTGAATGCCATTGTTCCGGTGGCCAAAAGTGGCCTCGAGGCTCTCACAATCATCTTAAGTACCGGGGCGGTGACAAGGGGGAAGGGATGCCCACCACCCAGTGAGGGAATCCGGGGGAGTGGAAGGCAAAAGGACAGACAGATACACAAACCAATGGGGAAAGTTTAAGGGAGGGACCCCTGGCCCTCGTCCACTCACTCGAGCCCAAGGTGGAAGATTTTGGGAGAGTGGGATTAGGAGCTGAGTGATGGACAAGGTACCAGGGAGGGGACAGGGGGGTGACTGAGCATTTTCAGGGGGATTGGCGTTGGGGGAAGGGCGGGAAAGCTGAGGGTGTAACCATTGGGAGAAAATGGGGGGTGAAGGGGCAAACCATTACAGGACTGTTACAAAGAGATAAAAACACAATACAACACACCTGTCCTCCATCACCTTGTTGAATCGTCAAAGGACTTTACAGGAAATTTGACAATGAAGTAGGACTCTACTTGAGTGAAGTGGGACATAAATTGTACTTCAGAAGAGCTTCAAGGGAAAAGAACAAGCTTACCCATGCCAGTAAAGGGATTCCTGAGGATGAATCTGGCACTGTCCAGAGTGTATATATTTCAATATAAAGTCCATGTGAATACAGTAAGTGGCACAGGATATTTCTCCTCAATATAATTAATATCTTGTATGATACTTTATTCTGTTCCATTTCTCTCTGAATTAAAAAGCAGTTCAACTCACCTGAGAGCAAAGACAAGGTGCAAGGAATCTGTCTTCAAATAGGAAGAGTGAGTGCTAATATGAGTGTGTTACAAAGAAAAACTTTGCCTCTGAAAAGGGTTTTATGTTTCCCTGAAGCAAGGAGTAGCTGCATTTCTACCAGCTCCACAGCCTGTCTGATATTGATACGTCTTGAGTCGTCTTTGAAGGTTTGGTTCTTTCTTCTGATAGATAAATATAACCCCAGATTATTTTCACCCATCTGAAACAGAAATCATTATGAAATTAACCAGTGATCAACCAAAACACACGGGGAGCTCAGAAGGCGTTTTTAGGCTTTTTCAAATGGCTGGCTGTTCTCTCTCCATGTGGTTGTGTTTAGCTCTGAAATACAATTTTTGGTGCTGATCACTGCTGGGTAGACCATACAATTAAGGTATTTGAAAAACAAACATTTCTAAACCACTCATCATTGGGGAGATGGCCTAGAAACGATAGCCCATTTTCCAAGAAGACGGTTAGGAAAGGGAACCTGAAAGCTTAAGACAACATTGAAAAGGAAACAGAAGAAGTCCAGAGAGGGGAAAAAAAAAAAAAAAAAAAAAAAAAAAGAAGAAAAAGGAAACCAACCAAATAAACCCACCCTCACAAGGATTTTAACTGCTTCTCCAGTACTTTCAGACTTATATTACTCGAATGTTTTAAGGAATCCGGCCTAGTTTCTGTGGATTTCTATGGCATCATGCCTCTACACAAGAGATATATACTGAAAAATGGATCTGTGACAGTTAGAAAACAGGAAATATTTGCAATGATAGGAGGAATTTCAGCTCTGTATTTTTTGGACTTTACAATATCAAATTTCAAGCAGGAATGAGTGCAGGACTAAAGGCTCAGAAACAAATTTGGACGTGCCTCTCTTTACTGGTACCCTGCTGATTATTTCTTTTTCCCACCTAAACTCAGCTCATGTTGGCTCACCTCCCATTATCCTCAGGCAGCTTCATTTTTCTTCTTAAACAATTCCAAAATTGTTCGTAGCTGAAGATAAGTGCCTGGCTCATTCTCACATGAAAGATTATTTAAAGCCAGGAAGTTTTTTACAGTTCCATTTTGACTATTTTATCAGTTAACTAAGAAGATAGAGACAGTAAAAAAGTAAAGACTTTGCGATTTGGTGGCTGGGGCAGGAACAGAAGTGTTCAGAAGCAAGCCAGAGATTAACAGTTCTGAACTCTTGCAGGGTTCAGGTATAAGTGTGAAGAGTTGTTGAGACACTACTATGTAATCCATTTAAATAAAAAATCAGGATCCCCATTGGAGGAAGGCTCAACCCAGTCCTCAGATGCAGGAGTAAAACCCATCTCTAGTAATAGTACTGCTATTGCAGTCAACAATGTTGTGAAAATATTTGGTTAAGGGTAGGACATTTCTGGATTTCCTCGAAGTCCATGGTTGCCTTTGACTGAGGAGAGAAAAGGTTTTGGATCCTGCACAGGAAGGTGATGAAGAGGCCAGTGCAGAAGCCTCCAGAATCTGAGATAAGCTTTGACTAAGCCTTTTAATATTTGGATGCTTGAGCAAAGATAACCTCCAAGGTTTTGGCAGCCTTGCCCACAACTAGCTGAAACACAGAAGGACCAGGTAATTACCTAATGTGGTAAGAGCAGTTATGGGAAGTGTGTAAAAGGTAAGACAAATTCTACCTGAGACCAAGGCTTGATCTCACATCTGAAATTTTAATACCCAACTCAAGTTCTTTCCCTTAATTTTGCTGAGATGCATCTACTGTTGAGGTGAGTCTTGGCACTGCTTTACTTCCTTCCTGGTCAACACTCCAGAAACGTTGAATGTTGTGGGCTTGTGGAGAATAGGGAGTGGAGTCCTGGGTCCTTCATCCAGACTGTTACAGGGATGGAGAGGATGTAAAAATTCTCATTTTTTCATTTTTTGAACAGCTGTTACTCAAAGTATAGTCAAATCCACAGAGTTAGACCTCCCCAGACTTTGGGAAAACTATCCCAGCATGTCAGCAGTGTGCAGGAGTTGCTGAATCCCTGGAAAGCACCTAGGGAGCTTCCATAAACAACTTTTAAAATTATAATGATAGTTAATGACCTAAATTCCTAGCCAGCCAAAATACCTGCGGAATCAAAGTCCCATATCTGAATTAATCTAAACTCCTGGGAGGTTTTGTCCTGGACTTAATGTTCACAATTACTCCTTTTTGTCTGGCATTTTTGGGGCCAAATCAAGACCCCAGTTTAGATATCCAAATAGTTAGATATAATTATTTATTTTCTGCAAAATACCAGATTGCAGCTTTGTGTAACAACAAGGGGTCCCAAGGAAAATGAAATTTTATCACCTTTCAATGAGGCAGATGTATGTGCAGAATATACTAAACTGCAGTTAAGCCTCAAAAAAGCTACAGAAAAAAAAAAGGAGAATATATATACTACTAAATTTCTTGATCCCATTATAGTTATGTTCCTTATTTCTAACCCAAATTTTCTTTGCTGTAAATTAGAAATTTTCCCTTCGTCCTTTACTCAATTGCTTGATTAAGAGGGTCACCAACAACCTCTTTATAGCTACTTTTCATATATTGAAAGACAATTTGTCTATTCTCTCTCCACTTTCATTTTTTTTCCTTTGCTCTTTAAACTGGCATGTAGTATGCAATGGGTGCTGGATTCTACCTTTAACTCCTGCCTGTTCTAGAAAGACATCTAAGCTACATTGCCATCAGTTCAGAGTGAGACCCATCTACATGGGACTCACTAGGCAAATCTATGCAAACTGAAAAATCAGCATATTCTGCCTGCTTTTGCAAAACAGCCTTTTGTGGTGAGTTCCTTATAATTATCAGATAATTGTTGCAGATCCCATGTTGCCAAAAATTTGAAGATGGGAAGGTTGGATGCTGGTACAATTTGCAGCTTGCAGGGTACTTATCCATTCCAACAAAGATTTCAGCACCTTTCTACAACATATGCCCAGATGTGTTTATACCAGAATAGATGCCTGAATTCTGATATAGATGACAATAGGGTTTCTTACTTGTGATATCATCTCCCCTTCCTGGTAAGACTGGATAGAGTTGCTTGGTTTGATTTAACCTTCCTTTCTTGGTAATCTTCCTTTGCGAAAGCATCTGTGTAGTTAAAAAGTCCCTAAAAGTCCATGAAATGTTCTTCAATAGCCTGAGTCATGGAATGAAAGTCCTGATTCTAACCCATTAGAGAAAATATGTTTTCCCCTTCCCTAGACTTCAGTTGTCTGCAACCATCAGAAAAATTACTGCCCTGCCATATATGACAGGTCTCCTTTGTGCAGATGCTTCTGGTTTTGCTGATCAGTTTTTCCCACCCAGCACTTAGATACTTCTAGTGAGAAGACAAGGCTTTGGGACCAGCTCTGGGCAGTAACCATAGGACTGCTTGCATACCATGTACCAGAGAAAAGGTCAACCATCTCCAAAGTTGTGGTGGTGAGATTAGTGAATATGGCATGCATGTCCCCACACCTCACTCAGTAGAAACACATATTATGCAGAAACTTGGGCAATATCCTGTTGTGCATCCTTCATAGGAGCAAATCCTTTTCACTTGAGCCCTCACCAAATTTTGTCTTCACCCAGAGAAGCACAGCTTCATTGCACCCAGAAAAACAATAAGGAAACAAAGATGATCCATAGACTGTTAGCTTTTTATGGGGAACAAAACAGATTACTGTAGCCATGTGGAACTTATGAGCTCAAATATATCACACCATGCATTATACTTTATGTAACTGTATTTACATTTATTTAGCAACATTAAAAACTACAGAGGAAACCAATCACATTTCTAAACCATTTGGACTTTTGAAAAGAGCCACCTTGGACAACCAAGGCCACAACTTGGTTTAGTTGTCTGCTTTGATACATGTGAAATTGATATTTTTCACTCACTCTACCATTGTATTTTCCCTTTTTTTCAGTACAGCTCAGTTTTCTTGGCCTTGATCACAGAGAATCCCTAGGAACTCAATCACTCAGTCAGCATATATGCTACTTTATCTGTACTGCTTTATGAGTTTGCACATGCCAGAAAAAAGTTCAAAATCTTCTTATCTTCAATTTCACAAATACATACATACAAATATATATATATATGAGGAGTGGTCCATAGCCCAATAGATTTACCATTTAGGATGAAGACTTTTAATTTATTTGCTTATACAAATCTTCTGAGTCTTTCTGAAAGAATGGCAATTTGAACTGTATTCTGCATGAACTGCAGTAATGTAGTGATATTAAAATAATTTACTGTTGAGTCAGATTTTGATTTTTTTCCTCAAGCCAAATTAATATTGGCTTGTATGTGAGTTTTATCTGACTGAAGACTTAGTCAGTCTTTAGTCCTTGTATAACTCCAGGTTTCATGTAAATAATTTCAAAATGTTTTAAGAACTAGTTACATCTACCTAGTAGATGTAATGATGAAATTTACAGATGAAATGCCATGATGAGTGGCATGAGCTACAAGTCATTTCAAAGACTGCAAGCAACATTTCACTGTGAGATATGACAAGAAATGAATAACATTACACCTTCAGTGAAAGTTTGGATAAAAGGAATCAAGTTACCTTGTCTGAAAGAAAATTCAGTGAAGGGTTTAGTAATGTTTTTGCCATGACACTAAAAACACACGGCTTTACAAAATACACCAAAGTTGTTCATGAGAGCATGCCCCTGATGGAAGGAGAGAAGCATGAACCTGGAAATAATTTCATCACAGGATAGACTTCAGCTTTGTAGCATTCTATAGATTTGGGATGGAAACTACAGTTACTAAATATTGATCACTGCCCTGAATTGGTCAGACAGTTGAACCAGATGTTTGTTGTACATCTCTTCCAACTGCAGTTTTCTGTTCTCTCACATTGTATTACATTACCTGTAAGGAGCTTAGAGAACCCATCCATGCACTCTTTACAAGACTATTTCTTGACACCCAAATAAACACTCACCCTAATTCTACCTTAGTGTTCATCTTTGTTGCTGTGTGAGTGCAAGGCATACCAAACAGGAAAGAGCACACTGCAGTAGCCAATTCAGATAGAGAACTTTGGCTAGGGCTGTGGGGTGGGATGTAGTTGTTATCTCAATATGCTGAGATTTGTTTCTCACATTCAACTGTGTGCAACTGGCATGAAGCACCCACTCTGCAGGAACAAATCCCATTCTAGTATTCCCTGATTCAGTGAAAAAAAAGTGGCTTAATAAAGGTGTAAATTATTAAATTATATAAAAAAAAATAAAAGGAATTTTGTGGAAGAAAAGAAGTGATGAGACAGACCCCTATTACCACTGTCAAAGATTTCAGTGCAGCTTTTAGGGAAATACCAATCTTTTGGGTTGTGACTGGCTTGCTGAGCACCTCCCTTGTCATATAATTGCCCATGAAATTGCAGCCCATACGGTTAAAATATTAAGCAGGATAACATTACAGTTTTTAATCCACAGCTGAGACAAAGCAGAGATCAGGAATAATCCTGTTCAACAGCACCACGTTTACTGTCTGATGTGGGAGGTGTTGATTAGCTTTTAAGTAGAAACATATTTTTTAGAGTTACATAATCTGATGCTCAGATTTCCCCCTCCTCCTTCAAAAGAATTAACCTAAATATTATGAGAGATTAAAAAGTTCTCCAGGCCTTTGGTTTTGGGGGAAAGG
Source organism: Vidua macroura (assembly GCF_024509145.1). NCBI lineage: Eukaryota > Metazoa > Chordata > Aves > Passeriformes > Viduidae > Vidua > Vidua macroura. The sequence continues at coordinate 25,878,048 of NC_071577.1, forward strand.
GGATGCACCTGCAGCTGGACTTTTCCTTTCTCCTGCTCCCAAACCCACTACTCAGTGAAGACATTTATTCAGTGCATTGTGTATAAGATCACACATTCAAGTCATCAGAACCTGACTCAGCTGTTACTCAGTACTTCCTTGGGCAAAACCAATGGAAATGTGCCTGAAAGGAGACTAGGGATTGAGTGAAAATGGCAGGAGATATGAGGTATGGAGGCATAGAAACTGAGAGGACAAAGGATCTCTTTCCCTGTTCATGACCCATGATGACCTGTCCCAGCAGCTTTGCACCTTGGGACACCCCTTGCAGGACACAGGTAACTTCCTGTTGTTTGTCTTGTCTTAATGTGGCCCCTCTTCTGTTCAGCTGGTTTTGGACACAATTCTTAGACCTCCACTAGATGAATTTAGTTGTCTGTTGCTGTTTGTACAGGCACTGGAAGACAGAGCATGAGCCCTTCTGTAAGAAGTTTCTGGTTCTGCTTGCTACCTGCTGTCCTGTGTGGAGAGTGTGCTGGGAATTTGCCTTGGGTTCCCAAAGGAGGTAAGATTTGAGAGGACAAAGTTCCAGGTTCCTGGCAATATTTCTGCTGGAGTGCTATGAGTCAGGTCCTGGTGCAAAGTGTTTCAGCTGTGGCCCTGAAGGTAACATGCAGAAATCAACAGAGTAAATCTATAGCAAAAAAATTTAGAAAAGTTCTTAATTTGACATAGTCAAATTAAGCCAACCATAGTCAGTTAGCCAACATCATTTAGAGAAGTAGTGGAGCCAAAACAATTCACAGTGCTCTGGGTTAGTCCAATAAAGAATCCTAAACTTAAATTTGAACCTCGGCTATAAGTCAAACAAAGTTAAGAACAGTGCTTATTTTCCACTTTCTTCCTCTCTCTATTTTTCCCTTTCTTTGAAGTGTAGACATCCCTGCCAACAGGCACCTAAATAAAATTGGAGGGATTTTTCAGAAGTGCTGAGCACAAACAAATCTAATCAAAATCAGAAAAAGCTGTGGGTGTTCAGAAATTTTAGGTGCCCAAACAGGAATTTGGCTTCACAGAGTTAGACGCCCTTGTTTGAGAACTTTTGGCTCAAAAATATACTACCCAACCCATTGTATGAGTGTAATGTTCAGTGAAATGTCAAGCTCAGTTTAAACCTCTGGGAAACTAATAAAGTCCATGTACTGCATTCACCTGGGAAATTGGCCCTTTTTTGTTTCTTGCAATTACTTAGGAAACAAGAGTCAGTACAAGAATCATAATGTTGCTTTTTTGTCCATTTTCTCTCTCTCTCTTTCTGCCTCTTTTTAAAAAGGCTTCCTTTCAATTTTTTTTATTTTTATTTCTAACATATATATCTATTTCTTTTCCTCATTTTCATTATTTTGGAATTTCAAGCACATAAAAAAATGCCAGAGTAATAGCCCGGAAAGCAATTTTCCAGGTTGAACTTGGAGGTGAAGGATTACATCACTCATCAAGGCTAGGCTCTAGGGCCAGCTCAATCAACATTACAAAGAGTCTTCTGAGGGACTGCATTGGCCTTTCTTCTAAAATTGTTTCGTGTAGTGGGCACAATTGGCTGCTGCAAGCTAGATAGATATGAGCGTAAACCAGGACACAAAAATGACCCTCATTTTACAGTGATTTGAGACATTCAACTCCTTAGAGTGCAGCAACGTCAAACTCAAGGTGCTCTAGATGAGAGTGGATCCTTCCCAGTGCAGGAGGAAATACTGCTCAGAACAGAGGGTTTTTGTTCCTATGTACAAGATCTCAGTATATGAGGATCAAGGGCAAGAGTTTGTTGAGTTGTTGGTGGGTTTTGCTTGTGTCAAGGAGAAAGAAGACTGGAAATGGGGGGGGAAGAAAGAAAAGCTGAATATCGTCCTCTGTCAAAACATCCAAGCAGCTGGAAGCAGGATTTGGCCAAGGGAAAAAGGACAAACATCAATCAATACAGATGTTATTTCCAAGCTTCCGAGAGGGTATTGCAATCCAGATTTCTGGCCCAGGAGTCAGACCCTTGCTCAGTAGCAGCTATATTTTATGTACTAGATCCCCCCTTAACCTTTTCCATCTTAGCCAAGTCTCACCATACTTCCACTCTCACTTTTTGAAATTCAGGTGAAGCAGGTTCTCGATGCACCATGCCAGACAACTCCTTCTTTAATTTTCTCTCTCACAGCAATAATAAAAAAATTAAACCAGTTGATGCTGCATGAATGAGAAGGTTAATCAAAACCAGACCTTGCTGGTGGCCAGTTGCAGTTGAGCTCAGATGGGTGGCAGGGGCAGAGCCAGCTTCATGCAGACATTTGAAAGCCAGATACTTTTTGCTGCACTTAAGTATGAACAAGCATTCTGAGAAACGACCATCACAGGCCACAGGGAACATATGTATCTGTTTATTTTCCATTAGTATTAATTACATTTTTAAAAGCAGCTCTTCAGTTGGAACTAGCAGAGGCAGGTCCCGTTCTGGGAAACACAGTTATTTCTGGTAGTTTGAGCACTGACAGATGCATATGTTCAGAGGAGAAAGTCCCTGTGAACTGGAAAGCCTATGAAGTGGATGACCAAACATCCCCAGGCTGTACCAATAGGCTCTGAATTAAATTCAAACAATAAAAGAATACAATAAATGCATTAAAATAATAAAAATTCCTTTTCCTTACAGAAACTCACTGGAAGAAACCATTAAGAATTTTGTTTTGAGTGGTGAGAGACACCTACATGTTCAAGTAAAATCAACAAAAACTGCAGACACTTAAAACATCCAACTCACAGACTCAGGCTTTAATCACTGAACATTAAGCATCAAACTGAAATTTGCAAATCAGATGTGTAATAACTGAAGGCTTCCTCTGTAAAACATATTGGCACAGAAGAGTTCAGAGTTTTAATTTTCTAATTGCATTTTTGGTTTGTATATGGATGGAACTTCCTGCCTCTTAGCACTGCAGTCAGGAGAGCAGTGTCCAATGTGTCAAGGTCTTGATTATTCTACTTGTACCTACTCTAAATTCCTGTTTCCTATTTTCAAACTGGAAATGGTTATATAAGGGTGCATCCTGATATGTCTCTAAGGATCCTAACACAGTAGTAAAAAATACTAAAAATTATAACTAATTAGAGCAGGAGCGAGTGGGACACTTCCCCTTTAATCAAAGGTCTTGCATGATGTCAGAGGGTTAAAACTGTTCTGAAAAAAATGTGCAACTTACACATTTCACTGCTGAATATGAAGGATGAGAGCTGAAACAATGAGAGTGATACATTCCAAAGGCTGATAATACAAGAAAAATCTATCAGCTCAGCTTTTGAACTCCAGTAGAGACCACTTGGTCAATACAAAACAAAACTAAACAAAACAAAAGAAAAAAAAAAACAAACCAAAACAATGCATTCATATGGAATTCATTGAGAGCTACTCTATAAAACAAAATTACAAGGAAAGTGGACCTAATTGTATGCATATGATCCAGAAGTAAGGTGTCCTCCAGCAGAACCATAGCTGTTCTGTAGGCATAGTCCATGAGTAGTTAAGGAAAACAAAAACTTTTTACAGATCCTTCTGTAAGCCTTCACTCAACATATGTGCCCAGCAGCAGGCTTATCTGCTCAGTCAGGACCTTGGCAGCTGATTTTGCTAGCTCAAGTCTCCTGTAAAGAGGCCTTGGACAATATTAATGTTTTCTGTACTTACCCTCTGTCAGCCTCTAGATTCATCATTAAATTGGTGCATTTCCCAGCTCCTCTGGCCAGGCTCTCTGGCAACAGTAAAATCTCCTGACCTAGTTATTCCTAATCCTCGTACCTGGTACACTGGCGAAAAAGTAGCCCTGCTGCCCTGAAGATATCTTCATACTTTTCTGAAGCCTTTTACCCTTCTAGTGCCTTCCTGCTGAGCCAGGAAAAAGGGAATTCCAACATACTTTGTACAATTCAGAGTGCCTGAAGAGTTGTCCACATGTCACCATCTACTGAGGTAAAGGACATTTCATGTGGTTTTGGCAAGAGACTGGCAGTGGAAATCTCCATAATACCTACTGCTACCCAGTGGATGTGCTTGTTTTTCATTTGCAAATATTTTGAGTAAAATCCAGGCTAGGAAAACTGCCTGTCTATCCCATTTATATTATTTTTCAGAGCAGACAGAAATGTTATGTTCCTGCAACATGGCATAACTGCAGAACCTGTCTTTGCCCATTTCCTCATTAATTCCCTTAGCAACTGAGCACATCACAACATTTCCATACTGAAGCCCTTTAGGAGGGATTTAACTAAGTGGGTATCCTTTTCTCAAGAGAACTCATCTTCAGGTTACTCAGAAGTCATTTGGTGATATCTGAGTGACAGGCTCAGCTTCCTCTTCTGTGAGGATGGTTTTTCTGTCCCTCCAGACTCCATTTACAGTCTGGGAGTGAACAGGACTTTGTGGAGGAATTTTGGAAGGAAGTTCATGGGGACCAAGGGAGATATTAAGGGACCAGAAACACACACATGTAATTTGTTATAATTACTAGCATTAAAGAAAGAGAGAAAAAGGCATCTACAAATCCTTGTCTGTTGCTCTGAATTTTCTCCTTCAGAGAAATTAGTTTGTATGTTTGGCATTAAAAAATGACATTAAAAATCTATATGTAGGTGCCTATTAGTGCTTCATACCTACAGGTATTTAGTGTACTGCTGCTGATGAGATTTACATTTCCCAGATCAAAAGTTAGAAGTTAATGTGTGTAACTGAGGCAAAATTATCTGGCACTGATTACCCATCCTAGGACAATTCTATGCTTGGTGTCTTTGTGGGATATTTCTAAAATATAAATACTCCCTAAAAGCAGAACTACTCCTTGAACTGTACCAAAGTAAAAGCTGATATTATTGATTCTCCACCTATAACGTATCTGTTCTTGTTGTTGCTACCAATCCAGCATGGTTGAATGAATATCGAATGTGATTGTAACTGGAACGTGATTTTTAAGACAATTTCAAATTTGGGATTCAAAACAAAAGGAAAATTCCACAGCTTCATACCAGTTTAATACTGAAACAAAAGTTCAGATTTTCTTTTTCTCTCACTCTCCTTTATATATATAATAGATTTTAATATATTAGTTTGAAAATGTTGTTTAAAAAAATAAGTGAACATTTTCCTTCCATTTGGATTTGAGAAGTAGTAAAAGTTAATTTCATACTGGAAGTGTAGACTAGACTGTTAAAATTTCCCTGAAAAATGTATGTTAAAAGAAAGTCAATAAAATGTCAGTCTTGATCCACAGACTTGCTTTTTCACTTGGTCACAGAAAGAAGATCCTTGAAGAAAATTTCTTCCTTCTCTCCTAAATCCTGCACAGCCACAGACTCAGAGGAATATGTCATACTCTCTCCTTTTTTTCAGTCATAGGAAGTGGTAAGGCATCCCATTTCACCACACTGCTTGCTGTGTCACCTTGTGCTGTTTGATCACAGAGCAGAAAAGGAAGCTCGTGTTGGTTGGTGAGGCTTGTGTTAGTGCAATGAGGTAGAAGGACTCATGAGCTCTGTGTTGTGCCCAGCACAGTGCAAATGCTTTAGCTTATTTAAAAAGTAAAGCATACCAGCAAAGCACACAACAACAATCCCAAGCCATAATCACTGTCAGTGTCAGCCTCACACACTGTTTCTTTCCCCTGTGAGTTACCTAGCACCCACCAGTTCCAGCAAAACTATCTGATTTTATCAGCTCCGATTTGGTGGAATTCCAAGCATTTCACATGAGCCATCTGTTCAGTAAAAGATTTTTGCTAAAAAACCTGCTTCCCAGAATGGCAAAACCATGGAGGGAAGTTTCTGAAATTCGTCTGGCTAAGTTCCTGCTGGAGTCAGACAACTAATGCTCCTGGAATTTCCGAACAATGAATGAATTAATTGTGCTGTACAGTTAATTAACTAATGTGAGACCTTTGGAAAGGTATATGCTGCATATATACATATTTATAGATACACATATACATGTATATAAACACACATATATCTCTTTGTATATCTAAGTAAACATCAGACTGCATTCCGGGGAAGTTCAGGGCTGAAGAAGCTGTTTATGCATTAGTGGCCTTGAAACTCAACCACAGAATACTAGGGAGAGTGTTAAATCATGACAGGGAAACCTGGAGCTGAGGGTGATTTACACTGGGAATGACACATTTTGTGAGTCAGAAGTGAGCTGCTTCAGCAGAACTGGCTTCAGGAAAAAGTGCTTGCCACTCCATTAGGCCTTCCTTTAAAAATCTTCATGCTCTGTCATTTTCACAAATGTCACTCAATGATGATCATGTCCCAAGGCTAAATAATAAAAAGGATATCACCCTATGAAAAGGAGTGGAACAGAAGCTGAAATTTGATAGCAATTTCATTTTAGGTGTATCTTTGGGAAAAAGCTGAATACATTCCAAACCCAAATGGAGCCACTCACCTTTGTCTTCAGTAAACTGCTATTGTATGTCAATTAACCTTTTGTGTTAGATCTTGTTGAAAGACTCCTTTCTAAGCCTTCAAATTCATTCCAATGCATGCCATCCAGCTTCCTAATAAAGATGTAATAATGCATTCTACTATCAATACAAATACCAGTTCAAATATGAATATAAACATGGCCTTTCTGTGCCACATGTTACTTTTTCCATTAAATAAAATAATCAGCCTTAACCCAATATTTTTATTCTCCCTTCACAGATGAGTCAGTGGAGAAAGAAACAGATTTGTATTTGATTAAAAACCACAAAATTAATAAACTGTCAGGCTTTCTTTGTGTTTTTCTATGGTATGTATTGGGTCCTCTTCTCTGCACCTTTATCACTTGCCTAATAAATATTTGAGAGATTCTAAATCCAAGAATGTTGGTGTTTTCCCGCGTTTGCTTTCACAGGATGTAGAAGCAGACAACATGCCTTCCACCAGTGCAATCCAAGCACAAAACCTGTGGGCTACTTCTGTATCTTCTGCAGGAGTGTGTGCCAGGCAGCTGGCTGAGGTGGCACGCTCTTAATCTGCACTTGGCGTGAACAGATCTTCACCAGCATGGCTTCTGCCAGGCCTTTCTACATCTTCTACTCTGCTCCAGGAGTTACCAGACTACCTTAGGAAGTGGCCAAGAAAACTTTCCTGCTTGGTTTTGGTTTCCTAAAACTGTGAGGAGGTAGAGAATGTCCTGTGAAGATAGTAGCTGGGACCTGTGTAAGGAATGAAGCGGGCTCAGATCCTCTCACCATCCTACTCCAGAACGTAACTAAAATCTGTTTGTGGGCTGAGTTTTCTGTCCAAGTGGGACACACAAAGTTCCACAAGGAGGAGGGGAAGGGCTGCAGGTCAGGGGAAGTCAAGACTAATTTTGCTTTCTGAAGAAGTAAGAGCTCTGAGCAAATTTGAGACAGTTATCTGCTAAGCTAGCATTATTGTGGTTTTCAGATACAGGCACCAAGATTAGTAGGAGAGGGTGGCCATTGGCAGACACTGGTGTTATAAAATGGTGTGATGACACTTCTGCTGGGATTTTAGGCCCTAAAGCCTGGAATGAGCCCAGCCTTGGACCTCCAATGTCAGAAGAGACTTGCTTGCAGAAAATCACTGCAGAGAATCATGTCAGAACAGGGATTGAGCATGAATACTGTACTTTCTCGAGGAGAAAAACAAAACAGAGGCCAGCACAGACAGGTGTGTGAGCCTTGCTGGAATATGAAGCACACTCCAGGGACAGAGTGCAATCAAAAGAAGGACTTGCCTTGCTTTAGACCTGGGCTCTGCATCGTGTCTGTCTCCTGCTTCTAATTCAAAAAAGCTCCATCATGCCTGCAATCTGTGTTTAGTCGCTGCTGTTTGTGTAAGAACCAGTAGTAATAGATTTCCAAAATAGGCCTAAGCAATACTGGCCCCACAGCAGAGAGCTGTGGTCAGAGTTAGTGGGAGGGAGGGGAAGCCTAGAGTTGGGAAGGATTAGCATTGCACTAGTATATCTGGTCATCATCTTGCTGTTTTCCTTTGATGTGGTTCTCTTAGAAAAGACTGCAAGAACAGGTTCTGCAGCTTTTGCTAGATGTGAACTTCTGAATTAGGAGTCAAGATGCAGAGGAAGGACTAAGAAAAACCCAACATTCAGTCTCTTGGAGCTCTTTTGTGCATCTGACTCCTATTCAGATTTGTAAAAGTCCTGGTACTACAGCAATGGGCACATTCTCCTGAAAACAGACCTTGCACGATATAGCTTGGCAAAGACAAGGCTTGAAATGCTCTTCATTAGTCTAGTGATGGAGCTGGTGTTATGCCTCACCTGGAGAGCTAGGATTGTTTTTATAGCACTCTGTTTTATTGACATGCACATCTATGTGTCTGCATAAGAAATGTATGTGTTAAGGGTACTTGCATGTATGTAAAAGAAACAGTCTCTAGGAGTATGTCTAGATGGATTTTCTTTGTAATTTGTACTTTGTGAAATGTAGCTTAGCACTCATCTGCAACAGAGGCTGGTGGAGAGCATCCTCAAGAGCAAGCATTACAAGAAAAAGCCTAAGCAGGGTGTCTGCAGGCTCTGTGCAAGGCACCTGAGCAGCCAGAAGCAAGACAGAACATGCCATGCTCAGTCATTCATTAAAAATGCAGCAGGCATAGGCCCAAAGTGGACCAACCTATTCAAAGATTTGGGCTAATTTCAAGACACCTACGTAGGCTGGTGGAATTGTCAGGATGGGGCAAGGTGCCCAAGGCCATCTACTTGGGAGCAGGACACCTCCTTGTGGAAAGGAAGCATTTTTTTCCCCCAACTGACCTACCACAGGAATGGCAGGATGGACTGATTCATGGAAGCAGGAGATGGGAGAGGCAGCATCTCTTTACATCCCCTCTGGGCCTTACACCCTGCCCCACTGCCCTGCAGACAGCTCACAGCTGTTGTGGACAGGGCTGTCTGCTCCTTCTTATGCTATGGTCAGGGCCCTCCTTGAAACACAATCTCATGCCTTCTCTGCAGGACGAGCACCTGGGGAAGCACCTGGAGTCAGGTCATGACTAGCTGGACTGTGCTGACCACAGCTGAGGAATTACTGTCTTTCTAGATCAGGAGATAGATTGCATATTTCCTGCACCATTTTAGAGAAAGGGAGCACAGCTAAAGATTAGCAAAGGCATTTGGACACTAAAGTCCCAGGATTGGGACCAGCAGCAGTCACCCTGGGACACTGGAGCAGAAGTCAAGTTTGAATCAGTTTGCAAACTCTACCCTAGACCCATTTTGTCCAATAGGTGCTGCAAGAACCTCAGTGCTCCCAGTTTTCCAAGTACCTGAAAAGGCAACAGCTGTTCTCAGTGCTGGGAGCATCCCTTTTTAATTCCCTTGTTACATCTGTTAACTCATTTGCCCCCTGTGAGAAGGAAAATGAATCACGGCTGTCTTTTGTTTGCTAAATGTTAACAGCCCTGTGGAAAAACCCTCATAAAATATTCATCCTATCCTGCTCCTCTAAATTAGACAGTTACAGTTCTAACAAGCCCCAGAGAAGACTTCACTCTCTCAGTCAAAGGTACAGTCAAATATTTCTGCAGGCTTTTCTGTACTCTGCATTACCCTCAGCCAAAATTTCTACTCCCCCAAGCTCTTTGCTGCTTTTATTCTTGCATATCTTTGTGCATCTGGCATTACAATAGGAGAAGTAAAGGTTTCCAAATGCATTCATCCACGTTCCTGCTTTATTGGTAAAGAAAAGGAATATATTTGCTACTCCAAATGCAAAGAATAATAGGGGTTTGTGTGTGTGCATGTTTGCAGGTGCCACCAAGTGAGTACTTCCCACCTGGGCAGGGGGAAAGAGAGGTCTAAGATGTTTTCAAACCAGAAGGTAATGGCAAGACCTTGGACAATACACCATCCATTGCTTTCTTAGTTAGTTTCTCCCTTAGAAGGGAAATGATTTTACTCATTTTTTAGTGAGCGCTCACCTTCTCTTTCTTTTGTCAGAAAGGCAGAACAGAGATACTTTCACAGTCCCTGTCTCCCCACGTGCCTTCAGGCTTTCCCTTCCCAATTGGGTGCATGTTTCTACAAGGATGAGAACAGGCACAGCTGAATAGGACCAGCTCCCTGCTCTTTGTCTCCAGCCTGCCTTTCCTTGTGACTCCACCATGCCTTGCTCCTGAGTGGATTTTTGATGACTTGCAACAGGAGGGAGAAAGTACTCAGATACTCTTTGTTGCTTGAAAGCACCAAGGAGTGAGAGAAAAAGGGAGGGGGAAAAGATTTAGACTAGAGGAGGGGGAATATGATTTTGATGCCAGCTCCCTTTCTGAATAATCATTATGAGTAATGACTTGCAGATTTTCAGTGTGGCCTGTGTTACTTCAGGCTGATTTGTTCCATACCATGACCTGAGTGAGCCTGTGAGACACAAGACATGTGCTTTCCTGTGTTTCAGGTTCTTCTTGGAGTCTGAAGCAAGAAGTTGCTCTGAGCAAGTGACGATTCCCTGGCTGCACTGTGAGCTCCTGCCTGCCGATCAAAAGGTTTCTTGGTGAGCAAGGGTAAAATACCATGCATGAGGTCCTGTTCGTAACATGGGGAACTATTTTCCCCTATGGTCTTCCTTTTTACCACTGCTCAGAAACAAAGTTGGCTTTCCCAACCACAGGAAGGCTGCCCTGCATCCCTCACCCTCTCCATGGTCACAGCCAGGGAAGAAAAGTTCAGACTAGGTTGTGCAGGAGGAGGGGCTTGAGAGAGGCAATTCACTCAGGGAACTTCCTACTCTAGAAAAATTATCAAAGTAGATGTGTTTATAGGAGAACACCATCCTTTTGGAGAGGATGGTGTTACTTCCTGGAGTAGGAGCAAGTACTTGGGTCTCTGCTGCAAACCACTGACAAGTGTCACAGTCCACTGGGAGAGCCATGGAGGCAGAGAGGGTTTGCAGAAACAATAGGAAACATTAGGGAGTGAGTCTTACGGAACAGCTTGTTTCTGAGATGTCAAGGCAAACTTCTTGGTTCATAAATGGATAAAAGTCAGTCAATCTTTGTCATTTTTGCTGGCAGGACTTGCTCTGATTTGGGAAAACACACAAGCTGATGGAAAGGATGGAGTAAGCTGGATTTCAAAGAAAAGGAAATAAGGCTCTCCCCTTCATGAGCCACTTATTCTGGTGTGTGCCTTTGTCAGCAAGTGACTTTCTGATCTGGCCAGAGAGCTGCACTGAAATTAGACAACAATCCCACTGAATTTTGCAGGAGTGGGTTGGACTTCCAGACATTCCAGAACTTGAGAAACAAATACCCTTCATGCATACCCCTAAATCCTCTAGGAAAAAATCTCACAACAACTCTGGTCTCACAGGGCATAAAGTGCTCTTGTTTTCCTAGCACATATTCTATATGTGAAACAAAAAATAAATAAATGAAATTACAGCTAATAAATTTGTTAAGTGCAGAAAGGTTTCGTCTTTACATATAGCAGTGCTCAGTAGCACCACTAAAGTTAAAGGTCTGTCAACATTTTTGTTAATAAACCCCCAATTTTCATGAGTTTATTGCTCAGTAATAAAAGCCTTTTTCTGAGTTCAGCTTGTCATATGAGTCCTCAGGTTCTGTCCCACTCCAGTCTGAAGCCTGAGGAGTATACAGATGTGATTCAGACCAGTACTCCACCCTGATTTTGCAGCACTGAGCACCATTAAAAAGACTTATTTGCCTCTCAAAGAAGTAGAAAAGTGGAGGCACAAGTCTTTATGTTTATACCACAGAGGAACAGCGTTGGAATTAGATAATTTTTTAACAATACAATGGAATTGTTTTGGCTTTATTTATAGCAGCAGGAATGCAAAATGGAACAGGAAGTAGACTTCCAGGATAGGGTTTCCATTATGCAGTCAGACTTCATACAGGAGCTGTGTAAGAGAGAGAAGGGAAAAGGGATTCAGTCTAACATTTAGGTGTCTAATGCTCTATTACTGCCCCTGCCTGGGGTGGTATTATCTGCACTTGATCTGCACTTGGACCTCAAAAGTAAGGATTGCTAAGGGACTGATCTTGAAAGAACCTTGAGGAACTTGAGACCGTTCTGACAAAAAAAACAAAACAAAAAACAACCAACCAATAACCAAATCCCATGAATTTTGTTCAGTCCTTCTAGTCCAGTGATCACAATTATATGAAGACAAGGATTTTTCTCTAGCTGTCTTAAGGGATGAAGAGGGCAAGGATGTATATGGACAATAAAAGCAGTATCAGTTTTTCCGGGTCAAAACTCTCAGTCTGAGTAGTCACAGCACCAAGCCTGCCAGAGTTCAAGAAGCATTTGGACAACATCTTCAGGCGTATGATGTGTCTCTTCGGGCTGTCCTGTGCAGGGCCATGAATTGGACTTTGATGATCCTTGCAGGTCCCTTCCAAACCAGAACACTCTGCGATTCTGTAGGTAGGAATGGGATCTAATTTCCTTGTATCCCAGCCCTGTGTTCTTATCACCAGTGTTGCTTTGTGATTTGAAATCTTCCAACTTTTAAAAGATGCATAATTGCTTGTTGTCTGCAAGGGAAAGAGAGCAAGAGGCAAGACACCAGTGTCAGGTCAGAAGAGCCTTGATCTTGGAATTTTTTATGTATTCACCTTAGTAAACCTGATTCAGGATTGCTGTGCATCCTATTCCAATTTTACTCTAGAAAAATTTACATTTGAAATATTTTATGCAGCCATTTGATCTCACCTGTGTAGGAAACTTGGCATCTGACCAAGTGCAAAGAAAATGTCTTGTCCTATTTGGGGAGTGCAGCCATGAAAGGCTCTTTGTACTAGGAGCCATGGTAGCTTATTTGCACAAAAGTCAATAGTGTTTTCTCTAGGATACTCACTGAAAGAATCAAAAGTATTAATTCAACCACTACTTCTTACAAAGTGTCTTGGATACACACGTTCTAGGAGATGTTCCATATCATCAGATTTCAATTTGGTCTGCTTTGATTTTATCAAGGTCTCCAGCTAAATGTTGGGGTACTCTATTAATTCAGTGTTTTTACCTATTTTCTACACAGTTGTAGGGCAATCAGATATGCAGATGGTCTTCAGAATTTGTATTCAGATTGCTCAGCATAATGGGAACAGAATTTTCAAGTCAATAATCATTAGTCTGAATCCTAATGAATATCAGAGATGTCTAGGAATGATAGATCAGCTTCCCTACAGAGGACTGAGAAACATCCCATTGGACAGCCAACATCCTGGTTCAGACCAGGACCCCAGTTTTCTATTTTTAGAAAATATATATTCAGGTTTCTTTAAGTGTCAGAAACCTGGGCATTTCCTCTCACCATGGATTTAGACAGTGGAAAATTCCTCTGTAGGCTTCTGGCCACATAGGATTACAGCTTGGAGACCTTTCTGAAATCTAACCAAGTTAGAGGAAGCTATGTATGGGACTGTGGGACCAGGAGGGACAAATACCTTGTGTTGCTTTTGGGTTAAATTTATTGGTAGGATTTCTTTGTGTTACTTTGTACCATTTATCTCTTCCAGGCTTACCCATTATTTTCTGCTCCCTTTATTTGGCAACATGCTGCAGACCTACAAAAAGGTGACTATTCATGGCCTGGCAGGTGGAAGATTAATTCTGACAGAGGAAGAATTTCTTGATGAAGTGACTTCAAAGGCAAAATATTGTGGAGAGGGAGGGGGAAGGAGGCAACACTTGTGTGAAGGAAGAAGAGAGAGGTTGTGCCAGTTGGCATCAAACACTAGAAGGATAACCTTCGTCCTCAGGGCTGACACCAGCAGCTCAGGTTAGTGCATTGGCAGCTTTGCTTGTGCTGCAGTTTCATCTCCCCCCAGCCCCTGGCTGATTCACATCCAGGGACACAGAGGGCACCTGGCCCATCTCCAGAGCCTTCACCAGGCAGGGCAAAGAAAGCTTTGAAAGAAATGATGGAGGTATGTAAAAAATCCCTTCTGGGAAAACTGAGCTCATTATCCCTCCTTCCTGCTCAGCCTGTTGTAGTAAAGCTGACAGAATCCCCAATGGTCTTGAAGCCTTTGTGCAAAGTTTCTCTCACCTTGCCACAGTCTGTAGTAGGCCATGGATTTTCTATTTTTTATAGGATTATTCATAATAATAATTATTATTGTTATATATTATTATTATTATTAAAATTCTGTCACGTGGTTTTCCTCAGGCACATGACTGAGCTGAGAGCTGATCCCCCCACCTTGGTAAGCATAATTGGAAAAGGTCTGACTGACTCCTTTCTTCCTTTCTGGATTGCCATCAAGTGGAAATTTCTCTCATAAGGCAGATGTCTCAAGCTGATTATGGTGGCATTTGAAATAGAGGGAAATACAGAAATGCTAGAAACAAATCCTTGCACTTAGGGGCCACTATCTCACTTAAGACCAGCACTTCTACAAGCCACACAATAAAATGAGAGGCTGTGGGAGTGGAAGAGAAATTAGCCATGATCCTTTGCAACTTTTCCACCAAAGCACTCTTACTGTCTTCCAAACCACTCTGTTCTGTGTTCTGAACATGGGTGAAGTTAGGCAGATATGAATTTTGCCTGTGGAGATAGCTGCAACTTCATCCTGGAACATTGTCTGCAAGGATCATGCAGTTATCCTCAGTGTGGGAAGCAATCCCTCTTGTCCAGCAGAGATAAACGCTCATCATTCTACAGAGCAGGAAGTGAAGCAGAATGTTCTGTCAGGATCAGTCTATGAGGGAAATTGAAGGACACAGAAGGTACCACTTTAGCAAACTAGCCAGGGCTTTAAAGCACATCTTCAGCTCTTGTGGTAAGTGTGCTTTAGTTTCCTAATATATTTTAAAATGTACTACACAAACACAAAGGTAGTTGAGAAACCTCAGCATAATTCTTTACAGAAATCTTTCATTATGCAAGCCAAGGCAAATGAAGACTCATAAGACAAAGACATCTTGGTCTTAGGTGACTTAACATCACTTCACCTGACTTTTTCCCTACTCCTTCTCTTGAAGGAAAGTGGCTGACTGGTTTAGACAGTGGAAAGCCACACAACATACTTTGAAATAATGCAGCCTCACAAACTTCATGTGTAGGTTTTTAAATTTACTAAACCCAGAAATTGGGATTGCATCAGAAGACAGATTCCAGAGATGGCAGATTTCTCTGAGCTGAACTGAACTTGGGGAATGATCAAGGAAAACCAACACCAAAGATTTTTATTGCAAACCAGCAAGGATTATGTACACCGTCATGAAGAGCCTTTTCATCAACTTCTTCTACCACCAGGCCAGAAACAACTTCATTTGGCCTTGTGGATTAGAAAGATGTTTAACCAGATTGGTCTTTTGGTTAAAGCCAATGGAGCAATCCCAAATGTTTTGTGTCTGATAATGTCCATGGCCATACAAATAGTTAAGAAAAGCTCTGATGGCTGTGAGCAAGACAATTATCCTGGGACAATAAAATACAGGTTCTACATCTCGTCCCAGCTTTTACAGCTGACTTCAGTAGAACTTATTTAACTGCAAATGCAAGATGAAGTGGGAGGTAGAGGAAAAATGAGGTTCAGAGGCTACCAGAGACTGAACCTGCAGTTTGATTAGACAGATGGTATTGGATACATCAGCTGTAAGATGCCAGATGAACACAGGGGAACAGGTTTAAAATTCATATAAGTACACTGTATTTAGCAAAAGAACACTACAGAAGCTCTGTGGCACCACACAACCGTGATGTCTCAGTCCAGCCTCTGAATCACAGCACATTGCTCCTATGTCTCACAAGCACTGCTGTTGAGGCCCATGATCTGAGCCCTTTGTCTTCTTCTTTAGGATGTATTTCTTTCCTATCATGGTTCAAGGGGAGTGAACGGCTGGGATTGTGGGGGTGGAAGATGCCCAGATTCAGTGGAATGGTGCTTGGAAACAACTTGGAGATGCAAAGCAGAAAATGTTGCTTCTAACTTCTTCCACTCTCCACAGATGTTAGCCAGCGAGTCTATCTACCACGCCCTTTCTAATCTGTCTTAGTGGCAGATCTGAAGCAATTGTAGCTCAAAGGAACTTGCTGTACTCCTATAGCAACCTCTGTAAACACAATGTCACAGAAGTGGGACCAGCAGCCAAATTACCAGCTCACCATCAGGAAAGCAATAGCCAACACCTCTTGTCCTCCTACAAAAATGTCACAAAGTCCCCACTGACTCCTGTTGCTTCCTTCAGCCTGAATGATTTCTTCCATTCATTCACATGTGGTCTTAAATTCCAAATCTAGCAGCAGCCCAAGCTGGGCTAGGAGTGATCCTCAAATCTCAGCACAATTCCTTCTTTCTCCATGCAGACAGAAAATACCACAACAATAGAAGATGTTCTACAGCCATGTGTTCAGGCATAACCTGCATTCTAACATGGCTTTTCTCAAAGGCTAGAAACTCACATCTTGTTCATTATAGGCATAGAGGTTAATAGCAACTTTCACCAGAAATCAAGTATTATAAGGGCTGCACATTAGTTGTCACTTCTTGCAATAGAAGCTAGCAGGAATTGCAGATGTCTAATGAGTGATGGCTACTCCTGAAAGTCTGCAGAGCTGGGGAATAAAATGTGTTTGCTCCTGGTTATCATGAAAAAGAAGAAGAAGAAAGAAGAAGAAGAAAGAAGAAGAAGGTGAGGAAATCATAGTTCCTACAGCAGTATTCAGCAGTGATACATAGCAAAGGCAGAGCTTTGCAGGATGTGGAAAGAATGTGATCCTTATTCCAGGGAAGTTGAACAGATTGCCAGTTCCATAAAGTATCAGAGCATTTCTGTCAGGGAAAGGAAAGGCAAATATGTTTTTTAGACAAACAAACTAAACAATTCCTAAAACATTTGCAGGCCGCGACTATCAAAACTTAAGGAAAAAATATCATTCACATGTGGTGTCAGTTCAGTGTCTTGTCTCACAGTTCACCGACAGGAACTGAGAGACAAGATGCCAAAACAGGCATGGATGCATCCTGGATGGATTACTGGGGACTGCATTAGACCATTAGTTTCATTCTTTTAAACCTTTTCTTGTACGCTGTTAACACCCCCCGCCTTCTGTTCCCTGTACTCCATACTCTCACAGTCTCTTTTCCATCCTTATCTGGTATATTGTCCGCAGTTTTGGCCAAGCTCAAACAGTAAACCAAAGGGAAAGGGGCTATCCTGAGACTCCTGCCCTTCTAAGGGAAAAACCCTTTCCCTAAATCCTCACTGAGTACAGAACCCATGCCTGCCTTTCTCCTCAAGACTGTCTCTCTTCTGCTAAGCCAGGAACTAAAAAACCCATAACCAAACCAAACCAAAACAAACCTCTAAAATTTTGAAAGAGTTGTGACAGTTTAAAAGGAGTTGAGTAAATAGTTTACCCACAAGGACAAACAATATTTTTGTTTCTCTAAATAAGTTTTCTTGGGCATGTAAAATTACTGAAAACCCACAGGAATCTCATGTCTGAGCTGAGAGATCCTTTGAGACTGGACTCTCAAAGGGCAATGCTTTCAGTCCATGACCCTCTGGAAGCCAGCTTACAGATGTAAATGTGCAAAGTCCTGGGCTTACAGTTCAACTTAAACCTGTAACCACAGGATATGTTTTAGTGCTCAGAATAAGAATGAGTAATACATTCAAAGCTGGAGGTTTTACAGTAAAGACTTATGCAGCTCCTGCCAGGACTGATTTAAACTTTTCTGATCCTACCATATGGGAGAAGATGCACTACAGGACACCTGGTGAGCCCTGCTGGTTGTTCTGTGCTAAGTAATTGCTTTTGTGCTAAGAATTGCTAGGTAGAATAGCAAGCTTGCCCTCAGAGTGTCTTGTCACCACTGGGGTTTGAGGAGACATCCCTCCACTTTGTGACTCTGATAGATGCTCTGGTGCCAGGATCAGCACGTATTTCTGTTCAAAGGCTCCTAATGATGGTCTGCAGTTTATGCCACTTGAACCACCAGCTCAGGTGAGATTGACAAAGACTTGCTGAAGTCCAAGACTACAGTAATGAGGAACTGAAAAGTTGCCCCAAATTACTATCTTCAGCATTGCTCTTCACTACACCCTCCCTTTTATTCTGCTGTGTTTTATTGCTTGTTTGTGGTACAGTTACAACCTCCTTATTCTGTGATTCCCTTCCCTGAACATTTAAATTCCTTATGTGAACTCAACCTGAGTTCCAGGTTAGCTTAATTTTTCTATATACAAATATATATTTACTGAACATCTTTAAAAATTATTTGTGTGGGATTTAAGATAACATTGAAATTCCTTGTGCTGATGATTTATAAAGCTATTTTCCCCCTGTCTAGACGCTTTCAATATTTGCAATTAGCTGATGGAAAAATAAACGGTGGAGTATTCTTTCCAAACTTCCATTTGAGAGGAAAAAAGGTCTCCATCATGTAAAGTAAATATTCTTCTGTCAAGTCAGCCAGGAAGAAGCTTCTAAAAGGCAAAAGACATGGAGGATGAGTCCGGCTAGTGCTGTATTAAGGTGTAGAACTTGGATAAGGAAGGGGTACAGAGATTTTATAGCTCCAGGGAGAAGAAGGAGAAAACAAGATACTATGCCAGAGACATTTTTCTTGGGCTGATTGCAAAATTAGCTGGAGCTGAAGCTAATTGATTGTGTAGGCAGATGAAACAAATTTGAGATGACTATAAATAGCAACAGTCTTTCCGTGCAGCTGAAAATCTGAGCTGGAGAACTGTCTTCAATTCATTGTGAACATTTGAAAACATGGGAGAGAGAATAGAGTAAAATAAAATAAAGTAGAACAAAGCTTGGTCACATAAAGGAACCACAGAGAGAGACCAGCACAGAGAGAAATTGTCAGGGTCAGCCTTTACAAGGCAGATGAGAGCTGGAATTTAATCTCACAGATGTTGTGGCCTGATGCATTTTACCTGTCTCGCCCCCTCAACCACAGCCTGGGAGAGGCAGAATTCAGTTCTTTCTTTTGTCTTTACAGGATTTTACATCAGACAGTGCTGCTGCCTCTTCATGGAGGAAGAGGGTGAGTGAAGCAATGCGCTGGGTCTGTTTGTCTGGACACTGGTAGAGAAAAATGCCACATCCCATCAATCACTGGAAATGGGAAAGACATTGTGTGCTCTATGCAAACTGTGAATACATGTAGGCAGACCCTTACCATGCTTTTCCCCCCACTCTTTAAGGTGGGGGAGTTGTGTTTTTTTCTTCAGGATTAAGCTACATGTTTAAACTCTGCTCTACTGTCTGTGGTGAGCAATAGCCTGATGAGGGAAAGCTATGGTTGCAACCCAGAGGAGAGATGGCTGTCAGGATTAGGGTCTCCTTCGCATGTGGCCACTGGCAGCTTTCAGCATATCCCCACCCTGGGTGCTCTCCAGAGTAGATGATCTCCCTGTGGTGTAAAGACTACAGGCATGGATGCAGCCTTTCTTCTACCACTCCCTGGAGAGCTGGTGAGGAACCAAACCTTTGACCTTGGTCATTTGTCTACCCATCTGCAGGAGGGGATCACCCTGTAAGTACCAGGTGACAACATAATTCTCACGGTTTAAGGCCAAAAGTGTAGAAATCCATTATATGAAATTGCAGAGTAATTTGAAGAATTGCATGACAGGAATACAATTAGGATGAAAGATGTGGTACTTAGACTTTTTTGAAAGGGGTCATCAGGCTTTTACCACCAGCATTACAGTTCTAGTAATATCTACACTCTGCTCTGTTGTGTTGGGATCTGTCTTTAGCAGGAGAGACTTCCCACACTGAGGAGTTATGGTTTACAGATACAAGCCAGACAAAAGCATAGAAAGAGAAAAGACAAACACAAAGGTTTACTCAGCCACTGGTTGGAGGCTGTCTGCTTCCCACATCTCTCACAAGAAGGTGAGTGGAGTGACTGTCTCACAAGTAGGGCGAGCAAGGAGTATTCACATGGTCAAATTGGGTGTGGAGGATGAGCAGTAACTTTTCCAGCTTGAGTAACTCCCTCAGTTGACCATGCTTCTGCTGGGTGATGACAAGGCAGTTCAGCAAAGCAGCCAGCAAAGGCTGTGCAGAAAGGAAGGACAAGCTGGGGCACTATGTCAGTGCATTTCATTCCGCTGTGTGCTCTGCTAGCCGTGGTTCTTCCATTTGATGTGAGCCACCACCCTGGGGAGAAGGATTCCCTGGCTTGGCTAAACCCAGTCCAGCTCAGCAAAGAGCTTCTGTAGTGTTCTTTTGCTAAATACAGTGTACTTATATGAATTTTAAAACTGTTCACCTCACAGCCATAGGGAATGAACCTCTCTGCTTGCACTCAGACCAAGCCCACAAAGTTGTGATGTGACCATGATTCCTCTCTCTGACCCATTAAAGCATACCCGAGGTCTGGGATCTCTCCAAGGCAGAAGGAGACTGGATGTTTCTAAAATGTGTTGGATAAGCAGAGTTAATTCTTTTGGGCTCATTCATGTGCTTGGGTTTGGCCCAGCCTGCCAGGCAAAATCTGCTTGGTATGTTTCAAGGCCTGCTGTATCAAAAGCAGCAGCTGTGGTGAGTAAACCAAGGCAGTGGTTTGACTCCTGAACCATCTAGGGGAAAACCCTCTTGGACTGTATTTCTCATGTCCTTTTTTTTCTTTCTGATAAGAAACTACCATTCCAAGACTAGCACCCGCCCACTCTCAAAATCATGCATGCAATCTTCACCTGACCTGCCATCTCTCTCCTGACATTTGAAAGCATCTGTGTTTATCTTCTTTTTTACTGGGTTTCAAACAACAATGCTATGCTCTCATGAAGGATTCTTTTATCAGCTTCAAGGCCAGGAACCTAAAAGGAGTTAACCTGGAGGTCACTTTCGAACAATTTCACTACTCAGTCCAAAGAATCACCTTGGAGATTTCATGTTTAATCAAGACATTTTTACAGCTTTTCTGCTAAATAGAGAGGTGCACTTTGATTGAAGATAAAATCCATCAAATGATGCAATTCATTTCATCTGGCGTCGCAGAGTCTCTGTCCACTTGAGAAAAAGATTCTCTGCACTGTGGAGAGAAAGGCATCTTTTTGGGGGGATGGGGGAAGGGTGATTGTTGGGCCTGTTCTTCAAGTCCAGTTTTAGCATCACGCTCCTGCTGAACCCTACCTGACTGCTCTGAGAAGACAAACAAGGCAAATAGCTCCAATTGAACATACTCTGCCCAGGCCTGTGTATCAGGTTTGGTCTTTGGTTTCACCAGCTTCTATAAGTGTAACTTCCATTTAGAAGTTGCCCTTTGGTATGACACTATCATTTCATGACATTTCATGACATATAAATTATATAAATCCACATTTGCTTGCCTATATATCTGCTAGTGTGCTATGTAATTTGTGTTCTACTTGCAAAAAGCTGCTCGCACTTATCATGTGGGAAAATTTGGGTCTGCCAGCCAGCCATGATCAGGGGCCCTTCCCTTTGCTTCTGCAGTAAGAAGTATTGAGACAATCTAATTGAGAAGTTTTGAGACAATCTAATTTCCATCGCACACCATGTGGTTCCAGCTCCAGTATGGGTTAACACACATACATCTGAATGGGAATCAGGTGTATCCAAAACTCAGGGCCTCGACCAGGATAAGAGGAGAGTTGCAAAATCCCTGCAATACCTGTATTGACACATTTAAACCAGCTGTGTAGCAAGCAAGGAGGAAAGGCTTGTTTCATGCCTCTTACCCACTCACACCTCTTTCATGTTTTGCCCAGTTGGACATCTGGCATGTTTTTTACTACACACCCAATGCTGAGCTTTCATTTCAGGCGACCCATTCTGATTCTATCAGAGCTGACTTCTGCCCTTATAAATGCATGAAACTCAAGGCTTGTCTTGAGGCAGAGCCAAACACTAGGAACGTTGCTCAGCAATGGGTCAACCTCAAAGGGTTTGAAGCATCTGCTCTTTAGTGCTCCCAGGGATTCACATGCTGATGTCCACAACTGTTGGTCTCTGAGTGAGGCAGATGGTATTGTCCTGGGTGTCTGACCTAGCTGATTCCATCACTGTAGGATTCTTCTGCAGTTCATCTTACATCTGCTTCCCACTGGAACCATGCAAGAAGAGACTTGCTACTGGCACTATGTTAATGGAAACCAAATGTGTACACCTGGTACATCCTATTGTACTCAAAAGGCATCCCAGCTGAGATGGGGATATAAAATAACCAAATGCTGAAAGGTCTAGAAGAAAAAAGTTGGAGGAGGATCTTATTTGGCCCAACAGAGGGAGAACATTGTTTCAAGACATAAGGAGAATGAGACATTAGTCTGGGAGGAGGATGCCAATATGCCAAAATAATGAGACAGTTTAGCCTCACACATGACAGTGATTTGACAGAAAGAAGGTCTCTCAGTCCCTTGACCCAGGCCTCCCAAAGCATGGGATTCTTTTAATTGTAGCCAACACTGATAGAATTGGCTGCTCTTCAAGTCATTGGTACTTTAACTCCCCAGCTGTGCCAGTCAGAGTCCAGTGTGAACTTCAGGCACGCTGTCTAGTTCTGTGACATCATTATACATGGTCAGCAATATCATATTCCCTACTGAGCATAAAAATATGGTATTAAATATTAATTCAGCTGTGTTCATCTCACACCCTAATGTCTCAGCTCCTTTAAGAACAAAACTTTGTGAGCTTCTAACATGTGAATAAGAAAGAAGCCACCAGAGATGTCAGTAGAATAAGCTGGGTCTCAGGGCTGGAAAGAGAGAATCAGAGATCTTCATTCAAGGCAGACACAAAGCCTTCTGAAGAAAGTATAGGGACGTGTGGAAGCTGCAAGACAAGCCAGTAGACTGGGTGGGGTGGAGGACAGCTGGGAAAGGGGTGATGAAGTAAAAATGGAAAAAGTTGCTGGGTGGATCAAAGTCTAAAGAAGGATTTATGAGAGGCATACAAGAAATCTGTAGGGTAAATACCATGAGCAGTGACATGATTCAACCATATTCTGAAGGTTTTGGAGTGGAGGATTAGACAGATTTCCCAGGAGAAGATTGTCTTCCCTGTTCCTTTACCTCTGTACTTCCCAAGAGCTCTACATTTGTCCCTGCACCAGAACCTCCATCTTCACTTTATTTTGCAGCCTTTTGTCTTTCAGTGCTTCTAGCTTTCTTGCCTTGCTGCATACTTCTGCTGATGCCAAGATGGCTTAGCGCTAATCTCTCACTTCACCCTAGACAGGTTCTCTCCCTCTTGTTCATTATTTGTTTGCTCAAAATCATCTGGCTGAGGGCCAAATGCCCTGAATTCCAAGGGTTCCTTTTTGTGGGTTACTTTTCTCTCCTTAGGAGAGATGATGCTAATGATGCTTAAATGATGCTGTTGGCTCTCCATCCTGGAACATATCAGTGTTGGAAGTGGAGAGGGATCTCTGTCATGTCCAAATCTCCATCATATTCACATGATTCTTCTGTTACTGAACAGCAGTAGCTAGAATGACAAAGATAAAGATAAAGAAAGCAAATCACCAAAAGCTTAGAAAATCTTGGGTATACTTTAGCCATCTCTGGTAATCACAAAGTTCCTGCAACTTCACAGTGCAAAGAATTAACTTTGCTAGTGCTTCTGAAAAATCTCTCCACACCATCCCTTGTCTTCAGCAGGCTTGGAAGGCACAAGCTGTCTAATTGAAGTGAAAGCAATTAACGGAGACATTTTTACTACACTTATTAAAGGGAGAAGGAGGCTTTGATATAACACAATATCCACTAGATGATGCAATTAATTTATTTTGGCTGGCCAGAGCTCTTGCCTGGGTCTGTATGCTATTAGAGGGTGGTGCAATGGTTGTTCTTCCCACTGCTTGCAGGCCCTAGGGTTAGGTTCTGCTCCACCAATAATATGACTCATCTCTGCATACAACAATTCCTCAAGTGATACCAAAGTGACCGCAACATCAGTTGGCTTCCAATCATCTGAATCCAGTAATGATGGCTACTTCCCCAGAATCCTCTTTAGAGCAGCTCACACACTTGTTCCTAACCACAGAATGAAAGTCAGCAGGGAACATGTTATTTTTCACAAAATAACATGTGAGAAAGGCCCTAGGGTGAATATAATTTACATTTCTGTCCTCATTAATATGCCATTTCATTAATGAATTAAGTTGAATGCCCTTGTAGAAAGACATAGTTGTCCTAATGCAAAGGATACCAGTGTGACAGGAGGCAACCCACTCAACTTTGGCTACACAATATAATTAAGCACCTCTGAGTTTAAGGCAGAGAAATGGTTGTCTGACAGCCCTAATTCCAGTTGCCATTTGGATAGCTCAGAGTGCAGCTATCAGCTATAAAAAGAATCAAAGCTAGCCTTAGATAAACTGATAGGAAAAAAAATTGATAACTCTTCTGCTCCCCACACTTCCATTCTTTCTTTGCTAGTTTCTCTTAAATAAGTGTCTTTTAAGTCAAATGTGCAAGAGAGCTAATTAAAGAAGGTGGATATGTTAAGACAATCATCTTGGAACCCTGGAAGAATTAAAGCAACATTCTCTGTTGATTTTCCACAAAGTTATTAAGAAGAGACCTCAGCCAACCCCACCCCAGGTAACGTGGTGCTGCTGTGGGGTCATCCCCACTGTTTCTCTTGGTTAATGGATGCTAGGGAAGGGAAAACAATGGGACAGAGAATTTGCATCCTCTGGGTTGAAGAAAGCTCTTTGGAGCAAGTAATGCAACTTGATTTTTTAATTAAATCCTTATGGTCTGGATAATTAGAACTACTAGTTATGCAGTAGTTCCAAAAATTGTTTAGGAAAGCCAGGTTCTTTATGGCAAGGCAAATGGACCTTAAAAAGAAGCTTTGTTTTCAGAGGGTCATAAAGAAACTTAGGGCTAAAGAAACAGGGGTTTATTTTATAATATATCCTGTATCCATGTTATTTCTCTTCTCTGTGGCAAAGATAATCCATAAGGATCTATGAATACATCCTAATACTTTCCCTCCAGTCTGACACTTATTATGAACTTTCTCCTGTGTCAGGATATAGCTGTATCACTTACAGGAATTAGGAACAACACTCATCTTTCCCTTTAGGTAAAATCTTGGACTTGATTTTCTCATGAAGGCTGATGTTATCCCTAGGGAATAAAATCTCAGCCATGATACTGGGAAGAAATCTTGACAGTTCTTAGAAATCATTCCTCTTTTTTGGAGGCTTGGGGCAGGATTTCTTGATGATCAGAGCAACAGATCAACTTGGAAGAGCACCTTTATGATTTCCTTGGATTTGACATTAATTTACGGTGATGAATTTAGTGTCTGCCTGTCCTACATAGAACAAGCAGTGAGAGCCAGTTAGGCAGACGAATGTGTTCTGACAATAGTGCCTGTAGGACAGAGGCATATTTTTGCCAGGAAACATTCAGTACTTTTAAATATTTTATATTTTTAGGGCTTTTTTCATTTTCAAGTATTTGTTAATATTTATTCCACATGGCTGACAGATCCAAAAACGCCACAAGATTCATGAAGATTCATTCACTTCATATGCTGTGGGCACTTCAAGGTCTTGACCATGTTGCATTCAGGAGCAGTTCTGCTCTGCTGGGAATTACCATCTATTTATTTCACTGGAAACTGAACTGAAATCCTACCAAAAATACAGTATATTTGACAAAAAAAAAAAAGATTTCCAGGAATGTTTCCTGCTGAATAGGTACACACGAATCCCTTTGCAGTAGTAGGGTATTGTATTTTGGACTCTTTGAAAATCAGTGTCGAGTTTTGCTGCGAACACACAAAATATTTTGCAGTACCCCTGTTCTGTTTCAGAACTGATGCCAGAGGAAGAGGGGGGAGGGCAGAAAAAAAAATGATCTCCTGCCCAAATTCTTCCTTATAATGAGTATGTGTGAGACTATGATCTCATGGAAATCTCTATTTTGTGGTCATTAGGTATTATTTACATGTCATCAAACTGGCTGTGTTTCTTGCTCTGTCCCCTACAACTCACCTCCAGCAAAATCATTGCTGTATCAAAGAAGGAATCTGCTTGAAACTCCTCACACCACCAGTTGTACCTTAACCTCTTGTTTAGTGGTGTTTAAGTCATAAATGGTCAGCTGCAAATGAAATGAAAGTACAGACATGCAAACAGCATCTTCCAAAATAGGGCCAATGCTCATTTCACACAAATTCTGCAGTATCATGCTGCCAGAAAAGGACTAGTTATCAGCTCAGAGTCCATGGGAATACTGGGTAGTGGGAGTATGTGATTATTCCTGTTGCTATTGTTACCCTGCTACCACACATGGTATATTAGGTGATCTCCATATGTGTAGAAAGATACGACCCATTAATCTCTTTGCTAAAAGCTCATATTCTGTGGCTGGCAATATTCGAAGAGTGGGAAAGGTCAGAACAGTATTTGTTTGAATTACTACTGTGGATTTTTTTCCTCAGGTTTTGCCTCAGCAGGTTATGATACATCTGTTAGCAGGGTCTGACTTGCACTCTGTGGCAAAAGATGCAATCATACCCTGTTGTCAACCAGTGTGTGTGGGCATAATTTGACAAATACAATATGAATGAGTTTGATGCAGATTCAGTGTTTAAAAATACAAGTAACACATTAGTGGCTTTTTAGGATTGCATTGTACTACTGAGACAATACATACCAGCTGTACTTCAGTGCCTCTCAGCCAGCTGACACCTATACACCTTGGAGAGTCTCAAGGAGGCACAAATGCTTCTGTTTCTCCCATCTATCTCCAGGCTCCTAACAAAGGTGCAAAATCAGGGGTAAGTCTACTGAAATTCCCTCCACAGTCAGTTGAGGAAGGTTCATCACAGCTAAGACCTTAAGCATTCTTTGAGGGACCTTGTCTTTATGGTGTGGCCAGCAGGATTAGGGCAGTGATGCTCTGCCTGCACTCAGCACTGGTGAGGCCATACCTCAATCTGGTGTTCAGTCTGGGGCCTCTCATTGTGAGAAAAACATTGTGGGGCTGAAGTGTGTCCAGAGAAGGGCAATGAGGCTGGTGGAGGTCCTGGAGCACAAGTCCTGTGAGGAATGGTTGAGGGAGATGGGGGTGTTTAGCCTGGAGAAGAGGAGGCTCGGAGAGGACCTTATCACTCTCTACAGCTACCTGAAAGGAAGATGTAGCCAGGTGGGCATGAGTCTCTTCTCACAAGATGTGATAGGTCAGGAGAAAATGGCCTCAAGTTGCACAAGGGGAGGTTTACATCAGATACTGGGAAAAAATGCTCCATCAAAAGTGTTGTTGAGCACTGGAACAGGTTGCCCAAGGAAGTGATGCAGCCACCATTCTTGAAGATATTTAAAACATGTATAGATCTGGCACTTGGGGATGTGGTTTAGTGATGGACTTGGCAGTATTGGGTTAATGATTTGACTTAATGATCTTAAAGGTCTTTTCAACCTAAACAATTCTGTTCCTATTATTCTACTCGTAGACTGCAGAGGCAGGGTTCTAAGTGCTTAAAATTAGATGGGATGAATCTGGGTATTAAAGGAGAAGTTCAAAGCAGAGTGGAGAGCTCTTGCACAGGGGGCTTTTACCCAAATTTTAAGATCTGTAACACAGCAGTAGCCCATTTAAGAGCCTTACCCTGCACTAAGGGCATCTTCTCCAGTGTATAATCCTTACTACTTTGCACTATTCTTCTTGATTCCCTGAAGGAATTCTATCAGTTCATAGGGAGAAGACCTTACAGAGAGTGGCAGCTATCATTAGGTAATGCTCAAAGTGACAGCACAGTGAGTGCTCAAATTTCAAGGCAATAATTTATGAAGTCTGAGGAGAGATATTACCAAGACTGCCTTGATATTACTTTGATACTACTTTTGATACTTTCATGCTAAGGTTGTCTTCTCATTGAAGATCATGAAAACAAGAAAGGTAGATCTGAGCAGAAAAAGTGGTGAGTGTCTGACTGGTGTCACAAAAAGAAAACTGCACAAACCCTAAGACTAGAACTTTCATACCCAGATCAGGTCAACCTTCATATGTGATGGTGGGTAGCCTCCTTAAAAGTAGATCCACATATATTTAGGTGTAGCAGCAATCAAGTAGGACTTACCTCATCCCAAGTTCCACTTAGAAATAGGTAGGCTAAAGCAGAATAAAAAACTAGATTAACAAATTGCCTTAATTTCCTACTGAAAATGCCAAAATAAGGCGTGACCTAAAACTCTGCCTCCTGCTCTGAGCATCAAGAAAATACCAGAATTACCAATTTTCCCTTCCTTCCTAGATGTAAGCGGATGTGCCATTTTAAAATAAAAACTCAAAGGGAAATGAGTCTTTGCAGATATATTGCTATTTTGTTCCAATGCTAGGTGAATCAGGGGAAAACCCTATACACCAGAAAAAAACAAACAAACACACAAACAAAAAAAAAAAAAAAAAAAAAAACACTGACATGAAACAGAAGGTTTTATTTCTGAATTGGCTCAAAATATTTTGAGTCAGATAAGTTCAATGAAATAATGAATTATTTTCCAGTTACAGTGCAGGGCTAAAGTTCAGGACGTTTTCTCAGTAGATGGGACAGTCTCTGTTGTCCTATAATACGGTGCAGATGTTTTTTCTCTTTGCCCTGTGCAAGGATGATTATCTATATGGATTTTCAGAGTTTTCACACAATCCAGACAAGGAGCCTGCAAAGAAGAAACTTCTAAACTACATGTCCCAGAAGGTTGTAATGCAAGTGAAAAGCTCAGAAGTGACCTGAAATAGAGCATTTTGGGGTCATTTTGACACACCACAAGAAAACATTTTGATTTCAGGAATGGTGAAATATTTTGTTTTGCTTGAAAATGTCAGGCAAAATGCTGTGACTTTGCCAGAAAAAGAAAAAAAGTTTTTGTTTTTTTTTTTATTTTATTTTACTTTCCCAAAATTTCCACCCAGAGAAAAAGTCTTGACATTTCAGCTCTTTGTTCCAAAGTGGGATGAAAACAAACATTGAAATGTCAGGATTTGCTGCAGGATGGATTTTGCCAAATTTTTGGTGTAATGCCTTGGCCCCAGAATTTACATCTTACTTTGAAGTATGGGTGGATGCTCAGAGGGTGGAGGGGATTTTGCAGAAGAGTATCATATGTTCATAGGAACCTAGACACCTATGTGTTCCAGTTCCTGTGATGTTTTAGACCAATTAAAGATTGCAGCTAACAGGTAGAAGATGCACATAAACTGGAAGATAGCACAAATCAACATAGAAATTCTTGTCTATTTACTTAGTTTTCACTCCTTCTATAAGTGGGGAAACTGCCTTAGGTCTGTATCTGATTTTAGCTTGATTAATGAAAATCAGGAGCAATGGGCAGCTCTTGTCTTGAAGTCATTGGGAGTGATGCCTGAGTGAGGAAGGAGGAAGAAAAAAAAAACAAGTCAACATCGGATGGCTTGGCCCAAAGCAAGCTTTGGAGATATCTCAGCAAGTATGGCAAATGTGGTCATATATTGGCTGTAAGTAATTAAGGAGCATAATCTGGACTACTGTCACAATTCACTCTGTACAAATATCATTAGAGAGATTTGGTTCTGCCAGCATTGAACAATACATTGGTGGGAATCAGCTACAGCAGGATTATGTGTAGATATTGCTTTATGGGGAACAGACACATTGACAGAAGTATTTATACCTTTACTGCCTTCATGTATTTCTTAGAACACCACCCTTTACATGGCCAAACACAAACTGCAGACTAAAAATATAAAGAAATGCAGAAGAATTGGAAAAGGCTTTCTGCTATCTCTGGATAATCCAATCATTCCAGCAGCAGGACATCAATACCTGTTTTGGAATGCCACACATGAACACCTAGAGGTGGTAGTACATGTCACAGCCCCAAAGGCCAGGCTGTGTTTAGGTGCAGAAAAGCACAGGATTGGTGTACAAAAGAGCATTTTTTTCAGTCAGCCCAGTACCCTACCTACAAGAGGCCTAAGCTAAATATTAGTTCAGGACTCCGGGAAATGTAGCACGTACAGAGAAACTCTTCCCTGTTTCCTCTGGACATCCAGTCATCAGCAGTGGGAAGCTCTGATCTGATTATCACACTTGGAAGCTAGCAGTGGACCTGTCCTTCAGGAGTTATCCTCATCCTTTTGGCCACAGGGATTGCTGGACTTTGCACACTTCCTGGCAGCCACTGTCCATCCCAACCCACGCAAAGGTGGGACGTTGCATATAGTCATCTCTACAATCTGGAACTGTCCAAGAGATGCTCACTTGAACTTCCCTAAATTAAGAAATCCCTTTGTAGCCTCAGATAAATAAAGTTGTTTTACCTTTCCATTTTACAGGATTCTTTGAATCAGCAGGTTCATGGCCCAGTGCCTTGGAGAGATGTTGAATTTTTGCTGAACAAGAAGGGAAAAGTCTCACCTCCTATTCTAAATTTATGATGTTTCCAGATCTTTTCAGATCTGAAAAGATCTGAACAACCTAATATAGGAGTTTCTAATATGTACAATCAAAAATGGTCAGAGGGATACAGACATTGCAGGCAGTCCAGAAAGATGGAATGAGGTATTTTCAAAATCCCAGGAGGATTTTTTTACAAATTCTGAAACAGTGAGCTGACAGAGGAGGTCACTTTGAGTGCACAGGGAACATGCAGTTATTTGAGTAATTTGTGAAGGGTATATTTCACAGTGCAATGAAGATGCTAGACAAGGTATGAGTGCTAAAAAGTCATGTCAGGGCTGCTAGAATTACGCCTTTATTATTTATTTCATAATCTCTGAGATATGGGATGAACTGAGTTAAATGCAGTACTTTTGCACTATGAAAGACATTTTTTTTCCACGAAAAGAGTTTTGTATTCATGTAACGCACAAATTTTTGCAATGAGACGCTGGTTTCCTCAAGGAATAGGTGATTTATCTCAGCTGGGCATGGAAAAAGGCCAACATTCCTTCGTCTCCACAGTACTGTGCTTTGTCCCCAAAAGATACCAGCAACTTAGATCAAAGGTTGTTCTGGCTTCAGGTGTGTTGTAAAGAAAGAAACAAGGAGAGTTTTCTAGCTAAAAGATCATGAGCCCATTTGCACTCAAGGAAAAAGATGAAGGTGAGTAGGACTTTCAGAAACAGAGGAATCTGTCTTTTTCTCCACCTTGAGTTCATTGGGAAACTGACCTTTTAAAGATGGTCCCTCAACTGCATCTATTTAACAATTTGTGGTCTGGACCACTATTTTATAAAAGCTATCACATTTCTCAGGAATGACCTGACAAGCAAACTCTCTGTCAAGAGACATTCTACAAGCTTTTATTACTTTGCATGAATGCCACTCTCACTCTGGGACAAAATCATCACCTTTTCAGGCTTCTCAGCCCCTGAAGAGAGAAACTGGCCACAGTGCTTATTCTGCTCTGAGTCCCACCCATGCCCTGAGCCCTGGGCTGCCTTGCAGATGCCTCCAGCCTGCCTGCAGACCGCCTCTGTGGGCAGGCCGAGTCCTGTTCTATCCAGCTGGCAGAGTCAAACCTACCTGGAAGGATGCTCTCCAGCTATGCAAGAGGCCATGGCCAAAGCCTGAGCATGTGGGCAGGAGACAAGCACAGTCTTGAGGCCACTGTTAGCTGATAGTAAAGACGTGTCCAGAAAACCAAATAAAAATGTAAGGAATGACAGCTCTGAAGACACTGACCCAAGGTAGGAGGCCATCTCAGTATGGAAGCCAAAAACAACATATGCTACCGAGCCTGTGTGGTCCCTTTCCAGTAGGCTAAGAAAAATTCTCAGTAAAACATGACTGAGCCACTACCTTGCATATAAGGAGAATCTGTCTTATATCCAAGATGTCAGTCCTTTGCCTAATAAAAAAGAAAGTTACATTCCCCTTTCCCATCTGGAATCCAAATGACTTCCAAGGATACAAAATTGTTTTCAATAATTTTCATATCTCATTACTAAGGCAACAATTAGAAGTTTGGATTAGACCCTTCTTTTTTCCTAAGAGCTGTCAATTCTGACTCTGAAGGAGTTTGCTCTTCTGGTCATCTTCTAACACTGGTTGCTTCAACTCAGCACAATGCTGCCTAACACCTGTCATGATATTTTGCATGTCCCAACGAGCTTTGTGTGGCTTCAGTGCCAGACTGCACCGCAAGGTGTAAGCATCATCAGAACAAACCTGTTGCTGTGATGGCTAAGGATTCATGGCATCGAGAGAGATGGATTCCAAACTGATGCTGATGAAGAGCAAACAACCAATTTTCCACTAAAAAAGCAAACACTGGGCAATTTGACATCAGCAGAACTAACTAGCCCAAGGGGAAAGAAAACAACAAAAGGAAGAAAAAAAATCCATGCAGTTCCCACTTCTTTTTTTTTTTTTTTTTCCTTTTTAGTAGCTAGAATTACTGAATGTTCCCAGCTTCCTCACAAGGGAAAAGATTTTATGTGCTAACGTTAGAGGAGAGGTTTGGAGTCTGCCTCAGTGAATGGAGTAATGAAAGGTAGCATGGAAAAAATAAAGGATAACAGTGGTGGAAGAACAGTGATAATAAAACATCTCAGAAAGAAAAACAGAGAACTAACAAAAGGTGTTGGGAACTGAAATGTTTTCAAAGGGGAACTGTTGCCCCTTTTTGCCTTAAGTCAACCACAAGGCTGTTTTGATGTTTGTAAGGGACAGTGGACAAGGTGCTGTATTTGAACTCAGCTGGGCTCAGGATTCTACTCCTGACTTGAATCCCGAGTTACACTGTGTAACCCAAGGCAAGTTCCTCCCCTTTCCTGGGACTCATCTTTCTTCCTACTGTTTGCTCGCCTTCTCCAGTGTACCTGTGACCTCTGGGGCAGGTAAGAAGACAATGTTCCAAAGCTGAGAACATTCTGGGAGTGTCTTACTTGAACAGAAGTCCTCTGAGCAGCCAGAAGACTTGCTGGTGAAAACACTCCTGTCTCCCTGGCCTCATCAATATTTTGCCAGGAAGCAGCTGAGCTCTTGGCAGCTCTGATCCTCAGTGGCACCAGGAAATGGCTTTGAAGTAGGGGATTTTCCTGAATGGCAGGGATTCCCCATATTTTCCCAGTCCAAGATCCACGACAGTAGCCCCGGAATTCCCAGAATTCAGAGCAGTTGGCTGATTTTTTTTTTTTTTTCTTTTTGCCTTTTTTGTTTTTTTTTTTTCTTCAGAAAACAGTTAGACAAAAGTAATTTCATTCCTCCTGTCCTACCCTCTAAAAAAAAAGGAAAAGAAAATCAAACAGTAGACTCTACTACATGCAAAAATGTCGACCCTTTCCCTACAAAATTATAAAAGAAACACATTTTTTAATATGTTGGAATTGATCAGGAAGTCATTCCTGCTAAGAGCTATGGGACAGAATCCTTATATCCCTCCTTAACATTCCAGATATGAGCAAAGGAACACCAGTGTCTGGGTCAGACCACAAGTTCAGCTGTGTTGGTGTCCATAACCAGCAGATTTCAAGGGACATTAAGGACACCACAAACATGTTTTGAACCTTCCTCAGAGCACCCTTCCTGATTCAAGTCCTTTGTGGCTCTTGCTGAGTCAGAGGTGGTGTTTCAGAAAAAGTATTTTCTTCCTAAAATCTTTCTAGTAAGGCTTTGAAGCCAGGTAAGCAACCTGTGGCAGTGAAGTTGGCTTAGCTAAGCATGGTGAAGAAATACCTATTTTCATTAGTGCTGAACAACCTGGCTTCACTGACACTGCCTTTAAAGGCTGACTGTAGGATTCTAGACCCCATTTATTGTCTACAGAGACAGATATGTACCCTCAGGGTACATTCATCTCATCTTGGCCTACGTGTCTCAGACACAGGTGAAAGGCTGAAGACACCTATTTCTGTCCCCACCTTTCACCTCCTCCCTGTAAAGGCAGTCTAGGGTGTCTAGCTCAGCTTTTAGAAAACAAAATTTAATATTCAGGCTGAGGGGAATTTCCCCTACAAGTACCAAGTATCTGTGACAGACATCACAGGATCACAGGTAACAGCACAGACCAAGAAAAGGACCATGTTTTTACAACTGTGCTATTACTTCCCTGGCTGATGGAAGAGATATCTGTGGAAAACAAGTAGTGTAGTCAACAATCTCAAGATGCAGCTCAGGAAATCCTTGAACTACCAGCTGTGGTATCTGAGAGGAGATCCTAAGGAACAGATCACTCAGATAGACTTTCTCACTCTCTTTTCCTTCCACTCTCTGAGACAGGATGCAGGATCAGTGATTGAAGGTTGTTTGAAGGTCTGACTGTGTGATAGTTACCTTTTTATTCCTTCTTGTAATAGCTCACCTAGAAGCTAACAGGATATAAATATGTATTAATAATGATAGGCATGGAGAAGCAGAAATGTTCACCCATGTGGGAAATGTCCTATTGGAGTCCGTACCACTATCAGACACTGAAGACAGAGAATTGCGTAGAAACAAGTGTCTCAATCCCCAGTTCAACATTTAAATCATTCCATCATCCTATTTTCACCACAGGGAAGGAAACAGAGACTTCTGACTTCTCTGCTCTTGACCACCATGGCTCCTACATCTCAGGTCAATAAATGTTGCACCATGCTTAGGAGTACTGCACATAGGAGTCTTCACAGTGCAGGCATGTCCAGCAGCAGTTGATACATGGATTTGCATCTTAATAATGCCTTGAATAACCAGCTCTTGGTTCAAAGAGGTTCAGCCATACATACAACATAATACACTGCTTTTCTCCATCTCTCCTGCTTTACTGTATCTAAATGCTATGTTCTCTTAGGAGTCCAGTTTTTGGAAGTCAGCTGATCATTGACACAGGAGAAGAGCCCTGAACATTCAATAAATTTAAAAGACTTAATAAAATAGAAATATTCATGGCAAAGAAAACTTATTATCTGCATTAAAATTCTCCCAAATAA
Organism: Vidua macroura; assembly: GCF_024509145.1. NCBI lineage: Eukaryota > Metazoa > Chordata > Aves > Passeriformes > Viduidae > Vidua > Vidua macroura. The sequence goes on from NC_071577.1 coordinate 25,912,921, forward strand.
TGAGCTTTTTACAACACTCTAGAGATGGGGTTTGGAACTTTCACAGCCAGCAACAAGAGAATTATGTACCAGGATCCAAAATCAACTAGAGGCTTTATCTCAGAATGTTCTCCTTTCCCTTCTCCTTAGCAGCTGCTTAAACTACCACTGCACTGCTTTAGAAAGTCTCAGTCCTTGAGATGGACCTCAAATTCACCCTTTTGGACCCTCCCCCCTCTCCATAGCTAACCAAGCTATGTGTACTTCATAAGCACACAGCCCTTAATTTGATTTCCACCCCTTGGGATTTACATCTTTGATGTAATTCTGTTAACGTCAAAGACATTATGGCAAGGACTCATCTGGGATCTTGTGTACAGCTGTTGCGTTCCAGGCTGGAGGAATTCACATTCCTCCACCACACCCAAATCTGCCCTGAGTTATCAATATTCTGATAAGCAACTCAAACGACTTTAGACTGGTTAAGGAATTTATCTACTTATATTTTCTTCCTTAATTTTCCCTGGGCTCCCTCCCCTTTGATTTTTCACTTTTCAGGCCATGACATTCCTGCTGATTCCTAGATCTCTGGATTCCTACCTCCTTTTTCTGTTGTTACTAACACACAGCTCTGTCTGGAGCCAGATTTAATTAGACCACAAGAAAAATGAACCACAGTGAAGTTACATCAAGGGTGTGATTTCAAGACACAAGAGCACAAGAGCCAGGAAACACAGAAGACTGAAAAAAGAAAAACAAACCCAGAAAAGAAGAGGAAAAATTTACAACAAACTTTGTCCTAACCCTGTAGTGTCGCACCTCCAGCACAGCTATTATGTTCAAACACAGTTTACACAATAAGCAGTTGTTGAGGAAAAGCCTTGGAAGGAGAAGGAAAGGCCTAGAGTGGATCTGCCAGAACACTTTGGCCCTATAGCTTTGTTGTGTGTAGTTTTGATGCTGTGCCAAGCTTTATGACACTTACATCAAGGTTGCTCTCTGCAGTGATGCATCATTGAAGCTAAATCACCTACCCATCATGGAATTTACAATGATTTCAATGTGCTTTGGTTGAGAACATGTTATCATTACCTTCCCTTTTTTAATACCCCAAATGCCTTTCCAGATCACAGCATACAGTGCTCCAGGAACTTCTTTGCTGCCATGATTGTATGTCATTGTGTAAATTCAGCAGTGAATACAATGGAGACCTGGTCTATCCCAAGGCCTCCAGGCACTGATGTAATAGGAATAATAAGGCACAATCATAAGGAAGAAAATGGTATGTAGGTCTGCCATGTGGAGTATGGAAATGGATGTGGCTGACTGACACTGATGTCATTCGCTCCTACCAAGGAGGCAAACAGCCCAGAAAAGGGCTCCTCCTGCACAGCACCAGGAGAGTTATGCCAGTGTCAATAAAACCCTTCCTTGGTGGAAGGAACCATCCCAGTTATTGTAACATGGTGGAGTTTGAGGCTGTGCCCTCTTACGTTTGGGGTTTCGTTTTTCCCTTCCATTGATTACTTGTAAAAAATATTTTCTTTTACCTAAAGGAAAACAAACAGAGGAAAGAACATTGTCTGTGGGTAACACATTGTATGCTGGGTAACACATTAGTAGAGATCTGTTCCTAGATCTATTTCTCCCCTCTTCGTCCCTCAGCTTCCCCCTTCATGAATTAAAATAGAGTAGAAATGTTTACAAGCTCTGCACCTCTGTCAAGAATTTTAAGGTTAAAAGGATGTAGGTGGTTTGGAATAGTAAATACTCAAGTGTTCAGTTAGAAATTGTGCTGTGCAAAATGCAAAGCACGAGTTAACTTTCTATTGATTTATAATGGAGCTTTTCACTTTGGTTCTCAGATTGAATTGGATCTCTGTGCCTGTGAATTACTCCACTGAGAGCTGGAACACATAGTCATTGATCATGTCTCATTTCATCTAGGACAGAAGGTTTCTCCCACTTGGGAAAGTGCTGTTAACCCAAACCACAAGCTCATAGTTTCCCAGGACAAGCAGTTGTGTAGCTGGAAGGACATTTGGTTGGAGGTTCAGTATTGTGATTTGGTAAGATGAAAACTGGAGATAGGGAACTTGTCTCTGTAATGAATTTTTAGTGGACTTTCCTGGTTAATTACATCACAGGTGATTTAAATGGCAAGCTGATTAAAACCAGAAGGGAACAGGGAGGTGAAGCTAGGCAACTGCAGAATCTATAAAAGCAGGCAAAGTTAGAAAGCAAGCCTTCCTTTCAGCTGGGCTCATCTGGCAGCTGGCTGGAGTTAGCAGAAGATGAGAGAAGCTTTGTTAGTGGTGTATACCACCTACTTTTAGATACAGTTCAGTGGGGAACTTTCTTTGTTGGGTATGGGAGGGGTTTGGCTTCAGCAAGTCCTTTCCTCACAGATGGAGTCAGGCTCTTCAAAGAACAAATTTAGTCTCCATATTATCTACCCTTTGGCATTTCTGAATGGCTCACCACTGTACTTAGTTGAATAGAGAACAGTTATCAAGTCAACCACAGGATTTTGCAAACCACCTTAGCATCGTTGTAGGTATCTCAGTTGAACACACCTACTCTTTCTGCAGGTATAAGGGAGGAAAATGCTAAAAACAAATAAGTGAACTCCCGTAGCACTACTTGCTGTCCTGTGCAGTGAATCAAGGAAAAACCCTTGAATCACATAATGGTTTGGGTTAGAAGGGACCTTAATCATCTAGTTCCAACACCCCAGCCACTGAGGCTGAGCAATATGCTACTAATATGCCTCCTCTCATGTTTTGAAAGACAGAGACTGGAAAAAGATGGCAATATGATCTGATCTGGAAGATCTGTTTGTGAGGAGAAACTGAAAAAAAAAAGTGGGAAATTGAATGTGCTGCTTGTTCCTTGACTCTGTTGACAGATGTACACACACAAGCAGCTTTTACAGCAATCAGAAGTAAGTGATGAGTTTTCTGCCATTAGATATTTTTTGCCAAGCACAACAAGCTTTTGAGAAAGCATGAATCTTTCAGCAAGTAACAGAAACATTTGCAGTTAGGAATATGCATTGGGGAAAAATGAGATATTATGGAAGAGATGACCTCTGAGATAAATCACACTGAGAATCAAGGAAGCAATTGCTTTTTCTGCTTCTTTTCCTGACCTTGTGGAGGGTTCTGCATAAGACTTTTTCCCTGTGAACTTGTTTCCCATTTGGTTCTAACTTACAGTGGAAGGACCTTCTCTGTGTGTCCAGCGCTCACAACAAGTGACCTTTTGATATTCACAGATTTAGTCTCTGAAAGCCCCCCAAAATAAAAGACAACCCTTTTATTCTCCCTTTTCCTTTGGACTGGAAATAAATTTTTCTCCTAGATAAGTTGTGTGTGTCTTCCTCTGAAGCATCTATTCTGCCTACTGACCCTTCTGTCTCCTTCAATACATATAAGACTAAGCCTATCCTCAGAGAAAGTAAAAGGGCTACAGACCTGGGAAAAACACATAGTTTCAGGAGCAGAGGAAATTTGAGGAGGAAGGGTCCCTGAAAGATCACTCCTTACACTGCTCCAGGAGAGTAGCCAACACACAGTGAGAGCTGCCTGCTGTGCTCCAGCTGAAGGCTGGCAGAAAAGGAGGCAGGAAGTAGACCACTGGGAACTTCCACTCCTTGAGCCTCCTGGTGCCTCTACTCATGGACCTCTCTCCCTGTACACCTTGCATCTACCAAGTTTGTCAGATCCAAATCTTGATCTGTTAGCCACTAAGATACCCAGGTTTCTATGCACCTCCAAGAGACACCAGCTTATTACCTACTAGGGTAAGGGCTATCTTTTTTTGTCCTGCTGTCCTAGGCAGTTGTCTTCATGCAGAGAAAATTTGGGCTGAGGAGAAATTCTGGAAGCAACAGTGGGCAGAAAATAAGAAGTTTCAAGAATGGTGGTTCTAAAGACGTGTCAGCAACAGGGATTAAGGACACAGCTGAGCCTGTGGGCTTACTGATCATGCACACTGCCAGCAAAAGGCACAGGAAAAGAAAGCTCAAACTCAGGCTTATTGGCTTAATGTGTGTGCTTGTGGCCCTATCATGAGTAGTCCAAGCAGTGTGCTACTGCTCTGTGTGGCAGGAGATGGGCAGAGCCCTTGGTACAGCCTGCAAGGGGCATGGAGCAGCCAAGTCAATTATGTGGCAATAACCCAGAAAGAGCAGAACAGGCCTGCATTTGCAGGCTGACTCTCCTGCTGCTTCTGGAAATGGTGCCTCAGCAGAAGCAACTGGGAGAGGTTCTGTAAATGAGGAATTGGGCTGATTTCCGTTTCCCATACTACACAGTTTTGGTGGCCTTAAAATACCTTTTGAAAGTGCAGGATATGCAGTCAGAACATTTTTATGCTTCTGGAAATGTTGTTCCTGCACTGAGCTGCCCTCATTCTCCACTTTCTTCTCCCCTCTGAGATGGAAATGCACAAGTAAGTGTATGTATTATTTGCAGACTTGCACAGAGGCCAGATCTTCTCGTGGTTGAATTACTAGCCAGCCAGATCTTCTCGTGGTTGAATTACTAGCCAGCCACTCATCCTGCCTCAAAGAAATGCTTTCTCTCATGAAACTTTCCAAGCTGGTTTAATCCACCATGGGTGGCAAACTCCATGAGATCTTTGCCTGCTGGCACACACTTTGCACTCACCAGAGCTTAAATTAGCTCTGGGTAATTCCAGCAATGTCTCAGTCTGTGGAAAGGATTCTCCAGCTGAATGCATCATGCTGCATGCTCTCCTCCCTCTACCTGGGTAGTCTCTCAAGTTCAAGGGCTGGGAAGCAAAGAGCCAAGAAGGATAAGAGGGAATGAGCCAGTTATTTGGAAATATTAACCTGTCCTCTCTCTCCAAGGCAGGAGACTGAGTGGTTTGAATAGGAGATGCCTCAACAGCCGTTTCACAGAGGGCCATCACAGCTGGGGATTCTTGGCAGGATCAAGTGGATCTGTGCTCTTTCCTTCTAAACAGGGGAGTCTCTACTTTTCTATGTGTCCTCCCCTATCTCCAAAGTCACCTACACTTATGGCCTTGTTCTGGGATGGTTTGCAGCAATAGCCTGTTTTCCATCTATGGGGACAGGGATACTCTTGTGACAGGATTCACCAGAGGGTGCTATTACACATAGCCTTTTACATTTTTCCTATCCTGGAATGATAATGTAGCCTTTTAAGGGGACACTGAAATGTTGCCAGTTCTAATATGTCAGCTCCTTTTCTGAGTGGGAAGCTGCAAAAAGTAACAGGTTTTTCCTCTTCTTCCCCTCTGTTTCTCTGAGGGGTTTAATTTTGGGGGGTTTATTTCATTTTGGCTTTTTTTTTTCTCTTTTCTCCAACTGTCAACAAGAAATTATTCTTGTTGCAGTTTTCCTCCTGGAAAGAAGTTTACTGGCTGCTTCTGTTCTGCTATGAAAGCATAGTTAATTGGTTTTACACTCCTAACCTGCCTGCCATGGGCTGGGTTTCTCCTGTGGTAGAAAGCATCTACATTTGCTATGGGTCCATAGAAAGAAGGATGCCTCAGTTTCCCTTCACCACCACCATGGAGATCTCTGAAGTCTTGAATCCAGAGGACCAGCTTCATTCCTCGCTGGAAGGGAGGGAGTTAGGGACACGCTGCAAGAACTGTCCTTTCTGCAATGTAGGAACAAGCAGTCCAAAGCAGGACACATTTATCTGTTCTGCCTTCCCTGAGAAGAAGAGGATGGCAAGGATCAGGCCAAGGGACTGCTGCTCCTGGGCAATTTGACAGCCACAGAACATGCTGCAAACAGCTTTCAGGCTTGCAACAGAGACCTGTTTGTTTCCCCTGTTTAATTTGGGAACCATGCATCCAAGCAAACTTTGTATGTCTCCATGTATAAGCCTATACTACAGGCTATTGATTTCCTTCACCCTTGGCAAGAATATCATGGAGGATTTTGGCTTTGCCTGTAATCTCTTGAGTGGATGAGACTAGAAATTTAAATGAGAGTTTAGCTTGCTGACTGTCAGCACTGCCCACGTGATGGCTGCTCCTTTGGCTCTGGTCTGGAGCTGTCTGTTTGGATTAGAAAACTTGGGTACATGGCAGGAAGGGCTGGTTCCCATCTGTGCTCTGCCCCTGCAGACACTGCAGATGAAACTGGTTCCAGGGACTTGGCTCTGCAAACTGGATCCAGAACATGAGCTCCTCCCTGAGAGGCTGCTCAGGTACAGGCTCTGCTATTTTTGACATATGTCTGGTTTTAATCTTGAAGCAAGGCCCGGATGCAGTCTCCTGGCTCACCAACAGTGTGCTGTGTGTTGCCTTGTGGTCCAAATACAAGATACTGAATCTATTTCTTCCTCTCCCTGCGCAAGAAACGCCCAGAGGAAACATGAGTTTATGATGAGAAGCTAACATCTTATTTCTGGGGTGGTCTTTTTATCACCATATGGCTTTAGTGGGAGCCTGCATGGGTGACCACCCATGCAGTAGAAAGTTTGGTGATCCAGTCTCCAGCTTCTGCAGAGACCAATTTTTTGATCACACAACTTTGCTTGCAATGTGGTTTCCTCTAAGATTTTCAAGTCATAAGTTCTGTGAGTCATCTTGGATTTTCCTACCTTGACTAAAACTAACTGTAACAAATGCAAATATAGTCAAATAATACATTTGTGTAAAGGTAAGTCTTCTCCTAGTGAGCAAATACGAAGGCACCAGTAAATTCCAGTGCATGACCACTTTGCTAATCAGAAAAGCTTTTTCCAAATTACTTTATAGCTTGAAAGCCAACAGAAAAAACGGCCCCGAGCCATTGGTAAGAGAAGGTAAGCAATAAACTTAGTAGTGGTGGGATGTGTATCAGTTTCTATGTGACTTTATTTATTTTTTAGAAAAATAATGAGACTAAAGGCAAGATTCCCCATAAGCATCCCACCAGACAGACACCTTTCCAGCTTATTCCAGCTGGGAAGTGATGGTCTCTTTGAGTATTGACATCTATTCTCTTCTCCACTTTGATTTGCCTCCAAAAATAGTCCTGAGTTAATCCTTTCTGTATTTGTGAATTTGAAATAATCTTTCTATTTGTGCCAAGCGTTTACAAGAAATGTCAACTTCTTCATTGATTGCATGGTCCTCAAGGTCACTGAAACAGTTGCCAGGATGCTACCTGGGTTTTACTGAATGGAGAACTAGTGCTCCAGCAGTCAGTGATTGGGGACCTGAATCACCACTGCCAGAGAGAGGTGGGAAAGGAGGAAGTTTTCCTCTTCCATGTGATTCATCTTATGATGCTCTCTGGCACTGAAGTGAAATCCTGACAATAACACATCCATCCAGGAAATGGGTTAGAAAAGGCCCATTTCACTGCTTTCAGTGAAATTCATTAAATCCCCGTTTGCCTACACTCTGACCCTGTAAATGTATTTAGGAAGTTGGGGAATTATATTCTTGAAGGGATTACAGTGTTTTAATATAACAGTATTGAAGTAAGCACCTTTGTCTGTAACCTTTTAAGGAGTTTGAAAGGTTTCATTCAGTGATGCTTATTGTGTGCTACACAGACAATTGAACTGGCCTCAGAGAGGCAAACTATCTTAATTTATTCCATTGATACCCACATGGGATAGGGAGAAACACAAGTAAAACCTAGATGCTCCAACTGTTTTGTGGGAGGAGAAGTAAGTTTTTCAGAAGTTCTCCTTGAGATGTGACAGTGATTAAATTTGCTGCCCCTAAGAACTACTTTAATGGAGAGCCTAAAGCTGGTATCAGGTCTAATAATTTCTAGTTTAAGAAGTCAGAATAGTCAGCATGGATTTGCCATATACAAACCAGGCTCAACCAACCTGATTTCCCTTTGTGTTGAAATGACTGTGTGAACAAGGGGAGAGCACTGGATATAGTATTGATTTATTAAGGCTTTGGAGACAGTCTGACACAGCATTCATGTTATGAAACTCATGAAATGTGAGCTAGTTGGTCAAGCTGTTAGGATAAAAAATATCTGGAGTGCTGAGTTCAAAGAAGAACATTCAATGACTTGGTGTCCTCCAATTTTGGCTGGTAATTAAAGGAGCATCCCTGGAATCTGTACTGTGGTAAATATTTTCATCTGCATGATTATACAGAATGCATCCCTATCATATTTGTGCATGATACTGAATTAGGATGAATGGTTGATGTTTCAGAGACAGAGGGAGAAATCTGAGGGCTGAACTGACAGAAACGTTAAAAGACTAAGGAAGGAGAAGTGCCCATAAAGCAGAGTAACCCCACACATTGATACTGTCTGGAAAGCAACTGGCTGAGCAGCAGCCTTCCTCAAAAGGACTTTGGGGGTCAAGATGTGTATTAGGTTGAAGAGGTGCCAGCAGTGCACAGTCACTCCAAGTAAGGCCAATCGCCTGCTCAGCTGCATTAGAAGGAAGGGGGGCCAGAACTCTGAAGTAAGCTGGGGATATCTATGCATTGCTACAAGGCTGTAGCAGGCTACAGTAGTTTGCTCTTCACCATTCCTACCTTATATGCTCAGTCATCTATCACCTGATACCAGTATCACTTTGCTCATCTAGCTACTTAAGGCAGAAAGATCAAAGCTCCCTTGGGTACCACTCTGTAGGTTCCAGTTACACCTATGGCTGAAGTGGAGACATATTTACACCTTGATTTGCTTCTGGGAGTTCCCTCCTCTTCCTCTCTCACTCCTCCCCCACACCTCCGAGCTTGCAGTCAACCTCAGTTGAATATCAAAAGACATCAGAAATATGAGACAGCTGTCCAGATGCTCAGAGAAATGATCTGAGAAGAAGGAGTCAGGCGATGTATCCCAGGAAATGGATCCTGTCCTAAGCGGAAAATGCATTCATCATTCAGATAACTTCTGCCACAGAAAAGCCATCTGGATAAACAAGGACAGGGTTACACAACCATTGTGCAGATCCTCATTCCTTCCTGGCCAGTTGTAAAAAGGCAGATGTGTAACACAGGGTTTTGTCTGCAGGTAGAGAGAGAAGGAGACCATGAGAGAAGGCTGGGATTTCTGAGGTCAGTAGCAAAAAGAGGATTCAATCCTTTGAATCCTTCACAAACCTTGTAACTGGAAGCTGGTCAGTGGAGGACTCAGACCAACACAGTTATGTTACCAGGAGACATAAAACAAAGAGAAAAGGGGAAATGGGATTCTCAGAAGTCCATTTGTGGACTTCCACTTTCCCCAGCTTTGTTGCTGCTAAAGAAGCCAACATGAGGTATCACTGCAGGACCCACCTCCTAACTACAGCTCAACCCTGCTGCTGCTCAGCTAAGAGCTGCTTTTGACTTGCTGGAATTATTGGCTGACCACCTTGCATTACCTCTCCTCACACAGCAGTCCCCACATCTCTCCTGGCTACCCTTTAACCTGCACCCCAGCCCTCCAGCAGGAGCTCTCCCATGGGGAAGGAAATAGTCTGAGGTGTTTGTTGGCTCAAGGATGCAAAGGAAGAATTTGATGGAAGAGTGAGAAACTGAAGTTCAGTAGAAATAATTGGAGCATTGTGTTGATTTCCCGCAAAGCCAGCATGGAGGAGGAATAAATTCTCACATAAGATTCACAGGCTGACTAGAGTCTGCATTTTCTGCAGTGTTCCCATTTATAACCCCAAGTAATAGGAGAAACATTAACCAAAGAAAGCCAAATGTTACCTGTCTCCAGTGGAGGAGCAGACCTCTGAGGAAAACTCATGTTCAGTGCTGATTTCTCCGTTTGGAAAGGGTAAACAATGACATTTGACTCATATCCTCAAAAAGTGTATGAATCCTATACACCCTGAAAGTTAAGTAAGGCCCAAATACTGTATGAATATCACACCCCATTGCTCAGGAGGGAAGGCTGTAGGACAGGCTAAGAAGTCATAGCAAGCCATATGAATTCACAGACTGGCCCTCATAAATAGTGGAATATTGTCCGGAAGAAATGCTGTTATGAGAACAGGCTTGGAAGCTCACTAGAATATGGCAAATCTATCTAGCAGCTGAGATAACAAGAACACACGCAGGAGAGTTAAGGGCAGAAGGAAATGGGTGTACAGTGTGTGTCATAAATTACAAAAAGAGAGTAAGCAGGGTGTGCATGGGAGACTGAATGCCATGAGCAAAGGTCAAAACCAGACACTAAAAAGAAGAGGTACATGTGTGATGCAGCAGAAGCTGTAACTTAACCGGCTTATGGGAAAATCCACAAAGAGATGGGAAAGGAAATATTTTTTTATTTACTTTTTCCCCCCTTTTGCCAAATACTGCGGGTCATTAGCTGGGACAAGCTCTGTGGATAACAGAAAGGACTCTCCAGAGACCAAATTCTTAAATCCCTGCTCTGAGTTCTGCCAGCTAAAGCTGAGGTATTTTGGACAGCCACAGCATCTACAGAAATCAGCATTCCCTGTAGGACAGGCCTGGGATGCCTGACTACAGTGCCTGCTTCTGTGAGAGTAGGTGGTTATAAAAATGAAGGCAGCAGGGTGCAAGTGAGATGAGATACTGGGGCTGGCCTAAGTGATCCATCCATTCGCTTCCAGTGTAAAGGGAGATGCTCTAGGTTATCCCGCACTCTTAATTTCCTCCCACTTTCCTCTGGAGAGCTGAGCATTTCTGGAAAGAGATTTTAAGTCCTGCTTTTGGCTCCTCTACGTTCACACTGCAAAAGCTGGGGGTCTTGACTCAGGGATGTTACTCCTGTGTCAGTACCATTCCTGCAGGTTCCTCATGCTCTGTCAAGTGGAAGAGCTGTGTGGTATTTAGAATAGTAACTTACACCACAGAAGATGTAGGCTACAGTCTTTATTTTTACCATTCAAATCCTTTATGTGCTGTGACATGGTTCCTCATCAATGAAGAGTGAAAAATATCACTTCCTTGTTCTGAGAAGACGTACAGCAAGAACTATGGATGCCCCAACTGAGCTGTGGAATCCATGGAGTACTTCAGCTGTGAAATATTTGTGTGTGCCACATTCACACACAAAATATATTCATACAATGTTACTTGCACAAAGGATGTGAGAATCAGCCTTTCTACAGTTGGGTAAACCTCAGTATTCTGGTATTCCCTGACTGAACGTCTGGCATTTAAAAGCATATATCCATATTTTAAAAAGAAAAGCCAGAGTTATGTTCCCAGCCTTCCTGGCAGAAGAAAGAAAGTTGTGAACAATGATTGTGTACAACTGCTCCTCAAATTGGAAAGCAAATAAAAAGAAGCTTCAAATCTTATTTTTTTCCCCTAAACACTTTGTCCTGCAATTTACTGTTTTGGTGGCTTTTATACGCTATGGGTTTTGTGCTTTTCCAAAATTTTTCCCTGAAGCACGATTTCTGTTTCAGAACTGCAAACAACGGGAAAAAACCAGCATGTTTTCAGTAGGCATTGTGATGAATGTAGCTGCTGGATGAATCTAGCCCACTCCCCTCCTCACTGCCACCCTGCTCGATGTATTTAAAATCTCCAAAGATCTTCCTTTAAGATACCAGGGCTTCCCATTGTGCTGGCTTTTATTGGATTTCAGGTGCCATTCAGTCATCCCCCTCAGCTGCTTAAATTCTTGAAATGCTAGGATCATATTTCACCTGATCTGGCACTGAACCATGTTCGCTATCTCACCCCAAAATTAATTAAACCATAAATTTTCGGAATAAACATGCAGCATCCACTATCACTGAAACAGTCTGGGCTTTGTTGAGCAAACTGCTGCAAGAACAAAGCCGCCTCTTTCTCTTTCTTCCTACCCTGCACTTCTCTTCTCTTGATGTGTATCAGCAAATACAGTAAATATAGCACTCTCCCTCCCTCTTACAGAGAGATAATTCTTGTTCTGCCGTTGTCACCATTTCATAGACTCAGGAGAAATTGCAACAGCTCACAGGGTGAGGTCTTACAGGAGAGCAATAACTTTGCTAAGAAGAGGAACTCCAAAATGAATCCACATATTTTCCTTTTTTCAGGCAGCCCTTGAAAATGCTACTTTGATTTGCCCTTTACCTCAGTTTCCCATCTGTATAGTGAGTTTTTCTGTCTGACACTGATGCTAGGCAGTTAAAATTCATTAATGAAGCAGAGATTATTAATTACTAATTCACCCAAGGAGATTATTTAGGTATGTACCAAATTGTCAGTGATAATCTTGTAGCTGTCTCAGAACTACCTCTGAATCCTCCCAATCCTATAACTGTGAAGCTGAACTATTACAATAGTTTTTGAAGCTAACACTTGCCATTACAAAACACATACTATTCAAAACTACCGATCAGAAAATAACTAAAATGGGATTTCCATTTCCTATTCTGAACTTTTAACTAGTCTGGAGGCTGCAGAATCTCTCTCCGATCTGAAGAAAACCTTATTCCTGAAACATATTTGATTTTATTTTCTGGATAGCCTGATCATTTCAGACACGGTTTAGGACCAAGAACTCTGCCACTTCACCAACATGATTCAGGCAAGACCTTTACCTTAATCCTCAGATCTTCTAATCCTGTCAGAGCCCATGAAGAATACTGAATGGCTGCTTGGGTGGGAGACCTAGGGAGCATTGCCTGGTTGCTATAGGCAATGTAACCAAAGGTGGCATTTTTATTCCTTGAATCAACTGTCAGCCAACACCCTTGCCTGGTATTCAAGGCTGTTGTGGGTTGATAGATATAAATCTGAGCTCCTGACCAGCTCTGGTCTTTAGAAATTCTCTGGTAATTTGATTGCAGCTCTGGTGCAAATGTCAGTGTCCTGGCTCTGCTCCAGCTCTGCTGATTTACACTCTTCTGACTCAAACTCTCGGTTCTGTTCCAGTAGGATGCTGTGTTCTTCTCCAGTTCTTCAGTTTCTGTCTAGAGCAGATAAACATTGTTTCTCCCAGCCAAAATAAAGTGAATATTACATTCATTCTTGGGTGTTTTTGATGAATGGAGCCACAGAAAGGTGAATGTGGTGTTTGTTCCTGCTGGGTCCTCACTTCTTTCATGCCAGGCAAAATCTGAATCCCTGTGCTACAGAATCTTGACTGTGGACCGAGATCCTCAGGTGAAAACGTGCTGCTGCCAGGATGCTCCAGCCAGCCAACGGGCTCAAGTGCAGAGCCAGGTGTCAAGATCAAAGTGGCATCTGACATGCTACGATACGGTTATCATCTGCAGGCTTGGGTCTGCTCTGTCCTAAGGCTTGCATCAGAGTCTCCCAGCTCTGGTAGCAAATGAGGAATGTGATTTCTCTGTGAAAAACACAGGATAAATCTCTTCTCTAAAGAAGCATTCTTTCTGTTTCTGTTCTCAAGCTGGGACCTGAAAAATAAGACCAGAGGGAAGGGAATACAGAAGAGTCTTTTACACATTATTCCTTGAAACTTTGGAATTAGTGATTAATGCAAAGCCTGGGTTTTCCTTGAAGGATCCTAGAGTCTGTTGTCTACTACTTTTTTTTCACCTGTTGCCATGGACAGACTGGTGAATAACTGAGCACTGTGAAACAAGAGAGCAGATTCTTGGTTCCTAAGGCATTAATCAGCTCTAGTTCAGACAAGAGCATTTCCCTTCACTTCAGTTTTCCTTCCCTGCCGCATCTCCTGCCAGGATGTCCCGCTGCCTGCTGGAATTAATGTGGCTTAAATATCCCTCAGGATTCTCCTTGAGGTCAGGAACTCAGCCTCTGGATCCTCTTCAGTTCTCTTTTCTAGCCCCTGAAACTGGATGTTGCCAAGTGAATTTTGCTTGCCTATCCCATTCTTCATATTTTCCAAAGTCACCTCTCACTGGCAAGGAAAGACTTGGAGAGGAGAGACAGAGGGGAGAGTCCAGGCCTGGATTGCCTCTTTCCCTCTGTAATTTCAGTCTCCCCCTCTCATCCCTGAGATCATTTTCTCAGTGCACTATGCTGTGCTACATTCCAAGCTGTTGGCACTCCCCAGGCCAGTGTGTTGAGTTGTCCCCATGTTTTTCTTGCCCTTCATAAACAATGATTTTTTACTTATTTGTTTCAAGATTTTTTTTTTATTATTTAGGGAGGAACACTTAAAGCCAAGGAATTCTTCCTCTGTATTTTTTTTCTTTTAATTTTTTTTTCTCAATTGAACCTGCTTTGCCCTTACTGCTTTCTGCCCTATTCTCATCCCAAACTCAGAACTACCTCCCAAGGAGACACATCCCCAACCAAACTGTATTGCATTTCCCTGCTTTCCACTGCCAATCAATTTGTCTATATATCTCACAAACTTTATCAGGAAAAGGGCCCTCAAGAGAATAAGTTTTTACTTGCATTTTTTCCTCACTGAAATCCGCTCCAGCTCTTGCAGATCTGGAACTATCTGGTGATCATGGGAGGGTTTTTCCATCCGCATTCGCGAGGGGTTTTATTGCTTCCTTCCTTTTCTCATCATATTGTGCCCAGTGAGTTTTAAAGGCAGATCAACTTTTCATTGTCTGTCAGAAAAACACTTGGCTTGTACTTGTACTGTTAATCAGGTTATTCCTGGTCTGACTGAAGCCTTCCTTGGGATCCTCCAACTCATGTTTGCTTTGCCTTGTGCATGGTTTTACCAGGCTGAAGATATGAGATATCCAGGACATCTTGTCCTTATGTATCCACCCTACCACCCATCGTGGCCCTTTCCAAATGAAGACCTTTAACTTCTCCAATGCTTAAAAACCTATATAGGAAAAAAGTTCAGCATTAGATGAACCCTCCAGGATAATTAACCTCCTGTTGAGATACATACAGGACAACTGGACGAGGTGAGTAACGAGAGAATCCTAGAAGAGGCTGTGGCTTAGACCAGCTCTCTTCATGGGGCAGTCTTGTGTGCCTGAACACTCCTTTTTGAGGATTCTGTCCAGCTACTGGCCAGGTTTCCTCCTAGGAAGTGTTGCTCTTTCTTCTCCCATTCACAGAGCTCTCTGTTATCATGCATCACCCCTTTCCCAAACTTATACCACAGAGCTGTGTATCATTGACCAGATGTGGTCTTAATATGACTCTTCTACCCTCAAATTGATGAAATACTTACACTGGCACTGAGTAATTCAACAGGTTGTTTCTAACACTGTAGGATGAACAGCTGATCATAAGACAGCCAGTTTCTTTGAGCAAGAAATTAGTCTGTTACTACATTTTGCATTTCCCTAGAGACACAGGGGAAATGATAGAGTTTCTCTGCTGATTCGTCAGCAGATGAATACAGTTTTGGGTGTTATGTTTATTTTCCCAAAGTGTTTTTTTTCTTTCCCAGACTCTCCCAGGTCCCAAGGTCGGAGCTGATGTCTGCACTCCAAGTGCATCCTGTTTGTCATAGAATCATTTAATTGCCATTTAAGAGAACTTATGCAACTGACCTTTAACATGACAGAGTCTCCCTGTTGCACTTTATTCCTTATGCTGACATATGAAAACAAAGGAAAAAAAACTTATTTTGGCTAATGTGAATGTCTTTCCACCAGGAAGATGAAAAAGGCAGGTGGGGTAAAGGAACTGATGGAGTTCAGAGTGATTGGTAGTTACACAAAGACTTCATTTGAATGTTACTTGTTTCCAGGGAAAACTATAGTACTAATTGTTCCGCAGTGAGGGGGAGGAATTTTTATAAAATGGGGGAAATGAATGAAGTTATGAGCAAATGTATTTTATTTCTAGATCACTGCAGAACAGTTCCATAAATCTCCTTCTGCAATCTCAGAATTCAGACTGTTTTCTGTCTGTTTTCCTTTCAACTCAACTTTTATGAATAATGACTTGGCAACATGTGACTGACACTCTGGCAGGGGAGTGGCTATGATGCCAACCCAGACCCAGAATTATAGTATGTTGCAACCCCTTCCTGCCTGCTCAGCCACAGTTGTAAAAAGTAAAGAAAATCTGAAAAGGAATAGCAAACACAATACATCACATTCTCAGAATAAACAATGGATTAGATGATATGGGAGAGTTCTAAACACCTGACATTCATGCTCATCCTTGTGAACTGACTCTGAAACTTATCTCACTTTGCCATGAGGCAAATAGCAATATACAAAATCTTATATGGATTCAAATCTTAGCTCGAAATTTTCAGCAGGAATCAGTTAATATTCCATTTTACTTCGCCTTTTCTGGGTCACAGACACAGGAGCTGCTGAAGCCCCTGTGCTGTGCTGAGGACGTTGTGTCTTCACATCTATCCTCTGAAGTTTGGAGATACCAACTGCAAATAGGAGCCAGAGCTAATGGGTGGGGTAAAGAGCAAATAGGGTAAATGGAGTTCAGCTATTCTTCATAAGTGTACAAGGCAGGGAGATAACTCCCTAGGCAGAGAAAAAAACAAACTAACAAACAAACCTGAAAAAAACCCAGCTTTCCTTCCTTCCGTACATCTACTGAATGATATGAAGTACAACACACTGATACCAGTGTCCCTTGCCATGACCTGGATTCCCTGTAAGTATTTAGGTTATTTTTCCTAAAACTGGCCTCCCCTCAGACATTTTTATTTCACAACACAGAGGTCTTATCTCTGTATAGGTAAGTGCATATACAATTTGGGAGGAAAGAAGCACACCTCTTATTAATGAAAAAAACAACAGACTTTCTGCTGAGAGTGCTGAAGACAGGAATTTATGCAGTGATACTTAGCTCATTTGTGATGTGGCTTCTTACCCCCTGACAGCAGGAGCCATGGTCCATTCATTATCAGTCCCAAACAAACAATGTGTATTTTTAGTTTCTTCTTTCAGGGAAGATAAAAAATAGTCTTAGCTAGCATGACATGACTTAGGTGGGGACACTTTTATGTTTTTTAATTTGTTTAGATAATTGGGTCACAGGAAAGCACTCCTGTGAGAACCACTCTCATTCCCAGAGATCCAGAGAGATGAAGGGGTGGGAGTTGAGATTACTGCTAAAATAAAACATCCTGTGCAAAAGAGCCATTGTCTACGTAGCACTAATCTTAAGGTAGTTTAGAAAGATGACAAAAAAGTTCAGCCTTAGCTCTGCCCTTTTTCGTCATGTGATTGTATCTTAAAATAAATATCTAAAGAGC
This sequence comes from Vidua macroura, assembly GCF_024509145.1. Classification (NCBI taxonomy): domain Eukaryota; kingdom Metazoa; phylum Chordata; class Aves; order Passeriformes; family Viduidae; genus Vidua; species Vidua macroura. Next base: position 25,929,920 of record NC_071577.1, read on the forward strand.
CTGGCTTCATGTTAATATATATCTGTAAGTATAGTGTGCCCCAGACTTGTTACATCTAGAGTTCATGTAGCAATTCCCCACTGTGCATTTGTGCACTGTCCAAATGGTCAACATTTCACCACTACTATTTAGATTTAATTTTTATTGTATTTATTTTTACTTTTTTCCAAATTTCAACTTATTATTTGGTTCTCACGGTTTGGTATAATCCCTTTTAATCTGTAATCTAATTACATGTACTGTGTTTCCATGCAGTTTGGGCTTTTTGAGCTAGGAACTTTAGACTCTTGCAACCAAGGAGAAATTAATAAAAAAAAGATCACCAGCCATTTTGTAATTACACATTATTTAATTAGGAATCAATTCACTTATTAAAAAAAAAAACCCTCTTCTATTGTTTTTCTAACCTGGTGGTGGGAGCTCTCTGTGTGTGACAACAACCTCAAATAATTAGCCTGGTACTAAGTAAAGGCTGTTTAACCTCCTCCACCCCAAACATCTGACTGGATGTACAGAGAGGATGTTTTAGCAGTGATTTCTGCCCTGACATGTTGCCAAAAGAGCTTCTGAAAACCAATGTGAAGGCAAATGTTTGAGGGTGAGCAACATTCCCCAGCATCCTGTCCAGAACAAGCACTTCTGCAGTGAGGTCCCTCTGCCCTGCCCCATACACTGCAGTGCTACAGGACCAGGGACATGATCCAGTTACCAACTCTGTTTGTGGCAGCACATGAGAATGTTTATGGATTTGTATTGTTCTCCTGCTTTGGAAAAATGCCATTTAAGAAATGCCACCTCCCACTTCCCCCACCGTTTACTCCTATAACAGGAGAGGTTTGATTGAAATGCCCATCCAGATCCTGGACAGCCATCACATCTAACTAGGCAGCACATGGAAGCTCTTCCTGGTGTCAGAGCTCAGCTTCAGAGGGTTCCCCTCCTTCCACTACTTGTGTCATGGGCATGAGACAAACAGCTTCATTTGCTGTTTCCCTCCCATCTGTTCAAGGTTATCCTTCCCAGCTTCTTTCGTCTTCGCCTCCTCATCCATGTTCTGTTGCCACACATCTGGCTTTGAGCATGGACCCACTTCTTGGATCTGATCCCTGGCCGCTGTCTGCTGCCAGCGCTTCCCCACAGAGGATAGGGATGGGATCCAAAAGGCAAGGGGAAATGGAGGACAAGCTGGGAACATCCACAGCAGGTGAAGGTTAAGACAACCAAATCACTACAGGAATAATGTCCTTATTTCTTCTTTCCACTCAGGTCTGTGAGCATCTGACTCTTCATCATGTCTTTCCTATCCCCTTCTTTATTATTTCTGAAAATGTAGACTGCCTCTTCTGCCTCCTTTATCTTTGAATAAGCTCTTTCTGGATACAGACTTATACAGCAGGTTGTGCTACCCAGGTGGATCACTGGGAGCACATCCCAACAGACACAGCAGAAAAGGTGCATAGGGGAAACAATGACACATCCTGCTCAAACCATTAGGATTGGGACATTTCTTTCATTTGTCTGGTAGCAGATGCCAACAAGATGCAGCTTGAGAATTCAGTCCATGCAGCTCCTCCTCCATGCCTAAGCAGGATTTCTTCAGGGGTTATTTAGTGTAAACAGCAGTGACTGAGGACTGAAAAAGAGGGAACATGGAAACTGTATGTCTTATGTAGTAACAACAGGTCACCTTCAGTCTAGGACTGTTAGAAGAAACCTCTCAGTGTCGTTAAGTAACCTGGATTGCCTTCAAAAGCATCCTATGCCAAAGATTTCCTTTTGTGCTGGAGTAAGAGGGAAAGACAACAGAAAACAGGTTTGACCAAAACCCACCTGAAAACCTGGGAGTCTTTCTGATGCCTTCCACAGCTTTGGATCTGGTCTTCTTTGTGTCCTTTTGTGGGCTTCGTCTCATGATAAATCCCAGAGCCAGAGAGCTCTGAGTGGAGATAGATTACCATCTTCTTTTCAGAAGCCTAAGAATGGGATATATGGATATGCTTATTTTGCAGATGCCAATAGCTAATATATTAATGGTGTTCAACGTACACAGTGCTCTGAAGCTGCTGCTAAAAGAGAACAGGCATTTTATCTGGCTTATTATCAGCCTACATGCACTGGAGAAGGATCCGAGGCTTTTAGTTCATCCCTGCTCTCTGATTTATTTCAGCACATTGTCCTATTAATGATCAAGCACCATTTGAGCTGCATTTTATTGAGTTGCCTGAAGGCCCTCTGGCATCAGCAAAGTAAATATACTTGTGGTGATATTATTATTATTAGATTCGTGCTAATAAAAGGTTAACAACCCAGCAGAAGGTCTTTAATCAGTCTATGCTGTGAAGCCAAACCCAAAGCTTTTTATTGGATTTTTTTTTTCTCTAGCCACAGAGGGTCCTGTCCATGTGAGTGGAGAAAAAAAAAAATCATCAGTTGAGTGATTAATTTACATGGCTTTGTTTCTTTGATGAATTTTACTCATTTTCTCTGCTACATAATTGGTTTGGAATTTCCTTCCCCTTACTCAGAATTTCACAGAATGAACTGCTAACATTCAGTAATAAACCCTTCACTGCTCCAGTAACTTGCAGCAACCCATTGAAGTAAGATCCCAGTTCTTGGTTAGTGCAAGCTAAAGGAGATGGTCTGATGGATCAAAGTAAAACCAGGGCCAGCCAGAAACCAACATCATGTTGAAAACACGTGTGGGTAGTGACAAAGGAAATTCCCCAGGGTAATTAATGAATCTACTCAATGCTTTGTTTGTCCGTAAAAACACAACAAATGCTTCCCTACTTCATCAGGGCATTATGAGGATAACTTCCAGTAAAATGTAGGAAGCCAAGCACTCCTAGGAGGGTGGTGACACATGAACTCCTTTGTAAAACAGCTCCATCCACTCCCTATTTCTCACCACCTCCTTTGTGCCTTGGTGGATTCAAATGTAACCATTTCCTTTGCAAATGAACCTCAAAAGTGTAACTCTGAAATGGAGCCTTAAAGAGAAACTTCAGCACCTACAGCATTCATACAGTCACGTTCCCCCTTTCAGTCACTGCCAAGATGGGTCTGAAACGCTTGTTCTGGTACAGTCACAACATCTCCAGGGCTTGTGCATGTTTGCTTCCTTTTTGGATCTATCATTCCACACCTTTGCTGTGGTTTTGCTCAAGACCCTCTATAGCAATAGCAAGGACTTCCACTTTTCCTAGCTATTCTTCTGCTCCGGGAAACACATTCTTGGCTGATCCTGCACTTCAGACACACTTGCAGACACACACAGCCTGCCTTTTATAAATCAAATCTTCTGGGTTTGTTTTCCTCTCATACTGTCTCCATTTTCTTTCTGTCTTTTTTTTTTTTTTCCATTTTTCAATTGTTATTATTACTTTGTTTGCAAGGCTTTTTGCTGGGGAAATGGATCACTTCCACTGCTCGCTTAAGGAGAATTAATTTTAGTTCATATTGATTTTCAGTCTCCCACCTTGGTTTTGTAACTTCTGTTAGAAAAAAATTAATTCTGTGCTTCTGAGCAGTTCAGTGCTCCCTAAAACTGTCCTGATCTTGAAACTAAGCTTGAATATCTCTCTGAAACTTATTGCTGATGGTTGTGCTGACATTGTTCTCAGCTCTATAGGTTGTCTTTTTTCCTGGCAGTCCAAAGACACAGTGGTGGCACAGTGGTGGCACAGCCAGGTATTTCCCCTGACTCCCTATGGACTTTCTTCATCCTCCTATCTCTGCCCTGAAATTACTCCCCAGTGGCCTCTTCGTAAATTCAGGTAGGGAGTGGTGTGTTGATGATTCACACTCCTGTCTCCTGTCGGGGTTCAGTGGATACTCTACAAGGAGGCCTGAAACCTCTGCAGTGTGGATGTGACTGGTTCAAGACTTTAACTCAGGCAGTAAAGTGCTTCTGCAGGGTTTTGCTACAAAACACAGTGTACTGTAGAGGATGGTGTGCTTGCAATGGTGTGAATGCAGCGCAGAATAGAACTTCAGGTGAACCATATCCCTCAGATCTGAGGAGCCTGTGTAACAGGCCTCTTGAAGGACATTTTCAAGGGCATAGTGATTGTGTTTATACTCAGGTGTAGGAGAGATCCTGAGGTCAAATATGCAGTTTGTCCACATTACTTGTCTGTGGGAAGACATTGGAGCTAATCTTGGTGCAATCTAGCTGATACTCCCAGTACAGCAGTGTGAACACCCTCAGCTTATCCCCTACAGAAATCTAGAGGTGCAGCCAAATTATCTGGCAAGAAACTAGGCAGTAATAACAGTCACTCCTAAAGACAGCCAGTCATTGCTGCTGCAGGACCTAGGGGAATTGCATTCTTACTGTGCAGCTGATCTAATTCCTACCCCAGAACGGAATGGCACAAAGTCATTCCTCTCCCTAGGTCAGACCATGCTGACTTCCATGCACCCTGACAGGCCATGAGCCCTGGATAGCTGCATTAGCATCCACAAGTACAAAGCCACAAAATTAGAGCAGGCATGCAGGAGCTGGAACAGACAAATGGATCTTAAGTTTGGTCTCTTCAGAAAGAACTCCAGAAAGTATGGCTCCTGGGAAAGGGCATAAGGAATATAATCTGAGTGCTGAAGGGAATAACTGGATGATTATTCAATTTCCAGTCAATTTGCTGTCTATCTGTGTGAAACAAAAGAAAAGTTTAACAGTAAAAGGAACTCACAAGACTCTGTTGATTTTCCTTTCCTTTCCTTTCCTTTCCTTTCCTTTCCTTTCCTTTCCTTTCCTTTCCTTTCCTTTCCTTTCCTTTCCTTTCCTTTCCTTTCCTTTCCTTTCCTTTCCTTTCCTTTCCTTTCCTTTCCTTTCCTTTCCTTTCCTTTCCTTTCCTTTCCTTTCCTTTCCTTTCCTTTCCTTTCCTTTCCTTTCCTTTCCTTTCCTTTCCTTTCCTTTCCTTTCCTTTCCTTTCCTTTCCTTTCCTTTCCTTTCCTTTCCTTTCCTTTCCTTTCCTTTCCTTTCCTTTCCTTTCCTTTCCTTTCCTTTCCTTTCCTTTCCTTTCCTTTCCTTTCCTTTCCTTTCCTTTCCTTTCCTTTCCTTTCCTTTCCTTAGTAGAAAAGAAGCTCACCTTATTTTTTTAACTGGGTATTAGTGAAAAGGTGAGTCTAGGTGAACAATTAATATGATGTTGAAGAAGAAAGAAAAGTCTCCAATTCACTCTCCCCACCTCAGCCTCTGTCTTTCCATCTTCAAATTTTTTGACCTAGGACCTTTCTGAGATGTCCTTTCATACCCTGTTCCCTATTCTTTTAGAAAGCCAGAGATATTCTAGAATTGTTCCTTCAAATTCTTTTTTTTCCAAATTTCATTTTAAAGATATTTCATTTCTATTTCTTAAGAATATTTAGGTATTCTATAGCCAGGAAAAAAAAAATCCTCTAATTGTTATGTTCCCTCTCATAGACTAGAAAAACTCACTCAGTAATTCCCACTTTTATACTTGCAATTTTGTGGTTGAACCAGCATGCAAATTTTAAGACAACTCCCTGCCTTGATTTCCAAGTGTTTAGCGAATCTCTGGCAGTGGTTAATTATCTTCATGCTTAAAGTCAGATTTGCAGCTCATTTTCAAGTTTACCTTCTGACTTCACCTTGCAATCACTGGATCTTCTGCCTTTGCTGACTAGCTTAGAAAAGTCTCCCCCACAAACATTCTCCCACTGTGTGTTTTAAGGTGGCTGTAGGATCTGGAGTGCATTAGGCATGCTCCAAAAATACCAAACAGGGCTGGTTCTTGCAACCCAGAGGAGAAGGGAAGGAAAATGAATAAAAATGGAAATGTAAAAAAAAAAAAAAAAAAAATGTATAATAAGTCACTTTATTGCAGATCTTCTCCTAGCTGTGCTCTGCCTTTCCAGGCAGGACATAGGATGAAGGAGATAATATTCAGAATCAAATTCTGAGTCCAAACCTCATGAGCACTTTGCTTTATCTCCAGTAAGTGAGGGGTTAAACTCAGTTCTGTGTCTCTGCTACCCATTAAAGTCAATCTGTCTACCCAATTTAGAAACTGAATTTATTCCCTGGAGCTGAGGTAACTTGGAAGACTGAAGCAGGTCTCAAGGTAAGCCTGGAGTGCCTAAATGCTTTGTAAAATAGGAGTAGAACTTTGAATAAAGTGTTAGTAAAATACTGCCTCTTGGCCATTGCTGCCTCCCTCTGCAGCTGTGGCTTGATGTGACAAAGGGAAGTGGGAGTATTCAAGTGGAGGTGGAAGACAGAGGGAAATTTTATGACCTGGTCTGCTTCTCCTGCACCAGAAGGTTGTCACAGACTGAGCAGCACCTTTCTTTCCACATGTGAAATCCTTGTTACACTTTGGCTTGTATGCCATTGCTCCATCCCAACTAAAATCAGCAATGTGCTCCTTTTTGGAGTGGAAGGCCAGCATGAGTCTCTTGGAGGAAATAAAAGACATGTATTGTTAAGTGTCTGAAAAAGACCCAGGACAATCAGTTCACCTAAAATGTGTATGTACATACATCTCCTTTCTTCCCAAAAAACTCATATTTTAGCTGGCATTAGTAAATCAGCAGCTGGGCTGTCAGCCATGGAAGGAAATGGCAGCTGAATGTAAACTGATGGCATTGCGTCCAGTTAGCTGGGAACAACTGGCAAAACTCAGGTCACGGGAGAAGATGAACAAAGAAGGGATATTACAGATGAGGCAAGGCATGCCTTAGCAAAGCTGCTTGGTTTCATGCAATGGGACTGAACAGCGCTGAGGCTGTCATGGATATGACAGCTTCAGGCAGAGAGACAAGAAAGTGGTCACTGCACACTGGAAAGAAGTCTGCTTTCATCATTCCCAGTGCCAGCTGGTGTCCTTGCTGTATGGAGGCACAGCTCCACATCCAATAGACAGTGCAGCTCAGAGAAAGCTCAGAGCAGTGACTTTCCTCCTGCCTCCCCAGTCTCTCCTGGATCAGGGCCACTACCTTGTTGTGGTGGTGGGCCTGGATTTGTTTTGACTCTAGCCTGCTGTTGCTAGTGTGCCTGGAGACTTACTGACCATTTCCTATTGGACTCAAAGTTTCCCAATTAAGCTGGAGAGCAGGTAAACAGGAGGAAGAAATCTTTAACAGAGAGCCTTGTCAAAGCTGTGCTGGATCATCCAGTGAGCACTGGAGAACTTGGCAGGAGAAGAGTCACAGAGTTGGATCAAGGCTATTCATTTTTTGCTAACTGCTCCTGACATTTCTCTTCTCACACAGCATTCAGAGGTTTTGCCAGAGGTTCCTCTACGCAGGTTCATGTCTCACTCTTTGATTGTTCATTGACACAAGCCTTGAAAGGGAAAAAAAATAACTTAATTGATCTAGGGTGGAGGGGGAGAGAAAATATAATAATATTAAAAACATAACTACATAACTGCAACCCACAGGATCTACAGGAGATGTGGAATAGGGAAGGGTGTGCTTGAGCAAATGCTAGGATGTCATTTGGCCAGACATTTATACCTCCAAGGTCACCCAAGAGTTTTGACTGAATAATAAATTTTTTTGTATCTTGTCCTGAAACCTGGGAGGACTGGGAAACAGCAGGGGTGGAGGAGTAATAGAGAGGGAGGGAGAAGGGGGGTTGTGGGAAAGCAATTCAGTCCTTACTGCTCTAAACCCTGTGGAGCCTGATCACACAAATATTTGCAGATCCTGGCAGTAGTCTGTGTAACACAGAGTATGCGACCATTTTAAGACTGATCCGTCATTTATTTTTCTTTAATTGCTGGATGTTGCAGCCTGTTGTCCCAGCTCCTGCAGCGGTGAGAAATAAGAAGCTGGAATCATGAGTGTTGCACCCTACGTCCCCAAAGATTTTGCTGCTGACTCCTCAGCTTGGAAGAGAAGATGGTCTAGGGAAGGAGAAGGAATTGTAAAGGGAAAACTTCCCACTAAGGATATTGTTCTTTCCCAGTGGGATTATGAGAAATTGTTCAGTAAGGGTCTGGAATTCTGATACTGGTATCTTAAAGAGAAAGAACCAAGTCTACATTCTTCCAAAATATTCTTTCCCCTAAAAATTAAAACACCACCCTCTCCAAAAAATACATTCTAACACTGTATGTGAGGAGAAAGTGGTATCAGGGTGCACTTGTGTGCTGCCACCACCTCTCTGCCTCATAAAGATAGGCAGCAATTTCTAAGATATAAATTAGAGTAATTCATCTTCCTTTTGACATGATAAACACCCCAGATTCAGAGGCGCTTTTTAACTCTCTGGTCATACAGTATCTCCTGCATAGTGTCATATACACTTTGTTTCTCTAATCAAGGAGGAAAAAGCTGTTTGATTAAACTTGGTCTGCTGAATCAAAGTTGAAAACCCAAATGAATCATGCTAACTGATGGCAACAAAACAAAAGCCTACAGGGAACGCAGAGGTTAAACCCAGGCTGCAGCATTGAGTAGAACTGCAGTGGCTTTATTGTTTCTGCAGATCTGTCCCATGTCAGCTGCCTACTGTAACACTCCAGCTCACACTTCCCACCAAAGAAATACGTGGTCTACTATTCAGCAGTCCTGTAGTACAAACTGCAACAAGGACATGCGGTGCCACAGAAAGCTTGGGTAAAAAAATTGCTAGCTCTGCTATGTGCCTTTAGTGTTGTACAATGGCTTTTAGTACAGGAAAGAGTATTTGTGTTTCTAAGGAAAAAGAGGAAGAGACATATAAGGGGCTTGGGATGTCAAAGATCCTTGTTGTAAATGAAAGCAATTCAGCAAATGAAAGCAAACAGTAAATAGTTTACTTTTGTGGAAAAGAGGGCAGAAATGAATGAGGGCATTTTCCTCTTGATGGAACGGATGCTTTCTCTATAAATACAGTCTCTAAAATATATTACTATTTACAAATTTATCATTTGATATATTTAATTTACATTTATTTCTGAGATCACATGAATCATGCAGTCAAGAGGAGGAACTACCATTGAGAAGTTCCCCAAAAGACAATGCTTTTCTTTTTATCACCACTGCATTATAAACAGATCACATCAGCAAAGGAATTATACTGAGGTTTGTATCAGTAGATTCTGATGATTAGCACAGGCCAGCTGCTGCCTGAGAGATCTGCTGCTGTCCACGTGTAAGACACTGCCTGAGGTGTAATATCTCAGTCGAGACTGAAATCTGAACCTATGGACTTGAATCAAACTCCAGTGGAAGGTTTTGTAGGTGTGATCCAAATCTGTTCTAGTCTGTAGAAAGTTTCCAAAGCTGAATGGAGTCAGACAGCAGAATTGTTTGTGTGGGTCCAGAGTGTAATGACAGTGAAGAATTTTGCTCAAGTGCAAAACCTTAATGTTACCTCAGATAGTAAGAAGAGCTAGTGCAGGCTCCCAGATTAGGCTTAATGACCTTGAACCAGACTCTAATGCCATCAGATCGTCCCATTTTTCCTGGGAAATGGATATAGACCTGGGCAATGTCTTCAATTCTTTGTGGTTCCTTGGAAAATGGACGTAATCCCACCTTGACTCCAAAGAGAAGCTTTCTGAATTGAAAAGAAATTGTGCATTACTCTAGTGGTCATTCCTCGGGTTGGAGAAATGGAGGCACTGACCAGCTTTCTGTTACATTTCTGTGAACTGTAGCTGCTCAGCTGGCTACTCACTGCAGCCAGGTGTTAGTACAAAACTTGAGGTACACAGGCCTGAAATGAGTTCCAGAGGCTGGGGACCCAGCTGTAGTAGTAATCAACAGCTGTACAGTACCAGGTAGCAGAGGGATTGAATAATAGTAAGGATAAATATTGCCTGCTGCTCCTACTCAAACTGGTCATCAGAAACAGCAATTACTCAGAGGAACATGAGGATCACCCCACAGATTTCCAATAAGCTTGTGGTTTGATCTTTTTACATGCAAACACCACCAACTATGGGAAACCTTCCGGAAATAACGCCTTCAAGAGAAATTCTATTCTGTGGTGTGTAGGTCCAGCTTTTCTCCTGGTCTTCCACAGCAAACAGGGACATAAAAGGGCATATTCAAATCAGAAGGCAGTGGGGAACTTTAAAAAGCAAGAGAGTAACCTGAGTAACACAGTTCCAAGTCTGAGTTAGCATCAGCAACCACTTCCTTAGAAGGTGGGTGTCCTCACTAGAGAGTCTAAAGAAGCCTGAATCTTTAGAAGTAATCATAGCTTTAATACTTACATTACAAATATTTTGCAAGGAACCACCTTCCTTGGGTGCTGCTGGGCAATTATTTGCTCTTAATGATTGTTCTTGTGAAAGAAAATAGAAGGAGTGAGGAATTTCTTTCCTTCATGCTCTTCATCAGCCTGTCAGCTTTGGACTTCTACTGACTCCTTGTCCTGCTGGACAAACTGAGACTCATTTAAACTGTCCAGTTCAATAACATCAGAATTAGATGGTGGGTTTGGAAGAGGAGCTGTCATTTCCTGGACCCTTACAAAGACAAGGCATCATCTGAAGGTGTCCTTTAAAAGCTCTTACAAAATAATACTTCTGTTAGTTTGAATTCCAGGGCACTACAGAATACTCCCCTAGCTTTCTCTCTCTGCTTCATTCTGGAGTCTGGTTCATCTACCACATGCAGTTTTTGCACAGCCTGAACTTGCTTGCTAGAGGTCAAACACTGATGCTTTTATTTCTGCCTCACCCCTCCCGACTGAAGAAAGAATAAATATTTGCTTAAAATTAAGCCCATTTTGGTCTGGAACTTCAGCAACAAAACAATTTGGACACTCTGCAAAAGAGGAAAGCATCCAGAATGCTTTGCCTTCCCCCTCCCCATCACCCTGGGATTCCAAAAAGACTCAAAGTATTTTGCACAATATTTGAAAATAAATATTGTTCATCTTTGAGCTGATACTTTGGAGCCCAGATGGGCTCAGGATTTATAATGGAAAGAGTGATGCAAGGTTAATGCTATGTGATCCATGTGTTGCTATCATCCAACAACCAGCTCCTGTCCAGTCTCTTTCTTGCATGAACAGTCTTTTTCTTCTAAAATATCCCAAGGTTCCAAGACACTGTTCTGATTAACTCCTTCCTGAAGAGTTTGGACCCCAACTGTAGTCAGTTATTCTGCCTGGAATAGTAACAGATAATATTTTATTATATTTTTTCTTTAGATTCCCTCTTCTCAGAAAGAACTTGCCTTTTTTCCTGGTGCAAATACATTTTCTTGAGATCTAGCTAAGACTGGGGAAAGGATCCAGGGAGACAAATTATGGTGTACCGTTATTAATTTGAAGGTGGAGGAAGACAGAGAAAAGTCATCCATCACTCCCAGCCCTTTCTAAAGAGAGCCATCATGACTTGCCCACAGGCCTAATAATCTTCATCACTTTGAAAGGAAAACATCCCACAAGGAAAAGTCAGGGAAGCTGGAGCTATTGAACAAGCTGATCTATAAAGATAATTCGTTCCATGTTTCTTCAGTTCTGACTTGCTCAATGGTTTGACTCATGAGAGCAGGATAATGCCAAGGTGTTATGGAATGGAAGTGCAGCTCCCTGCAGATAGGGACTTGGCTGGAGCTTGAGCAATTACCTAAGAGGAGCATCCTGTAACTGAACACAAAGCTTCCCACAGAATCCTGCTCCAGTGATCAGATCCATATCCCTGCCCCTGGCCCATGGCCTCACAAAAGACCATGTGAATACATGTGAACCACATGAGGAGAGAGAGAACAGGGTGAGAACGCCACAGTGCGAGGCTCTCCTTGCTCCCCTCTCTACTCTATACCATCCCACCTCTTGAGATGAACCAGTGGTTTTCCCACAGAAAAGCTGACTGTGAAGGCTGGGGAGAATAAAAAGAAGGGGAAAGACAAGCCCAGTTCCAGGGTGGAGCCTCGTGTCATGTGTAGCCAGGCACGTGACCGTGCCGATGTATGTATGGATGGATGGATTGCCCTTTATAAATAGCTATGAGCAGATGTTCAGCCAGCAAGTGGCTGTGCTGGTTGAAGCCATTACAGCTTGCAGATGCTTGGCACAGCTCTCCAGCCAAAGATTACCTCTCTTGGAGCTCTGCTGGCAGTCAGCTCTGCTGCAAGCAAAAGTCATCTGGATTAGCTCATACCACCTGGATCAGCTGCTTGAGCAGTGCCGACTGACTCTGCACCGGGGCAGATTAGGGACTGCTCACATCATCTTTTTGGTTGGTAGCAACCAGGGGCCTGACATGATCCAGGTCACACAACGAGGTCTGGAGGAGGGTGTCTTGCCTTGATCTGACCCCCATTTGCATTTGGAAAAGCATGTCCATTTTTCGTATGCTCAGAAAGAAGGTTGTGTGATATAAAGGTAGAACATGTGGCCAGGAGATTTTGTTCAGCCAATCAACTTTCTGATGATTTCAGAGCTCCTCTAACATTATTTCTTCCCTCTCCTTTTTTAGTCTGGCTGGTAATTCTTGTGCCCTTTTTATGACTTGTGCATCTTCTAACACAATGGAAGACCACCTGCATATCTAAAACTGACCAGCTAAAACAAAGGCGAGCAGGCACTTTTGCAGGGAGGTCATTTGGAGTTAACCTTTATCTTGTGCATGTAGAACATGTCACAGCTGGACCAAACCTTATTCAGCACCTTTAACTGCTCCCATGGTATACCAGAGAAGAGCAGCTTGGTCATACTCCCCCGTTTCTTTTCTGTGTCTTACACATCCAGCGTTGCATTCACACGCACGTAAAGAAACAGCAGACTAATGATGTGAACATATGCTCTGCTGGCACGTGTATGGTAAGATACACAGATGTGGGGAAACATATGCTGATTTAAATAAACCTTGCGAAGTGCCAGAGCACAGGGAGAACCCTCCCAAAAAAGTTAAACAGACAAGTTAGGAAAGCTGCAAGTTGGGAGGTATCTTGTATTTTCTCTCCCTTTTTGTTTTTTGGCCTTTTGAGCCTACAGCAAAGTTGGTATAATTTACCCTCTGGCTGGACTCAGATAACAACAGTACAACTCCTGATTTCCAGCCTCAGCAGTACCATTTTTGCTTTTCTTAAAACCTGGAATCCAAATTTAATTAGCACAAAAATTAAAATGAAAATAAACCTGGAGACAACTGAACTCTGGGTCACAAAAGCAGAAAGCTGATTGACAGCTGAGGAGGATGAGGAGTTAAATTATGCAATTAGCTTCCTACTGATTCTTCCATTCACCTACAGGGGGTTGATTTACAAGCATGATATCAGTATGGATGCTCAGGCCAAAGCAACATATAAACTTGCAGACACATAGGAGAGAGATCCTGATGAATTCCCTGGGAGACAGCTTGGGAGCTGTAGCCAAGCCTCACAAAGAAGTGAGCTCCTGACATGCATCCAAGAGATTCAAGTATATTGACTTGCCCAGTGCTGTGTTTGCAAGCTGGAGCTCTTCTGTGAGATATCAGTTGCTACCTCAAAGCCTTGAGAAAACCTCAAGTGACTCAAACTGCCCTTGAAGATGAATATATGTGCAGAATAATTGCTCCACTTTGACACACGAAACAGCATTTTGTCAAGGCATGTGACAGAAGGAAGGATTGGGATGCTAAGGAAAGAAGGAAATAAATGTTTTTTAATAAATCCCATGAGCCAGCACGTTGGCTCACCTATATGGCTTCTCTCCCTGTGGGGGACTCTTCATAGTCACACTTCTGCCTGACCCACAGATTAAAGGAACAGGAAATACCATTGTGTCAGGTACAGACAGGTGGGTTTTCTTGCCATGAGCATTGTCCACTGGCTCACAGATGCTCCCCTGCTGTCACAGCTGCATGAAGCATGAGGCTGCCTGGGGCACCCTTGTGTGCACACAGGATCCCTCCTGCTCAGTGTGTCTTCCACACACAGGATATTCCACCAGAAAGAAAACAACTGCACAGATATTCTACTGCAAGTTTGTGATCTCAGATGATCATTCTCCTGAAAGCTCTTCCATTGCTGGAAATCTAATAAATAAATAGAAATCCAGAATTACTATGAAACCACCTCCTAAAGGACATCAAGTTAGCATTCCCATCTTCATGGGAAACCTTTCCATTCAACCTCAAAAAGGGAGAAGGACTGAGATTAGCAGTCCAGTGAAGTGAAGAGGAAGAAACAAAGTAATTGGCAGCAGAGCATTTCCCAGGGACCTGCATCCATTGCACTATTTAAGCATGAGCCCATTGGAAGAGAAAAGGTACCCAGACTGTGGACACATATTCTCGATTTTGAACCATCCAGCAGTAGAGCTGCTTGAGTAAAAGTTCTCCAACTCCTTTGCAATTTGATTGAAACAAAATTGCAAAGACCTCATTATTTAATTAGATTTCTAATCCAGCTCCTTGAGGCTGAATGAGTAAGGGAACATGCAATGGGAGAAACTGTTAGCAGGAGAGGTGTGACAAGTACAAGGGGAAGTGATTTCTCCCATCAGCACAGTTGCTGGCAGAGGGGACATCAGTCTATACCATTAATCTCTATTGGGATTGTCAGTGGGATGCTGTGGGAGGAAGCTGTGCACTCTGAAAACCAGCAGATTATCTAGTGTGGCTTCTAGTGTAGTACTATACAAGGCATAGTATTTAGCCTGAAATTCTCTCAGAGAGCATATTTACCTCTTCTTCAGAAGAAGAGAGCATAAAATAATTTGGGGACTTATGGCTGAATTGGGGACAAGCTTTCAAGATAGTCTTAACTTCATGGAGTCTCATATTTTGGCCATGGAGGGCCATCTGCCCTCCAGGAATTGGATTTAAAGTAGATTTCAGCACATACAACACATATAAAACACTGCCCCCTGCCCCCTGCCTCAACCCTCCTGGTGACAGCCACAGGAGAGAGGATCCTGTCTGTGCCATGGCACGTAGCATTGACGTGGCTGTCCCGGCCCAGCTTGCCAGCTCAGAAGGAGAACCGAGTTTGTGGTGAAGATGGGCATCTGCTGACTCTCTGCACGAGTGCTGGAGCCTGGCCCTGGGGAATCCGCCAATGTCTTCCTCTGTAGTTGCTCTTCTGAGAATGAAATGAAGCTGTTGGAGCTATCAGCCTAGTTCCTTTCATGAGCAATAAATCCACAGTGAAAGCAACAGAAACAAAGCTCTTCTAAATCTGTTCTACTTTTCAACCTAAAAGAAAAGAGGAAAAAAAAAAAAAAGAGGAGGGTTAGCTTATGGATTTCTTCTGGACCTTCTCTGTAATGGTAGAAAAATGCTCTGAAATCATGCTTCCTAGTGATGCAGAGCTTGGAGTCCACAGAAAGGCTGCATACCCCAAAGAATAGCCAATTATACAATCAAACGAGCTGTTAATGGCAGTCATTCACGTTTCTTTTAGCTGGAAGTTCCTCACAGTATAGGACCTTCAGGGGTTTGCCTCAAATCACCCTGCTTGCCTCTGTATGGGAGAGGAGACTGAAGTACTGAATACATGCTGGAACTGTACACAGCTGGGTTGTGGGTTTTTTTTTTTTTTACAAATAGTAAATCGGTTGCTACAGATCTGGAGCAGAGCACAGGTTTGTTGAAGTCCAGATCCCGACATAACTCTCAACTTCTCCCCCCATCTGATGTGAGTGCAGAAGTCCAGCTGCAATCATGCAGTGCTGTGTCCTGGCCACTTCTGTTCCGAAGGAACAATGGGGTTTTACACTGTCAGGCACATGGATCCAGCCAATCCAGCTACTTTGAGATCAGGCAGTCTATCCCCCTGGTATTGCCTGTTGCTCTGTGAACTTACTGCCTTAATTAGGACTTGTTCAGAGATCTCTGGCTTGCCTTTCGTTGCTGGGTGGAGACATGCCGTGAGCAAGGGCTTTTTTTGGGTTTGAGTTTTTCCCCTCTTCGTTCCAGCAAAATTACAACAATGCCTGTTTCATGTTGTTCCATGGGGCTTCCCTTTGTAAAGAAAACTCATCAGCTTTGCTAATATAATCACTCAGTGATGCCATGTCAAAATGTGATTAAATGAATAACCACAGCCTTTTCAACACATCTCTCTGTGCAAACAGATGTTTAGAAAGAACGCAATATGTTGCAGGGAAAAAAAAGTCAATGAGCAATAATGTCTAGAAGTTGGGGCCTTGGTCATGCTATGGGTATGGCCATTGCAGCTGATGGGGAAAAATGGAGATAAAATTTCTTCCTGAAAATTCCAAATTGTCAGCATCATTAACTCTCAGATCCTGACCAATTTCCATCTCACGGCCACCTCCCCACCCCTCCTACAGTAGTGACGTCCCTTTCAATTTGTGGGTTATTTTATGGGTTTTCCAACTGGGGCACTGATTGTTAAAAATGTCCAAGAGGAGCTTGTCAGAGGTGAACTATTTGATTGCAGTCACGATTCATGCTCCTCTTAGGAGAAATCCATGGAACCACATCTGGAAATCATGAACCTGCAGTTGCTGTAGAGGCACCAGGCTTCAGAGATTCTGTGGACCCTCAGTGTTGGTGGCAAAATAGCCACCATATACCACTCCATAGGAAAGACTGGAGTATTTCATACAGGAATTTAATCTTTTGGGTATAAAGGATTTAAGGCACAAGACTAAAAGAAAAAAAAAAAAAAAAAGAGGAAATTAACTACAGTTCAGTCTATCTAATGCAGCTATTTCTGTGGCCTTGGTGTCGAAAGTATATGAGCATTTCAGAATGTTTGTAGGATATTTCTCCTCTTAGTACTCATTGCTGTTAATTGTCCATTTTACAGAGGACAGTTAAAAGTACAGCTCTCATATTTCGGTGTTTCTTCCTACCCTAATTTTAGAAGTCTACAAGGGACCTATGAAGTCCAAGATATCAGAGGTATCCAAGATACTAGGTATCCAAACTTGTTGGCAAGGACTGGAGAGAAGTCAACATTAGAAGGTGATTCTCTTGTCTAACCATAGGTGTTTAACCTTTTCCCTGGGCATTCCCTCACTGGCCCTGTCATGATTTTTACATCTTCTTGTTAATGCATCTTCCTGTTCAAGGAGCTGATATTTGCTAAATGAGATGTGGGACTCCTCTGCTATAGCACTTGCTTCTCCTACTATAAAAACAAATGGATACTGTGTTAAGGACATAAGTATCCTTTGGGATGCCTGGCATTCTAGACATATAAAATAATGCTGAGGACAATTACTAATGAACCAGAGGAAGTTCTAGGAAAGAAAGTTACGACAAAAGGGTGTTTGCTTATTCCCAGCTGAGCTCCCACAGGGTCAAAGTATCACACCCATGAATTCCTGGTGTGTTCACTTGTCTCTACATTAGTGTAGAAAAAAGATAAGGTGGTGCCAATATTTCCATTATGCTGCTTCATTTGCAGTTTTGAAAGTCAGCCATAAATAAAAGCACCCTGGAAGATATTTTGGCAGATGGCATCCTGACTCATGAGTGACTCCAGTTGATTTTGATTTCCATTTATATTTTCTGACAATTTTTTCTTAAAAAGAAAACAAGAAAATTGCTTCAGATAAACAGAAGACCCAAAGCACTATGACACAAAAGCATTACTATGGGCTACAAGACCTCTTAGCAGGAGAGAAAAATAATGATGTGCAAATATCTGAAGATCATCCAAGAAGAAAGATCAGTCATTCAGGGAGGTCCAGGGTGGAGGGGGGCTAATGCAAGACATAGAGAATTAAGAGCAGGTGGGTTAAGGCTTAGCAAAGGAAAAATTAGCTTGAGGAAAACTTTCCTAAAAGTGGACTAGTCTCCCAAGGCAGGAGATGGAAACATGATTGTTTGAGTCACACAGCCATGGACTGGCCCCGTGTCTGTAGGACTGTTGTAGTGAGCTGTTCTACATGGGCAGGGAGAAGCCTGCGTACCTTGGAGATTTCTGTTCCCCACTTGGATGACTCACTTCAAAGTGCAGGATGAATTTTAAGCTGATGGGTTAAACTGAGCAATGCTGGCCAGGATACATGTCTCTGCTAGGAGGGGAAGACTTCATTGCTTAGATAGTGCTAAAGTTTCACCTGCTCCAAAAGCATACCAGAAATCATCAGCTAAGCCATCTTCACCCGTCAGCACAAATGAAGCACAGAAAACATTATCTTCCCTTCCTACAATCCTGGCAGCTGATGAATGTTTATGGTGCAGAAGAAATTGTTTGTTTGAAGACATAAAATCTATAGGAATTGAGGAGAGAAAGATGGTTCAGTGCCTGGGAAGACTGGGGTGCAACTTTTAACAGTCCTATACAGCACTGTGAGCATTTCAAAAGGCTTCTCTGTTCAAGAAACTGGGTCACACCTACAGCTCTCCCTTTCTCTCTCCTTGTAGTTGCCATTTGTGTTGTTCTAGAGAGAAATCTTCTCCAGCTCAGGTGAATCCTATCTACCCTTATTTGATCCAAGCCTGATTCTACTCCTGGCCTGAGACATTTTCCTGGTGCAAAGTAAAGCCTCCTTTTCTTTGAAGGCTCTGCTATAACTTAGCCAGTATGAAAATGGATCCCAGTACAGGTCCCTCACTCTCACCTTTCCTTTTCATTAATAGCTTTTTGGAGGGCATCTTTCCAGCTGCTGCCTTCCTCCTCTGCTGCTGGCAACCAATGGAAACAATTGCTCATGCTTGCACTGAGTGGGCACTCTTATTAATTCCAGCTCTAAACACAGAAATTGCACATTCTTTAGGAAAATGGGACTGATTCCAATGGCACATCTCAGTTACCCTTCCATACGGAATGACACTTTGGGGTCTGAACGAGATCAGTACTCACTTACATTGGAACGTGCTCTGCTTTACATCAGAGCTTAGGACCCTGCTAAGGCACCAGTGGGCATCTCCAGAGAATCTGCCATAGGTAGGGAGGGCAGGGAGTCAGGGCAGAGCTGTTGTAGGGCAGGCTGGAAGGCTAGGCTCTCAAACACCCTATCCTTGAACAGAAACCAAAGTGGAAATTTGGGGTATTCCACATGCAGGACTGAGTTCAAGGGTGACATAGCTCAGAAAGTTTTATCCAGACCTTCTCTGAAATCTGACACAAACTTGACCTGTTTGTTTCCATGAGAAGAGCATCTGCACGCCTTTTTGCAAATCTCCCAGCAACAATGATATAAATAAAACCCTAGACTACAGGGCTGTCCCAACAACTTGTCCTGCCCTTTCTTACAAGGGGGGCTTATTCCATGAAAGACTACAATCTACACTAAACTTTTGTGTGTCTATTTTTTTCTTTTTCTTATTTTTTTTTATTCTTGGAAAAGAATCAGGAAAAGCTCTACCAAGGTAATGATTAATGCAAGGAATCACATCCTCACATATTGAATAAATAAATAAAAGCTAATATAAATAGAAAAAACTCTTGGAATTTGTCAGTCCATGGTCTTATTATCTTGAGCTCCAAAGCCAAAATTGCAGACTATGTTTTACAGATCCTTTTCCCCTCTTTCCCTCTCTGCCTCCTCTTCCTTTTTCTTTTTTTTTCTTGCTTTTTTATTTCCCCACTCCCCTCCCTCACACCACCCCCCTCAAGGCAGCTCAAAGGAGGTTGTGACTCCCTTGCTAGGAATTGCTCCGCTGACAGAAACTTTGCTTGCCATTTCAAATGAGTTTGGCAAATGTTAGTGAAAAGGTTGCTAGTAAATATTCTTTGAAAACATTTATAGGTTTCTGAGGGTGCATGAAAACTGTTCAGGCTGTAGTTCACAGAACTTGTACCCTAACAGAGACCTGGGAAATTCTTCACTGCTTTTTGTCCCAACTACTCCTCTGCATTGAAAAGTCGTACACACAAAAAGAGAAAGGAAAAAGGAGGGCAAAAATAATCTAAAAGGGACACATGTTTTTGTCTCTCTTTTTTATCTAGTGATCTGAGCTTAGAGGAAATTACAACCAGTCTTCCTAGTTACTTAGGTCCTTAGCTCTTAGGGTCACGGAGATAAGAGATTTTGTTTGTGATCCTTGATAAATGGTTTCAAGGAGACCTTTCTATATGGTATACTTTGTTTTGGTTTCTTTTTAATTTGTAGCCCCAAATCACACCCTAAATTTGTTTGAAGTATCTTTTCTCTAATTTTCAAATGGCACCAATCTTTCTTGTGTGAATTTGGGACTACTCAGTCTTCACTGAGATCTTAAATCTGAAGATAAGTGGGGGTATTTTTCAGTCCATGGCTGTTCTCTGGGTCAGACCTTCAGATTTGGATCAGTGCTGTAGAAGCAGAAGTCTCTGTGGCAGCCATCAGTACTGAAAAAAAATAATTTTCAACTCCCAGCTCTATAGTCTTTCTCATTTACTCCATGGGCAGTAGGAAGGGAGAAGCTGGTGAACTTGTTCCTGCTTTAGGAATTCATGAGGTTGAATTTGTGTGGCAAATTCTGTGTTTTTTCATTATCAGAAAACTTTCTTCTAGATAAAACCAATTCTCCATAATTACTCATTAAAAATATAAAATTAATTCCCAAAAACAACTATTGTTCAGCAAAGAAATATTAACCAAAAGCTCTTCTGTATCAGATGTTTTCATTGCATTCCTCTCCCTTCTTTGCTCCTTTGTGAGTTGCACTTTGGTAAGAAAGACCTTTGGTTGTCAGTCCCTCCTGGATCTCACATGAAATGAGCATGATAGGTGTCATCTCCCTCCTCAGCTCCCTCCTTTCTGGGCCAATGGTCAGGGTCACAGAAAACTCCCAGGGCACTTGGCAATCTCCTGCTGGACATCTCATCTGGGAAGACATAAGAACCAGTGGCCAAAGCTGCAAAAAATTTGAGCCCGTTTCAAGGTTTGAAGGGGAAGCAAAACAAAACAAAAAAACAAAACAAAACAAGACAAAACAAAACAAAACAAAACAAAAACAAACCCGAAAAAAACCTGTACTAATTCCCAATGTTTCTGCTGACTCAGCGTTCAGACAACTGGAAATTTCTCCCTGACTTGGAGCGATGTGTCCAAACAGAAAGCCTGGACCTGGCCACATTTCTGTGTTTAAAAAAGTTTGTAACCAGACCTCCACTTTACTGTTGGCCTGAAGCCAGTACTCACAAAGTGGAATGAAACCTCTCTTTGATTATTTAGTACAGCCCAGAAACTAGAGCAGAGCTGATTACAGCCATGGATATCAATGGGAATATTAGGGGACAAAGAGTACACCCCACACTGGGCAATAATGCCAAGGGGCAACAAATAACACTGCAGGGTCATTATTATCCACATTCCCAAGGTTCTGCTTCAACCAGGGACTTCTCTTGCTGTTCTTCACAAATCAATCAGTGTGTCCAAGCAAGAGGCGAGTCTCCCCAAATTCTGGTGTGAATGCTGTGGATTCAGCAGAACTGTACTCAGACTTCAAGCTCCAGGAGATTTCCATGTCAGTAGTTTTGCTAATTCAGTCCTTTTTCTACACTTTCCTCAAAGCCCTCTCCCATAAGTACTTCATCTGCTGGAGTTGGCCACATAATCAATTTACCATCCCCAAGCTTGGCTGACTTTGAGAAAGTGGATTTAGGGGGTTAATTTGAGCCCTCATACTTCTGAGGGGACGCTATACTTAGGAAACTTTCTGCGGTGCACTTCAGCATGGATTAGTTGTTCTACTTCCCATAAAACCTTATGTCTGCCAGCTTGCCTAGGATTAGAACTAAAATGGAGTCTGTAGATCCCATTGCCACAAATAGAGCTTCTGCACTAGGGCTGCTTTGCTTGGGATAGGAGCCAAAGTTATAAATATTGAGGGCTTGATTTTTCAGTCCATCACAGTTGCAGTGTGTGTATATATATATATATATGTATGTATGTGTGTACATATATATACATACATAGATACTTGCTTATCTGTGTGACACTTCACACCCATGGCCATTCTAAATGCACACAAGTAAACTTTTCATGCTGTCCTTGGAAACAGAGTCATGCTACTATTAGTGACATTTTGGAACACAAATCAAATTAGAATTTTTGTCTTCAGTGAGACAGGTTTGATGCTTTTAACTCTCAAAGGACACATGTCTCTGTGGTGGCTTTGCGTGACGTTCAAAAGGAAAGATCACCCAGAGTCCTACACCAAAAGGGAGGCTCTTCTATTTTACGGTTTCAAATTATACTTCTAACACTGCATAACTGTGCTGTCTGCTTTCCCTGGGAGTGGCTGTTCCTTGGGAATACAGAAGGAAAATGTCAGAGTCAGACAAGTCATCTTGTTATGTGAAGCCTGTTGCCTCTTCCTCTGGCTTGTTTGTAGACCCTGATTAAATCTTGAAAGAAGCACAGTTGTTCCTGGTACTAACTGCCAACCTCCTCTTTAAATGAGCAAAATTAATTCTTCGTGTTGGTTATGTTGCCGCTCATGAAAGATGGTGAATAGGCTGTTTGCCAACAAAGGTCCACAGGCAGTGAAGGCTGCTGGTGCAAACACTCAGCAGCATGTCTTGAAGAAGCGAGGGAAAGAGCCATCAGGGCTTTGTGGTGCTGCTGGCCATGGGCTGACTCTGATCTGGATACCTGGAAAATGGTCCTGAGGGACTCACTGTGAAAGGCAGGAAATGGAGGACTAGCAGAGAGAAGTTGAAAACCTCTGTTTCTGACACTCCCTGAACCTGGTGGCTACTCCTAATGGTTGCAGGAGCTGCACAGACACGTGGGTGCTGCTGAGAAGCAGAATTACATCCCCATCTCTCTGAATTCCCACTGTCCTGAAAAAGATTGTGATGAAAAAGTATCTTCACCCTCCTGTTTTTGCAGGCTTGAAAGAAATGAAATGGAGACAACACAAGTGAAGGAGCACCCATAGAAGAAACCTCAAAAGCTGCTACAGGCAGAGGCAGAAAATCCTCTCCTTGTCCAGCTCAATCTTGCCTTCTCTTGCAGACTATGTTAGTTCAAAAGCCCTCCTACTGCAGAATCCCAGGCATAGGTGGAAGGGCACTAAGATAATTTTTTTTCTTTATAAATCTATGGTGGTAACACCTAAAAATCCCAGCCCAATCTCAAAAAGTCCCTATGAGGGTATCCTGTAGATAGGTCAAAGGAAAAACAGCTATGACACTAAAAGTTTTTGAATTTGAGAGAATATCCCATGCATCTGTATTAAATCTGCCCACTTCTTGCTGTGTGTGGGTCATCTTCATGCCAAGTTTTCCTTGTAATTCAGGAGCAAAAAATATACTCCAGGCTTAGTGCCATGCAGTGAAAACACATGTTTTGTCTGTACATAATTGTACAGAAACTGGAGCCTTTTATTTTTCATGAGAACAGGCCCATGACAATCAAATCCTGTCTTTCTGAGACACTTATCTGGCATCTTGTCACATAGTTTCTGTGGATTTCATATGTCTGATTTAACTATCCCCAAACTCCTGCAAGGCTGGGAGGTACTGTTGGCTTTTTGAACTGATGAATTCTTCCATATATATATATATATATATATATATATATATATATATATATATATATAAATTCCCTTAAAAAATACTTACTAATTTCAACTAACATCACTCATGTTGAATTTCTTAGGTTAAGAACTAAATCGGTCTGACATCTCAAAAAATTATTCATGTTTTTGTTTTGAAACATTACATAGATGTATCTATATTTAACTTTTTAAAAATAGAGATAATACTTTTCTCCCCACCTTTTTGAGCCATGAATATTAAACAAAAAGGCTTTTTCTGGACTAGCTGGGCATTTATATTTGATGTCCCAATAAAACAAACAGCTTTTTGTTGTTGATGCTTTACTGGAAATGTTTCAGATGAACCCCAGTCTATGTATTTTTACTGTATCTTGGCTTTTAAATCAAAACATTTTTTCATCCTGTTATCACCTATTATATCAACTAAGCTTGTGGCATAGATGATTTAAATTCCTTGCTGAAGGTCACACAGAGCACTGGTGATGGAGCTCCCCCAATCCTGGGGTACTGTAGAAAAGTGCATGAACTGGGACTTACCTTCATTTCAAGCTTTCTCCAAAGATCTTTTCACTCTGCAAAGCAAGTGAAATTCTTTTCAGAACCTACCCAATGAAACTGGACTGTCATAACTGGTGCCAAGGATTTTTTACTTTTGAGATTTTTTTTTCTTTTTTTCTTTTCTGGGAATTAATCTTTCACACATGCTTTCCCTCTCTCTCCCCTCCCCCACATATTATAAGTTTCTGGGTTTTTTTCTGCATGTATCTGGAAGATTTGTTATTTGAAAAGCATATTTTTTCTTCTGTTAGGAATGGGTAGTGGTCTGGCAGGCTTGGCCTTGCCATCTGCTCTGTCAGTGGAAATGCTGAAACCCTTGCACTCCCAACTTAAGCCATGGAGATGACCTTCTGCCACCTTCCTTTAGTGTGAGATCTGGGGGCTGTTACTGCACATAAAGCAGACAGGCCTGCTGCAGGTCTGTTAAGACTGGATTCATGGTGGGGAAACCCATAGGTGTCAGGAACCCAAGTGCTCTCCATGAGCCTACATTTCTTGCTGTGACTGGACTCAGTGCAGCTGCTGATGGCTGGAGACCCTGCCTCCACATCGTAGCTGCTCTGCTTCAGTGTCCTGAGCAACCAATCCCCTGCTGAATTTTCCCACCCTGTGGAGGGAAATTAAATTCTTTGTCAGGGCTGGGAAATCCCCAGAATGGCCTTAAACCATGTTCTTCAGAACACAGTTGACACTCTGCAGCGTGCTCTGTTCATGCCCGTGCGTGCACACGCACAGAGCGCTTTGCTGCTCAGTCCTCCCAGGGGGGAGCCCTGAGAGTTTATTTCACAGTAACTCTCATTCTGGGTAAAACATGGCTCTCTCAGACCCTCTCAGGCATCAGATCCTCCTTCTGGGCTAATGCCAGCACTCTCCAAAAGCAGCAAGAGATACTAATTTCCTTGGTCAAAAACCTTCCCTCTGTGTCTTCGTCCACCCAGTTTACTCATTGCAGCTCCCAGCTGGACATACAAAGTCAGCTGGGAGGACCAGTGACATAACTCACCTCCTCTCTTTTAAGGGAAAATTTGCATGCTTTGGTCAGAAAGTGATGATTCCCAAATGGTCTGCCATCTTGACTTAACAGGCTACCCCCACCAGGTACTCCAGGGGTCCCAGAGGGATTGGGAAAATTCACAGATGACCCTGGTTCCTCAGCAGTGTGGAGCAGGGTTGCAAGGTGACCTGATGCTGATCCCCTCAGGTGGGCTCCCTGGCTTTGCTTCCATCTCTCAGGAAGGGCTGGAGGCTGCTCTGCTCCTCTGTCAAACACTGCATACAGCCATAACACCTCTGTTGCTTGCAAGCCCTGCTGCCTCCCTCCCCATTCCTCTCCTGGTGGGACACCGCGGAGGCTGTGCCATTGGAGTGAGCGGGCAGGGCATAGCAGGGGATTGCACCATAGCCCCTCCTTGCACCAGGAAGGTGCAAAGACAAGAGGTGGGTGCTGACGGCAGTCAGTGCTGCTTGCCTGCCCAGTTTGTGAGTTGGAGTGAGGGAGGTGTCTGAGGAGCACTAAATCACCTGGCTGGGCTAACAAACAAGTGACATCCATGTGGGCCTTCAAGCCACATGACAGTGCTTTGAAGTTTTATGCAGAAATTTGGGAACCAGGATCCTGTGCACCACTGGTTTTGACTGGCAAAAATATTTCAGATGCTGTGACAGTTTCAATAAGAAGTTTCAGGCTTCACAAAATACCATCGCCCATAAATTCCGGCCTTCTCTAATTTGGTACAGGCTTTCCCTGTACCAGTCATCTTGCAGAACTCCACTGGTTTTCTTCTGGTTTTGTGCCGTGAAAAAAGGATTTGGGGAGGCAGTTGTAAGTGGGATTGATCTGAGGAGAGGCAGTGTGGTGGGGAGAGGGTCGGTGTTTTAGCAGATACATGGGATGAAGCTTCCCCCAGTGAAAGGCAGACTGGAAAGCAATGCTGTATGCATCCTCAAGGTGAATGGAAGTGCTTTCCCAGCTGTGCTCACCTGGATGTTGCCTAAAGATCCAGCTGAGGGGAGAGCCAAAGTTTAATGAGAAGAGCATGCAGGCTGCCAGCTGGGTCAGGAACTGTTCCCATGGTCACATGGAGTTTACAGGACAAAGCACGAGACACACATTTGCTGCAAATGTCAGAACAGGAAACAAGTTAAACTGGGAAGGAGAGAGGGGAAAAAGAAATGGCAGGAAAGAGGCTTGGCTTCAAGTAGAGATACCACAACCTCCAAGAGAAAGGTGGTGAACTGAGGCTTGTGTTGGTTTGAACAGGTAGGACCATGTTTCCCTCTCCAGAATGGAGTTGGGAGAAAAGGCATGATGGTGCCTAGGAGGTTGATGCTGGGGTATTTAGGCTTCAAAGTGTCTCTAGGGGCGGGTGGCAGCACTTGGTATCTTGCCCAAACCTGCAGGAATCTCTTCCATAACACACCAAGTGCTGGCATGGAATGCTCCTGTTCCTGTGGTGGGGATACAGGACCTCAGAGAAGAGGGCAGTGTGTTGTTTTGTCCAAAGGAATGCAGGAAGTAGACCTTCAATGAGAATTTTCTGTTTTTCTGAATGCCCCCCACCAAAAAGCCCCATTTTAACATGAAGGTTGTGCTGTCCAATCCTGAGCCTGCTCCATCCTGATTCATGTCACCAAAGATGCTTGTACTGATGCATCTTGGTTTTTTCACTTCCCTCTGGAGCCCTGCCTTCCACTGGGATTTCTCCTGTGTCCGCAGTAAAGTTTCAAGGACTCACTTGCCCTCTGGCCCAAAGGTTTGGACACCTGCCTGCAGTACTGAGAGGCGCTGGCCGGGATTTCCCCAGCAGCCCACAGCTGTCAGGTGCCCAGACTGCCCACAAGGGAGGAGTGCCCCAGTCCCTCAGGCTCCCTTCAAATCCTCCGTGAAGAAGCCAAAGGCTGCCCAGACCAGGTGTTCTGTTGGTTCCAGAACCACCAAATCCAACTCCCTGTCGCCTGAGGGAATGAAGAAGCCGTTGCTGCTGCTAGCAGCCAGCTGAAAACTGCTGATGTCCCCAGCCTGTCTGCAGATGTGCCTTCCTCTCACTCCCAGACCTTTCCAGACTGGTGGAGTTTGTTGGGTTTTGGTGTGGTTTACACAGATTATTTGGGAAAGTTTCTCACACCAACTTACCCCTCAAATTCCCATACAGAAAAAAAAAAAAAAACCAAAAAAAAAAACCCAAAAAAAAAAAAAAAAAAAAAAAAAAAAAAAAAAAAACTGGCATGACACTTGCCAGAAAAATTTAGCTAAAGTAAAAGCCAGTAACTGGTGCTTTTTTTTTTTTTAAGTGGTTGTTTTAATTTAAAAAAAAAAAGATAAATAAATTCAAAGGCACCAGTCCAGGCACTGGTTTTAATTTCTGGGAGAAGAAAAAAAGCATCTGAAATCATTACCAGTGTTTTTTCTTTCCTGAGACTTGTAACTTAAAGTGACCAAAAATGATTGCATTTTTTGACAATGAACAGCACAATATCCTCCAGGTGTTCAGAACAAGAACCTTTCTGGACCATCCTCAACTAAGATCCCTGCTTGCAGCTGGGACTTTGGTGCTAAGAAATATCTAATGAGTAGATTACACTTTCTCCACACTGCCAGCCACTGCTATCTTGTTATTTTAATATGAGCTTTACACTGAAAGTAGTTAGAAATGAGTTCTGGACAAAGACACAGAAATCCTCTTGAGAGTCAATATTTGAGCTTTGAAGGCAAAGAGACTCATAAAGAAACTCTTTGGGTCCATCTCTAATATTAAATAGCAGAAACTGCTGACACATAAGGAAAACTTTACACCCCAAACTTTTGGCCCAGAATGTTTTCTTTTTCCATTTAATTGTAATTTTTCTATTTCACCATTTTAAAGTTGTTTGCAGCTGATACATCTCTGCCAGTAAGTGAGCGCAGACTGAGTCACTGTTTTATATAGATCTGTTCGCAAAGTCATGGAACTGACTTCTGAAGTTTCTTGCCAAAGAGAAGGAAAGTTCAGGGAAGGGTAGGAGTAGCTGACCAAGGAAAGGGCAGAGGACTCTACAGACTTCCTGACCCCTTTGCTGAAACTTTGTGCTGACAACCTGATTTTTAGAAGATTGACTGGATGGTAGATTGTGTGGAGGTGCTGGGAGGACTGTTCCTGACAGGGCTGTAACAAATGGAGGTTTACAATGGCCATGCTGGGTGAAGTATCAGAATGAAAGCTTCAGTCAGTTCTGCCAGTTTGGGATAGAGAGGACTGGATTCTGTAGGTGTACAGCCAAGTGTCTGTTCTTTGCCTGCTTGCTGTACTCCAGCTGCAGACACAGTCACTGAAGAAACTGCACCATGTCTAATGACGAGCCAGTATCTAACTGCTCTTTAAATCAGGACTCTCAGAAACTGAGGGATTTCCTAGAATTTCACAGCAAGGAATGGAGCAGATGTATTTCTGGGCTTTGTAACTCTGGCCACCTGCAACTCTTGGGCTTTACCACTTCTTGGCTCAGAGAGGAGGGGAGCCCGCTAAGGAACACAGCATTCCACCCAAGTTTGGCCCCAGAGTGGGAGGTATCCAGCTCCCGCAGTAAAATTTAGGTCCATTTCAGAGGACGGCTTGTTCAGCTGCAATACAGTATATGTTTGGCTGGCTGGGTTGAAGTCCGTGGAGGTAAAAAGCAAGGCAGAAATGCCAGTAATTCTGGCTATGCCAGAGATGCATTGTGCTCCCAATAGTCTAAATCTACACCTGACCAGACAGTTTTGATAAGGACACATCTCTGCAGGAGTTGCAATGCTACAACATCTTCCAGACATATTTTCTCCTGAGCTTTGCAAGGTGTGTTTGTGTCATCAAGAGGAGTTTTAGCAGGCTGGTGGTGCACATGGGCAGGACTCCCTTTTGCCCCTCTTTTCTGAATTATTCTGTAAGTTTGGGTGAGGGTGTTGTAGTAGGACTACATTCAGAACATGATCTCGTCTGCTCTGGTAGCATGGCTTCCAATTTGTTGAAGACTGAAGCACTCTTTCCAATTCAATGGATTTAAGAAAAAGACCAATAGAGCTGCTGGGGAAATCCCCTGAAGACTGTGTCTCTGCTGAAACTCTACTATAGGTAAAAGGGCTGCAGGTACAATTCAGTGAGCTGCAGAGTTTTCTGGTTTTTTTTTGTGAGCTGCCTGGCTGATTATACCTGTGAAAAGGCAGGGAGTGCTCCATGCTGCCCAGCAATGCTGCTCCATGGCTTCAAAGGCTATAGACCCTGCCACCTGCCCACCACTGGAAGGGTCTGGTCCCAGCTGGAAGGTGGCACTCACCAACTGCCTTAGGTGGGTATCAGTATGTGACATGTGTGCTCTAAGAACTGGGAAAGGTGTGGGCTTGCATGCTGCTGGCCCTTGATGGTTTTCAGAAGGATGCAAGAGGGGATGCACACAGCTGAGCTGGCTTCCCTGAAAGCCACAACTCTCAGTGACAGACCTGACACGTGCTGTGGGCCTTTTCCTGTCCTCCCGTGTCCCCCACTGCTGCTTGTTTGCAAAGTCCTTCACAAGACAGAGGAGGTAGAAATAGACCCAAAACTAAACCTATCTCCCGGTCCTGAAAAGAGAGGGAAGCTTTGCTTTTGTGTTACCAAAGTAACCAAGAAAGCAACCTCCTGACACTGCTGTGTGAGTTCTCAGCTGGTTTTATAGCCTTTTGGCAAGGTTCTTCCAACCAAATGATATTACCAGAGACTGTGAGCAGGAGCCACTCTAATGAGGAAAACTCCTGCTTTCTGCAACTGCTAATGTAATAAGTGGCAATTTTATGGCTAAATCAGAAGACAAAAAACAAGGGGAGAGAGGGAGAAGAAGAAAACCTCTCTATTTTAAAACGCAGCCAAAACCTGCAGGAATCTACTGCTGCCAATTATTTTAACAGCTCCAACCTGTTTCCCCAGAAGAAGGAAAAAAATAAAAATACCCCCTCCAGCCCCTCCTTCCCTGTCCTTTGGGAAGAGAGGGGTTTGGATTAGCTCTTCAGAATGAAAACAAACACATTGAGGCTTTTATAGAGCCAAGCTGTTCCTGCGTCTTGAGAGCCGAGCGAGAAAAGATCTAACAGGTGCTGCATGATTTTATATGGCAGCGTCACGAGAGGTGCTGGTTCTCACTTGTGAAAGGAGGCTTTCTTTGCCCTTCGGCTGGTGCCCTCCTCTATCCCCAGAGCCGGTGGCTTTGGTTTAACAGCCTATGGTGGTTATTTAAGCTCCAGCCAGTGCCAGAAGTCTAAGCTTGTGTCTGTCACGTTCCTTCCGCCCTGCCAAATGTGGACCTCGGGGTGAGGGACTCCCTTGATGGCTGGTGGGACTCCTGCTCCACCTCATGCCTCACCATGGGTGCTCCTTGGGGAACATGGGTACTCCAGGGTCAGGGCTGGAAAACTGGCTTTCCCAAAAAACTCATTCCTTGTCAACCCCCCAAACTCAAGTCCTGCAGTTCAACCCTCCTCCTAGTCCTGGGAGTGAGCTGCTTTCTATCTTATTACACAGAGAGAGCCATACATCTTGTAGCAGTAAACAGTTCTTAAACTCCCATGAAGCCTGAGAAACCTTGGGACAACAGTCTTTCTCCACAGTAGACAGGGAAGATCCTGGATAGACAGAGACCAACCAAAAACAAAGCAGAAAAGTTTTGAAAACCCAATAAATGTAAGCACTGACGACATTTCCAGAGAGTCCCCAAGTGAACCCTGCAGGCCTTGGCCCTGCCTTGTGATTTGCTAAGCAAGGAGCTACAGCAGCCTCTGCATCCTTTGGAGGAGATATGTAACGTGTGCTCCCATCCCCGTGACAGGCAGCTACCAGGCAGAGGTGACGCAATGGGGATGGAGGAGTTCAGAGCACAACTATTTCAGAGGGTCTGCTGAAATAAACACTTGAACTGAGCTGCATTTGGGACTGACCTTTTATTGTCTTGCTGCTCTCGCCATAAAAATAACTTCCAAATTAGCCCCAGCTGTTAGCAGGTTTCATCATTAAATTTTTGTTTGGTATTTGAGAGGAAGGAAATCAGCCACTCAAAGAATAATATTGCAATTTTTTTTCTCTTTTCTCCCTCTCCTTCACCCCCCACCCCCCCCACACACTGTGATGTCTAGACCTGGTTTCTTCTATTGGAGTGGTGAGCTACTGTCAGATAAGACAGCAGAAACTGTTCCACAAAATTTTAATTTCTTTTATGAAGCATTCCCTTCCCCCTTGACACACATTTGCATGCAGACAAGAAGAGGAACAAATGTACTGAGTTAAAATTTGAGCTATAAACAAACCTTCAAAGTTTTAGCTGCATTTTTACTTGTCTGGAAATGTGGCAATACCACGCAAAGCGGGATGTTGTTGTACAGATCCACTAAGCAGACTAATGGAGAGCAGATCATCATCTGCATCATATGCAAGCCACTCTGCTCTGCACCCAGATGGATATGGAAAGCCTTTAGCACCTGGCTCTCCAGCAGCCCCAGTCTCCACATTGGCCACACCATACTTGGGAGGATAGAAAAGCTGCCAGCAAAGACAGGAACATGCCTCTCTGATTAGTCTGGAAATCTGCCATGCTCAGCTTTTCCCTTGTGCCTTTTGATACCAGGAAGGGAGGATGGGGAGGCATGGACTATCTGCTGCTGCAACTTTGTCCCCTGCCAAAAAAAATAGGGCATTTTGAGGACCATCTCAAAGATTTCAAGGGAAAACAAGAGGCGCTAAGGGCTGATAGGGACACCCAAGCCTCAGAGCAACTCAGCTGGAAATTTCATGCCACTGGCCCAAGGAGTCTCACCCCTCCTGCCAAAGGGAAACTGTTGGATAGGTTCTCCTCTAATCTGTCCTGGTATGCATAGCCGTTTTACTTGCTATGCCCAACAGTCCAATGAATTTCTGGACAGGAAAGCTTTAAAAGTGTGTAGGAAACTCATGTTTTCCTGAGCTGAACCCATGCTTTCCACAAGGCAGATTGGCACTCTGCAGTCCAGGAGAAAGACAGGGAATTCAGTAAGAGGCAGGAGCTTTTGTGGGCATTCACTGTCCCTTGACAGTGTTTAAAACTTCCCAGCTTCATTCCAAATTGCAGTGAAACCTTGCTTCTGAAACCTCAGCACTTCTTTGTGAAATTACATTCTTGGTCTGCAGCCAGCCCAAAAAGACAGTCTCTGAGGTTATCAGCTCAGCTTCAACCCAGGAATAATCAGGGAGAGGAAAAAAAAACTAAACACATTACTGCTTGACAGCTGCATTTGACTCTGTGTAGAACTGGTTGGTGGGCTAAGGCCAACTGGAGCAAAGTAAAGTGTTTTTCTGGTTGTTTTTTTTTTTTTTAATTCCCAACTGATAATATTTGGCAGAATTCAAAGCCTGAGAAGAGCTCAAAAGAGCCTGTATCACCCTAGAAAAATCGATTTGAAAGATACATCTACCCCCAGGTACAAGCCACATGCCACCCTCAATGCACCCCATTGGTTCTGAATGGAAGTCTGGCTGTTAATGTAGTCAAAGAAAGAATTTTTAGAGAACTACAAGAGGCATTTGGGTCACTGAGGTTTGGTTCCCTGCTATTCCTAGTCACTGCTGCGTATCATCACTTTCACAGCTGGATCTTAGCTGCAGCAGCTATAGGTTCTCAAATATCACAGCAATGCTGCCATGGGAGTACCAAGACAACAAAACCCTGAGGAAGGCCACGTTCATTTGGGGTGTTTGCCTAACCCTACACACAACTATTTGGAGGAAGTTGAGAGTTTTTCCTAACTTTCCAGTTTCAACTTGACTGCCTTCTAGTTTGAATCAGGTTCTTTACATGGTAAAAAAGAAGACATGTTTTACTTTTCGTCCTCACTTTTCTCCAAGTTTCATGTGAGAATAGCCATCTCTACCAGGACACACTTTCTGCAATATGACCCATAGCGTATGTGTAAAAGGAGAGCTCAAAGGTCACATATAAGGTAGCATTTCCCCATCATATCCTCTCAGCAATCACTTTTTAGGAACTTTTTAAACTGGAGGCTGGATTTAGGCCATTGCATTATTTACCAGTGGAAGAATTGTTCCCCTGAAAAATATCTGGATTTTAATCCACTTCTGTCTTTGTTTTCTTAAGTAACCTGTGGCTATGAGTCCTACAACATTCATTTTTAAACATCTGTTTCCACAAATCCAGAAGTTTGGAAAAAAAAATTCATTTCTTTGGTGGTGCCCAGTGCTTGTAAATCATCAAGTATTTGCACCTCAGTGGTCCTACTCATCCCCTAATCAGCAAGAGCTTAAATGAACCCAAGCTATGGACTAGCATCCAGAAAGAGAATTAATGCTCAATTCTAGGATCCAGGATTTAGCATTTTTTTTCATCCCATAAAGAGCAGAAGCAGCTAAAAAACTGTGCTCCAGATACAAACTTGTGAACTTTCTGAGACCTATGCTAGTGGGATTTGAGTAGATCTTGAAACCACTTCAGGTTTTCAATGCTGCTTTTCTCCCATTCTGTTCCTACCTGCTTCTGTAACTTTTGCATTTGTGCACAGTATAATAATGAATATAATAGTAAGAATGGTTTATAAACCCATATGCATTTATATTTTTCCCCAACAAAGAAAAAAAAAAAAAAATAGAAGGCAGTCACCTGCTGAACTCCAAAGCACCTTTTTGTGAAATGAGTCAGAAATCTTCAAGCCTAAGGTAGCTGCTAGATCTACAGGAAGACCTGGGAGGACTGAGGAAGGTAGTATTTGGTTGCTTTAAATTCCCCATGAGAATTATTTTTTTTTAGACTATCCTTTTCCTTCTTCTGTCAATGTTCCCTGGACCTGATATATAGTCTATGCCACTGAGCCTGATGAAAACAGGTCAATAGGTTGCAACTCTGGAAAACATCTATGCTCCAAATTGTCACCTTTTGCATTTTTCACTGTTTTTTTCAACCTTTTCTGGCATCTAGGTGGGATGTGAATGAGCCATGGAGAAGACAGCAGCCACATCCAACAGTTCACATCAGACAGTCTGAAGTGACAAGCTGATACTGAAAATCCGCACATGGAAGACCTTAATGTGTGGAGATTTATGAAGTTGCCTCTGAAACACACTAAGAAATACATCCCTCTCACCCACCTCCTCTTTTCAGCATTTTCCTTCTTGCGTGGTCTGAAGGACTGATCCAGCCAGGAGACAAGATCTTGGCAGGCAAAATAATTGGGAAAGATTCTGCCCCTGCAGCACTCTCAGCACTTGCCAGGATGTGTTCACAGCCTCTTCCTAAATCAGGGAATGATCCATTTCATGGGGCAACTTTGAGATACCTTTTGTTTCCGTGGGAAGTGGTTCACTTTCTTTTTTCTCACTTATGCCTCCAATGAAAAGAAAAACAATTAATGAAGTGTAGTAAATGAAAGACAGAAAAGTATGAGACAGATGTAGCAAATTGTAGGAATTGAAGGCTTTCAATATAAATCCTGTGGGACTAACTTTCCTGACCTTCTAAGCCAACACTAAACACTCAATTAAAACACTCACACATGCAGGAGCTTCAATGCATGCACAACTTAGACCAGAAAGCTGAAGACTGGGAAGCATCAGTCATGGTGACACTGGGCAGACATGGCCAGAAATCCACAGGGATGCATCATTCCTTGGAGGAGCAAGGCCATGGACCCAGAGAGATAAGGTGTTGTGGGCCAGGACCAGCAGCACATTGTCTTTATTGGCTGGAGGATCCTATTACCCAACAGGACCTGCACAAGCCACACCACAGGAATATTTTCCACCTAGGAGCTGCTCAGATATGTGTGTCCTAGTAAGAAAAAGTTTCTCTTCCTCTTTTCTTCCCCAGCATACATATTACAAAGAGTCTCAATTAGATGGAGTTTAACTTCCATCTTCCATTTGGGTACCAGGAGTCATCCTCTTCAGTTTCTCCTGTAGCTTCTTTCCTTTAAACAAACAAACAAACAAAAACATATCAAGAAGGCAGAGCATTTGGTTTCTATCTTTTCAGGTCTCTCAGCCTCTAACTTTCTCCTTTTCTTTTTCTGTTTTTTAAGAGCACTGGTATGTAATACTTTTGCTTTTGGTGTAGAGCAGCTCTAATTCTCTAAGGACTCTAATGTTGAAGGAGACAAGCAGGCATTTCAGTTGTAGTGTTTTTCATTTCTGCTCTTATATTCTGCTCTCATGTTTTGCAGTTCCTTTTGGGAGTGGGATTATTGACTTTTTATTCATTCAAAATCAAACTTATCCAGGCTGAAATTTTCTCCCATGTTTACAAGAAGAAAAGGAAGCATTTACATCCTGCTGTTAAAGAGAAAGACTGCTCACGTATGCATGTCAGAATGCTTTATAATCTGAGCATTTAGTATTTTTTCCTGAAATACAATGTTTTTGTCTTAGCCGACAACATCCCTACCTCAAAGTTTTGCTCCTTCAGAAGCCTCGAGTACTTTCAGCCTTTGCTGTTTTTACCCTTGCAGTCTGAACTGAACCCTTTTCCACTGATTACCCACAGTGATTAAGGTTAAATTTGAGCTGATTTACTCCCCAGGATGTGCCACTGAATAATCCTGAGCTCTTTTAAAGTGCAGTCATCACCTCCATGCAGTACAAGTGGGATATGAAGCTTGCAGGCCCCTTGTAGATGTTTTTAGTTTGCAACAAAGAAATCTGGAACAAGAGGAAAACAAACTATGCTGAAGCACAATCCTACCTGTCAGGTTTAACTGTGCAGAAATCTATAAACTTCTATTTCTTCTATGTGTTTATCTTCTTTCTCCATCTCCCCACTAGGTTTGTGCTAGTCAGAATTAACCCCACCTGTCTCAAGGGGATGACTGAATTTCCAGCACACTCAGCACTCCACACTTTCCACTTTAAAAGACATTGAGACATAGTGACAGAACAGTCAACAACATTATTAAAACATATAAAATATCTGTAAAACATCTCCCTCCTAGAAGTTAACCAGGTGAGTTCTCCTCATCTTACTCTATCTGAGGCCACACTGTGATACCACATTAACCTGGGAAATTAATGGTTTAATGCACTTGAAACTGAATTTCTGATCCGTCCAGGCTCAGTTATACCCTGAGATATATTTATCCATATTGACATTCTGGGTTAGGGCTAATGCTCAACAAAACTGGGAAATGTGTTCACTCCTTAGCTTCAGGATTTTGTTGGTCTCACAGTGAGCCAAGTTGTCAGCACTTTGTGACATTTAATGCATTTTCTTGCACATTAACGCCTTTGGGTGGGAAAATTACAGTCAGCTCCATATGCCTGCTGTTGGAAGCAAGAGCCTTTCCTGGATGGGTCTTTGATTTTTCATTGATCCTGATGCTGTGAGCTCACAGTATGCAGTGGTGACAGGTGAAGGTCAAAGGAGACTGTGGACACTGAGTGAGCAGTGGGATATTTGGATGGGTCTGTTGTGTGGGACTGCAGCCTCCTCTTTTCTTCCCCATCCCACCAAGGCAGTGATACTTTCCTAGTGTCACTTTTCCAATGGCTCCAGTTGCTGCAGGCACAAGGACAGAGGAGAGCTAATTCTGGGCGCTGAGGAATGAAAAGATAAATAAGCGCTGGACAACAGGGCCTCTTTTAAGAGGAGACCTATAGGTGACAAGGAAACTTGAGTATGGCAAGAGATAGTGGAATACACTGGTGTATCTCCTTTAATTTCTTTATATAGCTTACACCAGGACAGGATCATGACTTAGGGGACTTAGGGGAGAGGGAGGGAACAAGCAGGCATGACTGAATCCATATTTGTGGCTGAGAGTCAGAAGTGGAACCCCAGGCTCTTGATCATGACAGCCCCCCACTGCCTCCCCTTGAATTATTGCCTTGATTAGCATGATGCCTTGCCCCCAGCAACCATGTGGCATTGAGTCTATGGAGAAAAATATATGAGTGTTGAGAATAATTGGTTCTTTGATATTAGATTGTGCAAAGGTCAAAGTTTACTGGGGAGAGCAAGACAGCTGAAAAGTCACATTCCCTGCAGGCGTTGTGGCACTGACCTCTTGTGCCTGCAAAAACTGGAAATCACAGATAATCTGCTGCGATGCCATGGCTTCTTGTGCTGGGGAACTGTGAGATCTCAGCGCAAACACTGTGGTTTCTCAGCTGACAACACTGGAGCTCTTTGTAGCACCAGGTCAAGTTCTGTACAGGGGTAGTTAGATAAGGTTTTCATGTTATGTGATCTGTCTTGTTGCATTATTCTAACAAATTAGACACTACAAAGCCACTCTACTTAGATAGTCTGTCTGTCTATCTGTCTGCACCACCATGACATTTTTCTCTTCCCCTGAACTCTATCAGCTGTGATTTACTTGGTATCCATGAAGGATCTTGCTGTTTATGTTTGTGGGCTCTGTGGAAACCCTGTGGTTTGATGTCCCTTGTCCATGTCCCCATCAACCATGACAGAATTTCTTTAAAAACTGAAGACATTTTCAAACTGCTGACCCAAGTCATCTCACCATAGAGCTTCATTAAACATGAGAGGATTTGCATCCACAATTTCTCTCTTTTTGTAGCACCTGACATCCTCAGATAAGCTCAAGTTTTCAAGGTAAGGCCTCTTTTCTGGGGGGTCCTACAGGAGAAGTCACAGAAAAAAACCTGAAATTTCAGATTCTTGCCCAGAAGACCTTGCATTTACATGAAAAGTGGGCAGCACAGGTGAGTAGAATCCATCCAGAAGGAGGTAGTACAACATGTGGTACAACATGTAGACATAATGCAGCCAATAATTAATAACATGTACCTGAGGTCCTTTCTATTTGACAAAATTGACCTCTATTTGAGGTCCTTCACCTTTTGGCAAAAGCCTTATGGCAGGCTGTAGGTAGATTCTGCTTTACTTTGTCACATCTCAGGAAGCTCCTCTTTCATACATTGGGTAGGTCATTTAGCTTCTTAGTGTGTTTGCCCTATTTGTGCTGTGGTGATGGTGAAGATGCATTGCTTCTGCATCAAAATGACCAGGGCAATTCATGTTCAGGCATTGCAATCCACAAAACAATGGCTAAAATGTAGCCAGGTTTTCTAGTGTGAGAGAGAACCTCTTCAGTACTCCTCCTCTTGTGCAGACCTGTTATGTCCCAAAGCCTCTGTGCAATTATTGAAGACCTTTCCTTCACAGACTTAGGGATCATGGATTTACAAAACTGTTTCACAGTGCTTATACATTGGCTCTGGGTTGCTGGCCTAAGATTTAAGATGCAGTGCCAGATTTAAGATTTAAGATTTAACCTGCAGTGCCAGCCAGACAGGATCTCAAAGCAGAGGGGGAGATTGAGGAATGTTTTGACAATTCCTAACCTATCCCGTCCTATCTAATCCTATCCTATGCTCATTCCTTTATCATGCTGTCTCCCACATGAATCAATGTTTAGGTGTACTAGAGAACAGATAACATTCATGGCAAACTGGGCTAAAGCCAAGGTCTCCAGTGAGAAAGTGTCCTTATTTCCTTCACTCATTCCTTGACTCTTCTCCTGCCCTTCTGGAGTACTAATGCCATTTCTTCTCTTCTTGAGGTGCTGTAGCTTGGTTTTTATAGTGTTTTAACTGAAGCTGATATTTTCCAAATAATTGTATAGGGAAAAGACTAATGTTTGAAAGGGAAACACTTTTCACTGAAACAGAAACCCTTGGCCTGGCAGCACCAAGCAATGGGGCTCAGGCTTTGACTCCCCTTCTCCCAGTCACCATGGGGTGTTTTGAGGAGGTATCAGCGTTACAACTTCCTGGCAGTAGTTATTTCTCCAGAAAAACAAAAGGATCTGCAGAGGAAAGCAAAGGCATGATGGCTGTTTGGCTGCTTCTTCAGTGCCATATAGCATCCCCAGGGATGTTGCCTTGCAAGATTTGCTTCCCAAGGCCGTAAGTTGGTTGATGGCTGAATGAGAAGTCTGGACACAAAGTGCCATTTCCTCTTGCTGCAGTGATCTCTGTTCAGGTCTGCTGGCCACTGGTGTGTTACAGTCAAGACTGTGTGAAACTTCTTCCAGTGTAGTGTGAAATTTGCTCCAAAAGAGCAGAAACATCTGGTTAGTACCAGGAAGTGGTCGCTGGCTGCGTTTGGCATCAAGGGACCATGTAGTTAATACACTCTTACCTCATCAGTAGGTGTCA
The DNA here is from genome assembly GCF_024509145.1 of Vidua macroura. Classification (NCBI taxonomy): domain Eukaryota; kingdom Metazoa; phylum Chordata; class Aves; order Passeriformes; family Viduidae; genus Vidua; species Vidua macroura. Next base: position 25,968,936 of record NC_071577.1, read on the forward strand.
CTGCAGCAAAAGACAGGGTCCAGTGGAAAGTTTCAGAGGAGAATAGAGAGGGGTACTTCAGCCAACCAACCAGATGCAGTCAGTTCAGTGCTTCCTGACTACAGCCAGAGAACAGCTATGGATCTGGGTTTATGAATTGCTTGTAATAAGGCTATAGGAAATGAGAGATTAAGGAAATGAGTCATTAAGTGATTACAAAGACATGTGGAGCACACACAGTTGTGGCCGCCAGTAACAGAGCGTTGAGCAACCGTAAATTTCTTCTACGGGGGTTTTGGGAATGTTCCTGCTGAACTTGTATGCAGTAGTGAGTTACGGTTCGGTGGATGCAGTTGAAATGAACCAGTAGCAAGTTTCAGTCAGTCTTAGCACAAAACTCACAGAAGAGATTTCTAAGGCTCAAAAATCACCCTTTTGATGCCAGGCCTGGTGACTTGTCCCAGGAGAAAATTTTCAACAGGTAAGAAACAGCCACCCTCTGACACAGTAGGATTTAGGTCTGGGCTTTAGTATAAATGAGGGAGCTTTAACCAAGCTCGGTTTGAACCTCTTTGTTGGGGCCAAATTCTGAAAGTTGACAATGCAGCCCTATGCTAGAAACAGCTTTTGAATCAGTTTCCACATCACTGTCAACAGAGCCACCAGCAGCTGCTCTTCATCTGTCAAGGTGTTTCTCTGATGTGCTGGGAATGGCATTCAGCAATGCTGTCACACATGAAAGTGTGGATAACCAGATCTTGGGTCTGCAGAAAGTGGGGTGAAGAGGGCAGCAGTGAGGCTATGCTTGTTTGGCAGGTGCACCACTATCTAGTCACAGAAGTCATAAAAATGGGCACTCCATGTGGTTTGGCAGCAAAATCCCCAAGTTTGTAATCCTGTTTTCTGGGAAGCACAGTCAAGAAAAAAAATACCTGAAATACAGAGAAGGTCAACCCTGCTGCCTGCTATCAAATCCAGACTCTCCTGTTCTGCACAACATTCTTGCAGGTTCTTCCTTCAAAATATGTTATGCAGCAGGTTCAACAATCATGCTGTGAAGCAGTCAAATGCTATGGAAGAAGAAAATGAGGCAGTCAGGTATCTTTGATGCTATCCTAATGGGTTTACTAAAGACATACATAAAGCCCTGGTGGCCCAGATACAGAAGAAGATGAAACAATATGAGATAGGTTCTCTGAGTCCTTTCTGAGAATTATTTCCCCTACATTTCGCCTCCAGAGTGTGTTGATTTTGTACCAACACCTCTGCAAGTGCTAGTTTTCAAACTGGCTCAATGCTCTTGTTTACTGCTGGTTCCTTCTCTAACATATCTAATTCCCCAAACTATTCTCTAGACAGGAACATGGCTACAGATGCAGGGAGGAAAAGGTGCATTTGATCCCCCCTCTACCTGGTAACAGACTGACATGGAATGAGGCATCTCAAAACAGGTATCCTGGTTAAAAAACCTCAAAAGCCAAGTTTTCACTCCCTTTCTCTCAGTTTTATTTTATATTTACATTCACTCTCCTCAGATCCTTGCTGGTCTTCCAAACAGTATTTTGGGTGTACACTACTCTGCTTCACACAGAAGTTAATCACAGCTGAGCAAAGAGTGGCTGCAATGCTTATAGTCACAGTTCAGTTTCACCCACTCCCCAGACTAACCACTTGGGCTCTGCATAGAGAATGCAAACAAAAATCATTTCCTTATTGGTTTTGCTCTCTCATTTTCCCTTCTCTCATGGAGCTAGCTGTCTTAGGAGGCTGAGACACCTCAGAAATTTCTTTAGTGGGCTGATAGATGTGGGAGGATGGAGCAGAAAATCCACCATTCATGCAGTTGCAGCAAGAGCAGTAGCACCAGCATCGGTGTGTACGTAACAGGCTCCATATATGAGAGTTCCTGACCTTGCGACTTTAAATCTGACTAGATAAGAGAGCCAAAGAGTGGGAGGTGAAACAGAAGCCCAGAGAGCTGAAAAGATTTGTCATAGCAGATCTGGGACTGGTGCCCAAGCCTTCTAAGCACAGCTGGGTGATGATATTATGGTTATTATTAATAATAATAATAGTTAGTGTGCCAAAAGCTGTTGTTAGAGTAGGACTAAAAGAGATCACCAAACTGAGCAGAGTGTGGTGAATATTTTTGGCCAAAGAATATATCAGCGTTGACATTTTTCAAAATCTCTCAGGTATTTTCAAAATAAATTTTACAATTAAAAATAGGCATTGCACTTAAAAGCAAGGGGGAAACAAGCTTCTAAATTATCTAAGTAACTAATAAGTGTAAAAGACTTTCAGTTTCAGTCCAATGAAACACATTGTTTAGGTCCAAAATCAACCTTTTCCTTTCATCCAAAACTGCAAAAGATTATCGTGCTGGTTGAGTGTTTTCTTCCTCTGATTTTCCATTTTCGCAATCAGACCAAAATTCGTAGCACTCACCAAGCTCCACTCATAAATCCTAAGGAAAAAACGTGTCCCATGGACTATATTAAACTTTATTATGTAGACTTTTCAACAATGAAAATCTCTCTCCCAGGCATGTTAACTACATCACCACAGTAACTGTCCTACCATGCTACAACTTCTACTACAATATTTCTTTGTTGCACAGATAACTGTGACCAAGCCCTTGCTAACGTAATTCATGAGAGGGAGCAGCATGATTGAAACAATACTCACGCTTCAGGGTTGACCTCTAAACCTGTCATAAGTCACAAGTGTCAAAACCAAGCAAGGTTATACAGGGGAGGTTATGAAATTTCATCACTTATACAGATGTTGGATTTTCTATGCCGTAATGACAGGCAACTTACTCAATTGTGTATGTTCTGATGAAAAGAACAAATTTACTTCATTTTGACTGTTTTTCATTTTTAGATGATTCTCACCTTTTCCATAGCAGCTTATTTTCTGTATTGTCTTTAGAAAAGTTTCTTTTTGTTTGGTTTGTCAGAATTTCTGTGTGAGAGACAATGCATCAACACCTTTCATTCTGAGCAAATTCAGCCAAGAACTGCATTGCAGAGATATTTGCTACCTGATGAAATGTAGAGATGAGTGGAAGTAGCTGTTTCACAGCACAGTGTTTGCAAAAGCTCAGGAAAGGAAAAACAAAAGCATGCCTGCAGTGAAGGTGAAAGCAGAAAATCCAAGCAGAAGCAAAGTAACTGATCTAACAGGAATGCTACCCAGACATTGGACATCTTCCCTTCTTGCAGAAAATGCCAAGTGATCCTAAATGATCAGGAGTAACTGGAGCTGTGGTTATGTCTGGTCAGAAAAGCTCCCTCAGCGCTCTCTGCAGAGCCTCCCCACCTGCCATGGGGATACTTTCTGTTCTCGCAAACACATCGAAATCCACAGGCAGGACAGCTGAACACCCTGTTCTGTTTGATGTTGTCTGAATGAAAATAGTCCCCACTAATGACTAAGCCTCCTGTGTTGCTTCATCCTTGCCGTCCAAACACTCATTGTGCTCAGACTCCTAGATCTGCAGAGACAAGAGATAGGCATGAAATTTTGGATGCATCTAAACACAGGTTAGAAGAACACACCAACAGTTCTCTAATTCCTTGGATTTTTCTGGAGTCACCTAATTACTTCAAGGGTTTCTCAGAAATACCTGGAGTTTCCCAGACAGACTGGCCTTTGAAAAGCTGCACTGTGACCCCATCACAAGCCCATTAATTCCACCCTGTATGAAGTCATGTTGTCCAGAGAGTGATAACATGCTGAAGAGATAAACCTGTTCAGCAGAGCCTTGCCTTCAACTTACACACACAACAGTGCAGTAATGCTGAAAGCCCTCAGAAAAACATGTGTACATTGAAGACAGGATTTTCTTTTTCCTGTTTCTTTTTCCTCCAGGGAAAACAAAATGAACTTTAATAAACTTGGGTGTTAGAGCACAGGAGAAAGCAATAATCCTAAAAACACAGCAGCAGCAGCAGGAGACGCATGTATGGCTCAGGAAATCTAGCAGAGGAATAAAAATCAAGAGTTATATCCAGACTGGCCATGATAGCTGCCCTAGCACACAGGAGCAGCTACTTTACTGATACCAGAAAGAACCAGAGTCTGACAGGCCAGCACAGGAACTCACTAACTATGATCCCAAGCATCCCATTGATGACTAAGATGCCTACTAAGTTTGCTATCTGAGAGGGACACTGTGGTATATATGAGATGGATGGTCAGTCTTACAGGGTGCTGATCTTGAGGTGCCAGCAAGTTCTCTGAAGATGGACTATCCTCTGCAGTGTATACCATTCCCATCAGGATTGCATGGGATCACACTAGGGCAGCAGGGGAAGGGAATCAGAACTCACCACCTTAATTGGAATAAAGCACCACAAAAAGCACTTGATTTCCCATCTCCTGACTGTTTTTTCTGGAACAAAAAATTCAATAGGAATGTAATAAACTGAAATTTGACGACCTGTGTTTGTACAGGAGGTGAAACCTGATATTCAGATATCCTCTTCTGCCTTTACAAATCTGGATGATGTGTAGAAGATTTCTGTGCAGAAGGCTGACATTCTAACAAATGCCAGAACTATTCTGTGCTCTACAAAAAGAAGTGTCCACCCATAAGCCTAGGGAATGCCTACACTCCTCAGACAGAAACAGCCTCAGCAGCACTCAGTAAAGAAGGGACACTGTGGGTAGGGAAAGCAAGGAAGAAAAGTAGTTCCACCACACCCTTATAATGGCTGCATCAAAAAAGCAGGTTGAAAGACATGTTGAAGGGTAAGTGGAATGTCCCTACCCAAAGACAAAATCAGATCAACTCAACAGATATGCTCAAAATTACCTGGCAATGAAGACTCCATGCCCTCTTTGCACAAATCCATCCCAGTGTTTCACTGTTCTTGGTGCTTAGATCATCTTTTTCCAATCTTTGTATAATCTATCATGGGCATGGACAAGAGGTGATACCACACCACAGTGTAACTACTCTCCTTCCAGTATTGGAAGACCTCTACAATCCAAAGAAACTCCACAAAATCCAGAAATTTGCTTTGAAAGTTACGAACTTTGGTACACACACAAAAAAAAAAAAAAAAAAAAAAAAAAAAAAAAAAAAAAAAGCAAGTAACCCCATCATGGAAACAAGCAGCTGTGTTTAGTGGCATTCATGCAAGAGGAGACAGGGTGAGTGGCCAGGGGTGTGGAAGAACAAAGAAGCTTCTCTGGCCATTGCCAGTATTAATGAAAGACCAATCCTAGGAGTTTGCTCCAGCAGTTTTAGAAACAATAATAACAGTCCTCCCCCTCCCAACATGCTAAATCTGATCCTTGCTAATGTGAATTAATACCAGGTTTCAGTGCAGCCACTGGGGTAATGTGATATTCTGGTGTGCTGTAATCCTAAACAGAGCATTAGGAGAGCAGCTCACGCCACAGCTGTGGCTCCTTGCAGGTGTTTATTCCCCAAGCAGCCCCTTCAGCAGCAAGTTTCTGACTGCATGAGAGGCATGGGGGAAACTCTGTCATGGTTGGACAATAAGTTTCTCTGGAGTAAACGTGCTGGTCCAGTGCTGGCAGTACCAGGAGAGCTGGGAAGGGGGAAGTCTGAAGTGCAATGGTTTTCTGTTTACTATGCACAAAAGGAGAGAGAAGCAGGTGAATGAACTAAAGAGATACCTCTGAGCGACCCCCTTCCCCTGGGAACTGGGCACACAGTGCCTGTGCACACATGTGCTCTTTGTTCCTATGAGTGCTGTTCCTACTGCCCCCTGTCTCTGCCCCACCACTCCCCCTTATCCTCTCCCTGCAACCAGCCTTAGCTCACACATTTAATCAACAATCCCCACTATTCAGTTTCAGGGGCACCAAAGGGAAACAGAAGTCTCCCAAGCAAAGTTCTGCCTCCTTTGGGACTGCCCTGCTTTCCCTCCACCCATCCTTCAGCACCCTCCTCCCCCAAGCCTCGCACCGTGCCTGTCTGCAGCTACAACTCGATATTGGGTTTCAGCAGGCCTCCAGCTGACCCGGTGCGTTCATCCTGTAAAAATACCGCTGTGCTGTTCATCTCTCTGGTTACTCCTGCCTCCTAACAGGTGGGGCTGGCAGCTCAAAGGGGGAGGGCAGGATGGGAGAGCTGCCTTTTAGCTGTATGCCCTCCTCCTCGGGAAACAAAAAGCCCCATTTGTTTACTCTCCCAGCTAAGTCCCCATGGTCTTGGGGTTTTCAGAAAAGAGCTTTGTGTAAGTCCATTTTTTTAAGTTCAAAACCACTGGAGTCAATGGATGGACATGAACAGCAATTGCCTAGCTGAATTTCCAGCACAACCTCTTTCTGTTTAGATGCAGGCCTCCACCAAATTCCCAGCTGACTTATGTGATCCTCTCATCGCGGCAGGAACAGGTCGGAAATTTAATTAATCTCAACAAATTCAGTGCTTCCTGATTGTCTCTTGGGCCAAGAGCTGCCCTTTCTGGCTGCTGGCCCTTGAGCTTTCAGTCTTGGTTGCTTTTAGAGAGTAGAGAAAGACGATGGAAACAACTACAAAATATCAAAATATTTTGAGTTCCAGATACTTCTATTTAACTCAGAGTAGTGGGTCAAATTTTTACAGTTTGCAACATGGGTGTGTTTAAGATGTAGATCTTAACTCATTGGCTTGTTCCATTTCTGCAGTGATACAGCCCAGGGAGTATTGTTTGAAAGTGCAGAAGTGTTTCCTCTTGCTCTTGATAGCATCTTCAGGAATCAGGGAGTCATGAACCACTTGGTGGCTGAGATTTGTCTAGGTAAATAAGGAAAAGCATAAAGAGTTTCTATACAAAACAGGAGGGATTTAAATGTACAAAGCCCATAGAAGTTCTCAAAGAAACAAGAATGGAGAAACTCCAGGGATGGAAAATGGCCACAATCTTTCTAAAAGCAGTTAGAAGCCAAATAATTGATTTTGGAGTTACATTGGAGGACAGCTGAAGAAAAAGCTAGATATGAAACTAGAGAATTTTTTTCTATGCCCTCTTCCCATCAATCAAAAGAAAAGGCTTTGAAAGAAAGCATGCATACAGGGAAAGTGAATGTTTGGGAGGGAGGTTTTCACCTTCATCAGCCTGCAAATCTCTAATCCACATCTAGAGTTGGAAAGAGAATCTGTGTAGTGGGTTATAGCCTGAATTTTCTTTGTTGCCTTTCACATACTTCTATTTCCTAATGTATTATTCCAGATGAGACTTATCCAGCATCGAAATGCTGTATTCTTAAAATGACCAGGTACTTGACTGGTGATTGCCTAACTCCCTAGTAGTCTCTGCTATATCTGATACATGAGATTCAAGAGACCTTGGATGGAGACATTGAGAGGTGGATTTTTTTCATACTTCCTTGCAAAGCTGTAATGAGGAATTTTTTTAGGGTGCTTCCACTAACGGGGAAAGATATTGATTGGCATTGACTTTGTCACCTATAAGGCACAGCAGTCCTCAAAGGTAAGTGATGTAGCAAGACTGAAGGGGAGAAGCCAGAATGAAGGACTTCAGAGTCATTTTTCCATAAGAGGACATTTTCTGTGCCCTCATCAAACAACCTAAGTACTAATATTTCTACTTTTTAGTAAGTAATCTTCTCTGTTGTCCCTTTTGCATTATGCTCTATTTCACAACGAAAACCATAAAAATTAATCACCTTCCCTCTTCTCATTTTTCTGTTCAAGCAGTTCTACTTCAGAAATATGGGCAATGGGACTTAATGTATTTTTCAACAAACACAGAGTTGCTGATGAAGTCTGAAATATAATTCTACATATGGATAGTTGCAGACTCTTTTGGAAGAAGAAACTCCATTCCTGTCTTTTACTCATCCCTGTTTTCATCAGTGCCCTTTAAGTTATTGTTCCTCACCTAAAAAAATATCTGCAAATTATAAAAGGACAATGATTCGTCTTTCATTTCCATAGTGCTTAAGTGAAGCACAAAAGACTAATGTATTATACTATGTGCTATTTGTTTCTACTTCACACAAAGAAGAACATTATGTCTCTTTATTCTTCTATGTCTCTCATGCCTGTATTTCTTGGAAAAGGGAATTGGATTTGTTGCTGAGAATTTAATAGCTGTTGTGTTTAAAATGGACCCATTTTCACAAAATTTCATCCATCCAAAGTGGTCTAAACAGTTGAAAATAAATGTATTTTCCCTTTTCCAGTAGTGATCACTTTTTTTCAGACTTTCATTCTCATCTTTGAGATGAAAGTAGAGTGGAAAGAACCAGTGGGTCCATTTCTCCAAATACTATAGAGATCCCAACATTACCAAACCCAGTGGTGTTTTTCCTTTGAAAATAATTTCAAAAGAGTAAACTGCTGTGTTCAAACTGGAAGTATCATCATTATGAGTACTTTGAAATCATAAAGCAGGTGACATGATCTACTGTGCTTGTTCTTGCTGTGCCTGTTTGGCACAAGCTTCCTAAAAGCCTCAGGAGTTACTCTGGAGATGAATTTGTTCTGCAGGGGTCTTCCATTTACTTTGATTTATTGTGATCATTCAATGTGTATTCTCATTTGGATGGTCAGGGATTTACACACATAGCTTCCATTAACACTAAAGGGTGATACCATTAAGACAAATGTACAGTTAATCTCTGGCACTGTGGAGATAAAAATATCCCTCAGAGAGTGCTCTGGCTGGGCTGGAAACATTCATTATCTGAGTTACATTTCACAGCATGAAGCACCTTTATAGGCTGTTTTCTAATTTTACTGCCCCTACCATGTATTTCTTAGGGGGAAGGAGAAGAGAGAAATAGGGGACCTATCCATGGGAGAGATGAAGGAAATTGAGATTGCTTCCTTCAAACCCCAGTGCACAGACAGTGTTTAACATGAATAGCAGAGAGGAACAGATGATTTTTGATCTCTTTCCTGGATCATCTTCATAATTTCAGAATTGCCTCAGAACACCAGGGCACTTGCTGCTTTTATTTTAGTAGCATCACAGTAGCCCTTGGAGAGGGAGCTTCCTAATCTTTCCTCACGTCATGCCAACTAATAGACATATGAAACAAGAGATGATCCATACTCAGAAGACCCTAAAACAGACAAAGGAGTAGAGTCTGGTGGTAATCCAAATCTTAAGAGGCCAGAAGCATCTTTTCATTGCTCCTCATCTACCGACAGTTCAGCATGGTTTGAAACCACTGGTGTTGAGTACTGCAGTGTGTTTGTCCCAGGTAAGTGTAGATACTTCACCACTATCAAGCAAAAGTATGCCCTGCCTTCTCCAGCAAATCATGGTCAAGGAGGTACACAGAACACAAGGGTCTGTCTCACAGCTCTTTTTTCAAGTCTTAAAATGAGTCTCTGTGTGATAGAGTTCATTTCCGTGCTTCCATAACTGAAGAGATGTTATTTCTGACCTGCGAACCACCCTGCTGCAGAGCCCCCTAGCATGCCCAAAATGCCCAAAGGAAATGGTGAGGTGGACTAGTCCTGTTAGACCATTACAAGGAACAAGAAACTGAGGTAGTACAATGCAGAATAGCAAGGTACTTCCTCTTACATCTTTTTCCCTTCACAATTTCTCTGTATCTCTTTTACAGCCAATATAATTCATTGAAGCAAACCAGAGAAAAACAACTTGTATGTGTCTATATTAGAGGCTGGCACTAATTTTTTTCTCAATTGCTTAGTGAAACCATTTATATCACCAGCTTAGGCCCAGAGACACTTTGCTTTGGGCAGGAATTGTGCCTTTGGGTTTATTCTGTCTACAACTTTATTATTACATTGGACATCATGACACATTTTAAGTGGTTCCCTGTCTTCAGCTGAAACTGAATATTGTGTTTAGGTAGTCCACTCGGCTCTCTTGCTATGGTAATATGAATTCTGTATTTCAAAAACCACTAAACAGTTTTCCATTTGGGCAGGTGATTCCAAGTTTATAAATGCAAAATATCATTCAACAACCTGACCCAGAAAACCTCCTACAAATATTACAAGACTCCCAGAAAATGCAGAAAAGAAAATGTTCTATGTAAACAGCAAATGAAAGCAGTGAGGAGGAGGAGGCAGGGAATGAATGCAGTTGTCATTTAATTGCTTTTAAAGCTTTTTGTCATCTTTTTCTCATATCCCCCCACCCTGCCAAAGACCAGAATACCATGCATGTAACAGAATCTGTTCCGATTAGAAGGTTTTGTTACAGCTGTAATAAGCTTTCACACAGGAAAAGTCCCCTGAGACCTATATTTCATCTCAACTTTCCCTACCGCATTAAACAGAGGGTTTGATTCTGGAAAGCAGAGATTGAAATTCTCTCCTCCCGCACTCAACCCTGGAAAGTAATGAGAATTGACAATTCCAAGGCTTGCTGTGAAACTAGCATGGTCTGGACAGAAACTGCCTCTGTGATAACAGGTTTGGGAATGTTTCCACTTTCATCTGTTTATTTATTATTCTTATTTATTTTTCTTAGGCTTGTGATTTAGGGGAGAGAGGGTGGGATGAGGAAAAAAAGGAAGAAAAAAGGGAGTCAGTAGCTTGGCAGCATACAGCCTAAATCTAAACACCACACACACTCACTATACCCTGGAAAAACCTGGATCCTATACAACAATTTCTGTAACACCATCACTTGGATAAACCAGCAACTTACTTGGAAAGAATCTTTGCTTTCCTAGAATTCATGTAACAAAGAGATAAAATGACCTTGAGAGATGGCAGCTTTCCTTGTAAAATACATTAACTCTATCAGAGCAAGTCTCGCTGAAGATCCCCCTTCATCCATCCTGTGGTGAATCAGACAGCTCTGGCAAAATCCTGCCAGTGGGTCTTTTTGCACTAACATCATCATGTTTCACCTCTGGCCTCAGCTGTAAAGGCTTAAAAGAGAGACTAAAAATCTCCAGTCAGCATCATCTGTGGACATTGACAAACAATGCAAACTTGATTTGACCCATTTTTAGTCCTCCTCATTCAAATTATGACTTTGACCCACTTTGTTGCCCTTTGAAATGAAGTGGCGGTCCAGTTACCATGAGGTCTGTCCCAAAGTGGCAGTCCCTTGGATTGTTCTCTTGAACTATTTCTGTTCCCATGGTCCTGCAACAATTATTTTTAAGAGGAAAATGAGGATTGAGAGAGTCAGGCAGCAGCCAGACAAATCTGCTGTGAAACTGCCTCAGAAACTATCAATTGTGTGAAGAGCAGAAATGACTGAGCATGGACTCTGAGGCATAATGCTATTTGGCTGGAGTTTCTGGTGTTTAAAAATAATGTTTTCCCTGCTGCAATTTTTCCCTTCAGAAGCTTTATTTTTCCTCTACCCTAGTTGCCTATTTTCCCAATAATAGTAGGATAACAATACTTCTTTCCACCTTCTGTCAATTTTGATCAGTGAATAGATTCGATATTATTAGTGGGTGATTGGCAAATGAAGTGAATGGTAACTCCTGCTTGCTTGAAAAAGAGTATGTAAGAAAATTCAAAGTGGTCATGGAAGAACCTCTCTGGGATTAATTTTGAGAGGATAGATAAAAGGGGCCACTTGGGAGGGAGAAGCAGCAGGAGCTGAGGCTTGGATACTTTTTACTGGTTACTCTACACCCAGATGTTGTGCCTGTAAGGAAAATTGTTTCATATTTCAGCATATTTCTACAAATAGAGATTCTGACAGCTTTCACTTTTTTTCTCATTTTTAGATGTTGCTCTAAGACCAGGTGCTGCAAACCTTTTGGAATTAACTCCATGGAGACTCCTTTCCCAAAGCAGAGGTATTCCAGCTGTGATAAGACAACACTGACATTCACCTTCACCATTCAATTTGTCACCCCTTTTGCTCATCCCTTCCTTGTACACAGTCCTGGGTTTCACCCAAAGCTGACTGTATTTCACTGCCAGCCAAGCTGATCTAGAGGGATGAATGCTTCCTTCTGCTTCATCAAGGAACTTAAACCATCAGAACTTGCTGAGAAAATTCTCCATCTTTTCTGTGCATTTCTCAGCTGTCATCGCTCTGCAAAAGACCATTTAACCAAGCTTCAGCAAGACCTTTGAAATAACAGCAGGAAAGAGTCTACCTGATAAGCCCTTGTCCCCTCCTGAGCCTGTAGCTGTTTGGGAGCAGCTGCCCCAGAGCTGATGCACCTTCATGCATTTCTTTGGAAAGAGGGAGCAGTGTTAAAATCTGGACTGGTAGTGGAAAAGCAGCAAAGAGCAAGAGTTGCAGGGAAGGGGGCACAGATGTAGCTCTCCAATCACCTATTCTGTATTAGGGGTTTGCATGGCTGGGAAATGCAGAGACAGGTGGTCTGTCTACCCCGTTTCCCTACTCCTTCAGTCCTAGGAGAAAGGTGAAAGAAAGAGGTCTGCAAAGCAACAAAGTCGTGATTTAGCAAGGCCAGAAACTTGTGCAGCAACTCTGCAAGGGCTCATGCAAAGACACACACCTTTGGCTGCTGGAACCCATTTGGCTGCCAGAGTGGACATGAGCCAGAAGACCAGGTCACCCAAAAAAACCAAAAAATAATAAAGAGTCCCAAACCAACAACAACAAAAACCAAGAAATAGCACACAGTACTCCTCCAAAATAACAACAGAATCAGCCCCATGATGGACACATTGAACATAAAGGAGCCCCCACCAGGGATGTATTTGCCCTGGTATAATTAATTCACTTTTGGAAGAGTTGCCAGCAGGGATCTCAGATTAAAATCTCTCTCTCCTGCAGTAGGAAGCACCTCCAGGAGCTCAGCATCTCCCTTCCCTTCCCCACAGTGTGAAGTACCATTCCAAGTCCCAGTGTGAGACTTGAACCTGCAGTGACCTCCTGAGCCCTGCAGTGAAGGATGCATGAGCCAATGAGTCATGTTGACTCTGGCTTGGATCTAAATGGGCCTCTTCTCTCATACCAGAGAAACCACGTTCACACAGCCACCGAAGTTCCCTGTATCGGATAACCCTCAGTGCAGGAGTTGGGTGGTGCTTGTTGCTGTCATCCTTGCCAGGAGGGAAGGGGTGAGCAATGGGGTGGGGATGTCAAAACCCAGTTAATCCAGAAGTTACATCCTCTCTGTAATTTAGGGTGCAGGAGAAATTGTCATCCAATTTGAACAGTAGAGACTAAACTAGCCCTCTGGTTAATGAAAATGATCACTTATCTTTCTCTGTGGGTGGTCTTTTATTTGTAGGGAGTGAACAAGGGATTGTTGTTCAATACATCTTTTGAGATGTCACTTTTTACTTGCCTGTCCTGTACACAACCAAGTCACCTTCCAGGGTTTTTTTTTGTGATATCATGAAGGTACCTTTGGGCATTCCAAATTGCCTCCTGCTGTGGGGTACATAGTGAAGTTGGTGGCTACTCTTGGCTCACCTTCTCCATGCTCCTTACAGATCTCCAGCTTCAGATCTCCACATCCCCTCTGCAGGCACTGCCTAAGTGAAGCTGAAGAAAGGCGTGAGCAGACAATCAAGGCAATCTCCCACAGAAATCCTCAGAAGTGACAGTAGGAGTTTATGACCAAACTGCTGATACTCCTGTCTGGGAGGCAGCAACTTTCAGATGAGACAAGTGAACCTCCCAGTCATAGATGCTGTGAGAGGGTCTGTGACTCACTGAGCAAAAGGAGGGAAAGGTTATTTCCTGGCAGGATGCCAACTTGACACTATATAGAAATGATTTTTACCCACTGCTGAAAAGCAGGCTACTCTCAGCTGGAAGGAGCAGCTGGTCAGCAGGACACTTAATCACACTTCACTTGAGGTGCTCAGATGGTTGAGAGTTTAATGCAAGATAATACTCCATGTCTGGGTAGAGCATTCTGTATCCAATTGTAAATACAGGCTGATGAACTCCAGTTACTCATGCTGATATTTGCCAGGACACTGACCATTTGAAACAGAGGTTATCCTCTGCCTGATTCTCTCTATCTGCCTGATAACCAGCAGGATATTTGTTCTAGAATATTTTGCTTTTGCCTGCCTGCTTGTCTTTCTTTTGCAGCTGAACAAAGAGAGCATTGTTTTCATGATATCAAAACTGATTTAACATTGATGGGCTTAAGTTACCAACTATACATCAAGGGAAATATATATCAGCCAGACCAACACCTGCTTTTTCAGCTCCTGTACCCACCCATTTCCTGTCCCCCAAAAATATGTCAGCATCTATTCACAAGCCCTCTTGCAATTCTGAACCCTCCCTGATGCTCTCTGTTACCTATTGACATCCTTAATGGTCTGCAAGGGAATGCAAATTGGTATTGATAGGAAACCTGAGAAAGCAACAGAGAGATTTATCCATCATGAAAACACTAGTTTTTCCTTTCCTTATTCATATTGTGGTTCATTGGGCTGTCATGTAATGCAAATAACATTCATGGCATTAGCTTGTACTTAAAATAAATGCTTCCTGTGGTTCTTACATATCTCCATTTCATCATATAGCACCTGAAAGAAAAAAAAAAAGGAAGGAAAAAACTTCATTGCCTCCTGTACTCCACTGATGCACATGTTTATCCTGCAGACATGAGTGCGTGGGCTGCACAGCTGTAATTCTGGTTTCTGTGTACTGTGTCTTTAAGTATGAGTAGGCAGCCTGCCTGTAGGGCTGGGATGGTGCAAATCTGGAAAGGCATTTAAGAGAAAGGAGAAGGAGGTATCTTTTGCAATGTCATTCCTGTAGGAAAGCACAAGATAGAACAAATTCAATGGGAAGCAAACCCTTCAAGTGAAACCCAGGTTCAGTGTTTATCCAGAGGAAAAAAAAAAAACAACAAAACAAAACACCAAAAAAACAACAACAACCCAGGTAGATAAATTTCCCCAGCCGATAAATTTCCCCAGCCACCCAGCCAGGGCTGTTCTTTGAGGAAACCTCTGCTCCAAGAGCTGGCTCTGCTGAACAGCCAGTTGGATGACCTTGCCTAAGGCTGGCTGTTTCTGTGGCCAGCCCCATGGTAGAGCAGGGTGGCTAACACTGCACAGACCTTCTGGCCACTGACAGCCCAAGTGATGGGTCTCCAACCCACATTGCAGTCACATTCTCCATGCTCACCTGCAGGAAGTACCAGGCTGGCTGGGGTTCCTTGGCTGCTCTTCCATCAAGCACACATTCTCCCTTGTGCTGTGCAATTTCTTCAACCCAGTGTGAGGGAGTCCCCTGCAGATGTTCTGAGACAACAGTCTCCAAGGAAGTTAGTCCACACCACAGGGTAAAGAGCAGTTTGAGAACAGAATTTAGCACCTATAGCTTATAGCTCCATCACTCTGTTGGCTGCAGCTCAAACTTGAAATGCCTGTGCTAAGGTTTGGGACAGGCTAAACTTGGACTAACTCTTGATGGGATGGACCGTAGCCTAAGGCATCATCTGCAATTCCCACTTGTGCAGATGCACGTGGACAAGAGCTTGGGCCCAATTTAAGGCAATGAGCAAGTTCCTTCCCTGGCAGTCAGCCTGTGTCCGTGCCCACGCGCATGGGCCTGGGCCCATGCAAACATACCACAGTGCTTCCATAGACACTGTTTTGTAGCAGTTACACTCAGCTCCTCTTACTTTATATGATTTCCAAACTCTCCATACCCATGCTATTATTTTCCTTTTTCCTTTTCTTTCCAAATGGAGAAGAAGGATTTGTCCAGAATCCAGCAGCAAGCCAACACCAGAACTGGGAGAGCAACCCAGCCCTTCTGACTCCAATGCCGCAGGCTTCGTCTGCTAGACAGGAGTACTGGTCATGTTTGAATAATGACATTATCTCTGCTAGACTAGTCAAAGCCCAAAAGTGAGTCATTTTGTTCCATCATCCACTCCATGAGTTTCAATGGGTTGCTGCATATGTCTCCAGATGACTGGAGAAGTTACCTATAACACAGGATATTTTCTGTTCCAGTTATTGGGGCTTGGGGTAGGTTTACTTTGAAATCACAATTTAAAAAAAAAAATTATCAGATTCCTTGGGGCAGGTCTGCAAACATATTGCTGTCACTGCCACATGATTATTTGTTGCACGCACACATGGTCATTTCAAAGAAGCATTAGCAATAGAGGTAAAGAATGTAGATCATATGCAGACTGGTTAGAAATGGATTGCTGTGGTGCTGTGCTCTACATAAGCCAGGAATGACATCAAAAGACTGCCTGGACATGTTTGTTATATGAGATTTGGGCATATATTTGGAATCAGTGCTCATACAGAGGTCAGCGAGGGACAGAAGATGCTAGCTGGTTTTGATTACTCAAAAAATAATGGCTTATTAATATGATTTAGGCGTATCCACAGGAGAAGACACAGATGTACTAGATTATTTAGTTGACTCAGTCAAATATTTAGTTGACTCTGTCAAAGAAGTAGCCAGAGTGTAAATCTCTCTGCTCCTTTCATCTCACACAGCAGGAATCAGAATTGTGTGTTTGTCAACAGGGGACTGAAGCCATGAGTCAGCATTCAGCAAATGCTTCCAGTCCTCTACAAACAGTTACTTTACCACTTGGCAGTTTTAGATAACCTTCATGGGGGCAGAGAAATGCCAAATGATTTTATCTTGGAGCTTAAGGCTCCAGGAGCAGTGGTGAACATAAGTTTTTGGTGTACCTTACCTACAATAGCAGCATTATATAGCCTGTCTTCTTCAGATGAACCTGTCCTGCCATTAGGACACAACGAGATGTTTTATCCCTATTGTGTTCCTCAGCAGGCTCCTGAGGAGCCTGCCCATAGGCAGGCAAATTCAAATTAGAATCTCTGCCTCCAGGACATCCATCTGAGCCATTGCAAAGGACTCAAATACAGGTGTGATCTCAGCTATGTTTGTCAAACCTTGTGACTTTGCACCATGTTGGCTCCAAAACACTTTGAGGGTGAAAAGCTCAGAGATCTCGCTGCCTTGCAGCTGCTATGTCACACATGGAGATTGAGTCTCTTCTTTGCATTTTCACAGCTTTATGACTCTGATTTCTATTTGTCTGTGCTCATAAACAGAGAACCACACTTGGCCTGGTCTCTTGACAGTGCTGAATTCCAATATTCAGCTCATGTCTTATGGGTGGGTGAGGGTTTTTACACTTGTCTTTCACAGGTGACAATCACCTGTCAACTCTCTAAGACGCTTTTCTAAAGAAGTATAGTCCACATGTCCACCTTTGCTTCCCTACTGAGAGGGTTCAAAGGCCAGCACATTTCAGAAGTGATAAGAGCTCTATCCAATACTTGTGCTCATGAATTCCCTCTCTTCAGCCAAATTTCTCAACTCCGTTGTTTATTTATTATAATTCTCCCTGGTTCAACAATGGAGCTGGATCTTGCAGTAGGTCTTGCACAGCTTGAAAAGAAATTTTGAAAGGTTTGTTATTTTATGCACTGCAAAGAAAGCAGATCAAGACCTCTGTAGGTGCCTGGAGTCAAATTTTCCTTGTGCCAAGAGAAAAAAGGTGCCTGGAGTCAAATTTTCTGTAGGTGCCTGGAGTCAAATTTTCCTTGTGCCAAGAGAAAAAAGAAAACACATTTAAAATTCTGCACTGTATGGCACCTGCTTTGAAAGGGAACATTGCTTATAAAAGCAGTCCCAAAATTTGCACCAATTCTTTTCAAATCCCTGAAAAGACATTTCCTATACTACTACAGTGAGTGATGGATCAGGGAGACAGAAAAGAGAGAAATGACACATTAGTTTTGCTTGTTTCCGAAGACATGAATCTTGTGGATAAAACAATTTGTCCTGAGGATAAATCCAGGAAAGAGGGAAAGCTCCTAGGTAACCTTTTTTGCTAGCCCACCCTCATATCTGAGGAGAAAATATAAGAACTTGGCACTATCAGCCTTGTTGTGAGTCTGACGTGGCAGCCCCTTCTTGCATGGCATGACCTTGGTCTCTCACATGGGGTTGCACCTCAAGCTGGCCTGTATGGGTGGGTCTGTGAAGAGAGGGGGTAATGGGTTTTGGAGTGCTTTACTTCAGAAACTGCCAGGCTAAATCCAGTTCATACCTAGAGGTGCTGAAAGTGATTAGCATCTGAGGGCTGCTCAGCAAATCGCTGGTCTCCAGTTCCCTTCCTTTGAGATGACTGTACAAAAAACCACCTTTGCTGCTGGCACTAATTCAGATCTTTTCTGCCAGTGTTAGGCCTGAGCTGCATGACCTGTTGTGCCAGTAAAAGCTGCCTTCTGTCAGCACAGCCTGTGTCCACATCCAGTGCTGAGGCCTGGAAGGGGGTAAAACTTTGTCTTTCTCTTAAATATCACCTAAAAAACCCCAGTCCTTTCCTGGCACCATTCCACTGGTGCAGATGGTGGATGCTACATTTTCCCTGCCAGTTCAAACAATGCCAGAGCAAGTCTCCCATAATCCCACTGGGTCTTAACCATTTTCAAGATCTGATCACATCTTTAAATTTCACTGCTTGGAGCAAATGAAAGCCTAGGCACAAAGCTGTCATCCATGCAGAGCCTGATCCCAGGTCCTGCTGTGCGCTAACATGTGTCTGTGCTTCCTCAGCAAGGGAAGCACTTAGCACGGTACAGAGAGGAGCCTGGGTCCCAAGTAAAATGTTTGCATCATAGACAGAATCTTACAGACCTGGCATGATCCAGTGTGGGAGAAGAAATAAAGGCCTTCAAAGGGGCTGAGGCTGATCAGGTGATGGAGCCAGAACTCCAGGCCGGGTCTGTGTAGGTGGAAAGTGGGGACTGCGAATGATCATACTGTGTCAGCCTGAGGAACAAAGACAAACCTTCCCTCTTTGGCACCCCTGTTAACCTATTGCCAGAGACGCTCACTGACACTGAAATTTAGAAACTATTTGCAAGCTTTCATAAACATCTTGTGTAAACTCCCCTGTCGAGTTCACAGAAGGCAATTGTTCTAGCTGCTTGTGGAACCTCAGTGTTCTGCCTGTGCTAGAAGCTGAGGAGAAAATATAGTCATTGATGGTCCTTCATGACTTCATTCCTCACCTCGAGTGAAAAAATTACAGGTGGACAGGGAAAAACCAGTCTGACTAATCTTCTGGCGTGGGATTCCCAGAGCAGTGGGAAACACTATAAAGGGAAGAATGGAAATCCACTTCCAGAGATACTGAAAACATGACTGGGCAATGTACAGGAGTAGGAACAAGCATTCATTAGGGTGATATGGCTTAACATAAGCTTTGGGAGTGATATGTCTTAACATGAGCTTTGGGTTTCATCAGGTATTTTTCCCCTTGAAGGGATGATGTCTAAATAAGCAAAGATGAAACTCCTTTACTACCAGATGTCCAAGGCTGACTCTAACACAAAAGGCCCATTTAGCAAACTAGAACTGAGCTCTGAGATAGATGTCTCAAAAGCATTAGAATGCAGATATTGTCGCATTTTGAGAGCACCAGCCTTTCCTCTTAAAACTTTTCCACATCCTGATGCAATCCTGAAAGTCTAAAAGTCCAGATAAAGAAATATATTTTTAAAATATAACAATTCTTCCCTCTGCCCATCCTGTTGGAAGGAGTTTCCTTTTCTAGAACACTTGACACATCAGAAGACGGGAACTTGTGCATGCACAGTTAGGGTGGCAAATTTCTTGGCAGTTTTCTGTATTTCCAATAGGTTTGCAAATGACAGTAGATAGATTTTCTACTGTTTTGACTTTTCCCCAACTTTGAATGTTTGTTAATTTTATTTTCTCTAATACTGTTACCCCATTTTGTACTTATAAGTTGTACATAGGGAAACAAAATGAGGAAGAAGAAATGTGTGTGAAATGTTCTTATTTCTGGGTAGAAAACAATTTTTCTCACCTGTGTCATGTTTTCTCTTCTGCTTGGATCAGCCAAGAGCTTCCTCCAAGGTCTCAGCAGGTTACCAAACTTGCTTAAACACATGTATGAGGCGAATCCTTTACTGTATGTGCATGTGTATAACCAAATGTTTGCAAGAGAGGCCACAAAGTGAGCACCATTTCAAAAGCCCCTGTTTGTCTTGGCATCTTTCCCCTCTCCATTTTTGTTAATTAGTTGACGAACTCTTGCTTGTGCCTGATGTCCTTCCAAATGAGAGGAGCCTTCAGCCAACTGTGCACCATTATTCAAACCTTCAGTTATTGCTCTGCAAAAGCCTCTTCAAAGCCCAGCCTGCTGCCCCTGTTTCTGTTTATCAAACAGCTGTGTTGAGGTTGGCTGCGTTCGGTCAAGTTCAAGGAGAGGAGCTGCCAAAATTGTGAGAGAGGGAGCAGGGGAAAGTGAAAATGCCTCTCACCTCACAGGGAGTGAGAAAAGGGAAAATGGCAGATGCTGGTCCAGGATGCTATAAATAACCAGTTTGGCACCACTGCACAAGAAACAGCTTGGCTAGCCCTCTCTTCTCTTCTCCTTCCCCACTGGGTTTATTATGCATTTAACCCTCTGCAGCATTTACTGAGGCAGGAGGCTGTGTCAGCCAGAAGACCTCTCTCCAGGTAACCCTTTGCACACCACATGGATCTCCACCATAAACAAACAAAAAAAAAAAAACCAAAAGAAAAAAAAAAAAAACAACCAAAAAAAAAAATGGACCTAGTCTAGATAAAGGCTCCTTGGCTTTCAAGTGTTTACTGATGCAACAAGCTTCAAGCAGGATCACATCAAGTGTAAAATTAAGTAGAGGTTGAAAATTGTGTTTCAATCCCTTGATTATAATAAACCCATTGAGATAAGTGAGTGGAGGGGAAGAAAAACGATCCCTTTTTTACCAAAGGGAATGTGTATTGACCCAGATGATGGGCAGACATTATTGCAAGACACATGAAGATATTTCTTCAGCTTAGTTTCTGCAGGAAGTGTGCAAAAACCCCAAGAGTCTTTCTCTAGAAATGTGGACATTAGGAAGGGGCACTTGCTCAGAGATATCCAAGTAGGGGAATGGAATTAACAATTAGAAGAACGTTGGGAAAGGGCCCAGGAAAACTTTTCAAGCTCTCTGGAGGTTTTGGATATTTTGCCTGTCTTAAGATGCTCCAGTGTTTCCTCCAGTCTGCAGAGTGTTTCTTAATTTTGAAAAAATGCACTCACCTCCTCCACAGTGTAAAGAGCTTTAAATCAAAAGAGATTAGTGTCATATCCAACAGCCGCTCTGAGCATAGATAAATGTGTTGTGTTTATCTGCCATTGGCACCAAGCTGGCCAGGCAGGGTGATTAATACCCTGAGGCTGAGGGATAAGCCCTGTCCTCCAGTCTTTGCCTCATTTGTTTGTTGGGGAATAGAACCACAGAATGTGTGAAAGTAGAGACATAGCTGGTTTGCAGAGACCTTCCTAGGCAGAATACACTTTGCAGCACTTCAGGAGAGACAAACATTTCATAGCAGATATTCCTAAAAGGCAAGATTTTCAAGGAGCCCTTCTGGCAAAATCATTTGTTTCCTTTGTTTTTTCAAGAAACGTCTTTCACAGTTTCCCCTCAGAACAGTTTTCTTCCATCTCTTCAAATAACCTAGACATCATCTGGATCCTTACTTCAGGGTCCAAGGCAAGGTTCCCAGCAGTGTTTCCATTAACTGACCTCTCTCCCTCCCTGTCAGCACTTTGGAGGGGTCTTCCCCGGGTCCCTTTGTTCCAGGTCTCCCTGACCTTGGCTGCCTCTTAACAAAGTCCTTGGACCATCAGTCACACACTCTCTTACTTGATTTGGCCAGCTCTCTTGTTTTCCACTCCCCTCTGGTATCCTTGTCAGTCTCCCAGATAGCACTCTGCCCCTCTCCATTTGTCTACCTTCTCAAAGCCTCTTGCGATACCTCTTTTCTAATCTCTTCAAAATTCCTATCCCTGTGTTATTCTGTTCTGCACAAAATCTAAGCAACCACTGGAAAAATCATCTGCTCAGTTTACACCTGCCTTTCTCCTAGAAGAGGCTCTGTGCAAGTGACTGTATTTATTACCAGCAGGAAAAAAATGGTCCAAAATTTTAGGCACTTCCCTGGGTTCAAGGTGGAAGATATATGTTTCAGAGAACAGCTATGTAAAAACATGTCAACTTGAAATACTCTCTGAATGTAGCCCTAGATTTCCTTCTCTGCCATATTCAAAAAGAACTTATTATTCATAAAAAACCACAAGAATGGCCAAGTTAAAAGATCCCAGAACCCTAAATCCCATCTTTGAAGTTGGTCATAAGCTGAGGTTTACCAAAGGAGTAAGAGAAAGAGAGGCCACACAGACTGTATCTTCGGATGTGCTTTTCAGCGACTGGTAGTGCAGGGATTGAAGAAATAGCAATGAACCCCCCCTCAGTGGAGTACAGAGTGGAAAAGCAACTAACCACTAAAAATGCTCCCAGAATAGTGCTCTCCTAAATTAACAACTTACAGAGAACTTTTTCTCTTTTTGCATCTTTTGGTAGTAGTTCATGAAGATAAATTTATCTCAAGAAGTGCTTAATTGAAAAGAGGTTTGGAGAGACTTGGAGTTAGGATATGCACCTGATACAGAAAGGAGATATTCATGCCAGCTCAGGTGCCTGAGACCAGGAGTGAAGGTTGTTCTACCAAGTTTCTTAGAGCTCTTCCAATAATTCTGCCAGGACCTGCTCAGGTTTTGCCAAAATATCTTGTTTGACTCAGAGGCAGACATGATGAGAGCTGATCATTTGGGCACATAAGATTACCATTCCAGAATAATGTCTAAAGGACCCTCTTTCTTAACTAAGCCGTTTTATCTTATAAAGCTTTTAATATCCCTAGTTTGGTCTAGCTGCAGTGAAGACAACTGCTAAATTCAGGAATTTGACATTGAAATTTTCCCCTGAGCAGAAAATCAGAAGGTGGCCATGCAAGGGGAAATTTTTTGTGCAGTGCTTGTCTGAGCATCCACTATTTTCTTTTGGGGACACTCCCTCATTTTCTGGTTTCATCGGGAGTTTTCGGTAGCAAGCAGATTGCCTTAATTCAGATGTTTGTGGAATTGAACAGCAGAGAGAAAAATGCCAGGGCTCAGACCTTTTGCTTGAAAAAAGCGAAACTTCCTTTTGATATATTTCCCCTCAAAACGTGGTATTTATTTAACAGGCTCCCTTACTCATTCTGGAAACCTGCTATTTTGACTCAAGAATTTTTCTCAGTGAATTATATTAGATAAATATAACCAAAGTGTGTGATTATGTTGGGTCGATTAACTCCTGATGTCAAAACGAAACCATTTCTTTGGCTCTGTTTTCTTCAGCAATTTGTCACTGGTTTATGTTAAAAAAGCCCCTCCCTATGCCTGAGTGATGGAAACTTTGAAAATCCATTAAATCTTTCATCTGCAGTTAATTGTTCCTGATGTTGCACACTGTACCTATTCACAATCAGGCTTTTTTCCTCTGCAGACAAGGTGCTCTCTGCAGGACCTGCAGTTAGCACAGCACTGCGCTTCTCTCAGCGCTTTTCCTGCAGTGGTAGAACATGTATTACAAATTTCAGTTTCAATCCCCTTTACTTTGCTGGAAGAGCCTGAGCTAAATCCTGCAATGTGCTGACTATCTTCAGCTCCTGCTGTCAGCAGGAGATCTCAGAGGAAGAGTGTGTGAATCATGTCTTTTCCTGTATTTTACAAGTTTTAAACCATGATATTTAAACTCTGTTTCAGACATCTTATATGCTACCCCTGTCTTGTTTGTTCTTGTGTGAGATTAAAATAGCATTTCTGTCTCTCTTTTCCCTTTATTTTCCCCAGCATGTCTAGTAAGACAACTTCTGCATAGTGAATGGTTTTTTACTCTGAATACATTCTAGTGCCACAGTGGGATAGTCTTCCTAGAGAGTAATGGTCATACCAAGTAGCCATCAAGCACTGATAAGTGCTACTACTTCCAAACCTCTGTAAAATGGCAAATATTATCATAAATACCAAAGTATATTTCATATATTTCATATATGGTTTTTATATATGGAATTTAGTATTTTGTATCTGGAGAAGGAAAAATGAAATTTTGTACTTTTAATTTTTTTAACTAGATAGTTTTTATATTTGCAAAAAGGAAAATGTATGTGGGGCTGTGAAGGGTGAGAAATCAATTTGACTCATTATTGCAGCAACCCCAAAATTCCAAAGAATGGTTAAATGGATTAGTTATCTCCCTGGTTCTGTTTATTTCTAATCATTAATTTGCTCTGATCCCTATACTTTAGGCTCACTAATAAAAGTCAACCTCCACAAAAGTTAATTTTATTTAAGAAAAGTTCCTGAAATTTGAGTAGGCCTTGGGTTAGCTGTTGGAACTTTGCCAGGCATGACACAACCTACCTGCATTGTTTGTAGGCATTTTATTCTACACAGAAACTGCCTGACAATGTTTGCATTGAGGAATAGAGAAGTGACAGCAGTACACAAGATTGTGCTCAAAACCAGGAGACTTAAATGGACTTGAGTAAACCAAAAGCTCATCCAAATTCCAGTCTCCTCATGGGCCACAGGGTGCCATCAGTAGACAGCAGCCACCTTCTGACAGAAGTTAAAGATGTTTGCAGACAGAGTCACTTTCTGCCACTGGCTGACAGAGGCAGAGAAAGGAGATTGTGGCAGAAGGAAGTGAGAAAGAAATTATACTTTGTCTCAGTCCTTTGACCTCAGAGATTTCCATGTAATTAAAGTGGGAATATGGTTCCCAGGGATTTTGGGAAATGAATGGTTGCCAAAGCAAATACTACCCCCATGACACCCTCCCTCCCTCCCTCCTTGTAAACAGTCTGTAATCGCTTCATAATAGGCTGCACCGATGGGAAGTGGTGATTAATACTGTTTACCACTAAGAAACTCCTGTTGCTTTTTTACCAAGGAGTCATTAGAGCCAGGTTACACTATGGATGTAGGGCTACCTTCCTTAGAAATCCCAACTCAGGGAGTGTACTGCCTTCAGTTACTGCTCTGTGATGGGATTAAGGTGAATGAAGCAAGGAGGAGGAGGTTTCCTGCTCTCTGCGGCACTTCCCTTCATAGCTCCACAAGCTCCTTAGAGATCAGTGAGCATTTGCAGGGGCAGATAAAGCTCTTTCATTTGTTCAGTGCTTACCAGTGAAGATTCCATCTCTTCTGGTGTCTGTTGAAAACAATGACACAGAACATTTCTTAGTTGACATTGTAAACTGGGGAACTGGAACTAAAAGCCATTTTTTGGTAAAATATTTGAGTTAAAGAATGTAATAGATTCAAGAGGGTTTTTTCTTTTCAGTGGTAGGATTAAGCCCAGGTTAACTGGGCAATTTAGAGGCTGTGACTAGAGCCTTGTAGAACATAATCTTAGTGCCCTGAATAGACAGAAGGCAAATTTGCTCAAAGATCCCTTATAGTGCCAGTGCTCGTCCAGGCAAGTAAACTCCTGTTTCTATGTGTCATATCAGCCCTTAGGAAACACTCCCAAGCTGGGCCACTTGCTCTGTCTCATTTTTCCAAATCAATAGGATTCAGGCTGAGCTCATGGAGAGAACCAAACAAATATGTTGTTGGAAACATCATCACAGACTCAGACGGGTTCCAGTCTGAGGCAGGACCCAGGAGCCCAGTCTTGATTCGTGCCCAAGCAACTGTGATGCCAATGGAAAGTATCCATCTGCTGGGACATTAATTGTAGTTGCCTGCTCAGTGAAACTCCTGCAAACGTGTCCTGTGACAATGCTGAAATGTTTTTAAAGCTCTGAGTGACCATTAGAACTCATAGGGTCTTACTTCCTTCATAACACTAAACCACAAAATTTCATGGGGAAATCTCCTCTTCAGGCCCATAATTTCTCACTGAGAGTTAATAAATCTTATGATGGCAGCATTTCACCCTTGCAGTAACACATCTGAGGGAAAATGGCTCACATGGTATGATGTGCCATCTCCTCCTTCTCTCTCTTTCTTTTCTTTTTTTAAATCTTTTTTTTTACCCTCTGGGGGGGGGGGGGGTGTGTGCATGTGTGTGTGGTGAGCAGGGAACAAAAATGGTCCCACATATCTTTTTTTCCCCCACACCTTCTGTAGCACTTTTCTTAAATGATGCAATTGACTTGAGCCACAATAGGAGAGCAGCGATGTGCAACATGATGAAATACACACAAGATCAAAGCTGAGATGGTTCCGAGCCAGAGAGTGGGAATGTGGGTCTGAACTTTCCCAGAGTCTGAAGGAGCTGGTTCAGCCCATTGTGAAAGTTCTGGGTATATTCCAGGTGCACATTTTCCTAAAATGTGGAGATATTTAGATCATTATCTCTCATTTGAACTTATTACAATGAAACGTCTTCTCTGTTCACTACTTCTGTAACTGGTTTCATGATTTTATTATACTTTTTTAAGAGACTTTATGGCAGTGTGGTATTTGCTTGAATGTGAATGGGAACATCATGTTTAAAGATTGATGATGCATAACACAAGGTGAAAAGGGGTTCATAACCTTACATGGGATCTTACTCCTCTCTGGCAGCTCCAAACAACAGAGCAGTGTCTGCCCAGCAGATAACATTTCTTCCAGCAGCTGCTATGGGAGAGTGAATTCCTAAGGGGCAGTAAGCCAAATCCACCTCTGTGAATAACAACCCCTACCCGTTCATTAATGCATTATGTAATTAACATTGAGAATAACATTATGGGAATTAAATTTTTCTTAACGGTCTCCAGTGGAAGTTCTTCTCTTCATGGATTTATAGCTTTGTCAAAATTTAATTATTTGGACTGAAACTTTCCATGTTCATGCTCTGCCTCAGGCTGGCTTTTTTTTTTTTTTTTTTTTTTTTAGTGGGGGGAATTTTTTTTTTGGTGGGGTTTTTTGGGTTTGTTTGTTGGGTTTTTTTGGGTTTTTTTTGGTTTTTTTTTTTTGTTTTTTTGTAATTAATGTTTTAACAGTCTGGCCATTTCTGAAAAAGGAGATGGAGGAAAATAAATTACTCTGCTAAACCAGACATTTTTTCCCTAACTGTTTTTCTTGAAACAGTGTAAAATCTTAAGGCTTTCAGGAGGAAACCTGAGAGGGAATGAACTGGGAAAGAAGGAGGTGCTGTTATATTGGGTTTAAGCCCATGGGCATGGCAATGTGCATGTGGTCCAGACACCAAAGTCTCTGCACTTCTGAAAAGTGTCAGTCTGTACTATAAACTTTTTACATGGCAGGCAGATGAGTTTAAATCCTAAACAGAAGGGCATAACCACAAAAAACCCCAGCAGCATAGGTGGTCACAGCACTATTTGCTCTTTGAGCTATAGAAAAGTGCAATGAGCTGCCGACCTCATGGAAGGTCATGGTTGTTGGTCTCAACTCCTCATTTTTTTCAGTTTTCCATTTAAGTCAGCCCAATATCATTGCCTGTGGAGACAGATAGAACCATTTACACATTTAAAAAATAAGATTTTAGAAAAGTTTTCTGAAAGATGTGTACAAAGTTAGAATCCCTTTTAAGATAATATGCCTTTTAGAAATATTGCACATTAAATCTAAGTGATTGATTGTGCTGAGTGTACTGGCTTAAGCTACATTTCCTCCCAGAATCAGGAAAAGGAGCCAGGATTTTGAATTTCCATATATTTTTCCTGGCTATCAGAGACATGTATGTATCACATCTCCCTTTTACCATCTGTTCTTGTACAATAACAACATACTACCTCTGCCAGTCGCTCCTTCAGTTCCCATGGCAGATAGCAATGTACACCCAAAGGTAGTGGGATTTAGCTGATGCATGAGGTTCATGCTCACCCCCCCATCCTGCCTTTTCCCTTACTAGTATGAACCTCACTGAAGACCCAAGTCTACTGTAGGGTTGGCTCCAGCTTGTCAAGTTCGCCAGGCAGCATGGAGGAGGACTCTGAATTGCTCTCACATCCATCCTGGGTTACTTCCTCAGCATGTTATCCATGGGCTCCTCTTTCAAGCTACTGGCTACCCACAGCCACTGTCTGAAAACCATAAGGAAGCCACTCCCAATACAGACTTATTCCCTCTGGTGTGTTTTCTTATAGGAAGACTTGAAACAGGAGAGGGAAGAGGGTAATCCAGACTACTTCAAGAGCACTTTTGTTAATATGCTTATTTTTGAAATATTTCTTCTCTTAAACATCCTAAATTCCTCAAATCTTACTTTCTGATAAAGCAAATGTTTGTAGTAGCTGAAAATAGCTCTATTCCAATTTAGAAGACTGGGACTAAAAAGGATCACACTTGATTCTTCCTATGATTTCCTGTCACAGTCCCCAGTCGGTGGAGCTGAAACCTCACGAGAGAGGCTTTCTGCAGATCTGCAGTGACAAGTGACCATGCAGCTCTGGAGAGATGGTTGCACACACACACACTCAACATGTTTGCATTCCCCATGATAGCAAGGCTTCTTACCAACCAGGATGTTGTAGTCTCTAACCAGTAGATTCTGCTCTCCAAATTCTGCTGTGAGCAAAACAGGTGCAGCTGTGCTTTTTTTTTTTTTTTTTTTTTTTTTTTTTTTTTTTTTTTTGTTCCAAATGGATTACCTCAATTATTCACAATTATTCTCTTTATTATATGAAACCTAAGGAAAAGATAAAGTGCACTAACTCACTAACTTCTGGCAACCTGGCAGTTGCAACTCAACCATCTGAAATTAGATATTGATGCTGGTTGCTTTGTATGGTTCCATGGGAAGATTTATGTCTTTATGTAGCCAGTGCTGATGGAATAAATTAAACTGGGCATGTAAAAGGAATAAGGATTTACTTTTGCATTTGAAAACTGGCTTCAATGCCTTATGGAGGAGTGTGGCAAATATTCCATAGACATGCAAATATATCACGCTAGCAAAGAAATCCTGGGTAACTTGTCCTTAAAGCTGTGACATTTCACCCCAGTGCCCTCTCATTCCCAGAAAAGTCTTCTAAGCTGCCGGGGAAAAAAATTCCCAATGCAGAAAAAAAGCATACTGTGCTTCACAGACCATCATTTTTTTAGAAATGGACCTAAAATAAGACTCAGCCTCTAGCCCATCCTTCTTCCAAGATGAACTATGTTGCACCAGCCAAGGAGAAACTGGTTTTGATTTGCTCCACAGTTTGCTTTCATGGGAGAAATGTGTTTGGTTGAAATCTAATTTTTGGGCCCATAGGGCCAGAGACACTAGGAGGAGCATGCAGGCAGTGTATGGTGTTGGAAAATTGCTGTGACTTTCCTTGCAGACTCTCTGGCAGAGTCACCTAGACTGCACTGTGCTTACACCATGCAGGGCTTTTCAGTAAACATATTGGCATGCTGGTATTATTTTAATTTTAATTTTGAACAAGGGACTGCTCAGGGAAAGAGACTAGACTTAAACAGATCATCTTTCCTCCAAGCTTGCTGCCAGCAGGAAGAGAAGTTGGTTTTCATCCATGCCCATTTGGCAATCCAGGTCTGTGACTTAGCCTAGATTATGTGTTCAGAGCTGTGTACAGGATTTTAGTCATTCTTCTTGCACTGCTTGCACAGTATTGGTCACTTTTGCCTAGACATTCTCCAGGACATAAAAAGGACATCAATTTTCCAAAACCGTCAGCATTCCAAAAAAGTCACCAGACAAATCAGGGAAAGGAGGAATTTAATATCCATGTCTTGTCCAAAAAATATAAAACAGCTGAAGGTATGGCAGGTTTCGTTTGTTTTTTTTTTTTTGCATTTTACATTAAGGGTCCATTCAGAAGCTTTGGTCTCATATAAGACTTGAACCTGAAACATGCTGCCTCATGCAAGAATTTTGCTATTTGAGACTCCTTGTTGCAAATACATTTCTTTGTAAATGATTCATAGCAGGTTCTTTCTTGGATGACTTGCATTTCGTTTTTTGCTTTCAAATGTATATATTGTGTGAGTCCAGCTGTGAAGTCATTGAAATAAATAGTCCTTTTCCCTTCTCTGTTCATGGGCAATTTGTTGTTGGGATTTATATCTGTTCTGATTGGGCAGCTTGGCCACATGATTAATTTTAAACTCACTCTTTGTTAGGTTCTTTCTAAATTTACTAGTTTTCAGCCTGACATGGGTTTCATCCTTTCAACAGGTAAAAGAATGCCAAAACTTGCAGGTTTGGATAAGCACGGGACTGAATACAAAGTCATTGGCAGGAACATTTAATGAGGAGCAAAGAGAAAAGGACTGAATCAAAGGGAAATTGCTGATTAATACCAAAGTGTATGCATAAAAATACATGTGCATGAGTCATCCACAAGAGAAAGAGAGACTCCAGATAAATCCAACTTGCTCTCTAAAAAGCAAAAAGTAGAAGGACTGTTCTGGAAAATAAACAACCACTTGGATGCATTCAGATCAATCTGACTCCCACCATCTGCTGAAGCTTTGTGGGAATTGCATCAAATCCTCCTTCCTTACACCTTAATTTTGCAATCTTCCTGCTCATAACGCTGCTCCTTAGATATGTCAAAAGAATGTAATCTGTGCTTAAGGAACAGCACCTGCCAATGCCCAGATCATCCATTCAGTGTCCTTGCTGAAGAAATAATAGGGACAAGCCAACCTGAGACAGACTTTAGTCCCACTGGATAGCAAGGTTATCACAAATTTTTGAAGATCACAAGAACTTCAGAGATAAAAGCAGAGGCTACAGCATGGGTGAACTAAAATCAGCTGAGTTTTAAGACTGATATGAACTTGTCATTTACAAGTTTGCCCAATAATAATAAAAAAGAAAATTGTACTGGAAGAAGAGATAGAAGAACAGACAGATGCATCTACTACCTACACTCTACTTTCAAGCTCATTTAAGTAGCAAAAGTGGCAAAAGACAGCTACTGAAAAATATCATAATAACCTGGTCATTTCTTATGACAACTCTTAGGGAATCTGAGGAGGAAGAGGATAGCCAGGTTTGCTGACTTTTAGACTGCTCAGTGAATTTGGAAATTTTGATCAAAATGGGCATTCCCAGCCTTCCCATCAGTTATCTCACAATTCAAGAAATGGTATAACTGGAGAGTGACATCAAAGCTAAAGGGACAGGGAGAGGAAGAAATGAGGGATAGGACATGACATAAACAAGGAGAAAGCTGTCCTCTCTTTTACACATTAGAATCAACGTTTTAGAGAATATGTAGGTCTTGTCTGAGGACTGTAATATGTCTACTGCCTGGCAGTGGGAAAAGGCAAACTACTTCCGTGGAAAGGCCATGTTCAAAGAACAGGTCAGGTGGTCACAATATCTTCTCCTTCTACCTCTTCCCCAACAACTCAAATGGAAATTTTCATCATATCTGGAGATGTCACCCTCCAGTGACACAATTTCTTCAGTTGTAAGGTGACTGCACATAAAATAGGATGACTAAGAGACTAAGATGACTAAGAGACTAATAAAGACTCGATTTTTGGGCAGCTGAGGCTCTCAGGCTTTATTCTGAGGTGAAGAAATATAAAAGGTGGTGCAAAAGTCAGGAGACAGGGGCATGGTCTTATTTATATGAGAAGCAAATACTAAATGTGATGATGAACTGAAGTGTCTGTGACAGAACCTTTCTCATAAAGTCATCTTATTGACTATAATGAGTTCTCAGCGAGCCTCCAGAACTGCAATGAGTATTTGAATAGAATATTTACATGGAGGTTTAATTGCCTTTTATGTCAGAATATAGAGTTAGTCATCTCAGAACAAGTAAAAGGAATGCATAACATACATGGCAAAGGGCACATTCTGATGTTTGTCCCAAGAATAAGCCTCACAAAACCACCAAGTGTCACTTTTCCTGTAATTTTCTTTGTTTTAATATTATTTCATTTTCCCTTGAGCCATCCTTGAGCTGACATTAACAGGATGCACTCCATTAACCTCCATGAAGCCAAGGCCTGCAAAGCTCTTAATCGGACAATGTTGTACTTTACTATGGGGTGTAAATCAGTTTTAATGCCAGGACTGCAGGCACTGTAATCTAAGCCTGGAAAAGTTCAAAGGGTGTTGCAATGCATGTAAAATCTATATGAAATAGAAGGATGCTTTTTCCCCTGAAGGAAAGAAAATGCTTTATTGGTTAAGCACTCTGATGTTCCCTTGGAAAGGCTGGTGGTGGTTTTTCCTTTTTTAAAAAAGGGAAAAAGAAACAAGTACAAATTACTTCTGCTAGGAAATACCAGCCAATAATTGGTAGATGTAATTCTGCAAAGTGTTAGTGGTGAAATCTTTCTGCAGGATTCATCAGGCCAGTTTTGAGGGCAGTTTCTTCCGGGTAACCCAACCAAATCCCACAGCACAATGCTGCAAACAATTCAGCCTGTCTCCTGCCTCCTGCCTCAGAGGCTGGCTTTCATAGGAAAGTGTTTTACTTCTCTCCTTACCCACCTCAGAAACTCAGCTCCTGCCACTAAATGGCCAAAATGGTTCCGTTAAGGCCTAAAGCCACTGACCTCAGTGCTACTGAATTTCAGGCAAGATGTCCTTTCTGGTTTCACCTCTCTTGAGCTGTCTGAGCTCAAAGGCTGTAATTGTGGGTTACAGGCATAGAAAGAGTGAGCACAAGAGCAGATCCTTGCAGAAGGGAGGCTTTGAATGTGAGAGGAAGGGAAATGTCTGGATTGAACTTGATTTTAATTTTTATAGCTGGCACCAAAGTATATTTGGATTCTTTTATTCTCTTATAAAGACTCCATTTGTCCACTGAGTCGGGGGGGAGGAAGAGAGATAATGAGTGACTTGGAACATCAGCACTAGAAGTTGGAAAGAAATGGTGTCCAGCCCCATTTTAGAATGGCTGTTCTAAAGAAATGCTGCAAAGGATTAGCTTTGATATTTTAGACTTCCAGGGAGGAAACCAAATTAGCATCAGAAAGGAAGATGTGTGGGTTGCCTCAAGTACAACTGATGGGTTTAATGTTAACATTATGAGAGTCATGCCAGAAAATTTTACTGCCACAGAAACCCAACAGCAGGAATAGGTAGATGCCCAGGAAAATGGCACTGCGAATGTGAACTGGAGTCCAGATGGCTCTTCCAAAAGAGAGACTGGGAAATCATCCTGGCAAAATACAATCCCTGTCTTTGCTGCCTCTTTACAGACAGGGCTACAACTAAAAATCAATGCAATTAGCTGGATGACCTAGAAAAAGGCAGAGAGAGCCTCTCTTTTCAGAGTTTCTTGTGGTTGGACCAAAGTCCCATTCAGGAGAAATATCCAGCAAGAATTTCACAGCTTACTGAAAAGTGGTTCAATGCAATGTGGTTGAATTGAATGCAATGTTTCACATTAGTCCTGTGCTCAATTGGAGCCAATCACTTTCCACCCACTGACTCCAGGGAGTCCCTAAATTAACGAGGTAGTGAATCTTGATTGGGATTCTAAGGGATGAGAGCCACACAACACAAAGTAACATTCAAAATGCTGAATTTCTTAAAATCTGTGTCATGAATGTTAATGACACAATACGACAGAATAACTTTCCACTACCTGTGTTCTCAGACAAAGACCCACAGTTCAGACAAATGTTTCCAATTATGACAGCACCCACTGGGTTAAGATGCCAGTCATCTCAGAGTTATTTGTAGCCCTGAATAATTTCCATCTTTGAAGAACTATTCTTTCTCTTTCATAGTCTGGCATAAAAAGCCCAGCATCTAGACCCCAACCTCTGCTGTCCAAAAAAACCTCTAATTCCTTGCCCTTGTTTCCCTTCATGGTCTCATCAACTCATACTGTTTTGCCCAGCCAAGAAGGCACACACAAATGAGACATAAGGGAGCCTACTGTAACAAGACCCCATGAATCTCTTATCCCTAAAGAGCTTTAAAGCCATTTTCCCTCCTCCAGAGACTCAAAAGCAGCATCTCCAAAAAGCACTTAGCCTCTGCCAGCCTAGGTCCTGGGAACTTGAGTTTATTCACAAACTCACATGTTCCAGTTGACAGCATTAAGCAGTGGCTGCCAAGCTAACAGGCCAGTGAGTGAATGTTTTTTATTAAAAATAAATAATGTTTTTAAAGCAAAACTCAGTGAATTATATCTTCACTTTTGAAATAGGATGGATATCAGATCTCTGGGTTGGAATTCACTCTTTACCTGTTGGACCTTCCAAAATTGACACAAATCACCCCTCTGCTTTAATGTCTTTGATGTTTTTTGATTTTTCTCTCCTAAGGGGTATGGAAGAGAAAACTTTTTGTTTTTACATAAACTCTAGAGAATTGTTTTTAAGTAATGCAGACAGGTTTCTAAGATACGTGCTTCAAATACACGTTAATGTTCTTATTTGAACGCCTACAAAGTTGGCCTGATATATAAAGATACAAGATGTACTGATACATGTGCCAGTTGTGTTTGATACAAATCTAGAAATCAAGCTGCAAGCATTTTGTTTTGAATCTCTGGGCCAAAATGTAAAGACTTATACCTAGGTGCAAATGAAGTCTGTTTCCATTCAAGTCTTTTTTAAGTACTTTTTTTATTAAGCCATTAAGAGTACTCTCAGACAATAAAAAATTTTTTTTAATTTACCTAAATAGGGATTTGCAGTGGTAATTTAAGCACCTGAACCAAATTTCAACATATGAATAGGAGAAAGAATGGGTTTTACTTAAATGAAGGGTTTTGGTTAGTCTTAAACTGAAAATTTTAATTAAAAGGTAAGAATTATTTCTAAAAAATAAATCCTTACCAATTATATGTTTTTAATAATTTTTGAAAAATGTTTTAAGGGTTAGTTTCTGGTCATTCAAAGCATTTTACTTTAAGAACATCTAAAATACTTTTTTTTTCACTTTGGAACCAAGCGGGTACCTGCTGAGAAAGCTGTCTGTTTGTCCCCACTGCATCCAAAGGAGCTGGATTTTTCCTTCCGGTGAGATTCTAGCCCAGGCTTTCCTGAACCAGAGAGGGTGAATAGCCAAGAAAAAAGTGATCCTGGTAATGAAGAGAGGAAACAAAAAGCTTTAAAAAAAAGTTTCTGCAATCTTGTCTTGCTGACTGTTTGTAACAAGTAGTAGAGTTTTTAAAGGGCCTTTAAAGGAAGTCATTCAACCAGGTTTGCTGTGTCACTTTCCACTTCATGAGAACAGCTGAGTAAAACATAGGAGCGAGCTTTGAAGGATGTGTAACGCACCACAAGAAGGAAATATCTTTGCCATCCAGTCCTGAACTCATAATTTAGTTAATCTCACCCTGTTTGGAAGTTTCCAGATGAGGTATGACCTTAGCCAAATTTCACCTGCGGCCCCCTTTGTACCAGCACAAAAACTGACCTTTGCACATTCAGCATGCTCACAAACCTCCCAGGAGTTTCAGAATAAGCATCACAGATGAGAAAACAGATCCTTGTATATTAAACTGTTATTCTGAGGTGATCTGATAAAATTGTGGTGGAGCTGAAGACTGATGTAGGATTTCTGAAATCTTAGGGCTAAATTAAAGGGCAGAGTGATTGGTGGTGGAGAAGATGTTCTTGAACTGATGTTGTCAAGATCAAATCAGTGTTCTGCAGTTTAACTTCCAAGCAAATGTTACTGAGTGTATTGTGTGGGGGTGTATGTAACTGTATAAATGTAATGCATATACATAAATATGACAGATTTCTAATTACTAACTTCCTACTTTCTTAAGCAGTTTGGGACCATTCACTGTGAGGAGGAAGGACAGAGTTTGAAGCCAAGTTAGGTTTTCTTCAGTTAATATGACTGTGTAAGGTTTTCTAGCTACAGAGCTGGGGTAAGACCTAGAAGTTGCCCAAACACTGCAGAGGCCTTCCTAAAGGCCTTCCTAAAAAGAGAGAAAGACCAGGCAAGGAACAATAATGTCAAGATAAAACTCAGCTGATGGCTTTTTATTAACGTATGTCATGAACATTATTGCGGAATTGAAAATCCTTCCCTCCGCTGTTTGTTGCTTTTTCAGAGGTGGAGTTTGAGGGGAAGAGGCATTACATTTATGTCAAATAGAGCCATTTGAAGGCATTGTGGAAGGGACTGGTTTCTCTCCTGTGCTTTCCCTTCCTTTTCTGTTTATTCATTCATCCATATTCAGTCCCTTCCTCTGTGTTATTCATCAGTGAACATAAAATCATAGAATCATAGAGTATGCTGAGTTGGAAGAGACCCATCAGGACTGTCAAGTCCAACTCCTGACCCTGTGCAGGACACCCCAAGAGTCACACCATGTGCCCAAGAGCATTGCCCAAACACTGCTCAAGCTCTGTCAGGCTTGGTGCTGTGAACACTTCCCTGGGGAGCCTGTCCCAGTGCCCAGCCACCCTCTGGGTGAAAAACTTTTTCCTCATATCCAACCTAAGCCTCTCCTGACTCAGCTTCATGCTGTTTCCTTTAGTCCTGTCATTGGGCATGAGAGTGAAGAGATCGGTTCCTGCCCCTCCACTTTCCTTTATGAGGATGTTGAAGCTTGATATCTTTTTTATATTGTGGTGCCCAAAACTGCTCACAGCACTCAAAGTGTCCTGTACCAGCCCCACTGCTGTAGCCAGAAAAAGATATGATCCCAGGGACCCTGTGGAAGTCCTTATAGAGTCCTTGGAGAGAGATAGTGAACTGATCAATGTCCTTGCTGATAAAGCAGAGAATCTGTAAGTCTCTTGCCAGAGAGGAGCTAGAGAACTAGAACAGCTTTCAGCTATGTCAGGTCAGGCAGCTCAACTCTGAATACCTTCAGATATTCCTTGGCTTTCCAAGTAAGTGCCATCTAGTCTCTGCAGCTTCTGAGGATTATTAACTCAGATTCTGACCTTAGGCTAGGTTCTTTTCAGTCCTGATCCAAAATAACTCTGCTGATTTCAGTAAAGTGACTCTGGATTTGTGCCACTCAGTACAAAATTGGAATTTGTCCTCTTAGAGACTAGCTGTCCCAGCAGAGTTTATGTGTGGTGCTCTTCAATCACTGAGAATAAAGCACAGCAAGCTGGGGGTGCCATGACCTTCTTACTGCCTCCCTTGTGTCACCCAAAGCGAAAGAGGTCCTGCAAAGTCAGCCATCCAAAGCAAAGGCAGGCTATAAACAATCCAAAAGACCCTGTTTTCCCAATGCAAGGGAAAATGCTTGGGCAGCTCTGAGATGTATGGATTGTGTTTAGTCTACATGCTTAAAAATAATAATAATAAAAATATTGTTCAGGCTAGAAGGAATTTACAGGGTTAGAACATCATGGAAAGCAACTACCTTTAGTCTGCAGAGTAAAAATATTCCAGAGAAATCCAAATAAGCTGCTCCTCATCCTATTAATTCATCAAATTTGGCCATGCATTGTTGTCTAGCACAGCACCCATTCCTAGGTAATAATCTTCCTCTTCATGGTCAGTCGTGAACTATGAGAGATTCCTCCCAGCCTGTGTAAACTTGATTGGCATGGGACATTAGCCAAACAGCCAAATTTTCCTCCTGAGATTAAAATTCTCAGATACCAAAGACCTTCTTCCAGCAGCATTAGTCATAGGGTGCTGCACTGTTATTTATACAAGGCTCAGATCCTCAGTTCTCCTTCCATGGGGAAGGGGACACGTCTGAAATCACACCCTTAGGAGGATCACATCGCTCTGGAGCTAGGCATGTTGGCCTCAAGATAATTAGGCCAGACACGTTTCAATGGCAAATCGTATTTTTCACAGTCCAGACAGCCAGACATGTTTACCTCAATTCCCAGGAAAAGCAGAAGTTAGAACACCGAGAAACTCACCATCATTCAGCTTAGAGGCTTAAGCTCTTTGCTGGGAGCTAATTTGGGAACACTAGGCAGCATATCAAGGCCGTCTCAGCACCACCATGTGCAGCTGCAAAAAGCCATTCAGAATTGCAGCTGGACGCCTTTTGCCTCATCTTAACAGCTGCCATAAATATTTCCATCTGATTTCCTTCATGTTGGGACAGCAGGCTAAAGATTTAACAACATTGATGGCAAGATCTGGACTGGAATGTTGGATAATCTTTATAAGAACGATAACTTTGATTCTCTAGCATTTATCTATTGAATCTTGTGTCTGTTTGCAAAAGGAAATTCCTGGATGGAAACTTCTATTTGTGATTCTAGATAATCCAACCATTCCACAGCATCTGTCACAATTGTTACTAGACAGACAACATTAAGTTCTGGACATGTCTTTGAAACTTTCAGGTGATAGGACCTCATTATTTATTCTGGAAAGAAAAATGCACTGACTCCTCTAAATTCACTTTATGGATGTTCATTTATGAATAAAGAAAGTCCAGGTGAATTCACTCTGGGATTTGTACCTCTATATGCATAGAAAGACAAACTCACTGGTGAAGCAAATGGGAAAAACTCCACTGAAATCAATGGCTCCATCATCACTGATTCTAGAGCCTGTCTGCATATGTGCAAAGAAAATGTCAATCATTCTCATGTTGGAAACCTACACCCATTCCATAGCCAAAAAGTATAAAGTAAGCTGGCCAAAGGAAATCCTGCCCTTCCTTGAGTGTGGGTTAAGTGGCTTTGCCAAAGAGACAAGCACAGCTTATAGAACAAAAGCCATTATTTTTTACCGAACATAGAGCTTCTTTTTAAATGGATGTATGTTCATGAACATGTAGGGACTGCCCTACAGTTTTCTGAAACACATGGAATTGGAACAAAATCCCTTTAAATTAGGGGTTTGTTGTGATCTCATTGTTCACACATTGTCTAGAGCCACCACTGGGCACATCCTCTACAGCTGGGCTGTTCAGTGCCAAGGGGTTTCCTGCTGCTCTGTCCTAGGTAGACCTCCAGAGTACCAGAGGCAGAAAAGAGAAGCAGGATTCCTCTGGGGAACTTGCTCACTTCATTAATTATTAATGTTCTGCCTGAGGATCAGAGTGGCTGGCAGTCAGCAGAGAAGAGAGAAATGCAAGCAAATAAATTATAACATTCACCACAATTCAGTGGGTAGGGAAGCAAGGTAAGACCCTGTGTTTCCCCTTCACTCCCAGCTCAGCTCTATTGATCATTCCAGAACCACAGCTGTGACCAGTGAACAGGATAGGGATTGTTTTCATTTTATCATGTTGAGTCTTTCACTCGGGCACCAACTGAGAAGTTGTTCCTGAGATCTTTAGATCTGCTGCATGAGTCTGGGCTAAGCAAGTCATGGTTCATTTACATAAGAACTAGAGTCATTGGCATTTTCTATGAAAATATGTATCTGGTTTTAACTTCTTTTCACATAACAGTCCAGAACACTAAATCTGATGCTTGATAGCCTCATAGAACATGCAACTGGAGTATACAATTCCTTGGATGACCCCTGATTTTTTTAATCTGTTTTTTTTTTTTTTTTTTTTTTTCACCAAAAAGCCCAACATTTCCATGAGGGTCAAAGATCCATGATGCTGGAGCTTTCAACCAGCAGTGTGATGTGTGGGGAGGCATTAGAAATGTGTTCACCTGGAAAAATCTCTGTTCACTATAACAATGGAGACAGAAAATGCTTCAATTTTACTCTTAATCTTTCATCTGACTATTCTCCTATGCTGGGGTAAAAGTAATCCCAACCACAAACAAAGCCAGTCTTCTCCTAGAAAACCTATCTCATCTTGTCCCACAGTTGCTCCTCTGGAACTGAAACCCAAGATAGTTTCCAAGGAAGGTGTTGGTGTGGTTGTAGGTGTCTGAGTGTGAAGTAGCCACAACTCAGAGCTGTAATCTCAGCAAGTAAGATACTAATTTTTGTTGACCATGGGTCCTTGCATATACATATCAGAAACAGCTCAAGCGTCTTAACTTCAGTATACAGAGCAGCCAGGAAACATGCTGTGACTAAATGCAGAAGACTGTGCTCTAAGGACTTCTTTTGACCCTGGAATGATGGCAGAAGATTATTTTGACCTCTTCCTTTGTCCCAGTCTTGAAGCTGTAGAGCATAAAATAGCATACTTTGCTACAGATTATAGTTTCAGACTATTTGATAAACAGCAGTCTATTTTTAGGCATTAGTATTGCCTGGGGCACTTGTGAAATCTCCATCTCTGAATGGTTTTAGTAGCAGGTTAGACAAATCATCTCAGCAAAGGCAATCTTGCCATGAGGCAGGCAGATTCCCTCATCTCTGTTTTATATGACTCAGTATACTATAAAGAGAGAGGAATAAAAGAAACTTAAGCATAAATTGGCAATACTTGCATCTATTTTGCAGCAGGCAAACAGTACTGTTTGGGGACAGATGGAGATAAAGGAAACAGGAGAAGAGCTGAAGAAATGATGCACCAGAGAAAAAGAACTGACAAAGAAAAGATGGGTAAAAATTAGATTCCTGGCAAGAATTTGGAAGCAAATCAGTGGTGCCTCTCCCACATTTAAGAGACTCAGCAAAGGCAGGATCTAATGAAATACTGAATTTTAACACACTGATTCAAGAAACATATTAGATCCCCCTCCTTTGAACCAGCCACCTCCATGGAAAGGTGAGTGAGCAGCTAATGCTGGGTTGACACAGCCAGTGCACTTTTAACATGCAATCCATATACCTGCTGAGCATTTATGCTCTCTCATCCATCCCGTTCTGTTCACTTTAGCTTTTTCTTGATGCTGAATATCAGCAAAACCATAGCTACAAAACTAGCTGGAATCCTTGAGTCCTCCTATTTCTGTATACACCTGTTTGCTACGTTTAATACTTGTTCTTGGGATATGCCATGGGTTTTTTTTTTTTTTTTGATCTGAGCTTGTGTAACCCTTGGGACAAATGAGAGGATAGATCAGCAAATGGCTGATCATGATGTGAAAGTCATACAAGCAGGTACGACTCTTTTTGCAGGTAATATTCACCTTGATTTTCAGCTCTTTTTTAGTCTGATGTGGGAAGACACTCATACTTTTCAGGTCAAGGGTGGAGCAAATAGTGTAGTAAGATTTGGAGACAGGTTGTGTAGTCTGCTCTGATCATGCTGTGGGGTGGGAGATGGGACT
Source organism: Vidua macroura (assembly GCF_024509145.1). Lineage (NCBI taxonomy): Eukaryota > Metazoa > Chordata > Aves > Passeriformes > Viduidae > Vidua > Vidua macroura. The sequence continues at coordinate 26,009,673 of NC_071577.1, forward strand.
CTGTTTTAGCTGTTTCACTTTCCTCCAGGTTTGGCTGCACTGTCTGAGCTGTCTTCAGTGAGGACTTTACCAGCAGTCTCCTGCTCTGTCCCACTGTGTCAACAGACCCTGCTGCACTTAATTAAGAGCTAGACACTGCAGACAGCAGCATAGCAGTCCCCAGCAGTATTACAAAGGAGCATATGTGTAAGGGAAAAGAGAGCATTTCCCATGCAAACCAGGGTTTGCATGCTCTGCCAGGTCAATTACAAGCTTTTTCAGCCACAGAGGAAACAGCTCTTTCTCCCTTTTATTAAAATGGCTGCTCCATCCCATTGTGGATTGAAAGAGCTACTTGGCTGCCCTTGCATCCCTGCTGACCTCCAACCACAAGCCTAGGTCTTTACCAGAAAGGAGGGGGAACCATCAGTCGCTAAATGAAGACATTGTCCTCCTGATTATCTCTTTGTTGCCAGTGTTGTGTGAGGTTATACAAAGGCATACAGCAGTTCCAAGGTGGCTGTGGGTGAAACAGTGTGTCCCAGCCTGGATGAGCATTTTCTTCTGGCTCTGCTTTGCTCTGTCAGGAAGAGCTGTACCTATGAGGCATGAATTTTCTGGAAAAGACTATTCTCCCCATCTTCTCCTGCCAACATCATTTAGCACACTGTTCCAGCCCATGTGTCCCAACACCATGTTGTGTCCCAACACCATGTTGTGTCTGGAGGCCTCTACCAGTTTCTTTCCTTGTCTGGGTTTGGATTAACCTGGCCTTATACATCTAGAGAATCAGTCTGGAGAACGTTTTGACCAATACAGGCAGGGAACAGGTTTTGACCAATATGGGCAGGGGACAGGTATCAGTGACAATGACAAAAAAGAAGTTTGGTGTGTTATTTTGTATGGGAAGGCTTCAGGTTGGAAACCAGGAGGATCTGCCAGGAGCAAGATTCAGATCAACAGCAAGACTGGAAATCTTGCACCAATGAAGTCTATGGCAAAGCTCCAGCTGGTCTTAGTGAGCACTGGACAGTATTTTTGGTCTTTCCTTGACCCTGAAAAAAGGGTCTAATCTGTTTAGTGAAAGACATGTTCTCAGCATCTTCTTCTGACTTAGCTACCAGTGGGGAATTCAGTGATAAATTTTTGGAGAACCAGTTCATCTGAGAGGAGTATCCTTTACTTAATGGGAATTCTTGACCCTGATGTACAGAATTTCTGTCTGTGAAGGCTAAAGTATGGGGGGTTATTTCGGCCTTGGCAACTGGTTGTTTCATTTTGTGTGTATATTTTAATTTTCCTTCTTATCTCCATGTCATTCCACCTGACTTTGGTGTCTTCATTGCAGCAGCCTGTCCATTTAGCTTGGCACACTCTTAGATGTATCCATCTTCAGGCTGGGACGGTCTGCTCTTTGTAGGAGGCAGAATGTGCTCTCTGGCTCAGTGGTCCCTGAGCTGGCAAATCACTTCATCCTCATGAAAGTGTACTGCAATATTGGACTACTCTACTTTTTCTGAAGATGTATCATACAAAGAGGGCTTTCTATTTCTGTCATTTCTGACCTTCCTGAATTTGAGAATACTTGGGGGAAGATATCGTGGGTTCAAATTACTTTTTGCTGTCAATTTACATACCTTCTGCCAACGCGTACTATCACTCAGTGTCCAAGCACAGTGAATCATACCTTGCAAAATGCCCCTTCAGTTCCTAATTAGCACATTCTGTCTGAGCAGCCTCAAGATTTTCAATTTATCTTGTAGGAAACAGGTTAATGATAGTAAGACAGACACTGTATCTGGGGAACAGAGCAGCAAGAAAGGGCCTCCACTTTTCCAGCTTCTGAGTAACACGACCTTAAGAGGGAAATAAATTATTGTTATAGTTTCTGTGATGTTTTGGTTGTTTTGGGCTAACCAAAGTATAATTTATTACACAAAGTATAATTTATAGTTTTATTTTGATGTGATGCTTCTTGTTCCTTTCCTACAGAAGTTCACTGTCCTGTTCAGGCCATATTCTCCCCACTACAATTTCCTACAATTCCTTCCATTGTTGTCCATGTTTTACTATTGTCAGCAATGGTTCCTGTCAGCTTCAAAACATGAGCAGTCGAAAAGTTCAGAGCCCATTATACTAAGGAGTCCTTTTTCCTCTCTACTATCCCAGGCCCATGATGAAATGCAATTTGCATTGGAGGACAATATCTGAAGTAAACATTCCCCACTGAGTATTTTCAAAGAATCTTGGATGTACCCCTTGAAAGACAGCAGTGGTTGCTCCAGGGCTTTCCAGTCTGTCCTCTGGAATGGATCTACACACACAACAACACGGTCCAGAAGCACGGGATTAATTGAATGTGTTGGTTTCCATATGCCTACAACACAAAGGGACCCAGTGTCTGTCATATGCATGATGATCCCTGTACTAAGTTCCTGTCATTACAGACACACACTATTTACTCCAGTGTCACTCTGAGGCTCCAGCAGCTGCTCAATTTCTTTTTGGGCAGGTCTGTCTATTGCTTTCCACTGCTATTTCATCTCCAGTCTTGCCCATGGGAGAGATGAGTAAGTGATGGGGAGGAGGTGGGCAGCCATGGCTCTGACAGAGGCATGTTTATGCTGGACTTTCATGTTGCTCCTCTGTATCCAACGGAGAACCATCCACCCCCCCTGCACAGTGAGAGCTGCATAAAGCATCTCTGTGTGCTTGGAGGGAAAGGCTGAGTTGTGCTGATATTCCAACTGGTTCATCATGTGCAATTGGGAAGCTCTGATGTACTCATTCCTTTCTATCACCCTCACTGACTCAGATCTCCTGCCTGCCTGTGATGGGATTGAACAGTCTTGGCTCAGTTCTGACACAGATACCCATATGCAGGCCTGAATCACTTCTCCTTTTGTTAGTACTTCAGCACCTCCAAGGTATTGTCCATGTTATGACAGAGCACTGGCTTCAAATCTGAAGAAATTCCTCTGTGGTATTTATGTCCTCTCAGCATGGCTAGGAAAATTGCTTCTTGTGGCACCCACTGGGATCCAAGAAGGGAAAAAAGAGTGGTGCTGACACCCACTTTCCCAGATACACAAAGAAGGATTAAAACATTCTGTCCCCAGCTTTTTTTAAATGTTTTTAAACTGTGGAAATGTAATTTTTTTTTCCCCAGAGAAAATTTTTCACATGGGATTTTTTTGCAAGTTTACACATTTCTTTTTGGCTTTGCCACACTGTTCATTTGTGGTTGTTGTGTATTAATGAAAAATCTACAAAGATAAAAATTAGCATTCTTTGAAACATTTGGATTCTCCTGTTCAAAAGAGCTCTTCATTTTGAATTTTCTGTCCTGTCTTATGCTTTAAAGTACTCAAGAGAGACACAAGTTGACCTGTTTCAGAAGAGATAAAATATTTCATTGATACAAAGTCTGTTTTCCCATGTTTTGCAAAGAAACTGGCATGTAGTTCTTCTTCTTCTTTCCTCTATTGTTTTTTTATTTGTGTCAGAGTCTCCAGGAAATAAGTAAGTCCCCAGAGTACTCCCGAGCCTTTGCTGCTGACACACACATGTTTACTAGATTGCAGTGCATTTCAAGATCCTATTGAAAACTGTCTCTTTACTGAACACTTAGTGGATGCACTCTAGCCCACATCATGGCTTCTTACCCATCTCTCCCACCCAAAATTGCCATTTTCTGGCCTCTCCTTTGCTGCTGTTACTGCTCTGAAAGGGAGCTGCACAAATGACAGGTTTTCTGTCCCTTCCCCACACTGCTTTGCTTGGAGCTCTGTTCCAGCAGGGCTGCCACTAGGAGTTCCTAGTCCCTTTGGTTCCTTGTCTTTACCCACAATGGAAGCCGGAAAGTATCTTATATTATGTTCAGCAGAGCGTGGGGGAATAAAGGGAAGAAACCAGTCACTTCTGGTCACAAGGGATAGTCTGATTTGCCAAAAACAACCATCTTAGACGGGATTCCCATCCCAAGCTGGATGTGATGATTCAGAAAATGGAGTAGATAATGAGCTGTTTGTGATCAGATCCTCTTTGTTTACTTTGCTGCAGAGCTGTGAATGGTCTGTTCATTAGAAATGTCCTGGACTCTAACCTTGTAGAGGGAGCCTACCTGAGATAAGCAGAGCAGAACCCAAGCCTCCACTTCTGCAAAGAAAACACTGTTTTCCTGCAAAGGCCACCTGACAATTGCCCATCCCACTAGGCCACACAGAGGACACTTGGCTGCATGGCAGTCAAATGAGTCCCTGTTGTTAAAACACTGCAGGGAATATCCCCAGGCCCTAACACATCAACTGGCCCAACACTGAGTTTGATGAAAGGCAGAGAAGATATTTTCCTTGAAACCAGATTTCTAGCTGGAGTGAAAGAAAAATAACATGTTTTCCCTTTCCTCCTCTGTGCTGGCATCTATCCAGACAGCAGCCAATGAAAGCTGAAAGTCATGATGCAGTTTTGGGGAGCTGAAATACTTCCTACATGAGAAGTTGAAAGAGGCTACTCTGTTCTAACAGAGTCTTTAAGAGTCTTCTCATCTAATTCCAGTTTGAAATACTCTTTCTTCAGGCGAATATCCAGCCTTGAATTAAACCTTCCACATGATGTAGATACCCTCTCTTTTAAATTATTCCCTATTTTCTCCTTATTATACCTTGTTATACTTGTGGCGACTTGACTGTACAACCCTTCACTACAATGTTAACATATGGAGTTTATTGCCACAAAATACGAGAAAGGACAAGCACTTAGCAGGATTTAACCATGGGAAATATGAAATGTCTTCCCCAAATTTCTTTGTCTCCAATGGTACATTCCGAGGAGTGCTTCCAAGGAGGGACATAGTTAATTTCCTTCAAAAGCTGGAGTCAGGGTAGTTTTTCAGAGGCTAATTCTACAAAATTAATGTGTTACATTGCTTGAAAGAAGGGAAGGTGAATTTTCTATTATGAAAAGAAAATTAAATTGGGCAGACCTCAGGGTTTTGACAAAGTGAGATTCTGGAGAAATATTTAGGAAATTTTCTTGGGATATTGAGGAAAATGGGGAGGAGAAAGGAACCAGCAGTAAAAGATATAGGAAAAAGAAAAAAGAAGAATTCTGAAGGAAATTCAAGTGGGGGCGGTTTAGTAGGAAAGCAAGGGGTTTCACTTTGAAGACTGAGTGTTCTGTTTTATACTTGTGAGACCTGATGAAACAGGCTCCAATCCTAAGAGATTCTAGTGAACTTATACATTAAAAGAATGAATTTACAATAAATTTTTGATTATTTATCATGTTCTATATACCTAAGTGTACACCTACAACTACTTGCAGGCAGTATGTTTTACAGTAACTTGGAGGGGAGGGCAGGGTCTATGCTGTAAGACTGGAAAAGAGTGGCTTGAGAGCTGCTCAGCAGAAAGAAACTTGTGGTGCTGGTGGACAGCCGACTAGGTATGATCAAACCCATGTAGCCAAGAAGGCCAAAGGCATCTTGACCTGTATCAGGAATAGTGTGGCCAGCCAGATCAGGGTCGCCCTGTACTCGGCACTGGTGAGTTCACACCTTGAGTCCTGTGATCAGTTTTGGGCCTCTCACTATGAGAAAGATGTTGAGTTGCTGGAGCATGTTCAAAGAAGGGCAGTGGAGCTGGTGAAGGGTCAGGAACACAAGTTCTATAAGGAGAAGCTGAGGGAGCCTGGGGTGTTTAGCCTGGAGAAGAGTCTCAAGGGGGGCTCCATTGCTCTCTACAACTCCCTGAAAGGAGGATATAGCCAGGTGGGGTTTGGTCTCTTCTGTCATGTCTCTAGCAAAACAATTAAAGGAAATGGCCTTAATTTGCACCAGGGAAGGTTCAGATTAGATATCAGAAGAAAAATTTCCCTGAAAGAATGGTCAGGCATTGGAATAAGCTGCCCGCGGAGGTGATGAAGTCACTGTCTCTGGTTGTGGCAAAGAGGTGTCTGAATGTGAATGTGGCATTTGAGCATATGGGTCGGGACGATTATGGTGGTGCTGGGTTGGTGGTTGCAGTAGATGATTTGAAGGTCTCTTTCAACCCTGATGATTCTGTGATTCTGGAAAAAAATAATATCCAAATGGGCATGTTTTGTTTGCATAGGCTAGGTAGATAATACATAAACTTACTGAGCATTTTGCTATTTGATTTTGCATGTGGCACTCCAGGCTCTCCAGTCAGTACACCAGGCACTACACCAAGTACTCCAATCATTCAGGAATTGCAGGAAAACTTCAGGCAAGACATATTCTCCACCCTACAACTGATATCTGGCATTTTAAACTTGTTAAATTTTGCTCTTTTGTCATGACAGGAATGCTCTATTCCTATGCTTTTCCTCTGAATAATGTTTAAGATCATACATTTCTGGATGCTGCCTTACATAATGTGGAAATGGAGGACATCAATTTATGTTAAAATATAGAACATGCATTGACTGCTGCTCACAATGGAATATTCCACGGCTTTGTCAACCCTGCTTTTGTAAATTAATTGATAGGTCCTTGGAGATGGATCAAAGCCAAACAACTTGGATATTGGCTTGAACCCACCAAGAGGCAGATCTGAGATATTTGTTCTATTATAGGGAAGAAGTTTGAGTACAAACAGCAGGACAGGGTGTAGGTTCTAGTGTCTGTAGGTAATGAATCACATCCACATACACACAGATAGTGCTATGGGAACAAAACGTGGCAGCCATGACAACAAAAACATAAGCCTTTGTTACATGAGTTAAAACAGAAACTCCGTTATCTGTGCCTAGAAGGACTTCTTTTCTCCAAGGCTAGATACAAGAGAAGAAAACAGAGTTATAAGGCAAATCAAGGCAGCACGACAACATCTCCACAGAAAAAACGTTTGGGGTTTTCCTAGTATATGATGAGTTGATGATGATAATATGCTGGCAGTAACAACAAGGACAGAATGGTGAGTTCACTGGATGAGAACCTCTACCATAGAAAGCATTGTTACGAAAGCTATTCCAAGAACTTCCCTACCTGGTCCATGGCTATTTAGTGGGACAAAAACAGTTGTTGCAAAGGTAGAAAATTCATTACTTAAATTTTTTACATTCCGAGCCCTCTATCTTTTAAGAAGAGATAATTTAAATTGACTGAAAACTGGGTAAATTTTTTTCACATAGGAAAGGCAGAAAGCTAGTATGGACAGTTCCTAGTCAGCAGGAAATAAAACTTCATCATGGAGTACTAAGAACAAATGCAAAAACTACTTTTAAGATTTGCATTCCAGTAATATCTACAGGTTCATACTGGCGCTGGCACCAGCATGCTAAATGAAATATAAACACAAATCAAGACTTGATCTTTGTACCAAAGCAGGTACCATCTCTGGCTTTGTCAGGACAGCCCTCATTCATGTGGCACCAGAAGCTTTCTTAATGCTTTGCCTGACTCTGATCCAAATTCCTGGCCTGGAGTGATGTTTTTCAACAAACGCAAATATCTTACTATGGGTCACTGGCATTATGGATCAGTTATGCCAACAATCCCCTGTCAAATTCCAAAGCATCCAAAGGAGGGTCACGAGGATGGTGAAGGGCCTGGAGGGAAAGTTATTTGAGGAGCAGCTGAGGCCACTCAGTCCCCTTATCCTGGAGGAGACTGAGGGAACACTTCATTGCAGTCTGAACTGCCGAGCCGTGGGGGCTTGTAGCCACTCGGCACGAAGCTCGGATAGCTGGTACATCTGTGGGTCCACCAGAAGAACGGGAGGGACACTCGGGCTGCTGAAATCCTGCTCGTTTATTGAAGGGTCACAGAAGGGCCAGACAGGGAGACCACGAAGCAGAAGGGTGGCAGGTTCCGAGAGCCCCGAGGGGCGGGGTGAGGATTCTTTTAACTGCGTAAGGGTAGGAGGGTTTAGCATTCGAGGGAACAATCGGGAAAAGGCTAAAGGGAGGGGAGATATAACATTAACCAGTGAGGAAAAGGAGTGTTCTTGGTGGAAGAACCAAAGGGAAAACGTGGAACAGAGAAGATTCTAGGCTAAGGGGCAGACTTGAACAATAACTGACAGGACAGGGGGAGGGTACAATTCTCTTACAAAAGGGGGTGGAGAACTCATACAACTGCTGTTTCCCATGGCAACCCTAGACTGCCTTCCCCAACCCCTCCTCCTACATGAACTTTCTCAAGAGAGGAAGAGGAAGGGCAAGTACAGCACTCTTCTCTCTCATGACCATTGACAGGACTTCAGGAAAAAGCATGAAGCTGAGTCAGGGCAGATTTAGGTTGGATATCAGGAAAAGGTTTTCACCAGAAGGTGGTTTGGGCATGGGAACAGCCTCCCCAGGGCAGTGGTCACAGCCTCTCTGTGTCTGTGGCCTGATGAGGAATAGAGACACTAAAATCTGTAGAAAAACTGTGTTATGAACTTTAGACTCCCCACACCCCATCAAAAAAAGAAAACGATCACTGATCAATAACCAGCTCTGGAATAACAAGCTTGCTTGATTCCTTTCATTCAACTGCATGTCAAGACACAAGGCACAGTTTGATCTCTTGTGCAGTGCAGCTGCATGGAGAACTGAGTAGCTGCTACAGCTCGGGACTAGCTGATGTGAATTCCCCCCTATGGTCTCATTCATCTCCAGCCCCAGATGTTCCCTGGTGGAAGTGCCCTGCTTACCATAGAAGACAAGTATCTTAGAGCACAGAGCCAACCTTGGGGATCTTCCCTAGGATGTGTGCTAGCCAGCTTTCAAGACACAGCTGAACAAGTACAAAGGAGGACTCATGCACTGCTTTGTGGTCTCAAAGGAAGTCACGAAATAGGATCAGCACAGAAAGTCCTCCGGGCGTTCACACATGTCCCCCTGCTTTGTGTGAGAAGCCCATGCTCTGTGCTAGCCATCTGGGACAGCATCACCCACATTCATGCTCTGACATTTGAGAGTGATTAAATATATTCCACAAAAGTCAAAACCAAAAGAGAAGCCAGTGAAACAGCAGAGATAAATAGATACATTTCCAATCTTACCCTGCAATGCATCTATAAACTATTGCCCTTCTAATTTTTGTTCTGACTTTTTCACCCGCTGTTCCTTCTCACTAGGACTTCTTTTAAAGCCGCTGTAGAAGGAATTATGTTCCAATAATGCCAAAATCAGTGGGATTTAAGCTAACTTAGTGCTGAGTGTCAAAAGTTTTAGAATCCTATTTCCCAACAGAAATGCTTCACAGATATGAGCCTGCCAGGCCTGAAGATGGGGTGTAAGTTTCTAAGTCACCTAAATACAATTTGGAAATGCTACTTCCCAACGCTGTGGGGATTTGCCATCATTGTAAGCAACTGCTCAATTCATTTCCCAAGTGCTGGCCCACCGGGATTCTTCCACAAATAATTTCATACCTGTAGCATGCCCAAGGATTATGGAAATTGCTCCAGTGGAAATCCCAGCTGCTGCTGGTTCTTGCATCCAGGGTTCAGACTAGTGCAGCTGCAGAGTTGACTGGTCATGCTCTTTGAGAGCCACTGTGTCCCTGCACTGTACCCTGCAGCTGGTCTCTGCCTCAGAGCAGCAGGAAAAACATGACCTAAGCTCAACCACCAGTACCTTGAACACAAAGCACTGTAAATCTTGGTGAGGCCTTGACCTTAATTTTTTTACATAAGCACAGCTTGGCTGCTGTCTCCTGCACCTCTCCTGTCAACCCTGGGTGCACTCGGAGCTCACTGTGATGCCCTGTATTGGGAAAGGCCATGGCTCTGGCTGCTGGCAGCACACAGAGAAGATCACTGAAAACAAACAAAGAGCAAGCAGCTTGGTTTTCATAACCTCGGTTAAACACAGGGGGTGAAGAATCCGAAGCAGCAAAGTCATGTGAATTCAAGAAAGGCGGAGGGTAACCTCTGAGGGGCTCTTTTCTTTGGCAGCACAAGGGAGGATGATGCACAGAGAAGGGGGAAAAGGAAAAATTATGGAAATTTTTGGCCCTCTGTGCACAGCAATTCTGTTTTTTCTCCTTCTGGGGCTGTAGTAACAGAATTGACGTTCATTACTGACAGTGGCAAAACTACTTTTCTGGACTCATGTGACAAAATGGTGCATCACAGCTGCCCCCTGCCCACAGAGCAAATTAAAACTGAACTTATCCTGTGGACTACCTCACTTCTTCAGAGGCCTTGAATCATCCTTCTGCCTCTCTTCACCTGAAGCATAATTTAGCTTATTTCTATTTGGAGTGGCAGGGAGAGATTTCTCCTCCCTGAGTCTCGCTGGGATGGCAGGAGGTCTGCCCTCCTCCACTGTCTGTGGTAGGGATTGGGTGACAGCTGGCCACTGCAGCCTGTGGCACACAGGCTGTGGGGGTGGTATGTTCCTGTGGGCAAAGGTAGGACATAGCTGGGTCTTCTGTGGCTGCCAGGGAAACAAAAAGTCTCTGTAAATCACAGGAGTAAGCTGCCCCCCGCCCCCCCTCCAGAGTTTTTTGGGTATCGATGGGAACAAGCACCAGACTCAAATGGGGTCAAAGAACATGCTTGCAGACCTAGAGCTTCCCACCACTTAGGAAACAACGCAGTAACTAAACCCACACCTCTCAGCAAGGACCAGCCTCCAAGTCTCAACCCTGAAAGGTCTCCAGCGTGCATTCAAATGGTTCTAATACAGCATATATCATTAAATGCAGTATAGCAACAGAGATTACTTTCACAGAATAAATCAAATAAATGCCCAGACAGGGAGCCTAGATGAAGATTTTAGTAGTTCCTCTCCAACCCATAATATTTACCCCAAAGGTAAATGCAGGCTACAACTACCATGGGCAATGATGACAACCTGTGCACCTTTCAGGATCCTATCCATAGCCTGGTGACACTTCCAGTGTTAGCAAGCGTAAGATAGGAACCTATGAAGATGGTCTCTGGTCTCTCCCATGACTCAGGAAATACAGTTTTCTGTCCACAAAGAGATGGGTGTTTTGCACTATTTAAGTTTGTGCTCTTATTCTTACTAGAACACAGTATCACGAAAATGTAGTACAGGTTTTTAAAATATCAATAGAAATCCAGGTTGTGTTGAGGCATTTGGGTTATGGTCCAGATACTAACTGCTTTGCTGAATGTCTCATTTATCCAAGGGTAGAAGGAAGCATTTTGGCCACTTGTATATGAATTTGTGTATGCACTAAGTTTGGAGACCTGAGGAGATGCTTAAGTTTGTTGTTGTGACTATGACATTTGATGGTACAGAAGGGCAAAAACAAGAGCCTGAATTACCCATCACTCCTATGAAATTCCATATGACCATGATTATCTCAGCAAGAACTTGTCACAGTTGCTTGTAGACAGTGCACAAAATAGAACTGCAAGTGGCTTTCTTCAGTGCCATCAACTCTGTCTGCCTGCCTACAGACAAAACCTGTCCTCCCTCTGTCATTCCTGAGACATGCTATGTCCAACCTGCCTCTAAAAAAACTCCCATTAAGTCCAAATCTCAGGCTATTTCAGGGTTTCAATTATCTTTCCTATTAGGAAAGTTTTTTTCATGAAATCTAACCTACATGTCCCTTGTTATACTTTAACCCTTCTCCTCTGCACCCTGGACATAAAGAACAAATTGTTCTCTTCCTCTTCATGTATTTAAACACTGTTGTCATCTCCCTTCCCAGGCTGATCTTCTCTAGACTAAATAACCCCCATATTTCAATCTCTCCTCCTTAGTCACATTCTCTGGACTTCTAATCATTCTTGTTGGTCTCTTCTGGACATTGTTCAACCAGTTAGTTCCATCCTTGAACAACAGTGACCAAAATTGGAGAGGAGAATACAGCAGAAAAATCACATCCCATGTCATGCAGATGGTACTCTGGTTTATATATCCCAGTGTGGTGTTTGCTTTCCTCATGGCAATCTTAATTCTGACTTCTCTTCAGCTTGCAATTCACAATTTCTCCAGATCTTTCTCTACTGGCTACTTCACATCCCTTATTTGTACATCTGATTGTTCTTGCCTATACTATACACAGTATAGAACTGCGTATCTTGCATTTCTCTTTATTGAACTTCAGCTTGCCCCTTCACAAACCCCTGGATTATTCTTCCACTTACATTTGATAATTCTGAAGTACAGGACTGTCCTCATGTTATCTTTTCAAATTTATGTTACCTGCTACTTTTAATAGCATATTCTCTTTTCATTCAATCTAGGTAAATAATAAAAATCATGAATAGTATCAGGTTCAAAGAATATAACTGCAGAAGTTTACCAAATGTGTTTCTGCAATATGATGATGATCTGAACCCAGCTGGTTGATACTTGAATTCAAACATGAACCTACAGCTACACACTGATTCCCGGTGTGCTTCAGCATCTGAAGTTCTTCCTGACATTTGTGTGACCCAAAAAAACTCAAAAGTGCCAAAGATCAAGAAATATAATTGCCTATCAAGACATATGTGCTCTGTATTCACAGATCAATGAGTTCGCTCCATGTCATTGTACTTCATCTTTGTAACACAGCAATGCAACAGAAGACAGACTGCACACTGGTATATTTGAAATACCTAAGCCAAAATACCATAAGCAAACCATGATAAAAGCTAAGTAGCAGACTGTTGAGTTTTGGGGAGGACATAGGCCAATTCTTAGTGTCAAAAGCATTTGTTCAGTATGTCCTGATGAATTCAGCCCTTGTTTTCCTGTAGCAGGTAAATGTACCCTTTACTCACAACTATTTCCTGAATAATTTTGAAATTTGTCTATATGTTTCTCTTGCTCTCCCTTTCTGCCTTCTCCCTGCCTGTACATTCTCCCTGCCTGTACATTTCCTCCTCCCCTTTTGCAAGGGCATCTCATCAGAAGATATTTCTGCACTATTTGGGATGTGAAGAGTCCAAAACTCAGACTTCCCAAGGTAGACTTGTATACTCATTATTGATCATGATAACTGTGTGGTCCTCTGATGTATCATTTTATCTGCAAATGCTCGTGTCATGTCCAAGGACAGGTCTGAACACATGCTCCACCTGTTAAATAGGAAAACAAAATTTTAAAAAAGGAAAAAAAAGATCAGCCTGGGAAAACAAGTCACTCAGAGAGATCCCCCTTGGCAACACGGCCCATGCGTGTGTTTCTATGTAGAGCAGCTTTTTGCTAAGCCCTGGAGAGACCCAAGACCCAATTGTGTAAACACAGATGGAGAAAGCTGAGATGCCTGGGAAATTGAGTCCTTTCAAATTCAAGTTAATCTTGATGAACTGCTGTTTTGTGGGCTTTGACCAGTAAATTCTGAGTCACAAGCAGGGTGAGACATCACCTTCCTTTTGTGACTGCAATTCCAGCAATCAACAGTCTCTGCAGCTCAGTCCCCAAGGCCAAAAGTCTTGCAATCTGCTTCAATTTAATTCTTTTTTGCTTTTCCTCCCACAACTCCTACTTCTTAAAGTCACTTATCGTTACCTCGGGATTGTTGCCAGATTCTCTTCTGGCATCACTTCTCCCTCTTTTCTGCAATCTTTGCCTATAAGGTACTTTAATCACTTCCCATGTCAACTACCGCAAAGCTCTTTTTTATAGCTCTCATAAATACTTACAGGCTTTATGTATATTTCCTCTCCAAACTTCAGGGGATGCAGATCATTGCTTAGCATTGAAGAGATGGAAAGGAGGGCAGCCTGCTTCAGATTTCCACATGACCTAGGCATGGCAAATTTTCCTGCAAACTTAGATGAGATTGAGTCTCACATTAGAATAAAAAAAGGGTGGTTTGCAGCCTTGGCTCTCTGTTACTTCCCCACTCCCAGATATCTCATTCTGCTTAATGATTGTTCCTTCCCAAGCATAAAGTCATCAGGTTACACAGAAATCTGGCTTTATTTCTTCTTTTTTTATATAAGTTTGAGCACACTGGTGATAATTTTGTTGCTCACTAAAGCATTTTTTTTCTCTAAAGTACTTTCAATCCTCCCAGCAATCAGATGATTTCCCTTCTTTTCTTCAGCCTCCTAAAAGAGGCAATGCGCAGACCTCACAGGTCCAGGAATTACAGGTCAGAACCAACCAGACAGATTTCTTAGTGACCTCTTCTGCAATTTTTTCATTCTATATGGGATATAGCTTAAAATCTCAGGCTAATGGGAGAGGAATTTCTTTTTCTCCTGGTTACAAAGGAAGAACTGTGGTTTATTTTTTTTTTTTTTTTTCCATCTTAGGGCTTTATATCAGCTGCCTGTTGGGTGTTTCAAAAGTAATTTTCTTGTCTCAGCATAGTAAACTCACAAACAAATTCCCATAATGCTGGCAATACAAAGCAGTCAGACCAGCCAAGATATTTGTGCTTCAGCATTTCAAATGCACTCTTGACTGCCTTCAAGCAATAATTTTATAGGGTTTTTCTTCCTGAAAAATTGTTCATTGATGACCTAGAAGTGAAAAGTTCTGTCTCATTACCATTTCCATCCAATTCTACATTAAATTTACTGAAATAGCTGGCTTTGACTAAGCCAAGAGTCAAATATAAGAGTTACAAGGCCCTGATTAAGAAAGCACTTAATCACTTTCTGTGCTTTCAGTTGGACAGATGCTTTCCCCTGTCAAGGACCATATCAGTAGCTGGGGGAGGACTGGGGAAGAGAGCTTGGCTCAAAGCCTATGAGAATTCACAACCCAGAGATACAGCTGCAGGACCTTACTAAAAGTACCGGTATTCTAGGACTATCAGCTGTCTCTCATTTTGCTCACTTTCCAGGATATTTGCTCAATAAAACTCAGTGGCTTGGGTTGCATCTGAAAACAGAAGCCACAGAAAACCCTGGGAACCATCCCAGGAGCACCTACCTTTCATGGAAAACAGAGAGAGGCCCAGAACAACTTCTGCCTAGATTAGATTGCCCTTACTAAAAATAGAAAGCCCTTTAGTCCTCCATCTCTCTTGATAAAGCTTTATTTTTAAGCATATGTTTTGTTTGACCTTGAGGTTTTTTAAAAAAATGGAATGAAAGAAAGAAAAGAGGGAGGAAAAAAAGCCTTCTTGATACAATTCCAAGTAACACTGAAGATAAAGCTGTGCTGTGGTTATTTAGGATTCTGTGAGTGACAGGTTTTATACAGCCTCACAAGGTCCCATTTGCATTGTTCAAGTCACTATTTTTTGGCTCCAAAGGAATGTCGAACAACACTTCATCCAGAATGTGTCTAATTCTGGTCCACAAGGTATCCCTGTTCCTTCCTCTGGCTTCTTAATAAAATTTCTCTGTTTATGTAAACCCCCACAACTATGGCCAAGAAAAGACAGCAGTGAGAATGGTCACCAGCACCTTAGGATCACAGTAATTTGATTTATTGACTCTAGCATCATCCCATCAGCCCATAGGCATTACCATATCTTACAAAAGCTTGACAAGTTCTCTCAGTAGTCCAGCCAAAGCAACCCAAAAGGTCAGAGTCCAGGTATCTTTTGCGGTGACAGGAAACAAATCTCCTTTCTTAACCTAAAAGAAAGACTTTTTGGAGAAGAGCACACTGTTAGAGGTGCATACTGGAAACTAATATTGTCATTTGCAAAGTGTGAATTTTATTTCATGTGTGAAGAAGCCTTCTGATACAAAATTTGTGATAGAGCCTGAAGAAGCTGTTGTGGATAGCTTCCATCTAGAAAAACAACATAAGCAGCACTAGGCATACCCAAAAGAGAACAAACCAAGCAGAAAATACTTTTCTAGCTGTGAAAACAGCTCCACTTCAGTACTGACAGATGCTTATTAAACAATTGAAAGTGTGCACAGGCACAGCGACAGAGGCACTGGGCTAACGTAGTTTCAGGATCAACAGGCAAGAAGGATGTGAGTGAACCTTGCACGACCTTGTGAAAAACAATCTCTCTGGTGACTCTGGAACTCCAGCTAGTGCTGTTTGTCAGTGTGAAGCTAGTGTGAGCCATGCAACCCAATTTGCCTTCCATCCCAGGAGGATGTTCATTTTCCCTCACGCCGCCCTGCTCTCAGTACCAGCTGGGTCCCCACTGCTTGCACATCCAGGGTCCAGGGAACCTCTGCAGATGTTTTCATGGACATAGCAAAAGCCCTTCCTGTCTGCCAAGACTCACACTGGGCTTTTCGCAGGAGCAAATGTATCTGTTGCTTCTAAAGCAATGTGGTTTTGGAGCAGCTCTAATTTAATCTGAAGTTGAGAAATAAAATCCTTCTGACCTAGTTGTTGTATCCTCCTTGCTCTAAACAATTCTGACAGTAAAATGGCTATCATTGGATAGCCAAAATGAGATTAGGGTGCCATGCTTTGAGGGGCATATGGCTTCCTTGAAGTGAAATGTTACTGGAGGTTCTTAAAAATGTTGGAGTTTTTGTAGTCTGGGTTTGCACAGCTCTTGTACAAGTCTGTGCATTCTGTCAGCTTTCTGTCAGATCTGTGTCACGTGTAGGATCTTTGAGTGAAATTCATGACCCTCTGAATGGCTCTTTTTAACACTCCATTGCAAATCACCTTAACAAAGCAATGAGAGGGGTTTTCTATGCAGAAGGGTTTTCTTAGAGGTGAAATACAGCTAATGCAGCACCTCCCAGAACAATTCCTACTTTCTGGTTATTTTCAGTCAACAGTGAAGATGGGAAAAGGAGACTAACACCCACCTGGGAGCATCAGGTTTTGTTTGGAAAGTGGCAATCCTTCTAATAAATATTGCTAGAAAGGGTCAGCAAGTTTTATTTCAGTGTTAAGTTCTGGATTTTGGTGACCAATCCTCAAAATACACCTTTTGAAATGTTCAGAAAATCTTCCTTGCTGAATGCCTGAAGGCTGCAGAAATTAAAATTTAAAGCAACAAGATCAAATTTTTGCAACCAGATGCACCATCTTATATTGCAAAATTGTTCGTCTTTGGAGCCCTAGGTACAACCCAGTAAATCTTCATTCTGTTTCTTCAGAATTAAATGTCAATGTGGGATGGTGCATCTGTAAGCTGTTTTTTTATCAATAGTTTTTAAAAAGAAGAATAACTCTCCCCCCCCCTTTTTTTTTTCAGTTAAAAATTATCTTCCAGAGTCACATGGAAATTCTCCAACTTCAGAACTTCAGAAACCAATTTGTAATTCTGGAGACTTTTCTTTTTCCCTTGTCAGTGGTATTCCTTCTGCTTTCCCTGGTGCAGTTTTGCTCAGACCCATCACAGAGACAAGCCCTGTGCAGAGAGCACTACTCCATCATTTCTCATAGAGAGAGAGAAGAATCAGATCAGATATTACATGTGGGACCACTGTTATTCATGGAGAGATGTCAAAATGGTGAAGCGAAGTCACTCAAACTCACTATCACAAGCTTGTGCATCATGGTGATATGTATCAAGCGTGCCTATCAACAGATAGAAGAAGGTTCTTTTAGTGTAGTCTTTTCCACATCCTATTCTGGGCCACCCCTCAGTATTCCAGCACTGCTAACTGAAGAATTCAACTAATATGGTGGGTCCTCCCTTCTGCCTTATGAATTGCCAGAGAGCAGAAAAGAAAGGGTTAAACAATATGCCTATGTGCAAAGTTAGAAATACTGTGCAGCCATGTAGAAAACACCTGACTGATAATTTACTGTGTATTTATAGCTCAGAACAGTTATGATAGAAACAAGCCCTGTAACAGCTCTTACTCTAAAGAGAGTCTGCACTTTGCAAACGGCTCATTGAGCAGATCATCTTAGCTATTCATTATGGAATGTGCTATCCTTACAAGAAAGGATTTTACTGGGCCTGGCAACAGGCTAGTCTAACTGTTCAGTCCTCTACAAACCTATTTGCCAAATTATGAGGAAGAGAATTCTGCAGCATCACCTCTATGGCTCATACCTCTTGACTATTGAGAAATCATACCTTTATTTAGCTTCCAAAAACTAAGTTACTTCCTTTCTCGAGCATCTCTGAACTACGTGGATTTGTCCAACAGAGCAATGGAAGAATTTGTATCAGTCTTTGACTTGAACCTGAGCTTTCCCAAAGGCCTTGGATTATTTTGAATTTGTCATGAAGAGAGGCCAAACATGTTCTAGTCTCATTACAGTTCCTAGAACAATTTCAATCTTGTTTTGTGGGACACTGCAAGTACTATTTCACTACAGCAGAGGAGCAGTGTGAGATCAAGGATAGCAGGTTCTGGTTGTAGGTATGTGAAGCAAGATACCAAATCCACAATGAACACACATATGAGCCTGAGCTGCTCCTTACAAAGCTGGCACAGGATAGCTGAGAAGCAGAGAAAAGGTTCTTTTCTGGTGGTGTCTTCAGGAAAGACACTCATCACTTGACTACACAACTTTACCTGTGCATCAAGTTCACTGAAAATACTTCACTGGATGTGAACAGAAAAAGACCCAAACCAAAGAAACAACAAAAATCAACAGCAGGCAACAACAAAAAGAAGGCTAAATTGCTCTGAAGGAGTGGATAGAAATTTGAAAACTGAATTCTTAGCACTCTTCTGAAAGAAACTGCCATACTTTCCTTCCTGAAACCTTTCCCTGGGCTTTTGGAGGTGATGGGAGTATCATCTGTCACTTTAGATCCTTCTCTCACTTTAAAAACCTGTCACTAAGATGAGATTTGGCAAATAGAAGCACAGGTAGTAAAAAAGATCAAGCCATTGACCTCCATTGTAAAGGCTGGATACTACAGGCAGCTTTACAAGGTGCTTCCAACAACCTCATTCCACTGGTTACTTCTTCTCTCTGGTTTATTTACCAGAATAAAATTTTACTTTTTGCTATTACCATTTTTACTCCAGAGAAGAACACTCCTTTTAAAAATAAATAAATAAATAAATAAAACCCCCTCTGGAAAACCTAGAGGGTTTTTGCCTATCAATTCCTCTTCTGTTTCAGTGGAATGCACTCCTGCAGTAGCCTGGGGGTCTTCAATCCTTCCTCCAGCATGCTTAAAGCATGCATCTGCCTTGCCAAAGAACCTCTGAAGTGCACCCCAGAAACCATCCAACTGCAACAAACCAATTTTATCTCCTTCAGAGCAGAGACAGCACCTGCTCTAAACAAACAGCCTCACCCTGCACAATAGAAGGATTATTTGAGAAATTCTTGACCTCTTGCACCTAGGTTTTTAGTACAGATGTTAATCTAAATGGATACAGGGTAGAGACAAATGCTGTAGAAACTGACATAAATACATTAAAAAAAAAAAAAAAGTGATGTTGACTGCTTATAGCTTGTTTGCTCTCAAAGAGCCATGGGATAGGGAGAAGGGAAAGTATCTTGGGAGTAGTACTGCCCCTCTTTACACCACTGATGTGGAGGCATCAGGTGACTGTCACTCCTGGACAGCAAGAACTGGTCACTTCTCCCCATTCCTAGATATAAAGAGCTCAGCTCTGTGGAGATATAAAGGCAGCTGGTCATGAGCTTGACAAGCACAGCCACGGTGTGCCTCACTCCACATCTTCTGAGTTTTCCAGTTCCAGCACTGCAAGTGCCTGTGGATTTGAAAAAGATTTTAAATGCCCAAAACCACAGAAAGGGACAAACTTTGAAGAGATGAGCCTGCTGCACCCCTGGCTGTTTAGATTGCTGCCTTTGGGGAGCCACAGGTGTGGTTACAGCTCAAACTAAAACAGGCTCTTTCTTTCTTTCTTTCTTTCTTTCTTTCTTTCTTTCTTTCTTTCTTTCTTTCTTTCTTTCTTTCTTTCTTTCTTTCTTTCTTTCTTTCTTTCTTTCTTTCTTTTCTTTCTTTCTTTCTTTCTTTCTTTCTTTCTTTCTTTCTTTCTTTCTTTCTTTCTTTCTTTCTTTCTTTCTTTCTTTCTTTCTTTCTTTCTTTCTTTCTTCTTTCTTTCCTTTCTTTCTTTCTTTCTTTCTTTCTTTCTTTCTTTCTTTCTTTCTTTCTTTCTTTCTTTCTTTCTTTCTTTCTTTCTTTCTTTTCTTTCTTTCTTTCTTTCTTTCTTTCTTTCTTTCTTTCTTTCTTTCTTTCTTTCCTTTCTTTCTTTCTTTCTTTTTCTTTTTGTCCTTCTTTCTTTTCCCTTTAAGGTACTAGTAGAACTCCTAACCTGAGAAGCATGAGGCAGCCAACCATGCTGCAGTGTGGGGGATGCTGTGTTGTATTGTTACAACATTGTATCTTTGCTAATGTCCCAGCTAGAGGTGGGAAAAGAGAGAGGCAAAGAGAAGGTGAGAAAATGAACTGAAATTCTAACTTCATTGCTGCAAAGGAAAGCAAATGAAATTAAACTCTGAAATTGGAAATATGTTTACACTTCTTTTAGTTCAAAACACTCTGTGATTCACAGAATGCCTGCTGGGTACCCCTGGAGAGAGGTTTATGTGTACACTGGCTGCACACTGGTGAACTTTATTGTACCATCTTGTTGAACCTGTTCCTAAAAATGTGCAGCTGTGTAAGAAGTTGATATTCAACTGCCCAGTAAAGGTGAAAAGAAAAGACTGTCAGGCAGTTATTGAAGCTCAAGGGCAAGATGAATTTTTCAGACCAAGCTTTAAAGAACTCTTGGAAAGTGGCAATTGTGACACCAAAAACCAGTCACCCATAAGAGATGCCTAAGGGTGGCATTCAGGGGCCATCTGGCCTGTATCTGGTCTGCATCAAGCCTCAGCAACTCTGAAATTGCAGGAGGATACTTTGGAAAGAGTTAAGTGAGGCAGGAAATGTGGAAGATTTAGGGTGGGAAAAGAATTACAAAAAGATTAATTACAAGTTCTCCCCATGCTTTGGACCCAGTCCAACCGTTTGCTTCTTCCTCAGAACACTTGGTCCAGAATCTGGGGCAAAAAAATGTGTGTTCATGTCTTTGTGGATGACCTTTCACTGTTCCAGGCTGCAGTGACTCCTTATTGGCAGTCTGAACCAAGTTTTGGCTCTATTATTACTTGCCTCCTTGCAAAACTTGATGTCGCCTAAAGTCTTTGGCAGAAGATATGAAAGATACTTCACAAAATAAAGCAGGAGGGGGTTCCCACTGCTACTAGAGAGAGATTCTTGCTAGCTCAGCATTTGCTTTTGTAATGTGCTTTACATAAGGTATGTTACTCTTCTGGCAACACCTCCAGGCCTAAATTTTCTCCTTTGTGCTCATGTGGATCTGGGATAAGGGTTCCTCAGGGAAAGGTTCTCACACTTTCTTGCAGAATAGCTGCTTCCATATTGTATCCCCTATGGTTTTTTTTGGGCTCAGCCCTGAGTAAACCTGTACTTAAGGTTCTCAAGTTTGAGAACCTGTTCTTCACGGGTATCACCTGAAATTATCTTTTCTCTATGCTGTTGCTGAATAATTCCATTGAACCACGACTCTGGTTTTTAGTGCATTTGTTCTGGGTGCTTTTGTATTTTTTTACAGTACAAGGAGAAGGACACTAAATGTGTGAGTGTGAGCCATCACCTTCTGTGGGGCAGGGATGCTTGGCACATAGGTCTGAGACTGTGATACAGCATAGGGGTATTCATCATCCCTGAAGTTATTCATCATACCTGAAGCACAAAGAGAGGGTGCCAACATGCAAGTACTTCAAAAGGATAACCAAAGCATTGATCTTTAGTACCTTTTCTGAAGGACAGTTTTGTGCTTAAAAAGCAGCACTGGGAGTAAAGATTTTAAGGTACTGATTTTTGCCTTACACCTGACTTCCAGTCTTTGAGATATTACATTACATTTTCCCTCTATCTATAAAAAAATGGCAATACTTACAGGTACACTGATTTAACCCAGACCATCAGTCTTCTTTACATCACCTGCCAGTATGTCTCACAAGTATTTCTTAAATACAGTCCAAACATCCAGCTGTTCCAGATGTTAAAACCACTGGGTGCTCTAGGAAGAAAACACATTCTTAAAGTTTGTCTGGAGGTCTGTGATAGCAGTGAGCAGATGAAGTGGGCTATGAAATAAAGACTCTACTTGAGACTATCCCTCATGCCAAAAAAACAAAACCCTTCTGAGGTGCTGCCAGTGGAAATTAGGGAAAAACTGCCGTCATTTGTTTCAAGTTTGGGAATTGCTGCAACCCTAACCAAAGATTTCCCACTTACCACTTTCCTTTTTTCTTTCCAATTCCTTGATCTTTTCCTACTCTACAGCCAAAGATCAACCTCCTTGTCTTAGAGTGTCAAGTTCCCATATATTTCCCTATCAAAATCCTTCTGGGACTAGCACAGGCTCTGTGGCATTGGCACAAGCCAATGACAAACTCTCAGTAGAGCCCAATACAGACAATAAAATGCCAGGCTACAGCATAAATCCTCCCACTCCTAAAGCAGACTTTACTTCTTCTGATCTTCTCTGAGTTCGTTGTCCTTTGCTGTCCAATTTTTTTAATGGAATCTGAGGTCAAGAGCTGCATTGTGTCTTTTGGATCATATTACACATGCTTAACAAATACTAATAAAACTCAGCAACCTAGTCAATTTAGCAGCCCTGAGCTCTATGGACATGGGGGCAGCAATACTCCTTTTTGCCCCATGTCCAATCAATGTTTCTGGTTACATGTCTTGAACAACTCTTCCTATGATCGCAAAACTCCATATGGAAGACCTAGAGCGTAGGAATTATCTTCTTGCCTAAAGGTTTCTAATGGTGGCTTTCGAGAAATTTTTCAAATCTCACGCTAACATGAGCCAAGTCCCTCACAAATGTCTTGGAACTGTTTTCACCATTTGCTTGCCCACATAAAATCAAGCTGGAAAGGCATTGAAACCAACTGCTGAAATAAAAAAAACCACAGGTTTTCTGATTACATTGCTAGATTGTATCTGTTTTGAAGTTTTTTTCTCAGCTATGACAACATTGCATGTCCATGATGATACAAATAAAGCTTCTGAAGAGTCTTTGCAGAAAAACCCTGGATTGCGTGAGAAGCAGATAAATCTTGATACCCAAGATGCATTTTGTTGTGTGGAAAGGAGATTTGTAGTGCCTGCCTCCACTTTTTTAGAACAGTAAAGGAAAATGCTCTCTCTTTTGATACTGATAAACTGCCTCAAAATGGGATCCTTAGGACTAAATTAGAAGGACCTTTCCCTCACTTTGCCTGATCTGCCCTTTGGCAGAAAAAATGACATGAGATTTCTAAGCAATCTGCATCAAATTCTCCATGAGATTCAGTGCATTTGGGGTGGTATTCTTTGGATTATTTCATTCTGTACCTTGCCAACCTCTCTCTCTGCTGGAAAAAAGTCTGTAAAAGCTACTGCTTCTTTACCTTCAGGCCAAGTCTTGAAGTGTTAAAGCACAACTCCTAGTAACATGGATTACAATAAAATCTGGGTTTCTTTGGTTCACTTGCACTGCTAGTTTATGGCACAAATGACCCAAAAGGTTGTTTTGCAATATTAAAGAGGACCAAGCGTCCTGTAAACTTTTTAATACCATGTGAAATCTGAAAGCCTTAACAGCAGAGGCTTAGTAGTAGTGTCTCACACTGCGTGGGCATTTAATGAGTTGCATTTTATGAGTCTGTTTTTCTTGTGGGCAATAAAAGGATATATGAAAGGGTCAAAGTTAGGAGACTGTAGGACAATGTGTCTTGCCAGGGTTAGATACAACCTACCTAGCAGTTTCCCAAGGGAAGAATGGCTGAGGTCTGCAGCCATGGAATATTCTGTGTGATTTTTAAAGGTCTTCAAATAAAAGAAAGTACTGTAGACCTTCTTTTGTGAAATGGAGGTGAAGGGGAAGCAGAGACAGACATTGGCAGGCATCTACAACCTCTAGAGTTCAATGCCCAAGTGTAATCCCCAAACAAGCTGCAAGTGCCGGGTTCTAGTGATGAGGTCCACACTCCTTTAGTCTCATGATTTTTGCTTTCCACTTTTTTCCCATGAGGGGTAAACGTGTGACATGAGATCAAAACTTGTATAGCTATTCTCCAGGCTGTCACTTGAATTTCCAATTAGCTAATTTTTGGATGTTATTAGTATTGTTGGAGTTATCACAGAGATATCTCTGTTCTGGATACCTTATGTAGGGATAGCTGAAGTAGGAATGTCCCAGAAATCCCAGACAGGCTGGGTGGGAGGCTGCTTTCCTAAGTTAGTTTCCATCAGTCCTTATGGAAGGTAAATTCCTATATAATACATTTGCTTTGTATCTATGAAATCTTACCCAAAGCTTTCTCAATACTACATTTCCTCAGAAAGAGGTTTCCAAAGTGTTTTTGGGAGATACAAGTGAGGAACGCAACAACAGCTTGTGAAAAACAACATCCTACTCATGTACTTCTTGCATGTTGAATATACTTGTGTAATAACCTGAGAAGCTTTCTGATCCCTTTATGTGTATACATACATTTTGTGTATTTTTAAGTAAATCCAATGTGCTTTCAATGTATTTTGTTTGTTATTAAAACTGAAACTCTTGGAAATACCTGGAATGTGGAGTTATGGCAAGCCTTGCAAAAAGCAGGTATGGATTGTCTTTAAATGTGCACTGAATAAGTATCAATGGAACATTAGGCTTGTGACTGCTGACTCTTGGCAGCAGCCCCATGGTTTGTGGGGAGTGGAGAATGTGTAGCTGGATTGGAGCAGTGGCCCTCCGCTCTTCAGGGATCAGCCCTAGCACTGCTGACCCTGTCTGTGCCTTGCTGAGCAGCAGATGCTACAAGAGAGCCTCCCAGCTACCAGCGGGTGGGCGATGACTAACGGGGACATCTCCCATTTTCCAGGACCAGCCCCTCCTCGCCAGTGACGAGCCCACTGTGCTGGGGCTGCTGCCCCCGGCGTTCCCTGCCTCTCCGGCTGAAAGCAGCCGGACTTTGCCAAACCCCAGATTCATGCGGTTTGGCACCCTCTGTCCATCAGGAGCAGGAGCTCCATCCAACACACACTGCTGTGTGCAAGTCGAGCAACAGCCGCAGCAAGGACTGGGACAGAAGCTGGCCCACAAGCTCCTCTTTAAGCTTTAGGAGGTGGGTTAGTAGCCGCAGGGACAGGGTGACGGGAATGCAGTGTGCTGGGAGAAACAAGCCAAGCATTTGCCTGAAAAGGAAGGGAGACAGCAGGAGTTTTACAAGCTGTGAGGGAGGTAGGGAAGAGGCCAATAGAACCAATATGATGTATTTTAAATACTCATTTCTACCAAAATATGTCACCTCCCCCTTTCCCTGTTTGCAGCCTCGGTTTTCAAGGCTGGAATGATAACCTCTGTGCCTGCTACTAAAGAAGACAGTGCACAGCTTTTTCTTCAGCCCTCAGCATGACCCGTAAGCAAGTGTGCATGGGAACAGAGGCAGAGGGCTGGGAGAGGACAGACAGCTGCCTGAATTGTCCTTCTGAGTCAATCCTGCCAAGATGTGGTGCAACATCTTATTTTTCTTGTCATTGCTGCCATCTATTACAGGAAATCTGTTCATTAAACGTCTTCAGCAAAGCCTAAGGGTGCAAGGGATGGTAATGCCAGGCAGGGGTCTGTCCTCACGGATTGAGCTACAACATGGGCCCAGCAGCTTCCAGGGATCTTTCAGCCCTTTTGGGAACAACAAACCCTGCAAAACACCCATGTGGCTGAGGCTAGAGTGGCAAAGTGTCAGTGCTGAAGGAAGGAGGTAGGGTTGGGAAGAAGTGAGTTGCAGCATTCACACACTGGAGAAAGCTGGAGCTTTCTCAGCAGCAAAAAGAGCCAGCTTCTGCCTCCACCCCAGCCCGGCAAAGCTGTGGGAAGCACAGCAAGCTAGTTTCCTGTAAACAGGCTCTTTTTCCCAAAGCCATAGCAGTCAGACAAGCCACTGAAACACAAGTGAGTCCAAGACTGGGACAGGTGCCACTGCTGGTGAGGGGTTGAAAGGCTTCACTTCTCTCCATCCTTCTCCAGCATCCTTCTGTTCCCATGCTGTCACCCCCTTTGCCCTCCACATTAGCTGTTCTCCCTTCTTTTCCCTTCCCACATACCTCCTTCCCAGTTCTCAGCACAGGAGGGATCTCTGCAGCTCAAACTTTATGGTAAAATCACAGTCTGCCCCTGGTTGACTGACGTTCAGGACCTCTGTGTTGCGATAGCTAAACCTGAGTTGGTCTTTTCTTAGTCCCTCTCCATTTTTGGAATGAGGTGGAGGGTTATGTGGCTGTACATATTTCATGCCATGCTAAAACTTGGCAGATAAATCTGCTTCTGAGGCATATTTTTAAGAAGGAGCTAACAGAATTATGTGGGGCCAAGCAAACCCTCCTGCCCATGCACATTCCCTGTAGCTTTCCTCAGCTTTAGTCTGACAATGTACTCAGGCTGTGTCATCGGAGGAAAGGATGGATGATGCCAAAGTCATGGTAATGATCCCTTTAGTCCCATACGCAGCTCCCAGCTTGGTATCAACAAGTGATTTGGGACCACTAGCTGATATCAGTTCCTATGATTTTTCATATCTTCCTAAGTCAATCTCAGCTGAAAACATGAATCAGGTGAGTTGGGCTTAGACACCAGCCATGACTCACAGTTTAGGCATTTCTGTTTTAAAGGACATGCAGGTTGTCAATTCCTGTGATAGCTGCTGTTTTCCTTAAATCCTCAGTTGCTGAACTCCTCACTCTTATCGGATAGTCTCTGCACACAAACATCAGAACTTTTGTCAAAAGCCTGATGACGTGAACAAAAAGGATTCAAATATCAAAGTGCGAGCAAATATATCTTGTATAAGTTAATTTCCAAAATGTTTCTTTTTCTGTTGTATCTTGTGGTTTTTTTCCTCGTCTGTCTCATGGCAATTAATCACATACTACTTGGCAACATTAGGAAGATGATGAGCTGGCAGGAATACTGGTGAATTCCCCAATAGAATGACAGAGAGCCTTTGTTTCCCACCAAAACCTAAATTCAGGATATGTGGTAACATTACATCCTGTAACTGCAATACTGTACAAGGTGTTTGAAGCCAGTCAATGTCAGGATGTAAAAAAAAATGAAATAGGCTTATCCTCTTCTCTGCCTGCAAGGGAGGTGGATTTTTTTTTTTTTTGGGGGGGGGGGTCAGCTTTAAAATTCACTGATTATTGAGTCTTAATCTTGTCCTGTACATATATAGTTGGTAAAAAAGAAGCAGGTCTTCCTTTCTTGCTTATAAAGCAGAATATAGATGGGAAATAACCACACAGACAAAAAAAATCAACCACATGCAGAAGATTTGTGTTTGTTGTATTGAATAAAACTCTTTCTTTTCTTTTTTTCTTTTTTACTTTTTTTTGTTTCTTTTTTGATGGATCTAAATCCTATTCTTGGATGTCAGTAGCTAGCCATTTTTGAATTATGCTTTCTCTCCCTGAACTAAGTGGGCTTCCAAACTCATGAACAAGTATGTGTCATCTCCCAGGCCCCTGGGTCCATACTTTCATTCTCTGGCCAGTAAGTCCCCTAATTTTCATTGCTTAGGAGAATTAAGAAGGGCTATGTCACCATGGCAATGCAGAGTTGTACCTGTTTTTGGAAAATACATAAGCACCTAATACTATACCTTTCCAAGTCAAAGCTTGTCATGTTATCTTCAGCTCTCTCCCGTTGTTGACAGATATTGGGTGTGAAATACATTTCAATACGACTAGAGCACAAAAAAAAAATGATCAGAGCATGGTCAAAAGGCCCTCCTGGGGGCAAACTGAGTAGTGATCAGTGAGGAACAACCAAAACATACCCAGGCTCAGAAGAGGCCAGGAAACCCAACCCTTAGATGTGGATGAATCACTGCAAGGTAGAGTTATTTTAAGATCAAACCTGAAACCATCAGAGGTGGAAAATGCAACCTTGAAAAATGAGGTCAGTGGGAAAATCCAAAGGCCCACAGCCAGCCTGTTGTCAGGCACTGATGACCAATAGGGTGCT
Source organism: Vidua macroura (assembly GCF_024509145.1). Classification (NCBI taxonomy): domain Eukaryota; kingdom Metazoa; phylum Chordata; class Aves; order Passeriformes; family Viduidae; genus Vidua; species Vidua macroura. Next base: position 26,037,437 of record NC_071577.1, read on the forward strand.
AAGTCTTCCCAGAGAACTGCAGATCACCACTCCTGGAAAGGAAACAGCAAGGAAAGAGATATAGAAACACCTGGAAGCCTTCACTGAACACCCTAAGTAAAATAAAAGATTGTGGGATAGCCACTTCTTGCTCTAATTGAGGAAAGAGTATAGACAGGCTGAGTTTCTTCCCCATCCTACACCATCCCTTCCTTTAGAAGGACCTCTTGAGCAAGCTAATTCCTTATTTCCTATCTTATCATCTGACATGGATCTGGAGCCTTCCCTTAACTGAACTTTTTTTGAGAGGATGTCTCATATCCAGTGCCTTGGTGGTCCTCCAGGTAGCTCTTTGCTTTGCCTTTCATCAAGGATTACACAGAGTACCACAGCTTCATCTGTGTCAGAACTGAGCACATTAAATTGTGAGTGTCCCTTTTTGTGTTTTCTTCTAATGAGGAAATTGGGGCTTACTGCCTGGGAGGATTTCAGGGCTTTCACTGAATGAGGAACTCAGCATCTTAACATATATGTCTTCAAGGCTACATTTACTTCATCCTCACCTAGAACCTCAGGCTGCTGTATTACCTGTTCCTTGGGAATTTTATGAAGTTAATGATGACCTTTTTTTGTCGGTGGTGGTTTTTGTGGTTCCTTGTACCCCTAAGAGCAGATGATGCTTTGCAGGAAGGATGACAGTTGTTTTTGTTTGTTTGTTTTATTTTAATTTTGAATGCCACAGTCCACTACTGGAAATTCTGGATGGCAAAATAACCCTCCCTAGGCTCTCACAATATGAATCCAAAACCAAAACCCATGACTGGGAAAATTCCAGATGTGATGTGTGTCTCTGAGACTGAAAATAAGCAGTCAAATTGTTGACTGGAAGAAGCCCTCCCTCCTGCCTTACATCCCTGAGTCACTAAGCCAGATGGGGCTGGCTTAATGCACAGAAGCTGCTGATTATCAAACCAGTGCTGTCAAGGTGGGTTGTTGAGAAGGAGGACATTTGTGTGCTGCCTTTTTAAGTATTTGGAGTTCCTTTCATACCTGTGCTGCTTTCTGCCATGAGATAGAGCAGATCCCTTTTGAAGATGCAGTACAGCCAGCTAGCACATAATGAAAATTGTTACCAGCTCTGCAGCAGCACTGTATAAATTAATCTCATAAACAAATAACTCAAACTCATCCCAACACCACCTCTGAAAAGCACTGCAAAGTAACCTCCATCACTCTTTCTGCATCTCTGAAATGCCATGAGAGCTGTAATGTAATGTACATGTGATAAAACACATATCTGGATCATTACAATAAAAATCCTGAATAAGAGCTGAAAGACTTGGCCTTTGAAAGGCATACTGGCTCTGTTTGGGAATGGCTTCATCTCTAAGTAAGAATTGTCCATGCCTGGCAGTATGCAGAAAGATACTGTTCTGACTCAGGAGGCAGGAAAATAGCAGGAAATTACTCTGTTTGAAAATTGGCCCATAAATTCAGATATGGCTGATCTGATCCTGGCATGAGTTGTTACAAGTAACTCAATGTAATTTTGGCAGAGATCATGAAACAAATAAACAAAAAGAAAGAGCAAGAGGGAGAGAAAAGTAGAGAGTAGAAATAAGAGTTTTATAGAGGAAACTAAACAGGGAGATGCCAGTTTGTCTTAACTGTATCATAGACATCAAGTCACTGGTACTCCAGCCCATTGACAGTTGCCTTCAGGCATATTCAGCACAATCAGGTGGAAGGAGCTTGGCACAGAGGCTCCAGAGAGTTGAATCCTGGTTTTGCATCTGGTCAGAATTGCCATTTTGCAGCTGTCACTGCCCTTGGCATTTTTCCTACCTTCCTCTACTCAAAGGGCAGTATTTGGGGAAATTTGGGGAAGGGGCCAAAGCTACCTCCAAGACCAGAAAGCTGCACATGCAGAAGAGGCTGTGCCTCTGATGCTGCAGCTCAGGGAAGCAATGCCTGTGTAAGCACAGAAATTCAAAGGCTTGGAACAGGGAATGAAAGTCACTGGAACCTGGAAAAGAGGTCAGGAGCTGAGCAGCAGGCCTAGGATTCAAGTGTGCATGGCAACCAGGTGTGAAGGATCTGTAACTAAAGGTCTAACCAAAACCAGGCCAATCCCAGTACCAAAGGAATAAGGGTATCCAGACTAAACAGTGCCAGAGGTGCACTGCTCTGCTCATTCTGCTCCCATTCTAAAGCCCCCCTCATCAGCTGACCAGTTATACCTCAACAGGAAACAACACTGTGGCAGGTCAGTATGGTGAGGGTATGTTATGACAGCTGGAGAGGAACTTCCTGAAAGTTCCATTTTGCTGGACATAACTGGACAGGCTGAGATTAGGAAATCCCCTTTTATAGTCCCTGCATCTCCAGGCTGAATCCCACAACAGGAAAGCAAAGTACCACTTAAGAAAATGTCCCAAAACTGGGAGGGGACTTGGCAAAGTAAATGTTTCTAAAGATCAGACTCCAGAAATCTGTTTAAAGTCCTAGAAAAAATATCCAGTTCTGCTGATGTGCATCATGAAAGAGCGGTTTGTGTCACCCAGAGGGGTGGGAAAGGAAAGGAAAGGAAAAGCCTTGAACATGATTCATTTGGCACTACCCTCATTTCCTCTATTGGAGCCCCGCTAAAACCTGTGCAGCAGTCAGTGCTCTATGCTGCCTCTAGTCCTGCCACAACCAACCTTCAGGAGCACTTCCTGGCCTGCTGCAACACAGCCTGCAGGTGAAGATGATGGAGCTGCCCTGATCCACAAGGAAATACCTAGACCAGCAACTGCTCAAAAGTGCAATTCGGAGTCCAGTTTCTAAGAAATTGATTACAAAGAAAAGTAAAGAAACAGCAAAATTGCTGGGGAAATCTCGGTAGGCAGAATACTGTTCTCTCTCTTTGTATTTAATGAAAATACTGGTTTTAGACTGTGAAAGCAGAACATTTCTAGAAGCCACATACAGATAGATCTTTGCTTTTTTGTACTCTCTGCTTACCAGTGTAGTCCCATGTAGCTATTTGTAGAAAAAGCCTGAAAATCCAAATTAGACCCAAAGAAAGATACTTAGATTGCCTTTAGGCATTTAGGCCTGCGTAATGCACATAGCACCAAATGAGCAATAATATTTGTAACACAAGCATTTTTAAGGCAACAGCCAAGAATTACGGCAGTGGAAAGAGCTTCACAATCCTATTGTAGAAAGAAGGAAAGCATTTTACCCTCTTAGAAAGCCTGTCTTTCTTCATTGATGTTCACGTCATACCCATCTTAAATAGACCCAGCAATGCTAGAGGAAAATAAGGAAAGAACATAGCATCAGAGCTGAGGTCAACATCTGGATGGACTTAGGCTTCACAAAGGAATTCACTGACTCATTGGCACATGTGAGGACTGTCATCTCCTCTGCAGCATTTAGTCTTTAATCATGAGAACCCATTGGGCTAGAGCTTGGCTTTCAGGAATATTAATGGAGTAATAATGCTATGAAAAGGGGAAAAAACAAGGCAAGAAAATGAGTGGTTCTGAAAAACATCAGTATTACTCCCTCCCTACACACACAACACATACTTAAACACACAGGGACGGAACAGCCAAAAGACCAAAACTGAAAACTAAGAGTCACCCGCTGGGTGTTTGAACAGGAATGGGATAGGAGCCCCACCTGTGCTCTGACCCTGCCTGACCCTCAGGGACTCCCCCAGTGGTGCAAAAGTTTGTTTAGTGGCTGATGTCTTCCTGTGACCTTGGGGCATAACATGAGCTGTCCTGACAGGATATCCACATGAGCATGTTCCCACTGCTCTCGGGCAGTGGTGCCCAATCCAGGGAGAGGAAAGGAAGGAGAAATAGAGTGAGAGATGATGGGCAGGGCTTTCTTGTTGCAATTGTCTGGAAGAGCATGGGCCATAGTGTCATTTCTGGACAAAATGTAGCTTGAATGAGTTGCAGTGGGCACAATGCCTCACACAGCCAGCACACCCCTCTCCTGCCTCAGGTCAGAGGTCAGAGAAGACCCCCAGGTAACCCAGAACAACAACTTTCAGATCTGTGCCAAGGCAAGTGGCTCAGTGTGGCACTAACCTGGGCCACATCCTTGCCTTGTCACTCCTCGGAGACCTTTGTCTGAATATGAAGCCCCACTGGCCAAGGATGCAGAGAAAGGGCTCAGAGACACCACATGTGTCTGGGCCTACAGTCCTGCTCTTCTGCAGGTTATGAATGAACTTCTGAACCTCCTGAGGTTGATTGATCACAGGTGACAAGAGGAAGTGATGGGGAATTCACTTGCTCATGACACCTCAGTTGCTGTTAGTTAAACAAGTGTTTTATTAAGTTCACTCCTTGTGACCAGGAGGATTTGGAAATGCCTGGCGTGATTGTTCTATTTCAGGTGACCTCATAATTCACAAGGCCTCAGACTATATTCCTCACAGAGCTAAGGAATTTCTATTGGCAGCTCCTGTGAAGTAGAGAGGATATCTGCTCATGTATCTTCTGTTTGGTGTGGGGAAGGCCTGAATAGAGGAGGAAATTTAGATTTTTACTTGATTTTGAGTAATCAGTTCCACCATCCCCTTCTGGCATCCTGCATCCCCCAGCAGTGGTTCCAATTTATGGAGAAGGTAAATCACTAGCTTGTTCCAATCTTTCTAGTCTGTTTCAATCTATCACCACCCTGCTCCTATCACATGTTGTTAGATGAACTTGAGAGCCATTCTCTCAGCAACAGAAGATGGCCTTTCCTGGAAAATGACAATTAAAGGCCTGTATACTATTCACAATGATCAGCTGAGCAATGGATTAACACCTAATGATTTCCAGAGATTTACGAGGCAGTTTTACAGACTAAGGTTGAACTGCTACTCTAAGATAAATCTTAACCATTTACTTCCCTTGTTCTAATAAATCCTCCCAGGCCTGGACAAACCAGAACATATCTATACGCACCAAGAAGGTCTCTGACATCACATCTTAAGAATGCAACAAAAAACAAGGGAAAAAATGCATCCAGCTCTGTTCATTGCGAATCAGATTTTACATCAGGCTCTTCCCAGAAAGCTGATCTGTCCATCATGCAGTTGTTTCAAGCCTGTTTCTATGCCACAATACATGGCAGAGAAGGCAGTCAGGGTCCAAATACAACACTCACCTCCTGTAATGGTACTTCTTGCTCCATGTAGAAGGTAGGAGAGCAAGGGTGAGAAACACACTCCTTAGTCTGAAAGCTATTAAGGTGTTAGCAGTAGGACTTAACTGAACTGTCTGCTCATGCCACATGCCACATGTTACATTGATGTGGTTTGATTTCACTTTACATAGTGCTTCCAGGCACCTCTGGAATTAAAAATTTAGTGGGACATAGGGGAAGGTGTTAATATGGGTTTATGGTTGCCTAAATATGATTATGTAAGCCCTTGTCTCATTCCTATCTTCCAGCCTCTCTCTCTTCATCTCTGAGCATTTCCTGTTGTGCTGCTAATGTCACTGCCTGTTTGTCACCATTTCTGCTTTCAGTATCTCTGCAGCAGGACAGCAGCAGCCTGGCAGATCTGCCTGCTGGGTGTCCTCTGTGGGTGGTCTTGTTCTGTATCAGATGGTGCCTGGACACGACCTAGCCTATCTTTAGAGATCAACCACTATGACATACTGGGTAATTGAGAGGCAAGAGTCACATTTGCTACTTAATTTTCCATCACAATAGAAACTGCTTTGTGATTGGTCTGTGACTGTGAAATACTACTTTATCCTTCTGTCTCAGAATCCATGAACTTAGATTCAAGGCTAAAAAATTTACCTCTGGGATGTCACTTCAGTGTTTTCACTTTGTTAGGGAGAGAGCAAAGACAGTGAAACTGAGGTCTGTGATCTCCAGAACAGAAGCTCAATAGTCCAAAGCCCACCCATGTAATGCTATAAAGCCTGTCTTTTATAATCAGCTCTGACATGACATGACAATAAAAGGAAAAAAAAAAAAAATAGGGAAGTTTGTCAAGGATAGGAAGTACAGACTTGTAACTGTTTTCTATTAATGATTTTGTTTTCAGTCCAAAAATCTCACCCATTAAAGCACTGATGCCTGCCATGTAAGAATTAAATGTCAGAAAAACCAAACCACCCTGTAACTACACAAGTTTGTTTTTTTTTTTTGCTCTCTTGTTGAAGTGACATATGAATACTGTGAGGTTACTCCTATTGTGCAACTGACACATTGTTATACCACATAGCAGGATGGAGCTGACTCTAGAAACTCCCAACACACAATAAATTGAGATCCTCTTTTGGAACTGACGTTAACAATATGCATCTCAGTAATGATAGCCTTTGGGCCTTGCTCTGGAGTCATAGGGAGTTTATGAGATGTTATATTCTCCCATTTCCTCCCTGCTGAAACTTTCCTGGGAAGGTCTTCCAGCATCAGGATGTGTCATTTTCAAAAGGATGTTTGGACAGACTCCACAGCAAAAAGAAATTCAGACTGCTGATCTGGAGCTAGGTAGGCAGAACAATGCATTATAGAGCTGCAGCTGTTCCCAGGCCTGTGCCACCGGTCTGATTTCCAGAACTAGATGTGCAAAACCTTGAGTTGCACAAACAGATTCCAATGTATTAGTCACATTGGTTGGCCTTTATACATAGAATGCAAATATAATACAGTCACATGGTCTTGCATCATAAAACATCATCCATATTGCACTTAGGTCTCAATATGGCCAGGAAATATCAAAGTAAGTACTAAAAAAAAAAACCCAACATTTCAAACAGCCCAAAGCATCTGATGTAGAAGGCATAATTTGCTCCAACCCACAGTATTACACCAGGATATGGATACTATAATGATGATTTTATAACTGTAGATAAAGAAAAATGCTTTGCTTTTCTCTCATAACCAGAAAATCTGAAAAGCACAGTGACTTAATTAATATGACTTTTTAATAATTTCATGTCATCTATATAGTGTGATTGATCCAGGTTATTATTTTCAATAATGCAGCCAACATGAGGTGCAATTGTTCATAATTACATCTACAGTATTGGATTGTAAATGTAATAGCCAGTCCCACACCATATGAACATTCACAGAATTAGACCACAGCCTTTCAGTACAACACAGCCACACAAGCAGTGTGCTGAAGAAGGTCTACTGGTACATTAGATCAGTCTACCTATTACTGTTACAAAGAAGAGTAAAGAGGAATACAAGACTAACTGCTCTGCAAATAAGCCAGAGACAGACTTGTTTGGAAGAGCAAAACAGCTTCATCAAGGTACAGAATTTTTACAAATCCTTCCTTTTTTTGCAAGTGAAAATTTGAGAGACTGTCAGTCTCTCAAGTGCATTTGATCTTTTAGAGAAAGAGCAACTGCATTAAAGCAAGGAAGAAGTTTACTTTTTGGTAGGCAAAAAGTGGTTTGTCCCTGTCTTTTATACGCCTGTTTCATTTTCAAGGTTACACCAAAAAACCCATGCATGATTAAGTGCAACTCTGTGACCACGGCTGAGGAGGTAAAACAGAGTTCCATGAACTGGAGACACTTCCTGGCTGTTTGCAGATGGCAGGCTCAAAATGGATAAGAGATAATTATACACTGCACAAGAAAATGGTGTAAAGTATTTTCAGTTGCAAACACTGGGGGTGCCAACAGGTACGTATGTATATAAATCAATTTGATAAACATTAGGACAAAAATCTATCAGAAACAAATAGATACCATTTCTGCCAAAGTAGTCTAACCAGTGGGGTATGATTGGCACAGAAACAGAGCAAGACCAACACGGACAATCTCAGAAGCAATAATGGAAAATCCTACTGTCCTCACTTATCATATATCATTTGCCAGAAGAAAAAACAAAACAAAACAAAACAAAACATCCAAAAAAAAAAAAAACCCACCCAAAACAAAACAAACAAACAAAACTAAACTAAAACCCCAACAATTAGTTTTTCCAGAGGAGGACAGGTATGGTCAATATGTCTCTCCTTAGGGGCTGGCATGAGCAGAAATGCATTCTCTGGTCTTTCAAAAGCACCATCCTCATTGTACCACCACAACAAGGGCTGGCCCTATTTCTTGGCTTTATCCATGGCCTTAACACTATTTCTTAACCCAAAATATTTGTCTTCTATTTAGATACATCCTTCTAGGAAAGAAGGCCTTCAGATGGGGTCATATGTTTTATTCTGTTAATAATGCAGCTTTCTGGAGTCCCTGGTTGATTATGTCTGTTTACCTTCTGATAGTTTTGTTTCCTGGCTGGCTGCCATGTGTTTTTCCTTTCTAGTTAATCTTATGGCAATGATCGTGGCCTTCAACAGATATAGAGTGTTTATCCTCCTGGAGTTCAATAGGACTCTAAAACAAACATTTTTTTCCTGTGTTTCTGGGTACACCAGCATTTAGAAGCCAAACTCCTTTATGAGTATCAGTCACATCCAACACCAAGCATTTCCAAATCTCTTCAGAGACCTGAATTTTCAGAGACCTGAATTTATTCTCTCTCTGCCTTGCAAGGCAATAAAGCTTACAAATGACTCCCCACACTTCTGGGAAAGAAAGCTAAAAAATTAAGAGCTCCAGGTTGCAGGAGCAAAAACTAATCATATAAACAGATAACCAAACATATAAACAGGTAGCCATCTAAAAGGCGCCCAAGGAACCTTTCTGGCAGAGGTAACACTTTGTAGCAGAAACCCTTGCTTTGTGCTGGAGCAGGAAGCTTTGATCTTTTGTCTGCCTGTCTTTCCTCAAGGTGCATGTTACTGCCCTGGGCACCCCTCTGACATTTTTTAGCTCTGGAGCCCAATAATCTTTTTCCTTTTGCTTTTTTTTTTTTGTTGTTGTTGTTTTTTTTTTTGTTTTGTTTTGTTTGTTTGTTTGTTTGTTTGTTTGTGGGTGTTTTGTGGGGGTTTTTTGGGTTTTTTTTGGATTTTTTTGGGTTTTTTTTGCTTGGTTTGGTTTGGTTTGGGGTTTTTTCTGTTTATTTTGGGGGTTTTGTTTTGTTGGGGTTTTTGTGTCATGCTGTTTTGCAGGTTCAGCTTGTGTATCTAAATGAAGCCTCTAAGTTTTCTGTAGCTCCCTCAGTTCCACAGAGTGCTCTAGGAATGCTGTTAACTGAGAAAGACTTTTCCCTGACATCAACACTCAGCAATGTTGAGCTGAGAAAGCAACAGACCGTGGCATCTTATTGTATTTGTCTGAGATAGGATTCAATATGAAGAATCAGCACATTGTTTCAATGTCTGCACACCAGTTAACTATTAATGAATTCACAGTCAATAAAATATACTTTCTGGATACTATCTGGTCAACAGTTAACCTAGCAGTTATGTTTGGAAAAGAGTTTATGAACAATCCCCTGTTGCCACAACATTAAAAGCTCTGGAACAATCACTTGTTAGCCTGAAACTAGCCAGAAATTTTAGGGTGGCAAAATCAAATCCTATATGAGCAAAAGGAAGAATACAGCTTTCCAAAAATTCTGCTTCTCATAGAATATTATAAAAATAATATTCAAGTTTGAATATTTTTAAATCAGTATGAAAGTTCATATGCATCAGTTTGGGATTAAAGTTTGCCAGGGCAGGTATTTTTTGCACAAGTAATAACTGTCCTGCCCTAGGAAAGAACATGGATGGATATACCAAAATTAGGAGCACTGAAAAAAAGAACCATTCTGAGGATATAATTTTTGATTTTCTTTTTTGTACATATACAGCTATTGGATCACTTCTGGAAGAAATTTTATGTCCATAATTCTCAGGACTGCTTTGTCAGACTCCACTATTCCCAAGTTTTATTTGCATGACTGCACTGCAAGTCTTCAAAATTGATTGCCTGGGTATCTCACTGGGACCTTAAAAAGAATATAACTAGTTAGAGCTATAAACCAATTTCACTTATCGACATTACATGCACCCACATATATAGATATAGCATTACACAGTCACCCGCAGTCTTCAAACACTTAAAATGTTAATAATGCTGCAGTGGTTGGCATCACACTTCATGTCTAAATGTCTTAAAGATGCTCAAAAATCAGACAGCCAAACCAATAAAACCCCCACAATTCCTAGCTTAGTAGTTTTAAAATGACTCATATTTCAGCAAAGGACTCAAAAGCATCTAAAACGGAAATCAAAGCACTCAGAGTAGGGTCCATTTTACACGTCCAACCCTGTTACCCAGAAGTCATGTGCACATGCATCTACATGGGGAGGTGGCACAGGAGTGGGTACAAAGCAGTTTAATGGGCTGGCTGGAAAGCTGTGATAAGGAGGGGGTATACACAGGGTTGCTCCTGTGTTGAGGCTTTCTCTACACTAATATAGAGTGACTTGATTTTGTTTATGGTGTGGGACTTGGGTTGCCCACAAAATTCTTTTTGATGGGATGCATTTTCTCAGTCCCCTCTCATTAAAGTAAATCTGATTACATTTCAGTCTCATTTTTTAAAGAGAGGGAAGCTAGCAGGGGGAGCCGGAGCCACACACTTAGATAATTTCCATTCAAATCCAGCACAGTAGTCCTCTCAGCCAAGTCACACTTAGGGGAAGGAGACAGAGAGGAAAATGTTGTACTATTCTTTGATGGGCTTCATTGGGTGGATGAAGCATGATCAATCATCCATAACCTGACAAGGCCTCAGAGAAGGCAGAATCATGACTACGTCATGTATACTTCTAACACCAAAACAATAGGGGATACTGTTTTGGGTTGCAGGGGTGGAAAGGGAGAGCATTTAAGGTAGTAGTAACAAAGAACAATGATTATCTCGTGGGTGGTGGTAGGTAAGGGGGGTCTGGAAGAAGACATCAGAAGAAGCTGGGAGGGATGAGGTATCTTTTCCCCTTCCTGCTTCAGTCTCCATCCTGCCTGAGACATTTCAACTTTTGTTATCCTAGCAGCAAACTCTTTTCTGTGATGGGGAAGAAAGAAATCAATTGTGTTTTTAAAAGATACTTGGAGTACACAAAAGGTGCATTGTTTCAAAATGGGTTGAGGGGGCTGGGTGCTTTGGGGAAAAAGAGTTGAACTTATACCATCATTTTGTCTAATTATGCCTGATGTTATTCCTGTTGTCATGTGGGTTACTACAAAGCCAACTGCCAGCTTGTGTCCCTGAGAGCAAAGACTAAACTGTTACGCTTGCAAGGACACAGGGCTTCTTTTCCTCTCCCTCCTCCCCCCTCCTACATTACTGCAGGCACTGGCTCCTCCTTGGGATACCCACACATTTGGAAGAGATGTTGGGAAACATGGGGGCAGAAACTCCCTAGGAGATACCAGCAATTTCTGCCAGTTAGGAGACAACCACTAGGCTTATCCTGTAAAATTCCAGGCACATCCTGAGAGACATCCAACCAGACACCTAGACAGTGTCCTTTCCTTTTCTGCTTGGACAATGCATTTGCCATATCCAATTCCCAGTTCAGGTACACTGGAACTCATCACAAAGCAAACTATGCTGTCATCTCGTACAACTTTCCTCTCAGACAGGTATCTTTGACAGAAGGGAAGTGGGAGGCCACCAGGGTGTTGCATACTGTCAGCGAGGAAAAGCACAGGCCCCAGGGCAAAACAGAATAGATCACAAAATGAGAGCAGCTACAGCTATCACCAATGTAAAATCTCAGATCCCTCAGTATGATCCACCTCCTCATCTGAAGTCCAGATCCAGTGATCTGACCTTGTCTTGCTTGCACCAGCCTTCATCTCATCAACTTTGGGAACCTTGTTGGCTTTCTAAGACACCCTCTGGCCATGTTTAGAAAACAAGCAGAGCTTGGGCTGAACCTAGGTCTCAGATGTACATCCATAAATGCTGTCTCCTGCCAGTCTGGCTCAGCTTGGTCAAGAAGGGTGTATCCCAAAGGGCACTTGGGGTGAGGGAAGGCTCCCAGCCCTGCCCCTGGGTTTACGATAGCCACAGCCAAAATAAACGCGGTCAAAACCTGATCCTTTGGCAGACCCTGCCAATTCAGGCAGGGTCACACCTCATAGCTGGGAATGGCTAAAAGGCTAACGTGATGTTCAAAGAAGCTTAGAAAACCTTTTGTTTGCTTTAATTTTAATTTTGTAGGCTGCACTCCCTGCCCTCTGATGTCATCTTTGCCTAACAGGACACACCATTTCATCATTGACTTGGACTGGACATTCAAAACAGAGTCTATGTGTTTCTTCAGAACTGGGGAAAAATCTCTGTGTTGAAGCACTCTGGTGCACTGTACATGCTGCCAAGGGCTCCCAAAGCCCCACAGGTCCAAGAAGGTTTTTACAATGTTCTTCCCCTGTTTGGGCATATTTACAAAAAAACCCAAAAAACCAAAAAAAAAAGCCAACAACAACAACCAAACAAAAAACACCAAACAAAAGAAAAAACCCACACCCAAAAAACCACACAAAAGCCCCCCCCAAAAAAAAATCAAAAAAAAACCCAAAAAAACAACCGACCCAACAAAAACAAAACAAAACCAACTAAAAAGCCCAAACAAAAACACCCCAAAAAAAGAAACCAACCCAAACAACAACAACAAACACACTCACAAACAAACCAAAAAAGCCACACACACAGAGAAAGAAAGAACATAAAGAACAACTTTCAAGTCACTATTCTTCCGCATTTAAACAGTGTTCTGATTTGGTTTGTTTTTAATATGTAGGGACACACATTCCCATACATCTACAGTAGAGATGGTAAAGTCAAAAAACAGATGCTTAAATCTAAAAGTCATCCTTGCTTTACACTCACCAACCTCAAATCCTCCTCATCATCCCCTTACCCTTTCTTTATTACAGTGAATTATGGTGAAGGACTTGGAAGACAAGTGGGGCTTGAGCTGACTGGGGAGCTCTCTGACCTGGTTTCTGTGGGTCAGAGCTAGACTGTAAAGCTCACCTTTACCAAGCAGCCTTCCCAGCTCCAGCAAATGATTGCTGGGGCAGACATGCTGGAGGCTGTAACAATGGCTGTATTGATGGAAGGGAAGATTTTATTGTAAGTTGGATTTTGGAATGAGTAATTATGCAAACAAGCAATTAACTAAAATAAATACAAATGTCTTCCTCTTTCAGGGCATGCTTTTACTTTGATTTGCAGCAAGGCAGATTTCTCAAAGCTGAATCAAGCCTTTAAAACAAAGATAAAGGGGACATTGGGAATGAGGGGATAAATACTACTCCATCTGTCCTCTACAGCATTAAGGGCTATGTGCATATATATGCAACAGGGCAGCTGTAACTCACAGAATCAGGAAATACATTAAAATACCAAAGATTTGAGGCTGGGTAAGGCCCACTTTATTGACCTACCATCTGTGGAGCAGCATCATTCTATTATTCCCATAAATTTCACTCATGCAAGACAGGACACTTATTTTTCTCTTGGTGGTGGTGGCTGTTTGGCTGTTTTCTGATTTCTCTCTCCCCTGAGAAGGCCGGCTGCAGGCTGCTTGCAAGAATATGGTGACACTGCTCTCTGCCCCATGGCTTCAGCTAGCCCAGCTCATTAGACCAGACACCTTAGAAATCCAAATACTATAAGGTCAGCCTTCTCCTCCTGTAGAGCATCACCATCTTGTTTACAAGGCTTGTTCTGCCCCACACTCCTGCATGGATGAAAGGCAGCATGGGATGAGAAAGCAGTGCCAGATTCCAGGAAGAAGGACAGATCTTCTAGTGAGAGAAAAGACAGTCCTGTACATTTCTGAGTGGGAGACGAGTTAGTGACAGATAATGTGCATCATCTTTCCCAGCTCAGTCACATTTTAGCAAAAAGGATCTAGACTTCCCTTTGGGAATATCATGCAATGAGCCTGCAGAAAGGAATTTGCTGGAGATTCAAGAGTAGAAATCACTGAAGTAATTAAGTTCATCTTGAGAAGCAGAGGAAAAAATATACCCCACCAGCCCTTCACCCCTCCACCTAGCCATCCCCATCCCAAGATTCTGTTTTTACATTTTGGAAACAAAATGTGTAAAAAATGTGCTCCCATATGACTTTGGCTTTTTATTCCCAAATGATTTATTTCATTTTGAAATTCCCCTGTCTTTTTGTTAATCAGCATGTTTAACAAAACTTAAACAAACAAACAAACTCCAAATCAAAATGGCTTGCTTCATTTCAGGTTGGAGGAATAAAATATTCTCTGTAGAACAGACACTATTATCTTCCCTGTTATTTAGGTCAGCTGTAAAATGAATATGCAATATTCATATGTAAATAGCAGATTTGCTATTTACAAATCCTTTTGTTATCAGATGAGGTCTAGAGCTCCATTTCTTGGAGTCAGGTGTTTGTGTTGGAAGTTTGGTGTGATTGCTTTTGACATTTCTTGCCCTTGAGATTTGGAAGGAGATCTTGAAAATGTATTTTAAGCATAATGAACAGTGTGACATCTGCCTGAGTCTCCACACATCCGGAAACAAAAGTTTAATGTAAAGCAATCTGTTCCAAGTTTATCAAGACAATTTTAACTCCAAGGCTCTCTTACAAGGTTACACCAGCATCACTCATGGAGAGCTTGCATTGAACTGGATGCTTTTATTCAGAAAGATTTAGCCTAGCCCCTCAGCTAATCCCCTAGGGTACATCAGGAAGAAAAACCTATTCAACCTGAGTAAGCCTGTTTCTCTGTCCTGTGGGGTACCAAGACCATCCATTCACTGCTCAACATCCAATCCCAGTGCTGCTATGGCATTCTGGAAAAAAAGCCTTTTGCTGTTCCCTTCAAGGACTTGCATTCAAGCTTCTAGCTCACAGGCAATGCCAACACACATTGATTACAGCTCAGAATCCAAAGAAGAGGAAATTACACCGAACAAGGGCTCTCATATTTCCTGTGGCTCCAATGGTGGCGAGGTAAAGCTCAGCCTGTGCTACAGCTACAGGCGTGCAGTGGGCTCATTTTCAGGATGGCCACCTGCAGTGGTAAAGTCAAAAGAGAGCCATAGCCTGAGCCAGGACTTGATCCAGGGATAAAAAACATTTTTTCTGTAGCCTTGGTATTTACGCCCTTCAGCAATCTGGAGGTTTATCAAGACTTTGCCACTGCCTCAAACAACTTACCAGCTCTTCACAAAGCTATGGCAATTTGATTGTCACTCTGAGCTCTTCACTGTCACTTGGCCAAGCCAGGCAGGCTTCACTTTCTCAATTGCAGTCCAGAAACCAAGCTAGCTCAGCCACTTCTCATCATTTTGGTCATTCTTCCTCTGAATTGCCTCCACTTTGTGTCTCTCTTTTTCCTGGCAGTGACCTGAAACCAAGTTGACTTCTTACCGCTTTTTCACAACAAAACACCAGTTGGAAAGAGGTCTTTCCCAATCACAGAGGCCTATGAGGCTGTTGAGGGTTTCTGAGCTCCACGTTGTTCAGTTACCTGGTCTCCCACAGACTCACTGTCCGGCTTTTAAAATCAAAATCCACCTCTGATGCCTCGGGTCCAACTGTCAAAAGACAAGAGCAGTCCTTTTTTCTAATTTGCAGGGCAGGTAAAATATTTAATTCACACCAAACTGAGCTCCTAACCAAAACAACACACACGCACACACAAAAATTCAAATTAAAAAAAATTGAGCAAACAAAGAACCAAAAAAGCCATCCTCTTGTTTGCTTGCTATTAATGCCTTCTAAATAGAGCAGCCTGCCACAATTTAGAGATGAAGGGGTCCTGCCCATCTGTTCTTCTGTCCCCTCAAAGTCTTCACTACCACTCATCACAGATCTATTGTAACCAGAGCTGCAGAGCTTCTTTGCTGTTCATTTGGACTTCCAAACCTTTCCATGACAGGTCTCATCAGGACTACCCCTCTTTGATTGAGTTTATTTATCCCTCTCCTGAATGTTCAGCTCTTCCTGAGTTTGTTTCTCCTTTATAGTCCATTTCTCTTCCCCCTACAAGTCTTATGATCCCCTGCAAAGTATTTAATGAAAAGCATTGTGTTCATACACTTTCTTCACAGCACCTTGCTCAGTTCAGATGGGGAGTTAATGATTTCCCCGGGCAGTGCCGTGGGTCTCCCCATCCCCTCTGCTGACAAAGCATCCCCAAACTTCCCTAAGAGAAAGTGAACTCCTCCCTCTGAGGGAACAGTGGGTCAGAAACCTCTCTGCTGGAGGGTCTTTCTGAGGTTTGCCACCTCTGGGTGTTCAGGGGAACGCCAAAAGAAATGAAAGCCAAGAGAGCCAAGAAAGCCAAGAAAGCCAGAGCAGCTGCAGAGGCTGCTGCTGAACAAGGAGACAGTGGCTTGGCACACCCAGAGAGCTCACCAGAGGCAAAGCTAGAAGGCAGAAAGGCATTGGGGGTAGAAGAAGAGAGAAGCAGAATATTTAAAGGAGAGGGTGAGGGCAGACGAGGTGAGAGATGATGGAAGCAGGGGATTCGTTGAGATGGAAAGCACTGGTTGAAGAGGAGGAGAGAAGGCAGAGTGGGCACAGGAGGGTAAAAGGGCATCTTCCCACTAGCTGCACCTGGATGAGGAATTATAAACTCATTGACCTACTGCCCCAATGCCTCTTTCTGAGACAAAATGAATGGGACACTGGGAGTATTTCTATTCCAGACCCATAGAAACAGGAGAGAAAATTTATTTAACCACTTCCACAGCACTTGAGGGTTGCTCAGAAAGGCCCAAATACCCCTGGGATGGGCAATTTCTGCTGAGGGTCCCTGAAACAGTGAAACAAACAGCCAGTCCCTCAGCAGTAAGGAAGAGGCAAAGTCTGCAAGGAAAAGAAATATATCTAATTAAAACAAGCCCTATGTAACTTCATCACTGCAAAATTCTTACTGCATCAGCCCCAAAAAGCTTATTTAGTTGGAGCCAGGAGGGTCATCTGCTGGGGTTGAGCAAAGGAGACCTGCAACCCCAGCTTGCCAATTTTGTGCAAAATGTGGATGGTTTGACTCCATGGACTGTAACATCAGTGAAAGTGCAAGTGAATCTGGTTACTGGAAAGCCAGGACACCATCCATAAATTTTTGATGTTTTGGGGGATGATGCTGTTTCAAAGATGATAGGATTGTATGCCAGCTGCTGGCCTTCCAGCACTTGGAAAGGAGCAGAGGACAAAGTTCCTGTTTATGCACAAGTGACTGAGTAACCAGTAATTTGGGGAAAGGAGCATTACACACTCCCAAAGAGCAGCCTTCTGCTGGGAGGTTTTCAGTTTGTGGTCAGTTGTTGCAGTGTGAGACTCACAAGCTGCCATCCAATGCGCCCCAGGCTCTGGTCATGGCTGAGCAGCTCAGAGAAAGTCCCCCAGAAACAGCAGGGAATCTGATTCCTGGCAAATGGGAAGCAGACTTGGGACAGGGATGTGACACAAACAAGGACTCATGCTACAGATGCACATACAGGCACAGGAGTCAAATGGCACCATCTAGAAAGGCACACCAAGGCGGGACACGCCACTGGGAGAGAATAGTGAAAAGATGGAGCACTCTACAATGGGCTCTGCCTGCACATCCAGATCCTATCCAATTACACCCAAAATATTACATTTTCTCTGTCCTCCCCATGGCTACAAAATCTGGTAATTTCTCCCATTTTGCTGTTGTGGTATCAGTGTCCAACGCAGGAGCTGAGAGAAGCAGCCCTGGCCCATGTTCTTGGGTGAAAAGAGAAATAATAAGCTTACACTCATTTTGCTGAGGATCTGCAGTTTCAGCTAGTCAGATGGACTGCTGGATGAGCTTGGAGTCCAGAACTGGAGGTCCTGCTGCAACAGTCAGGTGATGGCCGCCCTGATTGACCCTCACGGTGAAAACTGCCCATGCTGAGCCTTGCTGAGCACTGCCCAGTGCAGGCCTGCGAGAGGGGTCCTGCCTGAGCAAGACTTGCATAGGGGCTCCTGAAGTCAAGGAGCTCTCAGCAAAGCCATGCTGGGGACTCAGGAGCCTCATCTCAACCAGCACTAAGCCAAGGAGCTGGCAGTGGTTTGGGCCCTGTGGGTAAGGGACAGGCTGGTGAGGAAGGTTGCTTGCCAAAAACAACGGATGCTTGCAGTGCAAGGGCAACCAGGTTTTAGCTGAAGCAAAAGTACTTCCCTCACAGGAACTCAGTAGCACCAAGAGAGGACAAATCTCATTTTCATGAGCATCAGGCTGGTCTCATCAGGTCATGCCACATCTGCCATTCCCCTTGCCCTTGTTGCAGCCAGGTTCTCCTTCATGTTTCTTTTCTTTACTGTGGATATATAAGGCAAAACTGAAAGATCCCCCTGGAGTATTGGTTTTCAAAATGTCAAATCCCTGTTTATGAGGCCCCTTTAATTTCTTTAATTAATTACATTTTAAAAATAAATCATGCAGAAGCTCCAGCATGAGCACTGATTCAAAGGATAGAGTTGCAAGAAGGTCTGGCTAATGGTGAATGAGACAATCGTCCATGCGCTGCACAGTGCTCAGGTACTAGGAAGTTTGTATGGGAACCCAAGCCAAACCTGGGTGGGAATCCAAGCCCAGCCTCTTAGAAGAAATAGTTGCTGGTACAGTAGTCACTTGAAGTCTAAATATCTGAGAAAAAAACTAATTCCTCTCTCCATGCAGAAAACAGCTCACCTGATATATCTAACTCCACCAGTTTACAGCTTTCCTACATTTGCCCTGGAAGTTTGCCCAACAGCGTACACTGAATTTAATACACTGCAGGTTTGTGACTGTTTTTCTTTCTTTTTCAAGATCCAGAGTCAGAGACTGGACTTTTTTCCCCTTCGTACTAATTTTTTCCCAAAGGGACAGAGACAAAGCTATTCCTTATGTGAAGAAGCTGAGATCTCAAAAAGTTTTTTGCCTTCACATGCATGGCTTTACATGTCCCCCTTGCTCAGCTCTGAGAAGAGTTCTGCTTTATAAGAATAACATGGCGTGCAGATGCCTATAAATGGAAGATGAAATTGTTACTATAAAGCCTGGGCCCTGCCAAGGCAAACAAGTGCAGGGCAAACTGTGTGTGCAAAGGAAGGGCTCTGAGAAAACTTGAAGTCAGCTGAATCATAACTTCACTTTAATTTTAACATCACTTAAATTACATAAACACAGCCATCTTATTAATAACAAAGCAAGCTCCTCAGTAGAGCTGTTGTTTGGAAAGCCAAGCCTGTGCACATGAGTGCAATGAGAAGAATGTTGCAGGAGAGACATGCCTTCCAAAGCTGTGTTTAAAATTTAAAATAGTTGGGATGTCTGAGATGCAACAACTTTGCAGGAGCCTTGAATAGTATTTGATGTCTCTGCTGCAGTTCTCCAGGGTCTCGACCTCTGCAGGGGCAGCAGCTTGTCACAACTGGCACGAGGAAGAGGACTGCAGTGAGGAGAGCTGCTACCTCTCCGCCAGCAACGCGGCTCCATTTTCTGTGGGATATTTTTACCCTCACACTGTGCAGAAGTGAGAAGATTCTGGGGGTGCACCATCGGGACTGTATATAGTTCAGTTCTTTGCCCTGTTCACTGTTTACTGAAATTGAGAAAATGCCACTTTGCTAATTAGGAGGTGAAAGTGATCTGCAGGAGTTTTGAGGCACAACGTAGTAGAGCAGAGCAGAGCAAAGCATTTTTACTGCTGTCTTGCAAGAGTGATTTGGTGCCTGTGGTGATCTGATAATCTCAGGGTGAGAAGTGAAAATACACTGGTACAAGGCTTGTGCTTTATTACTCCTGACATTTTGTAAAGGCAGACTGGCTCAGCAACTCTCCTAAAATATAGCCCCTAAAGCAGCGAACAGCAGTGGTGCAATTCCTGACACATTCCTGATGAAACTCCCCTGACTTCCGTGGCCCTGTGTTAAGGCTGGATTTGGCCCTGTCAATAAAGTACATTTAGACTTACAAACTGAAAACTGCCTCTGGATTCCAGAGGGACTTGAAAAACTCCCAGTGCTCTGGAGTGCAGCAGTGAGATTTATGCTTTTCCCTGACTTTTCACTACTCAGTAATACATTTGCATGGCCAAAATAAAGGCAGATCTGGCATTCTCCCCTCCTGTTTTCTCTAATACCCAGGGAACTAAATGACAGTGTAGACTGGAACAGTAATGCTCTAAGCCCCAGAAGAGCTTTTTGGGGGTATTTTCACAGCCTGTGGAAAGAATGCATACATGGGTATTTGAAATAGCAGGATTTGACACTTTATCTCACCCCAGTCTGGAGAGCTGCTGGTGACACAGGTTCCTGTGCAGAGGCACAGACGAAGCCAAAATAAGCTCCTACTGATATTTATTTGTAGAAAGTAGCACCTCTAGTCTCCAAGTGGATGAAGGACTTGGTTGTTACTGGGCCCTCCTTTTACCCACTGCTTTTTCCCAGCTCGGGAAGAGGATGACTGCTAAACAGGTAATAAGACAAGCAGATGGAAGGAGGAAAGAGGCATAAGGAAGGTCACATAGATCCCAGCAAGGGCTCAAGGCCTCTTAGCAGCATGGGAAAATTGGCTGTTGTTGCCACAGTCCTAAGGTAGCAGCATGGGGATACAGAGCAGCAGAGCTGGGACTGGGAGCCAGGGGCAAGCTTAGCACTCCTTCTGTTTCCCGGGGGTGAGAGGAGGTGGAGGCTGCATTTCCCTCACGTTCCTTCAAGCCTCCCTCCTTGCCTGGTGCTAGAAGAAATCACGAAGTCTGAGTCCTACTGTCAGCAACAACCACATCACAACCTCTCATTAAGTGCATCAAAAGTGAGGGATGCTTTAGCTGCTCATGGCAGGGCTTTGGGGCAGAGGTTTGCAGTAGAGCAATATTTCTCGCCCAATTAAGCACGGTCAGATTGAAGGGCTGTGAAATAACTGCAAATTATTAACTGCAATATTTCATGTTCTCATTTGCAAAAATACAGCCAAAATTGGGAAGATATTAAGAGGAACATGCCAGGGACAGTCTTTGCTTTAATAAGCTGTGAATTAAAAATGTTGTGGCCACACTGATAAAATGATCTCTGGCTTTTCTCTTTTAGGAATGATTGTCATATTACCAAAGGTTAAAAAACCCAAAATGAGCAGCTTTCCAGAGGCCTTCCTCAGTGCCATTTTTATTACTCTATAATCTGAAAATTACTTGCTTTTTCTTTTTTTTTTTCCCCACTTTTGTATTGCTCTTTTCTGTCTATTCCCATTGTCTAAATGCATTCATGGGCAGCCTGTACCCAGCTGTTCTTGTGCCAACATTGTACTTGAGTTAAATAGCTCTATTTCCTCCCCAATATTTGTCCCCTGATGTATCTGTGGCAGCCAATGCTACCCTTTTCAGCTTTTATTTCATTAAACTCAACAAGCTCAAGCTGGGGTCCTCCTGTCATCTACCATATGAATGTGCTCTTCTCTAGGCTGTTGCAGGACCCTTCTTCTACCCCTCCTCTTTCTTTCAGGATTAGCTGTCCAGAAATTATTGTCTAAGGAAATATTACCCTGTTGAATTTGGATGCAAGGGGATATGGGAGTTGGTGGGAAGTGGAACATCGCTGTAACAGCATTTTCTAGTAAAAGAACTGGCCATATATAAAAGGGAATTTATTTGTGTCCTTCTTTATTTTGCATTGTGATTCAATAATTTGCATAGATAATCAAGGTTACAAACCAATTCATTTCTTTATTCCTGGGCTGGTACTTCTTACCATAGTTTGCCTGGACTCCTGACTTGAAGTAGATGACAGCATTCTACTCTACCAAGCTCTACCAAGTTCTACAAACACTGCAGACAGTATGAACCTGCTACTCTTGGACTTCACATGCTCTCCAGAGATCTATTCCGAGGCCAAATCATAGTTTCCATCTTCCTCCTTAGGTGTCTCCTGGCTTGTGGCACTCTCTGGTGAGGCACCCACCTTTCTCTCAGACGGCATTATCCCTTGTGATATGGCCAAAAGCTGTAATCCTCTCTGAGATGCCAAAGAAGAGTCAGAATATGAAGAAGGATTTGCTTTGCACTGGGTCCAGAGTAGTAAAGCCTTATGGAAGATGAGGTATTGATACGGCACTGCAAACACCTTGCTCCTACCCATCTGGGGAACAGCAGAGCTGTGAAGAAGAATAAGAGTAGCAGGTCTTGAAAGGTCACCATGTACTAAAAAAGTACAGCTGCTTTTAAAGAGAAAGGGGAGTCTGACACTCCCAGAAGGATTTTATTGTTTGCATTTGTAAGACACAAGGCATTTTTAATGATGTGTTAATGACCATGTTCTATTCAGATGGGATTCATCACACTGTCCTTTCTCTACTTAAAAATTCAGCATCTACTCCTAGCTGGCTATTCAGGATTCCCCTCTGCTGAAGGGTAGAAGATGTGTCTCTTCTCCAAGATGTGTCTGTTCTCCAAGAACACTCTCTGTGACAGAGAGCATGCACTGCCATCCAGAGCTGTCAGCTTCTTTCCACATGCTGTAGCAGCACATCCATGCTCCATCCCAGCTGTGCCTCACACATTGTCCCTTAAGCAACAGCCACATCTCCTGCCATGGCCAGGGATTTGAAAAAATGACTTGAGTTGCTCCAGAAGCAAAGTCAAAATTAGATGACATGAATCCCATTGTTAACACTGGTAAACAATAGATACACACAGACTCACAGGATCAGAAACACAGCCCACAATACATGTCACATATTGTTCTCCCTACCCTGTAACATTCATATATTTGCAACCAATGTTAAGCTTAGGGAAAGATTTGGAATTATTTTGCCCAGTAAATTGCCATCCTCCAAAAAGTGCTACTGAGTGTGTTCCACCTTCTGCTGCTGCTGTGAGCCAGAAAGGGCTGATTGAGGGCAAACATCTGTGGGCATAAGTTGATGGGTGAACCAAGATTTTCTAAAGGGCCTACTGATGTATCCAGCTCAGTGATGTTGAGAGAAATCACCCACTTTTTGCTCTCTGTTACACTGGGCTCTCAAAACTGGAAACTTTCCAAATCCTGAGTGATTGTAGAAGATGGAAGTTGTTATTTTAAATACTTTGGGGAGGGACTGAAAGCACTGACTGCTATGACTATTGCCTCTATTTTTGGTCCTTCAGCCCTCAATAAACAGGACTATAGAAAGGCAGAGCTAAATCAAGAGGCCTGGCCTCCTTTTACAGCCATTTGTGTCATTCATTGACTGATGAAGATCATCTTAAAACCTGATACCAGTTTTGACAAGTGCTCTACCCATAGCTGACATGCTCCAGACCTCCTCTCCTCTGCTGCTTAGAAACTATTTTCTAATTTCTAGTTCCTAAGTTAAGTCATGGCTATATCTGAAGACTTTTTTTTTTTCCTTCATTTTTTTCTTTTTTTTTTTTTTTTTTTTTTTTTTTTCTTTTTTGTCTAAGCTCTATATAAATAACCTCCAGCAGCCTGGACAGTTTGTTATCAGAAAGTTGTCCCCCACTAAATGCTTTCAGAATCCCAAACTTCAGCAATGCATGGCATTTGCTTTTCATGGGAAAGAAGAATGAATTTTTGTGGTTCAGATGTTGCTGTGGCCCAAGTGTTGTGTTGGAAGACACATTTTTGCATAACAGCCGTTTTATCTGCAGTATTAGTCAGAGATGAACTTCTCTGTCCTTTGTCCCAGGGCTCTGTTTTTTGGCACCACCTGATATTTGACTCAAGAATTGGTCAGTATTTCCATAATGATTAACCCACTGACTGTCAGCATTAGCATATCAGTGTTAAATATGGGAATACTTTGATTGCACAGATGCCAAGTGACCATTGCTAATAAAATAAAAATGTGTCTGGAGAGACACCCTCCAGGGCACCCTTCATGCTCCTGGGCAGCCTCAGAGGATGAGCAGGAGGACTCATGCTTTTTGCTGGGCTACACAACCCTTCCAATGCAGTAATTACAGTTCAGGGGAAAAAAAATATGTGATTGGACTCATCAGCAATTTCAAGGAAAGAGTTAAAATTTTAAAGTAAAAAAATAAAAAAGGAGAAACTTTGGTGCTGAACAAATCTAAAGGAAATGTCATTTTCAAGGAAATCTAGTTTCTTGAAATACAAAGTTTTGTTCAACTTTATGCCATTTTCTGTCCCTTCTGAAGGAAATTTGCTTCTCCAGAAAAAGCCAACAGTTTTCATTTTTAGCTCCTATGAAAGGCTTGGGCATTTTTTTTATCTTCTAAATGTTTACAAAAGGAAATATGGAGCCAGAAAGTTATTTCAAAACAAACAAAGAAATAAGAAAATATCAAAGTGCCTGATTATAAAATGAAACACTTCAGGTCTTCTTCTCCTGCCACCCCCTCCCCCCAAAAAAATTTAACAAAATTTGAGATTTCTCTCTCTCCATGTTTTTTTCATTAGAGAAACTTCCATGTGGGAAGTGTTTCTGGGAGGTAATCAGAGATCCTGTAAAGATTACAGGTGCAGCAGAGCAGTCAGTCACAATTGAAAGACAGTGAGCTGGGAAATGTCTCTAATTAATTAGTGTCTTTGCTTTTGCACTCAGACAGTGGAAGTGTAATGCCAGGAAAAGCCAAATATCTCAACACGAGAACTGATAAGGGCATAAGTATACCTTATCTTTAGGGCCTTGCATCCTGCAAACAGGGAAACCAGCTCTTCTCTTCCATAATAGTTTGTTTTTGATGTTAAGTGAGTCACTACATTGAATATGATGGAGCAAAACTTTCCCAACGTCCTCCTAAGTCACAGAGACAATCTGGGAAGAGGATGCAGTGATAACTCATTCAACCACAAGAGGAAAAGATATGGTCCTGAGGCTCAGAGCATTCAAGGCAGGAAGAGTCTGCTGGACTAGAGAAAAAAAAAAAAAAAAACAGGTCAGAATATGGATCTGCCACTCCAGTGATGCAACTCTGACCTGGAATAACCGCATATATGGTCCAGAAGATCACGGGATGTTTGTAGAATAGATCTTCTCTCTTGTGTAAGCAAGAGGATAAAATTATCCTGGCAGCAGCTGTTGTTTCCCAGAATGAGGATCAAGGCTGGCTGTATTTAAATATTCCTACAGTGTTCAAGACATCAGGCTTTTCTATCCCCACGATCCTGTGGTTGCTGTCCTGTGCGAGTGGTCTCAAACATGCAGACAATACACATTTCTCCCTGTCACAGTACCCATGCTAGCGTGGCATAAGGATCCTCTTAATGTCTCACATCATGCAAATCTGCTTCCTTACTCATTTCTGTATCATAAAAAAAAGGAAGACAGAAGAGAAAAAACAGAGTAAAGCAAGTGACTTAGAATCATGGAATATGCTGGGTTGAAAGGGACCCATGAGGATCATCAAGTCCAAGTCCCTGCCCTGCACAGGACAGCCCATGAGTCACACCCCATGAGTCACACCATGTGCCCAAGATCATTGTCCTAAGCTTCTTGAACTCTGTGAGGCTTGGTGCTGTGACCACTTCTCTGGGGAGCTTGTTCCAGTGTCCAGCCACCCTCCGGGTGAATTTTTTTTCCTGATAGCCAGTCTAAGGCTCCCTCAGGTCGTCTTCATGCCATTTCTTTGGGTCCTGTCACTGGTCATGAGAGTGAGGAGATCAGTACTGGCCCCTCCACTTCCCCTCGTGAGGATGTTGAAGATCACAACAAGGTCTTTGGCAATATAATGCCATCTTGCAGCATGGCCAGGACTTGAGCAACAGACAATGTTGAAGCCCATTTACAGAGCTAGAGGCCCCATTTCCAGTTTTTAAAAAGGAGAAGGACTTTCCTGAAGGCTCTGTCTAACCCACTAGCACAGTATGGACACATCCCGTTGGCAAGGGGGTGCACGGATATTCACATAGACAAGAGAGGGAGGAGGTTGGTTGGAGGAACAGATTTCTTTCCACATGAAACCCTACAACCTGGCAACACCAGGGGAACACGAGAGCTGAAGCCACACAGGGTTCCCTGTTCAGCAGGTTGTGGGCTTTTGAGGCTTTGCTGCTCACTGGCTGCCCGCCTTCCCTCACAACCTGTTCAACCTCATGTTGGCAGGTCAGGTGTGAGCTCAGCAAAGATAAGCCTTTCCACCACTCCATGAAACCATGCCACTCCCTCTTCCTTTCCAAAGGAGTCCATATACTTGACTTTTTTATTTTCCTGGGCAGAAAGGAGTGTGAATAATAGATTTGCTACTGGCAGGGCTCACCACTGAAGTGTAGGTCTGCATCTGCTGCAGAGATAAATCAAAAGAGATGGCAGCGTGGTCAGGTGAGCATCTGACCAGAGCTTTAACCATGCATTTAATTTACAAGCAGGGTGGAGTTTTAATATATCATCCCTCTGTAAATACACTCATGTGGCATCCCCCCACCTGTCTCCTGGGGAATCAGGCTAACTGGCACAAGCTCAGAAGCTGAGCCCAGACTGATTTTACAGGGCACTGCAGACAAAGGTGGCTATGAGCAGAAGCTTTAGGCATTACAATATTGTACTAACTGCCCCAGTGATCAGTAGCTGAGGAGCAAGCAAACACCTGGCTGGCTGGGTTGCATTTATTGTAATGTAACACTTCACTTTGATTGTAAAGAGACGTGCAGCCAAATGCTGGCTATTGCAGGTAGATGCAGCAAGCTGTCAAATTTAGTCTCTCCATCAAGACCTGCCTCCTGCAGCATGCCACCTCTATCATCCAGATCCAGTGTCTTTTCTGTATTCCATCCTCAGCGTGTTCTCCTGACCTCACACTCACAGTACCTCCTGATTCATAACCCTGGCAAAGTTTCCCTCCATGAGCCTCAAGAAGAAGGGCATCACTTCCGTCCTGTCCATAATGTCACGTTGTAGTGGTTGTGGATTTCTCCAGCACCCAGGGTGGTGTCTCTGGAGTAATGACTCACTGTGGGTGAGAGCAGGAGGCAGCAAAGGTGTCTGTCAGTGGTGGGAAAGCTCTGCCTCCCTCTCCCCGCAGTTGCCTGCTGGGCATATGGGAGTAGTGCCCCTGAGTACACTGCAGCTGGCCAGATTATCACAGATCTTCAGCTGAGATCTTTTCACACGGTGTGAAGTGCCAGCCACTGAACAGCTAACCTGATATTGAAGGACACATTGCCTTACAACCTCTGAAATGGCTTTGTTTTAAAGGTTCTGTCTTTTGTCTGTAACTCTTCAACTTTCCGTCTCTTTTTACCTTCTCTGGGGCCACTCTCTGCTTCCCTGTTTCAGCCCCTGTTTTTCTTCTCCTGGCCAGGCAGATTCCCTCTCTGTGACAACTTGTGGCTTCAGCTCACTGAAACGGAATTGCAGGCACCTGTACTAAACTGGTGATCTAAACTCTTATGGCTAATGGAAAAAGAAACCCTCTGAAAGCATGTCTTCCCTTGTCATTTTTATTTATTTAGACCAGCAGAAATCGTCTCCCAGAGTTGTCAGTACCTCTCCAGCAGCTATAGGGCCTGTTTAATTGATGTAAACCACACACTTTTTAGGTAATCAGAGTATGGTGAGATGACTCCTGCCCTTGTCTTCAGAGAAGCTAAAGGTGAATTTTCTTCCGTAGCTTCCTAACAACCTTTTTAAATAAGCATAAATGCTCAGAAAGCTTTGGGGGTTTTTAATTTTTGAAAATGAGAGGCCGATATGACTGGGTTGTTAGGAAGGTTTAATGCCAATATCAAAGTAGTGTTTTCTACCTATGATTCCTATCAAACTATTGTTCAGTTCACCTATATCTAATGAGTATGAATTGCCATCAGCACACATGACAGCTGCTCTCTTGCTTTGTTTACAGGGGCTGGACCAGAGTCTTGCAGACTACAAGCAATGAATTTGTACTGCTTCCCCCAAAAATCAACCTTTCTCCACCACTTTGGACCCTCAACACAGCCAGGAGTCTTGCACACAGTGTCATCAGAAAGTGAGACTTGCACACCTCATTGTCAAAGGCGCTTTAAGGCTTCTAAAATGCAGTATCCACAGGATCACTTCTTCTGGGACCTTAGTAAAAACACCCCACAGCAGGATGAGACTCTTGTTTCTGACAGAGACTTCCTGCTTGGTCTCTGGATTGGATGAGGATTATTCTGTTCATCTGGACCCAAAGGTGTCTCCATTACAGATTGGATAATGTTTTTTTAACATCACTCAGGACTATCACATAATCCTATCAGGAAGGAAAGCAAGAGTGCTGCTTCCAGTTTAAGCCAGTATGAAATCTGCATTTCTAAGATCAAATGTTCAAAAGCATGAGTTCTGCTGCAGAAATCAGTAATTAAAATTTAAATTACAAACCATTATTTATCATCAAGTAGTATGAAAAGAATAGTGTTTGACTTCAAGTTTTTAAGTATAATGAATATAACTTTCTAACTCTATAGGCAAAATTTCAAAAGTTAGGAGCTCATTATTTAGCTAAGCCAGAGATTATATGCAATCATCTGACTGCAAGAACAGGCCTTTTTGGGAAAAAACAGGAACAATTTGTCAGGGCATGGTGAGTGTTAATTTTAATGTAGAAATTTGATGCAAGGATGAATTTTTCCATCCTCCCCATCCCCCCAGACCAAACCTGGAGGTAGAAATGTGAACAGAGATCAGTTTAAATCATGGCTTCAGGCTCTGGGATTTTGGCCTGCTCACTTCCTACTATTAATATCAAAGCATTAGGAGTTTTATATGCAGAGCAATATTTTTTCACCCAGCTAATGCCCTTTTCCTCTGACTGCAGCTAAAAGAGCTGCTGAGATGTGACAGAATTGGGTGGAGAGTTGGCCATCCCTGGACCTTATCTTGTCTCCTCCTCACCACCACTGCTGAATATTTCTGCCAAAAAGCCAACGTAGCAGCTCTGCAGTTGCCTGCAAGCAGAGCTCCCCTAGAATAGCCCAGGTTGATACCTGGAACAGTTAACAAGCAGTTGAGTTGGTGAGTTGGGAAGGGAATGGAGGGAACAAGGATGAACAGCTGGAGAATAATAACTTTCTAAGGGGATTGGCTTCCACTTGAACAGCACATCTGATCACAGATTTGTTGCCAAGCATCTGTTTTCTCCCTACCTCCTGATGTGGTCCAGCTTCTTTACTTTGACTTTGTTCCCTCCTTCATCTTTTGATATTGTGTTTCTCAAATTCTTATGCATCCTCCAGGTTACACAAAGAACTCAGCAATCTACAGGCCATGCCAGTGTATTTGAGAATTGCCCCCCCATCCCTTTGTGTGCTGTTCTGCCTAAAAATGTCATGCCAAACAGGCTTAATCAAGCTCCCCAAACAAGTCAGATCTCCAGGGAGTCCAAATTTGTATATTTTCTTAGGCAGAGTAATATCACACAGAGTACTGAATGGCAGTTAAAAACCACATCTGGATCTTGCTCTATTATAATACATCCATAGCCCTAAGGGGAAGCCGTGTGGTTTGGTGATTCATGAAACCTGCCTTTTATTCCCAGCTCCTCCACTGCTTCCTTGGGTGACCTTAACTAAGTTATTTCACTGCCCTGTTTTTTGATTTTGCCATCTGTGAAAATGGGGGTGATGCTACCTCCTGCCCAAAGCCCTTTGGTAGCCTCTGAAGGCAAGAGCCAAGCACTATTGCCCAGCCTGATGTGGTATTTCCATGTGGGATTTGATGCAGGTGTGCCCCACGCCTTTCCTCCTGCAGATCTGCACCTCTGCAGACCCCATGAGGCATCTCTGTGTCACCACTGCAACTGGCTGTGCCCAGCACAGTCAGAGACGTGACCTGTTCCTGCTGCACGAGACCTGTGAGCAGGACACTTGCCAGAGCATGGAGCAGCACTTGGGACCGTGCCATTCGGCTTGTCCTGCTAGGAAACACCATGTTCAGTCATTTCTCCTGCTGTGATAGGCACGTATTTAATGCCCTGCCATGGTAATTTACATATCTCAGCAGAGACAGAAGCAGAGAGGTTTGTGCAGGCTGAAAGTCCCAAACTCCCTTTTCTCGGGAAAAAAGAAGAATGTCTGTGACAAGAAGATTGTGTCCTGCAGAGAAGGGATGAACACACCCGACCCCTTTGCAGGTCAGTATGACATAGCCATTGTTCCTCTGAGTGTTACATGGCTCATTCAGCTGGGGCCTGCTGTGCTGCTGTGACACAGTTAAGCTCCTAAAGAGCACCAAGTGACAAACCCTGCTTTTTCTTTGAGAAATAGTCCCATATTCCACATGTTACAATCCACTAGATAACAACCTTTAGTTGAATGTTATCATGGCTGAGATTTCCCAGTGCAGCAATATACAGGATCCTTTTTTGGTTTACTACCCACTCCAGGAAAAAAAAAAAAAAAAAAAAAAAAAAGAAAAAAGCATACAGCTAAATAAAGTGAAGGTTCACATCTCTGACAAAGCCTTTCAGTGGGAATCTGGGACGCTTTTCAAGTGTTACCGACTGCTTTATTTTCCCATGGCTCTTTCCAAGATAATAATTGCTCTGCAGATGTTTCCCTCAGGACAGTGTGATGTTCAGGTACCGGGGCAAAAGCTGAGGCTTTGGGCTATCGTTCACAAGGCTACTGTTACCTGGTGTGTTCTTGCAGAGTGCAGCCTTTTCCCATCACAGAATTTCTTAGGTGTCTGGTTTATCAGAAACACTGTAAATTTAAGCCCTCTGGCTAATTGTGCCTGATTTATGTGAATGACACATTTGTGTCTGTATGCAACATGAATAAGCGAAGGTAAGGTGGTTTATTTCTGCCACACACAATAATTCACACATGCCCAAATGCACAACTCTAAAATATGTTACTCAGCCCTTTGAGAAGACATGTGAGAAGATTTCAACTTCCAGCTTTTGACATATCACCAGATTTTTTACAAGTTCTGCAAATAAAAAATGCAATGGTTTATGTTTAGTCTTCCACTGTTCATGTGTTTTCCTCTGTCCTTACAATGGCAGAAGCAAAGTGGACTCTCCTCTGCTTGAGGATGGAGTACCACCTTAGGAAGAAGAGACCTTGCTTAATGCCCCCAATGAAACAGTAAAGGTGGTAGTTACCTTCCTTCCCAGTAACACTGCCTCCTTCATTTAAAAACAGGGCCCATTAAGCAAATTACTCAGGCCTTGAGAACAACTCATGTGATAATCTGAGCTCTGTAAAAGTCAGCCCTATGGGCACTGACATATCCTTGTGGACACTGTTTAGGACTGCTTGTGATGGATATGGTTACACAGACTCAGATGACTGCAGGAGCAGCTCATATTTGTGGAACCAGTACTGGACATTGGACAGTTTGGCTTTGTCTTGGTGTGACAATGTTGGAACAGATCACCACAGTTCTGCTCAGAGATGTATGGGCTAAACCTTGCTCCAAGGAGCAGAAATGGCAGGTTTGGGTACCAAGTCAAACCCAAAAGCAGGCAAGCCACACTGGAAGTGGGCTGGACAGAAGCCTAAAGCATATCAAAGGAAGTCCTGCTTCACGGCACATTTATATCTCATGAGACAGAAAAATCACCCTCTTAAAGGAACTGATGGCACAAGGCTATTTCCTTGCTTCCAACTCTGCTCACAAAACACTGGCTTTGTCTAATTTGAAAAGACCTGGCCCAGAGGTCAACATTTCCATGACTCTTCTGTAGGAGTACAGAAGGGGACTTCCCACCACCCACCCTCCACAGAAATGATGACCACCCCACAGCTCCTCAAGACCTGACCAGAGGTCTGATAATCAAAAACTCTTCCCACACAGTACCTTGTATGCAGGACCTCTGAAATTACAAGGAACAGTTTGTTCTCTTTCCTCTGCCCCCCGCAGAGCTAGCCAACCTGTATGTCACACGCTTCCAGACACAACAGAGGTTCTCTTTTCTCTGCTAGCACAAGGGACAGAAGGCAGTGGGAAACCCTGAATGCAGCTGCAAAACTTGGCTGTGACTTGGGTAGGCAGAACGTTGAGTACTATGAAGGCCTAGCCAGGCAGAGGTTTGTACAGAGCTAAAAGAATATTCTACTCTGCCTCACATTGCTCTTTTAAACTGGTGTTTCTTTGCTGCTCTCCCATATAACAATGGAGGGGTATTTTCTGCCTAGTCACATTCACACGCACACACACAAACCAGCCTGGACAAGAAGCCAGATATATCACTTGGGATCCTATCCAACAGTCTCCTAGAAATAGAAAGCCAACAAGAGAAAACACTTGGTCACTGCCAGACTCCAGTACCTCTGTCTGAGTTGAGCCCCATGGAGCCAAAGCGGTCACTGTAATGTCAGGGCATTGGATTTCATCAAATCTGGGTTCCTTGCGGGGAGCTCTGCTTGGGAAAGGCAGCCAGCCCCACAGCCCATCTGAGGGAGTGATCTTTGATCTGCAAAGTTTCCTTAGCGGTGCCAAAAGCCTGTACCACCGCCTGTTTCCCTATGAGTGGCAATGCTCTTGTGCCATAGAAATGAGCAGTAACTGTTTCCCATGCAAACCTCTGTCCCCAGAAGCTCAGAACTGTGGCTGAGTATCACTGGCTATAGCCTGAGTACATAGGGGGTGGACATATCTGGTTTTGGCACCAGTCCATTTTTAAGAGGACAAACAGACCAAAAAATCTAATAGCCCTACCTTTGTCTCCCAATGCACTGACATCCAACTTGGAGCAGCAGTTCAAGGGATCTTTTTAAACCTCAGCACAAATTCACATTCCTGGAGAAACTGCCCAAATTTGCCATGCTGGACTAAATCCACATCTATTTTAGATGTGGCATCCGTTTTATGAGCAAGCATAAAATCCTCCTTTCTTCCCATTGCACAATCTTGGAGGAGAAGGAAAAGGCAAGGGGCAACACCTTTCCCCAAACAATCAGCTAATTAATTATCACATGCCTGGCTGCAATGCTTTCAGCAAAACCTTGTCTATGTGCTAATTAGTATCATTATCTGGTGCCCCAAGGAATGAGCTTTGATTACCCTTCTCTTGCTGATTATACAGGAACAGCTAGGCAAATGCTTTCACATGTCATAAAATTATCTCAGCTCTTCTTGAAGCCCATCTACAGCCCTTAGCTCTCTGACCTGCTGTGCTGATGAGTCATCCATGCATTGACTGAAAATTATCTTTCTTACTGGTTAGCACCTGCCACCAGATGACCTGGCATGGAGGCATAGAAAAATTGTAGCTCTTTATGATGTTAAGCTATTTCTGTCAATTTATGTATTCTTTTAGTAGTAGATGTGGTCTAATGGAGCAGGCATATTTACCTGGGTCATTTTCTAGAGAAACAGTTCCCAGCCCAGATTGTTTGGTGACCCCTGACCAGGCTGTATAAGAAGAATTTAACTTCCTGCATAGAGTCATCTATATTATTATTTTAGCTTCTGTGGATATGTTTGATCTGGACCCCTTAGATCTCACTTCCAACAGCCAACATAACCTTGGACTCATAGGTCCTCCAGGCTCCATGGAGTAAGAAAAAGAACATGGCATCTCCTGCAAAATATTCCATGATCGCTCAGCTCTTCCCTCTGTGCTGGGACATGTCCCAGAGGATCTGCCTCTTACACTTCTTCCCTGGATTATAAAAGGCAAAAAGCACCAAAAATTTGTTGACTGCTCACAGAGTCTTCATGTGATGTGATTTTTACTAGCAGAAGTCACATTTCATACCCGTGTGCCCAAACATTTTGCAAAACCAAACATTATCTGTAAGAATTATGACACTGGTGCTTTATATGCTCCCTCTACTTCAGACTGGAGCTTGGTGCTTGTGAAAACAAGTATAATTAGCTGTGTCAGTCAGCTCAAGATAAAACTTGATAAAACCTACTTTCAAACAAGGTGCCAATCAAACAAATGCAAAATAACAGTGAGCCATCCTTTCTTCACAGCTAGTTTAGTAGCATGAATTAATAACCCTGAAGCACTCAGTTCAAGGGAGCACTTCTGTGATAATTAAGGACACCGACATTCATGAGCAACACTTTCACCTCTCTGTTGGGAGCCGCCTTTTCTGCTGCATCATGGAGGGTGGTGGAGAGAGGAAAAAGGACTTGCAAGCACAAGAAACTAACATTGTCATAGAAAGAAAGAGAAGGGAAAAGGTCAAGGGCACAGCACTGTCTCATATCTGACAGAAATGTGAAAGAGTCTGTGGTCAGTAGCTGGGTGCCCTTTTGCCTTCAAGATAGAACTATAACAGCTGATAGTGAAAGCAGAAGAAAAATTAAGTGCAAGCAGGCACATTTTCAGTTCTCTGAGATAAGGCCCACCATATGCATCTGCAGTGTTTGGTGGGGACAAGACCAGAGCAGGAAAGACACTGTAAAATCCTAGAAGTGCTTTTCAACCCACAGAAACAGGATCATTGTCCAAAGAGCTGAAAAAACAATAGACCAGTATATTGCCAAACTGCGCAAAATGGCTGACTCATTCAATTATCAGGGCCACTATCACCAAGCAGAACAATATGCCCAAATTGAAAAGGAATGTTAGAAAGACATGGGAAGACTCAACTGAGCCAGTCACATGCCAGTTTCAAAATCAGGACTGGAAGGAAGCCGGGTTGTACGAGATTGTACATTGTACAAGACAAAAATTTGCAAATGTTCTCATTCATCCTCCTGTAAAGCTGAGTGGGCACCCAGAGCAAAGGCCCAGCTGTCAGAGAGGAGCTCTGCAGGCAGGCTGACCTGCCACCCTGCAGAGTCTGATACACAGAGGAGGTGAAGACTGGTGTGTCATCTTATGGAGTTTCTCAAGAGTGGGATCCAGGATCCAGGACTGATGAAACTGCCTGGCCCTCTCACAGAGCCCATCACCCAAGACAAAACAATTAAGAGTCTCAGCCAGCACTTAGAGATCAATGAAAGCACATTTCTCATACTCTACCTTCATGCTTCATCTAGGAACGGCTTCCGGGTCATGTTCCACTAGAATAATGAAGCTGTCAGGCACAAGGTGAATTTCCTATTTTTAATTAATTAAATTCTACTGAATTAAATTTTTAAATTGCTAACACACTCTCAGGCAAAATCCAACAAAAGTGTTAGGTCAGTCATTCTTAACTTTCTTCTTGTGGTCTTGATAGTCTACACAGCCACTAATCTTAATGTACTCTTTTGGATACACCTATACCCATCCGTGCTACTAATCCAACCACTGTTAGAGCCTGGATAAAAGGTGTAACATGGAAAAAGGAGTCTCTGACTAAGAATCAAAATCTCAGCCTTGAATTACTGCACAATCAGTCAGGATTCAGTTAGTTCCTCAAAATAAATCATGTGTCCAAGGAGGAAGAAACATCAGGCAAAAACATAAATCCTGGTTTGTGCAGCAGGCTGGTTAGTGGCCACGGACTTCACTGCTGCCAAACACCAAGAATCAAGTGAGAGCAGTAGCTACAAGTTCAACAGAAGGAACTGAAAGGGAGACACCCCATGTAGACCCTGCTGATTGTGCTCATTCTTATTGAACTACCCCTGGACACTTCTGGAAAACAGGTATTTGTCTAAGCATCATCTTTTCTGCTCAGTAACTATGAGGACAGATGCCAGAAAACACCTCACCCACCAAACAGTGAACAGATTCATGTGGTCACAAGACAGATGCTCATGAATCTCCAGCGCACCTGTGTAGTGTTAAAATGAGAAGAGGAGCCTCCTAAATCCTGCTTCCTATGAGCACAAGTTAACACTCTCCCTTCCTCTCTGAGCTAAATTGTAGTCTTGTAGAATTTAAGATGACTGTTAATGTATTAACTACATGGGCAAAACAGAGCATATAAGATACATTTTGCTATGTCTTATAAAAAAGACAATAAGGTTGTTAAAATATATTGTGGTATAAACAAGAGGGAAGGTACAATGCTGATGTGAAAGGAGTGAATACCTCTTTACTCATTGAACCTGCTTTTTGTGGAAGGATGAGTCCCAAATCCAGCAGTGATTTGGTCTTTCTCTTCCTGTCCTAGGAATAAAAATATCCAGTACACCGGACTAAACCTGGTTCTCCTTAGCTGGAAACTTGCTGAGGCCCTGGAGCAGAGCGTGGCAATATTACACGAAGTTTCACAACACAATAATGAGCCACAGTCCTTGTCATCACCTGTCCTGGCTGAACTGGTCACGTGGCCTGCCCAGTTTTTGAACAAAAGCTGATTTGTCTGTGATGCAGATATTTTTAAGAACAAGTATCAATCAACTGCTCACAAAGCCTTCATTATTTAATTCTGCAGTGAGGACTTTGCAGACGTGAAAATGCTTTTTTATATGTTGCATATAGACGTGAGCCTGTATATTTTCCTTTTTTTTTTTTACAGAGCAAAAGTTGGAACAAAGATAGCAGAACTAAACCAAAGCCCCTTTTTCTTGCTGATAATCCTCTTGGACCCAGTCCAATTCTGTGTCATCGAGTAACTCTTTCCTCTCTTGCAGAGTTTGCATCCATTGCCTCACACTCTGAATTTTCTTAAAGAAACTCTGCATCCTCTGTAAACAGCTGATCTGTACAGAGACACTTTGGTTGGCATCACAAACACCTCTTCCTACATTTGGTGTGTTTATTAAATGATGGGAGTCACATATTTCATAAACCAGTTTGAGTTCCACAGAGCCATAAGCTCCTAGACCAGTGAACATGTCTTCCTTCTACTGTAAGGGGAGAATCAGTGCATCTTATTTAAGTACTGAATAATGGTGTTTCCATGGCTACTGAGAAAGGGCATTTTTATCTTTGGTGTTTGAAAGGAAGAAGTGGCATCAGAAAGTTTCTTCTCTAGAAGAATTCTTGTAACACCATATTTTTTTTTCCTTGTTTTGGATCAGGACAGCATCAGAAAAAAGATGATTTCCTAACCATCAAATTTTGAGGCAAGGGTCTCAAGTATCTTTTCAGGGCAGTTACAATATTCCATTTCTAGGGAAAAAATGGGTCTTATTTTCTGTACTTTCAATATTCATCTTGTAATGTTTATTATAAAAATAAAAGCTATATTTTAAAAAAAAACTGGACATCTAAAAATTATTTTCTAACGCGAAAATGTTAGCTTTACCAAAAACTTATCTTGAAATAGATATTGAGCAAAATCCACGTGTGTTTCTGGAGTTTATCTCTTTCCATATATTTCTATTTTATGAGAGAAAATATATTTCCTTGGGAAGTTTCCAAAACACTTTTATTCATGATGCTGTCTGTTTGGGTATCATCTGAGCACCAGCCTCCTAAAATCTAAGGACAAGTTCTCAAAAAAGAAGAAGAAGAAAAAACCGTTGTTCATTTCATGTCTACAAAAGCAGCTCACCCTCTAACTGTGACTTGACTTACTCAAGTCCTTTGTATTTTATAAACACAAGCTTATGCTGGGTTACAGGGCAGGCAAATGAGAGGCA
This sequence comes from Vidua macroura, assembly GCF_024509145.1. Taxonomy (NCBI): domain Eukaryota; kingdom Metazoa; phylum Chordata; class Aves; order Passeriformes; family Viduidae; genus Vidua; species Vidua macroura. The sequence goes on from NC_071577.1 coordinate 26,074,620, forward strand.
ATGAATTCCTTGGGCAGACCCAGCAAATCTCACAGTAGCTCACCTGGCACTGTGGAGATTATAAAAATTCAAGCAAGATATTCCATATATTTTACTGCCTGAGGTTTCCTCCTAAATCCTTTTAGCTCTACAGCCACTCCTGAGTTTGTTTCTCCAGATAATGCCACAAGCCTTGAACAAGGTTGTACAAACCCCAGGCAGGTGTATTTACACAAGCTGAGTCACACCTCTGTCAGTAGTATGGACTTCACTCCCAAGGGATTTTAATAAACTGACCTAACCTCCTAAGACAGCTGGAGCTGCAGCAGAGAAAGGACCTAAAGGAGAAGGATCAATCTAATAAACCAGCAAGATAACCAGCACTGCATGTTATAGTCACCAGCTGCCAAATATGGCTAGGTATTTGCTCTACCACCCAGCAGACCCTGCAGAACCACAGATTTTGATGGTGTTCAATCTACTCTGTTCCACAAAGGGTAGATTGTCTTCATCAGAGTTGCCAGCACAACCCTTGAGGCATCACAGCTGGCCTCTGAGCTGGCCTTCTTCTCAAAAACCCAGGCACTTCATATCCTGCTGAAGCTTGCCAGCCAGAGGACATTTAAGAGCCAGACTGATGTCTCAAAAGGAATAAAAAAGCCCTCCTGATTAGATCACTCCCTCTCACCTGTGCTGAACAGATCAGCTCTCTTGGTCCTCCTATATTTCACGGAAGCCAAGTTTTTGCTGAGGTTTTTTTAAAGAACATGCACTAACCAATTGCTCACAAAGCATCCTTTCTTTAGTTCTACAACAGAGGCTTTGCAGAAATGAAAATGCTTTTATATTTTGCACAAAGCCAAGCGACCATATATACCTCTCTTTGTTTTCAGAGGGGAAACTTGGAACAAAGAGAGTAGGAGTAAATCAAAGCTTTTTTTTTTTTTTTTTTTTTTTTGGCCAGCACTCTTGGGTCTGACCCAGGCCAGGTCTCTGAGTATCTGTTTCTGTGCTCTCTGGACAGCCATGAAAAGCCATAGGGTTGCATGTGCATTATTCATGGTTTGATTGGTTTTGAAGGTTGAACTACAAATGCAATGGCAATGTGAGGAAGGATCACACAGAAAGCAAGAGAGAGTCCTTTCTAACAGAGCTACCTGTTGTTTCTCCCTGTGGGCTGCTGTTCAGCTGGAAAGAAATTAAATCAAGAACAAATGGAGAGGAATTGGTTTAAAGACCAGATTGTGTCTATCTTGCAAGTAGGATGACAAAGTCTACGTGGAATCCTGGAATAGTCTAAATGACAAATGCCCACTGATGCAGCCATGTAAACACCACAGGAAATGTGTCAGGAGATAGCACTGCCCAACATTTCAATTTTTAAACACTTCAATTTTTAAATCAAAAAATATTACAGAGACCATGAATCTTAGGAACAGGGAGACAGTTCTAGCCCTGACCCACAGTGCGTCACTGATCACAGCAGGGAGAAATAAAATCCTTGCCAACATGGGGGAGTACTGTGTTGAATCTGAAACTTCTCCTTCTCCCTTGAAAAAGAGGTTCTTAACTGAGAACTCGGGTGTCTCACAGTGGATTTGCTGCAGACCCAACCACCATGCCCGTTCAATGACTCATTTGAAAACAACCATTTTCTGAAAGTCTTTGTTTATGGATATTTGAGCAAATAAATGTCAGCTCCTCCTCTCCAGTTATTAATGATTCAGTTGCTCAGCTTTGTCTGCACAAATTCTGCATCCTTATCTGGTGCCTCATCTCAGACACAAACTGAATGACCGAGATAAGCCATGTGCATCTCCTGTAGTTCAACATCATCAGCAATAGTTAATCTCCTCTGGGATCACCAACCCAGTTCTACCTGCAGGGGATCCATGGGGGTGGATATTATAAGACCTGTCTTTTTGTGTCCAGATACCTTCTCCTGAAACTCATGGAAGGGAGTAGGGGCAGGACACAGTCCTGTCTAAGAAAAACAGGATTAAGGTACCCTCTGAGGAGTTGGCCCAAACAACACACCTGATAGTCAGCTCAAGGAAGTAAGGATCTTTTGGGTCTCCTTACCCCTCACATCATAATTTTCACAGGGGTTGGACTACAGATCACTGAAAATATTGTAAAATAAGAATATAACTTAGTGGGTTGTATTACATTTTTCAATAGGAAAATGCATCTCAAATTAGCCTGTTGATAAAGTTAATGCTACCAAATTTTGCTTTGAAAGTCATAGTTGCCAAAAGTATATGCTCTAAGTTTTTTTCTTTTCATTTAAGATGCACTTTCATATTGAACTGTAAATTGTAGATCAATTTCATTTAAAGGTTAAAATGTAAATAAAGCTTTTCAAAAACCTATTTTATTGATGAGGATTTTTGTTTGGTTTTTTCCCATCTAAAGAAATTATTACATACTAATTTTGACAATTAAATTGAGGAAAAATGAAAAAAAATCTCCAAAACAAAGTCCTTAAGAAAAGAGTTGTTCACAGTCATGTATTTGTCTAACAAAGGCAAAGGAACAGTTTTGACTTTGTCTGATAAGTGCAACAACAGTGATGGGAAATAGACTATAGTAACACTGTATCTATTCATATTGCCTCTGTCTCATTTTCAGCCAATTTCGTGGGTTTTTAAAGCATGACTGATGTCTGTAATAACCTAATCTTTCATTTTATTCATGCACTTGAACAAACAAAAATTGAGACTTTCCAATTTTCTGTGATTCATCTGACTTAAAACACAGCTCCATATGCATGCATGGTGTAGTGGGGAAAGCCAGGAGACCTGTACCAGCCACTATACTTTCTCTCCTTTTCACCTTTTCACCTCTTATGAGCTGTAATTCAGCCACTCATTCTTCTAATTCTTTCTACACTTGCACTTCTTACAGCAAAGAAAAGGGCATGAAAATTATTTCATTGTTTTGGAGCCAGAGGCTTGGGTTGTCCCATATTTCCTAACTCTCAAGCTGGGAGATGACAGCCTCAATCTTGATTGGTCCCAAAATGCTCATGAAACTTCCTATAGTTCTTGTTTCCAAACAGAACTAGGGACTGTCTTTCATCTGAGATGCTCATATAGACTTATTGCCAAATTTTCTGAGTGTCTCACAGTTCTCCCTCTATTTATTTTCCCAGTATGGCTGGGAAAACACTTGTTTGCTAGCAGTCAGACAGATTAAGGCTCTCCCCAAGTCCAGATCTTTATTAGGTACCTGACATTTACTCAAGTGGAAAAATCCCAATGATTTCCATGAAAGCAAAGCTGTCAAGTACACTGGGAGCCCACAGATACCCATACATAATTATGGCAGCTTAGCAAGTTACTCCCTCTTCCTCTGAGGTTTAAGGTAACCCTTTTCACCTCATGGTGAAGAGCAGGTCAAAACACCTTCGGGTGCATCAACTGACAGGCAATGACTCCATTCCCTAAGGACATATGAAAGTTTAAAAACCTTCAGGAGGAAAAAAACTAATTTATATGTCTGCTTGTGTAGTTTTAGTACTTTGCTTTTCATCACAGCTCATTAGAAGTCAGGCAAAACTTCTTGTTCAGCCTTTTTTTTTTTTTTTCTCCTATTTTGGCTTTTTGGCTTTCTCCTTTTCTCCTATTGGCTTGCAGGGGACTGTACATGCAAGCCTGGGAGAAGGGTATTTATTTGTAGTTTAATTCTCAGTCCTTTTGGGACTGTCTTTTAATGGATGAGTTTTCAGACAATGTTCTAAGTGGCTTATTCAGGGTCACACACCAGCAGGACCCTTATCTACATCAGATTCTGATGGACGTTATAGCAACAGCAGGACTGAAAGCATTTCATTTCTCTGATGACTTTTATGCTGGCTTCCCAACAGCTCAAAAACTATGTCACACTTCCAAAATAATTTGTGATAACTGGTGAAAAAAACATACAAATAAAGGGAATTCAGTGTTGCAAAATCCTTGGGAAAGGTGACAGTAGCCAAGAGCGCCTCAGAGCTGATGGGAGTTTCTTCTCTGGGCTAGCAGCTCAGATTCTCACCCACTTTCCTCTTCAGATCAAGGTTAGCTACTGAAAGGCTTACAGGTCCCAGACACCTCTCTGTCCCTCAGCTAAAAAAGCAATGTCCTTTGGCAAAGGAACAGAATGATCCACTGTGGGTCGTAACTCCAAGGAGTACCTGAGGCTGATAAATCTGCCTTATTTAATTAGTTCAGTTCTTGCTCACGGTTTCAGTGTAGACACAAAACAAGATAAACCCAACATGTCTCTTTTACGCTGTGATAGGAATTTAATTATTTTATCTACAAAGGCAGACAAGTATTAGATAGATAGATAGATAGATAGATAGATAGATAGATAGATGATAGATAGAAAGATAGATAGATAGATAGATAGATAGATAGATAGATAGATGGATGGAAGGAACAGGCTGAAGCTATTCTGATGATAAATCTATTTATTTAACTGTATTTATATAGAATAATCTTCTTGGCTGAAAAATGCCCTCAAAAAAAGTCCCTGCGGCGTCAGTTTGCACAAACAAAGACAAAGCAGCAACAAACAAATAATTCCATCTTGCATGTTGCATAGGACATGAAACACATGGCAAGCACTTTGCCCCTGGAATGTTTCCAGAAAAATGTTACCAGAGGCAGTTTAGGAGGTGATGCTCTATGCTTCTTAGGGGATCTATGTGTTGGCATTCTGAGGGGAGAAGAAATGCATTTCTTAAACTGCACCACAAAACAGCAAAGAAGTTGCTGTAAGATCACTTCTGGAGTCATGTGTTTGGATTGATTTATTTGCTAAATCAGGGTAACCATTTAATTTTTTTCGAGTATGTTTATTTGGATGGGAATAGTTATAGAGGGTAGAGAAATTCTAAGCTCTGTTTCTGGGGAATCTGCTTCAATGTATTTATACAGAACAGCCTTTGTGGAATGAAAAAAGTTCTGGAAATAGTGCCAATAGATGATTAGGGGCAAAGGAAGGGTCACACTTTCCTGAATCATCCATTATCACTGGAGACAAGATACTGGTTGATATGAAACTTGGCAAGTTCTTGTCTGAACTCTAATACTTCTGTCACAGAGTATTTTAAGTTTCTGGACAGAGATATCTTCTCTGGCTTTTGCCCTCTCTCTGTTATCCAGCAGGACCTGAAACAAGATAGTCAGTAGGGAGACACTGACTTGAAACTTAGGCAGGAGCAAATTGCCTGAGCCATTTTAGACCCTCTAGGTGTCTCAGCATCCTCATGGGCCTGCCAGATACAGGGCAAGACCTATACCCCACTCTCCTCATTCTACATATCCAGTAGGGGCTAGGTGGCCATTCCACTGCTCCCAAAATAACACTGCTGCTTTTGTTTAGGCAGCCTAGTCTCACACATGTGTGTGCTGTGTTGTCACCACTAGACACAGCTTCATGGAAAAGAAGGGTGCTCCTAGCACAATGTTCTAGTCATTCCCTGGTCTTTCTAGTGTTATGCAACTTGCCAACCATCACCTGCATCTAGAAAATACTGGGAGCACCTACTCCCCACCAGCTTCAAGGAGTGCCACTGGAGATGTCTGTGAATCCACTTAATTCCAAGTCGTGTGTCAGGTTGGGTCCCCATAAAACTGTTCACACAGAGCAGCTTTGAGGAGACAGGACCAGGGCAGGGCTGTGCACCCATGCACAAATGTTGCCACTGTGTCAGGGAAGTAACACACATCCAAAGACAGGAGCAATTTGTTGGAGACCACCTTCCCATGTCATACAACAGAATCACAGAAAGGCTGGTTTGGAAAGGACCTTAAAGCTCATCTTGTTCCAACCCGCCTGCCACAGGCAGGGACATCTTTCACTAGACCAGGTTGCTCAGAGCCCCAACGAGCCCAACCTTGAACACTTTCAGGGACGGGGCAGCCATAGCTTCACTGCATGCATGTTCCAGTGCCCTACCAACTTCACAGTAGAAAATTTCTTCTTAGCAACCAATCTAAATGTATCTCCTTTCAGTTCAAAGCCATTTCCCCTTGTCCTGTCACTACATGCCCTTGTAAAACATCCCTCTCCAGCCCTCTCACAGGCCTCCCCTAGATACTGAAAGGTGCTGTAAGGTCTCCACGGAGCCTTCTCTTCTCCAGGCTGAGCAATCCCAGTTCTCCAAGCCTGTGTTCATATGAGAGTTGCTCCAGCCCTCGGAGCATCTCCATGGCCTACTCTGGACTCGCTCCAACAGGTCCACATCCTTCTACGGTTGGGGCTCCAGAGCCGTACGAGTGGTGGGCTTCAGGTGGGGTCTCACTACAGTGGAGTAGAGAAGCAGAATCTCCTCCCTCGCCTGCTGGTCACACAGCCCACATTACAGCTGGCTTTCTGGGTTGTGAGTGCACATTGACAGGTCATGTTGAGCTTGTTGAACAATACCAACTCCTTCTCCTCGGGACTGCTCTCTGCTCAGACTGTGTTTCTACTCAGGATTGCCCAGAGCCAGGTGCAGGACTTTGCACTTGGCCTTGCTGAACTCCATAAGGTTCAGAAGCCTGTCAAGGTCCATATGGATAGCATTCCCTCCCTCCAGTGTGTCAACCCCCCAAAACAGCTTGGTGTCATCAGAAAACCTGTTGAATCTGTGCTCAGTCCCACTGTCTGTGTTTCATATTTCACTGCTCTCCCAAAGGCACAGGTTCAGAGCTGTCCAGTCCCAGGAAAAAAAGAATTAATACTTTGGGCCACCTGGCCTTCACCAGAATCAACTCGTTCATCTATCTTACCATGCAGATAAACTTTCATCACACACTTCATCATCTTGTTTAAACACAAGCTTGGTAAAACCCATCTCCCTTTTAATGCATTATTCATTTTACTCCTTTTCTCATTAAAATTCCTGTTTGGTGCTCAAACACCAGCAGTCAGTGTCATTGTCTAATGTGTCCTTAAAGTTCCAATAAATTATGATTAGTGACATTGTTGTTTGGAAACAAGGATATTAATAGAGAGCTCCAGTGGAAACCCAGAGAAGCAGCCAAGGGGAGGGTGATGGGTGAGACAGCATCATCCCCACTTTGCCAAAAGGGACTTCTCCTCTGCCACCCATGATGGCCACCAGCTCTGAAATCCAGCCACAGAAAACATCTCATCTGGCCCACAAGGGCAAACTCCTGCACTGGCCCACAGGGCCCTGAGCCTACCAAAGGAGATACGCTGTGTCACAGGGAAAGATAAAAAATGGACTTTTAGTCCGAGTTGGAAGTGATGGTTTACAGCAGCTAGGCAATGCTGTATCCAACTGCCTCTATTAGGAGCTGGCTTGGAGGGGTATTTCAACATCTCATGGCAAACAGAGCCTTCTCTCATCCACATGTGGGAGTGCTCACTCCCCCGTGTACTTCAGTGTTGTGGTGATGAGTCAAGGGAGGGTTGATGGATGGGTGTTTGAATCAGCTGGGTAGCACACACTGACTAGCAAAGCATGTGGAGACCAAATGTTTATTTTTCATGTACAGCAGCATAAATCCTGAGCACCCATCCCTTCCACAAAGGGGAGCAGCCTGGATTTCAAAGCATATTGTGACCCTCCACACCACCTGCCCCTCTGCCCAGATTGCTGAATTTGCCATTTAGCCCATGAAGCTGGCTGATAGGCCTCATGCATGGAGGGTCTTTTTGTGCAGAAGCAGAGCTGCTGGCTGTAGAGACACAGCAAAGAAGGGAGAGATTGTCAGCATTCTCAGTGAGCACCCAGGATGCTCAGGGATTGGAAAGTGAAGCTTTGGCTCTGAATTTAAAAGGTTGCTGCTGCATTTGCATTAAGATACTTAGCTCAAGAGAGTAAATCAAAGGGTTAAGA